>NC_072440.2:42695000-43415000 GCF_028878055.3 Symphalangus syndactylus | reverse complement strand
TTTGTTTCTCCTCCTTCATGTTCCTAACCTTTGAGAAAGTCCCAGCTCAGAAGACTCATTTCCTTCCTGAGTTTGTATGAGGAGAGGAGACAGATCTTCACTGCACAGCTCCTGGGACATAATTCAGTTCTGATGAAGGGCTGCAGGCAAGTGAAGGTGGAAGAGAGCAACTTGCCTTACTAAAACTCAATGCCCTCTAAGGAAGGTTGGTACAGATGAGTGCTCTGGGCAAAGCCTTTCGTAGGATGATTTGTGGGTCAAACAGGTCCTTGACCAGAGTGTCCCTCTCCCATTGGGGTTCTTCCACTTTGACCTCCTCTGCTACAACCATTTATGACCCCATTGCTTCTGCTTCCCCTCTAGGGCTCAAGTGTGGGCAAAATCAAAACCCCCTTCTTTTCCTTGTTTCTATTACCTCCCGTATCACCCAAGATCCTCTACCCAATTAAGTCCTCTGGCCTCAAAACAAAGTAGTAAATTGATGAACTTTCTTATTTCATATTTCAGAAGAGGCAAAAGGGCCTCTTTTGAAAGCAATGGAATACAAAAATCAGCATAATCAAGGAAAATATAAAATCCTGATTGACTGATTTATAAAACCCAGATTTCTGATCTGATTTTGCCAGAATTATTAACAAGACACTCCATTTCTGTTTGACCCACATTTTTTCTCTGATCTGTGTCATCTCCAGGTAGTTTTCTAATACTTAGAAACTGATGTAGCTCTTCCTGGACATTTCTTAGTATTTTGCCCCATCTGAGGACTGGCACCCAGTGCCTTAAAAACTAAACTTTTTCATGACTCAAACTCCCAGATATCATAGATTCTGCCCTTACTTCAAGGTCCATTTGGAGCAACAAGCCTAGTGCATAAATTACTTAAAGCATAGTGGTGGTTGTCACCTTCCATTCCCAGTCATTACCGAGCTTTGTCAGTATGATATGGTAGCTACGGTGAAACGGTTCTGACGTCAGTCACCCTGGGTTCAAGTCTTAGCTCTACCTTTGCTAGCTCTACAACTTTGGGCAAGTTAATTAACCTCTCTCTGCCTCAGTCTCCTCATCAGTAAAATGAGGATAATAATAGTGCCTACCTTGTAAAATCCTACTTTGCAAGGTCATGATGGGAAGATAAACAAAATAGAATTAGGAATCAAGACTTATTTGCCAC
The DNA here is from genome assembly GCF_028878055.3 of Symphalangus syndactylus. Classification (NCBI taxonomy): domain Eukaryota; kingdom Metazoa; phylum Chordata; class Mammalia; order Primates; family Hylobatidae; genus Symphalangus; species Symphalangus syndactylus. The sequence continues at coordinate 43,413,829 of NC_072440.2, read as the reverse complement.
TTAAAAATTATCATTAATTCTTTCCAAGCCTAGTTTATCAGTTCTGCCCACTTTGGAGTTAACACTGAATAGGTGAGGAGGCAGGATACTTCTGATAATACTCAGCTGTGTAGGGAGAGGGCCTATCCCCAGAAGAAGTAGCGAATGATGTGAATACGAGGTGGGCAGCATAATGAGCAGAGAACAGTCTGGTCACATCACTAGAGGTATCCTCTTCAGACATGGTAATAATGCTGTGGAAATGTTCCCCTGGCACCCTCTGGCTCACTGTCTAATCAAGTCTCCAAAGAATGGAAACTGAGTCAACTTTTCCTTGTTGTGTTGTTGTATCTTTTCCCCTTTCCAAAGAGAGGAAGCAAAGCCCTTTATCTACTTGGAAACTGTGTCTTAGGTACTTTACAGATTTTCTTTCTCTAAGGAGATCTGATTATCATCCCCTTTCATCAAATTTATGATACTCCTCTGAACTCTCTCCAAGTACTGCATTTTCTTCCATGCTGTGGACCACAGCTGGATGGGATGCACTCCCCAGGGTCTCACAGTGACCATGATAAAAAGGCTGTTCCTATCCCATGAAGCCTCCTTAGCATCCCATTTGGTGCCTAGTCTAACTGTAAGTATACATCACTCCTGAGTTTTTCTATCTTATTTTCTGATATTCAAGTATTTATATATTAAATCATTTGAAAAATGTCTATCATGATTACAAAGCCTGTTTTGCTATTTCAGAAAAATTTATTGTGTTCCAATGGATGCATCTGCTGTTGAAAACAGAATTCTCCACTCTGAGGATGAACCACAGGGGGTCATAAAAATTGCATTCTGCAGTATTTTTTCTATTTTCTATTCATGCACATCTTCCTGATTTAGAAATTGTTCAAGTTTCCAAAAGAGTAAATGATTTTAAATAAAATGGTTAAAATATTCCAATGTAGTTGTATTTCTGTTAGGGGTGAATGAATGTTAAAAACAGGAGTTTCAAGCATCTAAAAGTGAAGGTATAGACAGAAAAACTAAAGTGTAAGAGGAAGAGGAAGGAAGCACTGTGATTTCTACTCAACGCATGACCATTCAGGCTATTCAAGAAGTAATAGGGTTTTAGATGACCATAAATATGAAACATAGACTGATGGGGGAAAGAGCCCAAGGTATGGTAGTGGGATGCAGACATCTCTTTACCTAACCCTGTCTTTGCTGTTAGAGTGCTTTCTACCAGGGAAGGCTTCTTTTCTCCAGCACTAAAGCTTCTTAATGAAAGCAGTTTGGATATGGAAACGTACGCCCATTTGTGATCTCAAAAAACAAAGTGGACATAAAACATACTATCAGTATTATTTTCCTACTACTTTGGCATGAAAAATAAATTGTTATTTTTGAAGTTTCACTGCTTCAGAATCAAAAGGGCTGAAAAACATAGTTATTGACACATAAAAAAAGAAATTCCTAACAACCTGTATTAATCAGGTTCTGCTAGCAGTTGTAACAAATAACCTCCATATCTGGGGGCTTTAGAAAAAATTTCTTCCCTTCTCTCATCACAGGGCAGTGCAGGTCTCTGCTGTGGTGGGTGGGCAGGGCAGTTCTCTATAGTCATTCAGGCTTCTTACACCTTGAGGTTCTGTCACCTTTCAGTACCCTGGAGTCCTCCTACTTCCCCTGCATCTGGCTGGCAGAGAGGAAGGGAGAGGGAGGGAGTGGAGGATCGGGCTTGGCAGCAGTGTCCGTTGTTCCCACCAATATTCTTCTGGCCTAACTGCAAGAGAGACTGGGAAATATAATTTAGCTGTGTGCTCAGAAAGAATAGGATATAGGTTTGATAAGTATTCATTCAGTCTCTGTCATATAATCTAAATTAAAGGTCACATATTAGCAGCAGGCAAGCTAAATGTTGTCCCCAGATGCGTTTCCTTTTGGCCTACGTCAAGTGGTTTAAACAGTCAATTTTGTTCAAAAACTTTAATATGGCAAGATTTCACACTTAAAAATAAAAAGAAAATCTAGTAGTTTTGGTTCCTCTCAACAAATCAGAAAATCTTGTGGGCCTGCCTTTTCTTTTGTCATGAAATGGCTGAAATTAAGTAGCAGCTGCCCCTTAGCTTAGGTCTACGGTCTCCAGTTCACCATTGTTGGGGCTCAGGAAATGATACCCCGAAATATTGTGCTCTGATATGCTGAACTAAAGTGTACTCACCTGGTGGGTTCTTCCTGTTTGCTGCACAGGCAAAACCAATTCACTGAGACCATGGTATTGCAGTAAAGAAACAGTTTAATTAATGCAAGGCTGGCCATGCAAGAGAACTGGAGTTATCACTGGAATCAGTCTCCCCAAAGGCTCAGAGATTAGGGTTTTTACGGTCAATTTGGTGGGCAGGCGACTAGGGAATGGGTGCTGCTTACTGATTGAGGATGTAATCATAAGCGTGTGGAAAATGATCCTGTGCATTGAGTCTGCCTCTGGGTGGGTGCGGGGGTTACGGGACCAGTTGAATGATGAGTCACGAGTCTGGGTGGGGTCAGTCAATTGCTAGAATGCAACAGTCTATAAAACATCTCAAAAGACCAATCTTAGGTTCTAGTGATCTATAGGAGTAATTGGGAAAGTCACAAATCTTGTGACCTCTGGCCATAGGACTCCTGAATAGTAAGCGATTATAGAAACTATGCATTCATTTTAGCAGAATTTGGGCCACTCCCATAATACTAATCTTTTAGCCTTTAGTCAGTTTTGCAAAGGCAGTTTCAGCCCCCAAACAAGGAGGACGCGGTTTAAGAGAGGGAGTATTATCATCCTTGCTTCAAATTTAAACTATCAACTAAATTTCTCCCATGGTTAGCTTGGCCTATGCCCAGGAATGAGTGAGGACAGCTAGCCTGGGAGGCTAGATTGGGCCAGCTATGCTGGACTTCTCTCACTGTCATAATCTTTCAAAGGTGGTTTCAAAAGTCATAGCCTCAAGGTCTCTATGATCCTCTTCCCTCCCCCTCAACTCTGCCCTGTCTCTCAGCCTTATGTCTCTCCCAAAGCACAGGATGAGGCTTTACTCTGGTATTCCCTTATCTACTTTAAGACCAGACTTGCCAAAGGAAACACAGTTGCCTTCCATCCCCTCCCTAAAATCCAGAAAAGATTGAGAAATGCAATCACACTTGGAAAGACTTTTTCACAAGATAATGTCTGCCCCTATGGCTCATTCAAATTACAAAGAGAATAATTTACAAGTTAATTTCTGTCTCCCATAATGCCCCTCAAAAAATCATTTACTACTCCTTAAAATTGTTACACCCCATCTCTGCTTCCCCTAGGAAGAAGGGCATATAAGCATCTAGACCTCATTGGGTTATTCAGTAATCATTCTGCAATTTCCATGTGCTATGCATGTTAAATAAGCAGTATGCCTTTTCTCTTATTAATCTGTTTATTGTCAGTTCATTTTCAGCAAACCTTCAGAGGGTAGAAGGGAAGCTTTCACCTGGCCCTTACACCCTGAAGCCTGTTTCAGTCGCTCATTTGCCTGGCCTTTGGAGATGCTTACACTTGCATTCTCTGGTCTGCATGATGATTTATTCTTTCTTTTTTTTTTTTCTTTGAGACAGAGTCTTGCTCTGCCTAACAGGGTGGAATGCAGTGGCACAATCTTGGCTCACTGCAATCTCCGCCTCCCGGATTCAAGTGATTCTCCTGCCTCAGCCTCCTGAGTAGCTGGGACTACAGGCGCCTGCCACCACACCAGGCTAATTTTTGGTATTTTTAGTAGAGACAGGGTTTCTCCGTGTTAGCCAGGATGGTCACTATATCCTGACCTCGTGATCTGCCCCCCTCGGCCTCCCAAAGTGCTGGGATTACAGGTGTTATTCTTTTTTATATTCTAGATCTTGTCATTAATATGTCAATACCAACAATTGACTGCTATGGATTGATTCAGTGTGTATTTGTTAGATTATGTTTTAGATCATAGTGAAAACTAATTGCCAACCCTGAAACTCTCTTTTTCTGTAGAAGTAATGACTAATGTCCAATTATGAATGAATTGAGATGTTTTACTTTTAGCCTAATTGTATGCTTAGTCATAATTTATATTCTGAACTAACATGGTAATCTATCAGAAATATTGTTGAATGTGAAAATTTTTCTTTTTTCTTCCTAGGATTAATAATGTTTGCTGGGCTTGGAATTTTAAGATCCTTTTTATGGACAAAGATCTTAAGCAAACAGAATGATCCTTAGGTTGACAGCAGAACAGTTAATGGAGACGTACTCTGTTTCTTTGTTGTTGACCACTGGCTATTTGGGGAATGGTGTTAGGTGGATTTGGCATGGCTATTAAAATAATCAACTTAAATAAAAAATACATCCCAATATAGTTCCCCTGTAGTTCTTTTAGTTGGATTTGAAACTGTTCCACAACTGAAATTTGGAAAATCAAGTTATATTGAAGGTGGAGGGAGGAATGGTTGGCTGAATTTAAATGACAGATATAATTGTTTTGTTTTGTTGGAGAACACTGCCTATAAATGTCTAAGAATTTGGTGTTAGAAGTTTGTACGCTATTCTGAAAAGAAGGAAATAGAGGATCAAACTTACAGTGAACAAACTATTTGCAAAGAAAATATCTCTTAACACCGTAGAAAGGCAAAGAAAATAAATGTGAACACACCTAAGGGCAATTAACACTTATAAAATGAAAGTACATTATACTGACAGCTTTATCTTTTTTGTTTGCTTTTTTTAAAAAAATGAGCAGAGCTTGAAGTGTTAATTTTAAAAATCAGGGCTGGGCGCGGTGGCTCACGCCTGTAATCCCAGCACTTTGGGAGGCCGAGGTGGGCGGATCACGCGGTCAGGAGATCCAGACCATCCTGGCTAACACGGTGAAACCCCGTCTCTACTAAAAATACCAAAAATTAGCCGGGCATGGTGGTGGGCGCCTGTAGTCCCAGCTACTCAGGAGGCTGAGGCAGGAGAATGGCGTGAACCTGGGAGGCGGAGGTTGCAGTGAGCCGAGATAGCGCCACTGCACTCCAGCCTGGGTGAGAGAGCGAGACTCCGTCTCAAAAATAAATAAATAAATAAATAAAAATAATAATAAAAATCATCTGAGGGTATTTAATGTTTCTGGTAAAATTACTGATGCTCATGATGGCAGCCTTTCTAGCACTTTTCAGTTTACGTGTTTGGATTTGTAGTCATGCCTTGCTTAACTACGGGGGTACGTTCTGAGAAATGCATCGTTAGGCGATTTTGTCATTGTGTGAACCTCATACAGTGTACTTATACAAACCTAGATGGTATAGCCTACTATACATCAATATCAAAGCTATATGGTATTGCGTATTGCTCCTAGACTACAAACCTGCACAGCATTTTACTGTACTAAAAACTGTCGGTCATTGAAACACAACAGTATCCAAATGGCATTTGTGTATCTGAACATATCTAAACATAGAAAAGGTAAAAATACAGTGTTATTATCTTATGGGATCACCGTCATATCTGTGGGGTCACCATCATATTATATGGGGTCACGGTCTGTCAGTGACCAAAATGTCATTATGCAGTGCATAACTACACATACAAGTGACATAAATTCTGTGGACAGAAGTTTTAAGCACATTTGTGAAACAAGCTACAGAAGAACTTTTGTTTTACATTTTTATCGTGTATTTGTATGAGGGGAATAAACTGCTGACATAATTTGCTGATGATTCAGAATTGGCTATCAGCAGAATTATAATCCTGGCGAAGATGGAGGAAAAAATATAGAGAGATCTCCTGTGACAAAAAATGCGTGGAAAATTGTCACAAAATCACTTTTGGTGGTGGGGGGTAAGGGGATTGCCCCTGGGGAAAAATAAGTCATTGGATCATGTGGGTTGAGAGAGGCCGACTGAAGAGCACCCGAATGCTCTTGGCTGTCTTACCCAGCCCCAAATCCTCACTCAACACCCAGAAATGGGAATTATCTCCTTGCCAAGATGGGGAAACTGAGTCTCAGATGGATCGATAAACTTGGCAAGGTCTATAAGCAAAATAATAGAGGATGTAGGAATTCAAACTCATGGCTTCCAGGCACCAAAGTCCTCACTGAGAAAAACAGACTGAACATAGAGAAATGGCACTCTGAGAGAGAGACCCATTGAAAGGAAGTGGACACTGAGCTTGGGTTTTAAATGTGATTCACTGACTAGAAGACTGAGAGGAAGTTTCAAAAGGTCTGTAGCACAGTGGGCTGAGGGACACTGCAATTCTTCTCCTTCCAACTCCCAGAGACTTAGTCCAGCAGCATGGGCTTCAACCAGAGGCACTTTGGTACCAGAAGAATACAGGCTGGACAGATTCCAATAGAGCAATAAAAACAGTGAAGGAAACAGCGACTTATCTGTCGAAGGACGCATGAGTCCAAGCACTTGTAGCTTGCATTAATGGGGAGGAGAGGACGATGGATGGCAACTCTTTGAAGTGTGTGTCTGCATTTAAGGAGTGATTAGCTTGTAGCAGGAGTACACCCAGGAGTGGAAAGTGACGAAATGTGGATAAGAAACCTCTAAACTGATAGCAGAAAATGGTTTTTGGAAGAGTTACAGGGCAACTCCTTGAGGCTCTGATGTTTTTCACTTTTCCTGACTCACTTGTTTTCCAGGAGTCCCAGCGTCTCCTGAAGAAATCCCTTTCCCATTCAGCCGGCAGCTGCAGCAGGTGGGATGGGCCAGACCAGCCCTCTGGGGATGCCGATCCCAGGGAGCATCCAGGCCGGAAGGTCCAAACAGGCAAGTGACTCATTTGCTTTTCCTCCCTTGGTCATGTCTATGACTCATACACTTTCATTCAGTCCCAAGTATGAGAAAGGAACATCAAAAAGTCCAAGATGTTATCAAATATTTGATGAAAAAGAAAATTCCCCTCTCATATGATCCTTACAGAAAATGTTTATTTAGTCTTTTCATTTTGTTGACATTTCTTTGATTTATCAACATTCAGAAGGTAGAGTGAAGAGAAGGAAGTCTGTTAAGTGAGACAAAGAAAGGTTAGGATGGCTCAGTCATTGCTCCCCCGAGGGAGTGATCTAAGCTGCTCACCCACAGACAGAAAGGGTAAACGGTCTAGCTCTTCACTAATAAGAAAGGACTCTTCTTTTGAGTAAGTGAGGGGTATTTACAGTGCTGTGTTTGGAAGCACATGGTGCCTGTGTATAGATGGCTGGGAGACAGGATAAAGGGGTGGGTGATTTAAAAGCATCAACTTTGGTATCAGATGGATCTGGAGTGGAATTATGGATCTGTCACTTATTAGCTGTGCAACCTTCAGCAAGATCCTTGAGTGCTCTGAGACTTAGCTTTCGGATCTATAAAATAACAATCCTAAGAAAAAGCAGCAATGATAATGCCAACATGTCTATCATTGATTGAGCTTCTACTATGTATCAGACATTGTTCTATGGATTTTACATATATTATCTCATTTTATCTTTCCAACAAACCAAAATACGGGTAGTACTATTGTCCCCATTTTATAGGTGTGGAAGCTGAGTCACTGAGAGCTGAATGAACTTGCTCAAGGTCATGCAATTAGAAAAGGGCAGAGGCAGCAAAATATCTCCCTCCTCAGTTTGTTATGAGGCTTACTCAAGGTAAAGCAGATAAAGAGATTAGTTCCCTGTAAATGTACAACAGTATATATGCTTGTTTTTTTTTCAAACTAAAGACAAGGAAGGGGGAATTCCCTTTCTAATTGTCCCAATTGCTATCTCCTTTTTTTTTTTTTTTTTTTTTTTGAGATGGAGTCACTCTGTTGGCCAGACTGGAGTGCAGTAGCGTGATCTCGGCTCACTGCAACCTCTGCCTGCCAGGTTCAAGCAATTCTCCTGCCTCAGCCTCCAGAGTAGCTGGGACTGCAAGCACGTGCCACCATGTCCAGCTAATTTTTTGTATTTTTAGTAGAGACGGGGTCTCACCACGCTGGTCTCAAACTCCTGGCCTCGTGATCTGCCCGCCTTGGTCTGCCAAAGTTCTGGGATTACAGGTGTGAGCCACGGTATCCGGCTGCCATCAACTTTTTAAAATAAGTAAGTGATTCTCTCCGCTATCAACATCTTATGCACAAGAAATTCACAATATTCTTTATTTTTTAACATAAAGTTTTCAAAATTCGTAGAGATTATTTGTAAGACAGCTGTGAGCAACATCTGATACTAGGCTAGGACATATCCCTCCTCTTTGTTCAAGAAACTGCTCTACACTTTCAATCAACTAAAATAAACATGTGGAAACCATTGAAAGCTTACTTTCCGTGAACTCGTTCACAAATCTAGGGGCATACTTCAGAGTAAAATATAATCTCTTCTCTACACATGCATCACACAAACATGCATGCATGCACACACACACAATGCTACTCAGATGTTCAAACTGCCTTTGAAGGTGGCGTTGAGCAAAGCTGTCTTACCCAGTAGTGTTGCTATTCATCTTGGTTGGTGTATTAGATTGTTCAGGCTACCATAACAAAATACCACAGACTGGGTAGCTTAAGCAACAGAAACTCACTTTCTCACAGCTCTGGAGGCTGAAAAGCCTCAGATCAGGGTGCTGGCCAATTTGGTTTCTGTTGAGGGCTCTCTTCATGGCTTGCAGACAACCACCTTCTCATTATGTCCTCACGTGGCCTTTCTCTCTCTCTCTTCCTCTTCTTATAAGGCCACCAGTCTTATCAGATTAGGACCTACTCTTACAACTTCAGTCAGTCTTAATCACTTTCTAAAAGCCCTATCTCTGAATACAGTCAAATTGGAATGTAGGGTTTCAATATATGAATTTCGGGGGTACAGAGTTCAGTTCAGTGTATAGAAATTGGCTGAGGCTGGATTGTTTTTTATGCTGGGGCCTATGTATCTCAGAGAATCATTTATTAATCATTCAAATTTTCCATGTGGTCATCTTTAGAACAGTAATTGCCAAAGGGCTGTGAATCAGGTGTTTATTGTAGAACATGAACAGATGAAATGTAACAGATAAGGCTCCCTTGGTAAAGCAGAGTCTTGGAATACAGGGTGGTGGTGTTCTTTCTAAAAATAAGTCTTGGTGGCTATTGTGCTGCTAATACTGGGGGCATTTTAAAAAGGTAAACAGGGCCTAAAAGTAAAAGCTAGATCTGGAAAGGAAAGGGACTATTCTGCAGAAGGAACACATTCTTTCCAAGTGGTTTGCATAATTTCCTATGTCGCTTTCATGTTAGAGAAAACACATAGGTATTTTGGGTGACTATGTAAACCAAGTTTTCGTATCATCTCAGAAGTATCACTGGGGCTGGTTTGGTTAATTGAAGAAGGCTTGTGAACTTTTCTTTCATGTGTAATTTAAAACTGGAAAATATGAACGTGCTATTTTCTTGCTTTCAGACTTTGTGACCTTCTCCCTTTGGACATAGGCAGGCTCACGTGGTATATGTATGTATGTCTGTATGTGAGTGGCGCTGGGGGAGTGGGGAGATGGGAGGGGTTGGACAAAAAAAAATTAGAATTGGTCAATTGTAAAAGCCCAGATAACATTCAGCTTCTGGTCTTCAATATAGGGCCTATTTATCAGGCTATTGTTCTGAGAGAGGATTTTCAAGAACAAATTTAAATCTCTCCTTCAAGAAACCAAAGGCCGGCCGGGCACAGTGGCTCCTGCCTGTAATCCTGGCACTTTGGGAGGCTGAGGCGGGTGGATCACGAAGTCAGGAGATCGAGACCATCCTGGCTAACACGGTGAAACCCCGTCTCCACTAAAAATAAAAAAAAAAATTAGCCGGGCGTGCTGACGGGTGCCTGTAGTCCCAGCTACTTGGGAGGCTGAGGCAAGAGAATGGCGTGAACCTGGGAGCTTGCAGTGAGCCGAGATCGCGCCACTGCACTCCAGCCTGGGCGACAAAGCGAGACTCTGTCTCAAAAAAAAGAAAACAAAGACCAAGACTGAAGATCCTATTGGTTCTCCCCATAGAGTAGAGAAGCCTCATGCTTCCCAGGACAGTAAAGCTATGGCTTCATGGCGGAAGGGTAAGTGATAGGTTTCACCCTATCTAGAGTAGAGTAGTACTCATGCATCTCTGGATCTCCACCAGGCCCTGGCCAGCCTGAGTGAGAGACCAGATCACCAGTTCACCAGCATCACAGTTCTCCAGGTGGGCAAGGATCCGTGTGCCAGAGATTCCAGCAGCCAGAGGACTCCCCCTGCATCTCCAGGAGGTCATGGAAACCTTAAGCACAACCACCTTCTCCTCTCCCTCTTTTCCATTCACTACTTTAGGGGGGGAAACAGATGGGGAGGGAGAGTGGTGGGAACAGGAAAGGAAGGAGGAAGCCTTCTAGAAGGCTGAGAATTTGTGTGCAGGAATAACTGTTACTCAAAGGTATGGTTTACATGACAAGTTAAGGCTAGGTCTGAAATCAGATAGGGCTAAATGTTAAATTTTTAAAGGTGTGCAACTGAAACGAGTTATCTTGTCAGATTAATTATAGTAAAAGAAGCCACATCTTACATTCTATCTAGCTGTGCTTATAGACTGTAGCATGAGTGGATTTTGCTTCATTTGCTTCTTGTTTCATGAATGGCTAAGTGTGTGTTTATGTGTGTGTGTGAGATGTGGTAGGTGTAGTGGGGAAAGGAGTAAAATATAGTTTCACTGGGAACATACTCAGTCACACATGATTCCCACTAAAATGAAATTGTAGGAAACATCCCAAAGTATAAATGTATTTGGCAATTATATCAGACATTTTAGCATTAAATATCTCACTTCTCACTGGTTCCTCATGGCAGAGTCAAACCAGAGGACCTTAACCAGTGCTTTCTGAACACAGACGCCCACCTCCCAAAATGTGATTTGCAAAACGACCATAAGGCACACTCTCCACCACCATCACCATCCCCATCATTACTTGCAGCAAGCACCTACTAAGCTTGCTCTACATTAAGTACTCAGTGTTCTCTACTAAATGCTTTACATGATCATATTCAGTCTTTGCAACAACCGTACTAATATTATCCCCATTTTAAAGATGAGGGAACTGAGGCTCACAGATGAAGTAAGTATTGGAGCCAAGAATCAGGGCCATGTATTAATAGTTCCAAAGCCTATGCATGTTTTTTTCCATTCCACCATGCTATTAGCTTCTTTTGAAGATGACACTTTTAGAGAACTTTCTGGTATCTCTGAAGTTCAATTTTTGGGCTTTCGTTCTCTAGGTTCTGTGTTGATGTGGCTCAGAGCCAGTAGTGTAGGGTACAGGAGAAACCTTCTTCACCTCATCTTCTGAGGGCCCTACTGCAAGCCAGCATCTCCCCTCCTTCCTCTCTGCTTCAAGATCCATGGAGGTATATTTTAATATTTTCTAGTATAGTTATCTTTATTTCAGTTGGTTAAGTATCAATTTTCTTGTCTAATATCCTGAAGCACTTCTCTCTACCACCTGTCTTATTTTTATCCATCTCTAGGTATAAAGTGTCATTAGACACTACCTTCTCTTCAACAAAGGTTTTCCAGTACGCGAATAAGGCTGCTCTCTGGGAATGTTTTACAAATTTCAAATTGGATAATCAATTTAAAATATATGCAATCCAGCAAAGAGACAGCAAATACCACTAACACTCTTCACTTGGTTTGGCCAAATCACTCACCTGGGATAAAGTAGAAATACACCAAAATGAATTTAGAAAAATGTCTGAACTCTCAGAACCCCAGTGTTTCCAGACAAACACTGACAGTTTTAGCTTTTCCTATTACCAAGGCAAAGGGTTTTGCTTTTGATTCTCAGCTTTACAGGTTTCTTTTACCTTTGTCAACCTAAGTTTTCCAAATTTGTTAACCTCTTTTAAAGACATGCCATGTACAGTAGTGCTTCCTGGCTAGCATGGCCATCTTGTTTCCCAGCCCACTGTGTGGGCCTTAATCATTCTTTAAATCCCAGATCCTAGTTCCCTCTTTCATGAATCTTCCCAGACCTTTGCAGCTCCCATTCATTTCCCTTTCTTGGGAACCCTACAACACTCATTAAGTGAATCGTTACTTTTGGCATTTAATTGTGTACTGCTGAACAATTACTTATTATTTACATGTATGTATATGTTCTCTTTCCAGTGACAAAACCGGTTTCTTACACGGAGGTAATTTTGTTTTGCCACATATAAGTCCCTGCAGAATGACAAATAGCAGACATTTAATAAATGCATATTGAATGGATGAAGGCACTTTGTTTCAAAGGGATAACCCTAGAGTTCATTTGACTCAGGAGAAAATACAGCTCACACAGCTACAGCTCATTGGAATGCTTATTGTTTTGCCATTTCCTTGTAGTGGAAAGTCCCAGTCAGTTATCAAGTAATATTATCAACAACTATTTTATCTAGTGCTTAACAGGGGATGACATCCAGAGGTAACTTCACAGACAGAGCCTGTTGTGAAACAGGTTGAATTCTGCCACATTTTACTACCTTCCTGGTCTCAGACCAATCACTTAACTCCTGCAATGCCACATGTGGAAAATATATTCTGTTATCAGTGAGTTTACAAGCCTGTGATACTATGCTTCAGAAGCCAGCAGGAATGTGATACTGGTGTAACCGAGCCCCTGGCTTTGCAAGTTTGTACACTTAAGCATCTCTGAGTGAAAAGCAATGATGTAAACACAAAGGAACCATTATTAGAGAAATCATATTTATGTTCCCATATTGTATGTGGTCAGAGGAAAGCAAGACAAGGGCAAGACTTGGGCAAGTGACAAGACGTATTAGCAGTGGCAGCAACAGTGCTGGGTAAACAGTTGTAAATCCCAAACGCTGAGCCGTGTTAACATTTTACAGAATGCTTTGATCCTTTTCAGTAAGATACAAAGCATGAATAAATTCACACAGCCTCCTTGGAGGTCAGTGTGATTTCTCTGTTTCTGTGGAAAAGCACTAACTAGTCCCATGCTAATTCATAGTTTGATGCTCACCAAACTGGAGCAGACAGTTAGAGGTAGGGATGACATACAAAAAAAAAAAAAAGAAAAAAAAAGAAAAAAAAAAGGAGACTGGTTTCCCCAGAACGTGAATGGAGATCCTGCAGCTAAAAGAGGTCACCCATCTCTCTTTTGAGTGTTCTTTTTAGACATCCAAATGCAGACTGGATGGTGCCTTCCCAGAAGAGCATGTTGTGCGTCGTCTCTCTATGGGGATAACTGGGGAAGGAAGCTTCCTCCCAAAGGACATGCAGCCAGAGTATGATTTTACAGTAGAATCTAAGAATATTAATAATTCGTTGAACATAAATGACCAAGGAGCTGATTTCAGTAAGAAGTTTCTGGGAGAAGTTTCAAACTGTTGTAACTGCCAAGTATTAAGGGGCAACATGCCACTAATTCCCAGTGGATTAAAAATACTGCTAGTTTTTCTCAAGGACATTTCAATTTTGGAAAGAGTGTCAGTTTAGAAACACAAATTAAATACCATCTTTGAGATGAAATGAAACCTGAAGGAATTAGACAATTCACCAATAAGAAGGACTTTTCTCAAGTAATCTTTGAACTGTGTGTTCTAGAAAGGACTGTATGTACGGAGTGGAGGCAGGGGGATGAGAAGAGGAGCTGAGGAGGAGGAGGAGTCTGAGGAATGTGGCCTGGGGCTACTCAGATAAATTGTTACAAAGGAGGAATCTGACCTAGGAACCAATCTCCATCTCTTGAGGTGTCTGGGCCAAAACATGTTTTATGACTTTGTTGATAGAAAAAAATCTATGTATTTTGAATGCTGATATAATGAAGATCAAAGCTACACAATTTGGATGGAAAGAACACTACTGTCATGTTTCAAGTTTTGCAAAATAAATGATGGAATGATCTTTAGATCACACGGCTGAATGTGAAGATTTGAGTACTTCACAAAAAAGGAATCTTGCAAATGCATACAGAGAAAATTATGATAATGCAAATAAAGCCCTTTATGTTGCATGAAAGAAGTTTAAAGTAGGAGTAAGTAAGCACGAGTCTATGTTAATAGAATAGCCACCGTAAATAGGAATATTTATCCATTGTTTACGAATCCATAGAATTATTAGATGAAAACTATACCATTCTAAATATGTAGGACTCTTTATCATCCACCTACAAAAGTAATGGCTTTAGTATCTATTGTTTACTTATGTCTCTACCATTCCAGAAATTGAGTAGAGCAGGTAGCGCAGAGGGAGGGAGAAGCAGCTTCAGAGGTCAAGTCTAATTGACAGGCCCTGGACCTTGACCTTTGGACACCCTAACTGGGCCTCTTCTACCAAACCAGACCATGAGTTGCCCCCAAACCAATTCTTCTGAAGTAACCAAATCTATCAATGAATGAATATTAACATGAAACTTGAACAAGCCTCAAGTGCAAAGGGGACTAAGGACGGAGTCTGGTAGGGAGAGGCACCCCAAAATGAGAGTAGGTGCAGAAAGAAAATTAAAACAATTCTGAAAATGGGTTTCTTTCATTTCTGAGTTTTACTTCTGTCAATCCTTGGGGACCAGGAGAATATGGCAGCACAGGTGCTTGAGAACAGGCTGCGCTGGGATTTGGAAAACCTTTTGACTTTAGAGAAGTTACATAACCTCCCTGGGCTTCCGGAACCTCATCTATAAAAGGGAGAGGTTGGATTCAAAGGTGTCTTTTCTGCTCTAATATGTTCTGGTTTCACCAAGCAAGTCTGTGCCTGGCATCTAGAAAGATCCTCAGCCCAAACAAAGCAACATCATCCAGAAGGAAAATGCCCTTCAGGTCTGTTTCAGGACTTCAGTGTTCACCACCATGGTGAGTGACGGCTTTCCTTGGCCACTAGCTGTCTGGAGCGACCCAGAGAAGTGGCGGGCATTGCCCTCAGCAGGGCAAGTGAGGAGGAGCTGCAGAGGCAGAGGAGGGACACCAGGGTGGAAAGTGACTCAGGAATGAGACTGCTCTCCCCATTCGACTCTCAGTCCAAAAAACCATGCTCCTATTGTGAAAATTAGACCTTTGAGCAGCGTTCCATGTGTTTATTCTATTTGTATCAAAGAGGCTTTCATCTCCCTAGAGCAAATTATTAACACATTCCACCAAAGTTGTGAGGGTGGAGGCCTGGCCTTGGAGAAAAAATAATCACCATCATAATAAAGAGTTGCCTGAAACGTGAACTTAAGAAAAACTAACATAAAAGCCCCCACTTTTAATGACAGTGGTTGGAAAGGCGCCAAGGTCCTTGTGCCCAGGGGAGCATGGTTGGCTGACTTTTTGTCCGTGGGCTGACCCTTCTGTGTCCAGGAATTTTCCATGAGCAGGCCATAGTGTGGGAGGTGGGGACTTTTGCAGGTTCAGCAGGTTGAGGCACTCACAGCCAGTTGCCCTCAGCCTTAACTGGAGACCAGATTTTGTTGGCTGAGTGAGCAGTGGCTCTCGGTTCCAGGCAATAAATCTTTGCTTCTCAAGATCATTTGGTTGGGAAGAGGAGGGAGAAAAATAGAGAGGAGAGAAAGAGAGAGAGAGAGAGAGAGAGAGAGAGAGAGAGAAAGACAGAGCAAGAGCCAGAGCCAACTCTCAGATACAGCCAAGAGCAGCAACAGATATAAAATAAGCCCAACAATATTTCAGTTTCATGAATGGATTATTCCCCAAAGGGCTGTGAGGAATAGTTTCTAGATAGAGATTATGCCATTTTCTAAAGCAAGTTCACTTGATTTACAGGAATCATTCGATGCTTAGGCACCTCCTTTGAGATACAGTCAGACTGTATGAGTAAAGGGCCCAGTGCGAAAGAGAGTATAGAGAAAACAGGGAATTATTTACTGCTGCTGAAAACAGGACCCAGCGTTCAGACTTTGCTTTTGTTTGCCTTTTAAAACATGTTTCCAAGTAACTCCAAAATATATGATACCTCAAGTCTCATGTGATTGTAACAACCAAGATTCATGAATAGCCACGAATGTGTTGTTTGTCATTAACATCAGTTTTCTCCCTTTGGGGCTAAAGGAGGAGCAGAAAGAACAGAGAAATCGGAATGCGAGTGGGACTTGTACTTCATAAAACAGCCAGAGGATCCTCCTGTAAAACTGCTTGGGAGTTTTGGCTTTGTCATCTGGGAAATTGAGAATTTGCCTGTGATGTGAGGAGTGACTGCTGACATCAGTGGAGATGGATGAATACCTTTTGTATTACATCAGTAATTAGAAGGGATCTCAAAAATCCCACCATTTCACCAGTTTCATAGATATATTTTTAAACTTTGGCTAGCAGTGATGAGTACCATTTGCTTAGCACTTGACTGCTTCAGAATGCCTTTCACAACGATATCTGTGCTATTTCTTTTATATTTTCAACTTTTAAAAACATTTTAATTGAGATATAATTCACATACCATAAAACTCACCAATTTAAAGTGTACAATTCCATGGATTTTAGTATATTTGTGGTGTAACCACTACAGTCTAATTCCAGAACATTTACATCACCCCGAAAAGAAAAGCCCTTTCCATTAGCAGTCATTCCCGATGCCTGTCCAACCCTCAGCCCTTCCTAGGCAACCGCTAATCTACTTTCTGTTTCTATATATTTGCCTATCGTGGACTTTTTATATAGATGGAATCATACAGCTGTGGCCTTTTGGGTCTGTCTTTTGCTTAGGATAATGTTTTCAAATTTCATCCATATAGTAGCATGCATGAGTCCTTTATCATATTACCCAATAATAGTGTGGATACAACACATTTTATCTATCCTTTCATCAGTTGATAGACATTTGAGTTGTTTCTACTTTTTTCTTTAATTTTTAGTTGGGACACATAATAATTGTACATATTTATGGGAGGCAGAGTAGTATTTCCATATGTGTATACCACGTATAATAATCAATTCAGGGGAATTAGCACATCCATCACCTCAAACTTGGATCATTTATTTGTGTTGTGAATATTAAAAATCCTCTCTTCTAGCTTTTTGAAAATGTACAATAGATTCTGGTTAACCATATCCCCACTGTGATGCTGCAGAACGCCTGAACTCATTCCTCTTACCCAACGGTAATTCCGTAATTGTTAATCAGCATCTCCCCATCCTCCCCGCCCCACCACCCTTCCCTGCCTCTAATACCCACGATTGTACTCTACTTTTTCTTAACTCTCTCATGAGTGAGAACATGTGGTGTTTATCATTCTGTGCTTCTCTTATTTTATTTAACATCATGTCCTCTGTGTTGCTGCAAATGACAGAATTACATTGTGTTTTTGTGGCTGAACAGTATTCCATTGTGTGTATATATCACATTTTCTTTTATATTTAACTTTTATTTTAGGTTTGATGGTACATGTGAAGGTTTGTAATGTAAATAAGCTTGTGTCACGGGGGTTTGTTGTACAGATTATTTTATCACCCAGCTACTAAGGCTAGTACCCAATAGTTATTTTTTCTGCCCCTCTCCTTCCTCCCATCCTCCCATGCTCCACCCTCAAGTAGGTCCCAGTGTCTGTTGTTTCCTTCTTTGTGTCCATGAGTTCTCATTATTCAGCTCCTACTTACAAGTGAGAACATGCGGTATTTGGTTTTCTGTTCCTGCATTAGTTGATAAGGATAATGGCTTCCAGCTCCATCCAGGTTCCCACGAAAGACATTATCTCATTTTTTTATGATTGCATAATATTCCATGGTGTACATGTACTACAGTCTTTAAATCCAATCTGTCACTGATGAGCATTTAGGTTGATTCCATGTCTTCACTATTGTGAATAGAGCTGCAATGAACATACAAGTGCATGTGTCTTTATGGTAGAATGACTCATATTCCTCTGGGTATATACCCAGTAATGGGATTGCTGGGTTGAAAGGTAGTTCTGTTTTTAGCTCTTTGAGGAATTGCTACATTGCTTTCCACGATGACTGAACTAATTTACACTCCCTACAACAGTGTATAAGGGTTCTTTTTTCTCCATAACCTGGCCAGCATCTGTTATTTTTTGACTATTTATTTATTCATTTTTGAGACAGAGTTTCATTCTTGTTTCTCAGGATGGAGTGCATTGGCACAGTGTTGGCTCACTGCAACCTCTGCCTCCCGGGCTCAAGCAATTCTCCTGCCTCAGCCTACCAAGTAGCTGGGATTACAGGTGCCCACCACCATGCCTGGCTATTTTTTAAAATATTTTTAGTAGAGATGGGGTCTCACCATGTTGGCCAGGCTGGTCTCGAACTCCTGACCTCAGGTGATCCACCCACCTTGGCCTCCCAAAGTGCTGGGATTACAGGCGGGAGCCATTGTGCCCGGCCATTTTTTGACTTTTTAATAGCCATTCTGACTGGCGTGAGATCTCATTGTGGTTTTGATTTGCATTTCTCTAATGATCAGTGATATTGAGCTTTTTAAAAATATGATGTTTGGCCACATATATGTCTTTATTTTGTTAACTTTCATGTTTAATTTTTTTTTTTTTTGAGACAGAGTTTCATTCTGTCACCCACGCTGGGGTACAGTGGTGGGATCTCGGTTCACTGTAACCTCTGCCTCCTGGGTTCAAGGGATTCTTGTGCCTCAGGCTCCTGGGTAGCCGAGACTACAAGTGTGCGCCACCACACCTGGCTAATTTTTGTATTTTTAATAGAGATGGGGTTTCATCGTGTTGGCCAGGCTGGTCTTGAACTCCTGACCTCAAGTGATCTCCCTGCCTCAGCCTCCCAAACTGCTGGGATTACAGGTGTGAGTCACCACACCCAGGCTGTCTTCTTTAGAAAAGTGTCTGTTCATGTCCTTTGCCCACTTTTTAATGTTTTTTTTTGTTTTTCTCTTGCAAATTTGTTTCAGTTCCTTATAGATGTTGGATATTAGACCTTTGTCTGATACATAGTTTGCAAAATTTTCTCCGCTCTGTAGGTTTTCTGTTTACTCTGTTGATAGTTTATTTTGCTGTGCAGAAGCTCTTAAGTTAATTAGATGCCATTTGTCAATTTTTGCTTTTCTTGTGATTGATTTTGGCATCTTCATCATGAAATCTTTGCCTGTTCCCATGTCCAAGATGGTATTGCCTAGATTGTCTTCCAGGGTTTTTATAGTTTTGGGTTTTACATTCAAGTCTTTAATCCATCTTCAGTTGACTTTTTTATATGGTATAAGGAAGGGGTCTTGTTTCACTATTCTGCATATGGCTAGCCAGTTATCCCAGCACCGTTTGTTGAATAAGAAGTACTTCCCCCCTACTGCTTATTATCTGTGCTATTTCTAGAATTATTTGCAATTAATGGATTCAGAAACTGAGGCTCAGTGTGTGTGTGTGTGATTTGCCCAAGTTTCCCTCTCTACCATTTTCACTCTATACCTGTGGTTCCCAAGGAAAGATGATTTTGCTCCCCAGGGGAAGTTTGGGACTATCTGGAGACATTCTTGGTTGTCTCAACTAAAAGGTGCCATTGGCACCTATGTTGGGTAGAGGTCATGGTACTGCTAAACATCCTAGAATGTACAAGATAGCACCCCCCACCTCCCTGCACACACACAAAGAATCATCCACCCCCAAAGGTCAACAGCAACAAGGTTGAGAAATCCTGCTCTATATATTCTCACTTTAAAGTCTCTCTTTGACTTCAACTACTATCTTTATGCTGGCAACCTTTAAATCTATATTTGCTATTTCCAAAGCTCCAGAGTCCCATTGCTAACTGCCTAACAGAGACTTCTACCTGATTTTCATTTGGGAATCTTAAACACAATAAATTAAAAAGTAATATTCTGAACCTCCTATATTCTGATCTTAATCACTGCCCCTACCATCTAGGTTTTCTCAAGTGAGAAACATGATTGCAATGTGATATGGTTTGTTTATGTCCCCACCCAAATCTCACTCTGAATTGTAATAATATCCATGTGTCAAGGGCTGGGCCAGCTGGACATAACTGAATCATGGGGGCAGTTTCCCCCATACTGTTATCATGGTAGTGAATAAGTCTCATGAGATCTCATGGTTTTATAAATGGGAGCTCCCCTGCACAAACTCTCTCATTTCTGCTGCCATGTAAAACGTCCCTTTGCTCTTCCTTCGTCCTCTGCCATGACTGTGAAGCCTCCCTAGCCATGTGAGTCCATTAAACCTCTTTCTTTATAAATTACCTAGTCTCTGATATGCCTTTATTAGCAGCATGAGAATGGACTAATACACCATGCTTGATCTTTTCCTTCCTGTTCTCTTCCTCATCTACCCCAATCCAATCATGTGACATATCTTTCTAATACATCTGAGAGACATCTCTAACCATTGGTCTCCACTGACACTCTTAGCACTGGTCCTCATCATCTCTCAGGACAAACTCTAGCAAACCATGCCTGGAACTCTTCTTGGCAAACCATGCCTGGAACTCTTCTTAGCACCCATGAAGTATTATCATCCTCATTTTAGAGATGAAGAACTAAGGTACACAGAGATTAAGTGATGGAGTTGATAAAGGAGCTAGAGTTTGAACCCAGGCCAGACTCTTGTCTATTGACCATTACACTCAGGTACCTCTTGAATCATCTTGGCCTCAACTTCTATGTTTTCCTACATGAGCCATGTGCTCAAGTTATTCTGAAGATTCTCCTTGCTTTCTAGGGCTTTTTACATTTCCTGTGCCATTGAAAATGGTATTTCCTCCATCTGGAATGCTCTTTCTTCTTTGTTTGCTGTTAGTTCCTACCAATCTTCCAAGACCAACTCAGATAGCAGCTCTTCAAGGCAGGAATCATGTCTTATTTATTATTTTTTAATCCCAGCACTGTATCTGTTTCATAATAGGTACCCCAATATTTACTAAATAAAAGAAAATGATTATTTCTCTTTCTACTACTTCCAAAGCAAAGTTATTTTGCAAATATTTTCCATTGAAAGCAGCTCCATAGATATCCCATTCCTGCCTTAAGGCAACTGATTAGAAGTGGATGCTTGTATATAGGTATATATGAGGGCAAGATTCTCTGAAATATATTGACTATATGAATTCAATATATATAGTAAGTCCTCACTTAACGTTATCAATATGTTCTTGGAAACTGTGACTTTAGGAGAACTTAGGTATAATGAAACCAATTTTACCATAGCCTTGTTGATATAAGCAAGAGTTACGTTCTGGTCATTTCTGGTCACAAAAACATCCCTCAACTTATAAATAAAGACCTAAAATGTTTCTAATATTAAACATTAAAATAAACGTGAGCTATTCAAACATTTAAGAAAGATGAAAAAAAACAAGTAAGATAATTATTTACCCGCTAATTCCAGTTCAGGGTCAAGGGTGTCCAGAGCCTGTCTCAGCAGCTCAGGGTGCAAGGCAGGAACCAGCCCTGGAGAGGATGCCATTCATCGGCACGGCACACTCACACGCACCCACACTCACTCCCAGTTCACTTCACGGGCACGTCTTTGGGATTGGGAGGAAACTGGAAGACTCAGAGAAAACTCGCTCCAGAAATGGAGAGAACACGCAAACTCCACACAAACAGTGGCTCTGTCTGAGAGTTGATTTTTTTTTCTCATCAACATTATAACAAAATGACATTGAACAAAATGATGTTCTCCAAGGACCTGCTGTATTGTATTGGCCATAGGAGTTCGAAGAGGTGGCATCAGCAATGTTCTGAAGGGCACCAAACATTCCTAAGGTTTGTTTATGGCCCCACATTTCTATCCCAATTTTAAAATAAATCTCTTCTATGTAGCCTGGTCAAATAAACATTTGTTATAACAGTAACGTATTTCAAATAATTCATGTCAGTGTAGAAGAAATCAAAAGGTGTTTATATTAGAAAGTCTATCCCAAATTCACATCACTCTAACAACTTTCCCCTCCCTCTCCCTCTCCCCTATCCATTGATACCATATGTAGTTGAAGTAAAGATACAATATGGTACAGGGATTTAAGGTCATTATAATTTCTATTTGCATTACAACTACCATAAGGCATATGAAAAGACAAGCATTTCCTGGCAAGCAACTTTTTTTTTCATCATCAGCAAAAGAGGAAAATATAAATATGGTGTAGGGAAAAATATCCCCTGGAAAGACCATAAAGTTGCCTTAATTCAGAAACAAAATCTGTGTATCCCCTGTTCCATTAATTTCCCCATACTATTAGCTATTGGAAGATGAGGATGAAAGCTGAAGATAAACAAGTAGTGTTTGGAACTAAGGGAATAGAGTTGTGAGCACCAATTAACCTGGGCCCCAAACATAATTTTACTGTGGACAAAGAAAGCCGTGTTCAAGAGTTGTAAGGGTTAAAATGATTACTGAGATATGGCCCCTGCTCCTTGGAAGATGCAAAAAAGTGTAATAAAGACCGTTCTTTTCTGTAAGTTTTTAGTAACATGAAAGTTAAGTCTTGCAGTTTTTGATAACATGACATTTTAAAATGTCTTTTATTATCAATGAGGGTAACTGTTCAGGATGAACTTATTTTTATGTGATAGTTCCAGCATCCTGTCCCCAGAGGATCTTAGCTTTGTTTCTGAAAATCCACAAAATAAAGGTGGAATCATAGTCATTGGCAATCTTTCTGAGAGGTCCCGAAGTGTGAATAATTTAGTCTCAAACACAGTGGCTATATGTGCAAAAACGGCAAAATGAATCTGTGTATATCCAGGGAAACAAAAAATCTATTTCTTTTGTTATCTGTTAATATACCCCCCATCATTAGCACTGCAGTGGCACCTCTGTTTGATGGTGCATTTTCTTTCTTTTCCTTTTTTTTTTTTTTTTTTGGAGATGGAGTCTCAGTCTTGTTGCCCAGGCTGGAATGCAATGGCGTGATCTTGGCTCAACCTCCGCCTCCCAGGTTCAAGAGATTCTCCTGCCTCAGCCTCCCAAGTAGCTGGAATTACAGGCACCCACCACCACGCCCGGCTAATTTTGTGTTTTTAGTAGAGATGGGTATTCACCATGTTAGCCAGGCTAGTCTCAAACTCCTGTCCTCAAGTGATTCACCCATCTCGGTCTCTCAAAGTGCTAGGATTACAGGCGTGAGCCACCGCGCTTGGCCTGATGCTGCACTTTTTTTTTTTTTTTTTTTTAAGATAATTTCCTCTGCTTTGTGGGAAATCAGTAAGTGCTCTTCTCTTGGTGTCTTGGTCCATTTGGGCTGCTATAACAAATTACCGTAGACTGGATGGCTTAAATTACTAACATTCCTTTCTCATCATTCTGGTAGCTAGATCTCTGAGATGAGGGTGCCAGCATGGTGGGGTTCTAGTAAGAGATCTCTCCTGGGCTGCAGACTGCTGGCTTCTTATATTTCCACATGGCAGAAAGAGGGTGTGAGAGCTCTCTGGGATCTCTTTTATAAGGGCACTATCGCCATTCATGACCTAATTACTTGCTGAAGGCCCCACATCTTAATACCATCACTTTGGGAGTTTGGATTTAAACACATACATTCAATTCCATAACACTTGGGCATAATTCTCCCCCACCTCAGAGAATAGCTAAAGTGGTCATGGAGGCTGCTCTCAATTTTCTAATGCCAGGGCTTCTCTTGTTAACATCTCTTTCACCCCGCTACTCCCCTTTAAATTATATCCCACATCTAACTGCTTCTGGCCACCTCCACTGCTCTAGCTCTGGTCCAAGCTGCTAGCAGGGCCGACCTGCAGTATTGCAACGGCCTCACTGTTGGGCTTTCTGCCCCTGCCCACTTTAGTCAATTATTGCGCTGCAGCCAAAGGCAAGAATATAGCAAGGATCCCACTTTGGGGTGTTTAATCTTGTTAATATGTAAGTCAGAACAGGTCACCCCTCTACTTTAACCCCCAGGGGTCCCCCATTTCACTCAACAGAAGCCAGGCACCTTCAAAGGCTGTTAAAACTCTGCATACACTGACTCTTCATTATTTCTCTGTCTTCATCTACTACCAATCTCCCTCTTGATCACATGTGCCACATCCTGGCCCACCTCTTTGCTGATCCACAAATATGGTTATGCTCTTGCCTCAGGGCCTTTGCACATTCCTCTGTCTGAAGCTCTTCCTCCCAAATGTCCACACAACACAACTTACTCCCTCCTTCCCTTGGGGATTTACTCCACTGTACCCTTCCAATCAGGCCTACCCTGACATCCCTACTTAAAATGGCGATGCCCCCCTCCCATTCCCTGTCTCCCCACCCCTGCCCCACCATATCTTTCATGGCAATGCCAGCAGGCTGTGTATTTTATTTATGTGTTGTGTTTATTTTCTACCTCCCCAGTTAGAATGCTTGATCAATGAGGGGAAGGACTTTTTATTCCTTTTTTGCTGCTGTATTCTCAGTGCTTAGGACAGAGACTGGTATTTGGAAGGCTCTTAGAAATATTTGTTAATTAGATTAATGAAATGGGGAACAGCAGGTTCTTTCTTGCACAAAGGTACAGGAGGTAACGTGCCTTATATACTCTCCTTACTTCATCCCTCACTCTTAATCCCTTTTCAGCTTACACGTACTGCTTAGTTCTTAAACCTGATATTTCTCGGAAGTGACATGACCAGGGACCACATTCTAGTTGCAGTCTGCAGTGTTAGTTCTTGGACTAAAAGGGCACACCTAGCATTGCAGAACACAGAATATCAGTAGCGGCAAATCCATTTTAATGTCTTTTCTATGTCTTGAGCATATTTGTATGGCTAGCATTCTTAGGTCACCTTAGAACAGTTCTCCCTGTTTGGGAAGCCATTATTGAAATTTGGGATTCAGTATTCTGAAGATCCATGACAAACACTGAAGTCAGTCTCCCTGGATTTTGTAGGTATTTTTAAGTTAGTCCTCAACTAACTTAAAAATGGATTTCAACTACATACTTGTCAAAAGAGTGATATTTCCTATATTCTGATCTGCTTCTTGCCTGGATAACCCATTGACAGGATGAAGAAAGCATCAATAATAAGTTACTGGAATATTTTGAGTAAGACACTGAAAGAAAGGCCCACAAGAGGAATACGTTTTGAAGGGAAAGTGGGGGCAGGTCAGAAGCTTAGGGTGTAAATCAAGCTGATTGGGGCAGCCAGGCAATAGCCTGGCACTTCGCAAATATCACAGAACACATGATGAGCCAAGCACTTTACAGCGGACTTAGGCTAATGTCTTCATTGAGGAGACTGAGGCCCTAAAGGGGGAAGTAGCTGGGCAGCAAGGCGGGCACTGAAATTAAACTTCTAAGTTTTGCTCAGGGCCTGCTGATCCAGAGTAGAGGCAATGTGCCACCTAAGACTAGCTTAGGGTCTGCCCACGGTGTGGTGGGACCATGGAAGCCTGGCAAACCCCTGCAGGGAAAGAAAGGATCCCAGGTTTCAGTGGGCTCTGAGTGCATCTTCCCCAAGCAAAGCTGTCAGGCCATGTCCCAGACTGCAGCTCGCCTCCTTAAGGCTAAGATGAAGGTTGAGCAAGGGATGGTGCAATTCCGGGTTGGGGAGGCTGAGGACTTTCAAGTGAAACAATGGCTTAGGTGGAAACTCTCCCAAAGTCAGAGCTGCTTGCCGTTAATGTTCCTGCTGCAGCTGCTCTAGACAATGGTACTGAAAGGCTGAGTGTGGGTGAGTTCTTTCTTGACCCTGACTATGTAAAGGGCCTCTTTTTAGATGTTTTGGACTTCATCATCACGCTTTGCACATTAGCATTCTTGAATTTTCTATTTTTGGTGACTTCTAGCCAACAACAAGCCCTCTTATTTCTGCACAATTGCCTCATGGCTTGGGTTGAAATCCCACATAGCGGAGGCAGGGGTGGTATTCTTGTTTCACAAGGGCTCATTTTCTGTCCATGCAGCTCCCTTCAGTCCCCCAGCTCTGGGCTCGCCCCTCTGCTACTCCAGCCTCCTGGTTAGGCAGCCTGCTTTGTCCTGTGGTTTCTGTCGACACAGGACCGATAGTAACCACTATCTTTGCTATCTTTGCTATCTTTGTATCTTCTTTGGGAAGATTGAGGACATTTAAGTGAAACAATGGCTTGGGTAAAAACTCTCCCAAAGTCAGAGCTACTTGTGAAGTTTCCTGCTTCAGCTGTTCTAGACAATGGTACTAAAGGGCTGAGTGTGGGTGTGCTCTTTCTTGACAGTGACTATGATAATGACCCTCTTTTTAAATGTTTTGGGCTTTATCACCTATTCAATCTTTTGTGCAATCCTTTTCTTTAAAGGCTTCAAATCAAGGCAACACAGCTACAAAGAAGAAATTCTGGTACTGGGCTTCAGAGGTCTTTTTTAACTTGTTCTTTATTAACATGCTGTTTTCTGACCAATTCCAAGGTGGTATGATTTGGATCCATGTCCCCACCCAAATCTCATGTTCAGTTGTAATCCCCATCATTGGAGGTGAGGCCTGGTGGGAGGTAACTGGATCATGGGGGCAGCATTCTCATGAATAAGGTAGCAGCATCCTCTCCGTGCTGATCTCACGATAGTGAATGAGTGAGTTGTCACGAGATGTGGTTGTTTAAAACTGTGTGCCCCCCCGACCCCGTCTAGGACTTGCTACTGCCATGTAAGACGCCTGCTCCCACTTTGCCTTCCGCCATGAGTAAAAGCTCCCTGAGGCCTCCCTGGAAGCAGACGCTGCCGTGCTTCCTGTACAGCCTGTGGAGCAGTGAGCCAATTAAACCTCTTTTCTTTATAAATTACCCTGTCTCAGGTATTTCTTTATAGCAGCGCAAGAAAGAACAAATACACAAGGGAAACGCAAAGACGACTAACAGTCAAAGACTAGGTTTTTAATGAAATAGGAAAGTAATAGAGATAAATCATCCGAAACGAGAAAGATAAAAGTCAATTTAAGAAAGCTCTTCAAGTCTATGAGGGGGATTATCCAGAAGTTGGGGCTTTATCATTTTCAAGTCCATTTAGGGACAAAGTAAAAAGAAAATGGCTCATATTAATAGAGCGATTCAATGTAAAAGAGCTTATTTAATACTTAGAGAGGTTCCTGGGAGATACTATTGGATTTCTTTGGTGATACATTGATGTATAGATTTAATGCAATCCTGGAACAGGTAACAATCTTGAAAAAGAATAACAAAGCTGGAGGACTCACACTTCCAGACTTCAAAACTTACTACAAGGCTGTAGTCATCGAGACAGTGTGGCACTGGCATAGTAACAGACTTACGAACAAAATTGAGAGTCCAGAAAGAAACCCATACATTATACCACAAGTTGTTAATGCATCCATCTGTTCACAGACATTTGGGTTGCTTCTAGTTTTTGGCTATTACAAATAAGACTTATGTGAACATTTGTGTACAAGTCTTTATATGAACATGCTGTCATTTCTCATGGGAGTGGAATGGTTTTGTCATATAGTAAGTGTATGTTTAACCTTTTTTTGCATTTTTTATTGTGGCAAAAAATATATAACATAAGTTTACTATTTTAGCCATTTTGAAGGGTATAGTTCAGAAGTGTTAAGTATATTTACATTGTTGTGAAATATAATAGATATTCAGATTTTTCTCATCCTGCAAATCAGATACTCTATAGCCATTAAGCAGCAACTCTCCTTTTCCTCCTCCTCTCCATCCCCTGGTAACTATCATTCTACTCTCTGTTTCTATGAGTTTGACAGCTTTACATACTTCATGTAAGTGGAATCACAGTATCTGTCTTTTTGTGACTGGCTTATTTCACTTAGTATAATATTCTCCAGGTTCATCCATGTTGTAACATGTGACAGAATTTCCTTTCTTACAAGGTTGAATAATTTTCTATTGTCTGTTTATATCACATTTTGTTTATCCATCTACCCTTCAGTGGACATTTAGGATGCTTCGCTTCTTGGCTATTGTGAATAGTGTTGCTATAAACATGGGTGTGGAAATATCTGTTAGTATACAGTTACTTCTTAAGAAACTGCTAAACTCTTCCCTAAAGTGGACATACCAAATTATATTCCAACCAACAGTGTATGAAAGTTTCATTTCTTCCATATCCTCATCATTTGGGTGTGGTCAGTCTTATTAACTTTAGCTATTCTAATAGGTGTGCAGTGGTATCTCATTGCAACTTTAATTTGCACTTCCCTAACGACTAACAATGTTGAGCATTTTTTCACATGCTTATTGCTATCTTTGTATCTTCTTTGGGAAGATTGAGGACATTTAAGTGAAACAATGGCTTGGGTAAAAACTCTCCCAAAGTCAGAGCTACTTGTGAAGTTTCCTGCTTCAGCTGTTCTAGACAATGGTACTAAAGGGCTGAGTGTGGGTGTGCTCTTTCTTGACAGTGACTATGATAATGACCCTCTTTTTAAATGTTTTGGGCTTTATCACCTATTCAATCTTTTGTGCATTTTTGAAATTGGGTTGTTTACTTTCTTACTATTGAGCTTGAGAGTTCTTTATAGAGTCTTGATTTAAGTCCTTTATCAGATTTATGACATCTGATATGATTTCAAATATTTTCTCCTGGTCTGTGGCCTGTCTTTTCATTCTCTTAACAGCATACTCAAAAATCAGAAGTTTTAAGTTTTATAAAATTCAAATGATTAATTTTAAAAAACGAGTCCTATTTTTGGTGCCATATCCAAGAAATCTTTGCTTAACGCAAGATTGCAAAGATTTTTCCTGTGTTTTCTTCTGGAAGTTTTGTACTTGCGGGTTTCATCTTTAGGCCTATGAGCCATTTGAATTAACTTTGGCATATTATGCAGAATGTGGATCAAAATTTATATTTTTTCATGTGGTTATTTAATTATTACAGCATATTTTGTTGTAAAAAACTATTCTTTCTTCACTGAATTGCCTTTGTAATTTTGTTGAAAGTTGGTTGTCCATATGTGTGTGAGTCTATGTCTGGACTCTCCATTCTGTTCTGCTGACCTATCTTTACATCATTGCCACACTGTTTTGATTACTGTAGCTTTATAAATTAAAATCAGAGACCATTAGTCCTTCAATGCTGTTCTTTTTTTTCAAAGTTGCTTTGCTTATTCTAGGTCCTTTGTACTTTTATATAAATTTTGAAATCAACTTGTCAATTTCTACAAAAATAGCCTACTGGAACTTTAATTGAGATTGCATTGAATCTATAGGTCATTTTAGGAAGAACTGATGTCTTACCAATATTGAGTCTTCTGACTCATGAATATGATGTATCTCTCCATTTATTTCAAAATTTATTTTTTCTCAACCATGTTTTATGGTTTTATTACATATATCTTGTACATATTTTATTGGATTTACCCTTATGCATTTCATATTTTTGATGCTAATAATGGTAACTTAAAAATTTTGTATTTCCAAATATTCATTGCTAAGCTGGTCTGGGTTTCAACTTTTAGATTTGTCTTATTAGATATTTCTGTATCCTCTCTCATTACTACTGGGTGAGCAGCTAAAGGGTGCTTATTTATTTTTAGAAACATATTGGCCAAATCCTACTTGCTTGGGCCTGGGAAAGGAAAGATTGGACCTGAGTCTGTTTTCACTACTTTCATGTAGGCAGAATCCTTTCCTGATATCTTTGTATAAAAACAACACTTCCATGTGGTTCTTTTCTGGAGCCTCCCGATTCTCTGCCATCCAAACAAAACCCACAAAGACTGAGCTCCTGGCACAACTGTGACCACTTCGCTAATCACTTGGCTTTGGCTGCTGAAGGTCATAGAACTGCCTGGCAGGAAATGGGGCACAGACGGCAGGTGGCCCTGCCAGAGCAGCTGAAAAAGTGCTCTATTCATGACAGATTGTACATCGCGAATCACAGTGACAGCATAGCATACCTGTCAGCCCCATGGCCAGCCGATTAGGTTAATTAAGGTTTTTGTCTTCAAGCATAATTGTTAGAGCTGTCAGCAGCATCAGTGATGCTAAAATGAAGAATCATATTTAGAGAGTGACACAGAAGATCCAAAAGAATGCTTGTGCTAACATAGAAGGCTAAGAGGCAGTGGATTCATTTCAACCCAAGAACAACCTAATTCAAAAATACTGGGGGGAAAAAAGCAATCATGTTCAGTGGAGTTTATGGTGCTCTGAAAGCATATCTGACTAACATACAGTTGATACCTTGGAGGTTATCTTAGGAGTCCTACAGGTAAGTCTCAGGGAGATAATTCATTTTCCGAAAGCACCAGAACTACAGACTATTTAAGAACAGAACACATGGAGTTTTAATTACTAATGTGCTTGGCACAGTGGCTGCCCACAAGGACTCCAGAGGCTAAGTAGGAAGCTTCACAGAGTGCATCATTGACTTTTAAAACTTTATACCGAGGATTGAAATATTTATTTTAAGTAGAATTGAAAGTGTTAACTTAGTGCAATTGCAGAAGCAACAGCAAGGCATCCATGCTTCCAGCTGACTATGCTCATCCATGCCTGGGATTTCATAAATTCCTTTGGTTCTTTGACAACTACTGAGATGCTGATACCTTGAATGGGAGAATAAGTCATTAGGCCTTATCAGTCATTTACATGTTGTGAATGTACCCCAGTGTGAAAGAATTGATCCTAAAGCATTTTCTTCTGGCCCTTAGAGAATATAGTATAAGGGAGATCAAAGAACCTGAAGTGAGTGAAGAGAAGAGAGAGGGGGCAAAGGCATTTTTATAAAAGATGGAGAGAAAAAGAGACTAAAGACTCTAATTCCAGTTTCACATAGGAACACATCAAAGTGAAATGGAAAAGTTCTCTGACCCCATTGCAGGACGTATGACAGGGGTATGGCTCATTTATTTGGTCACCATGCCCAAACCCTTTAAGGGAGGAGGAGCATGCAGGTGAGCTGGGGTGAGTGCTTTTGGGCTCTGGCCCCACTGCAGTGATAGGGGTGTTACAACGCTCTTTTAGCCCTGTTGTCCAGGGATGCCTTAAGTGTTAAACAGCTCAGTGAAGAGTCAGTGTGACAGCCTTTTTGAGCTCCTGCACCCAGTGGGTCCCGAATTCTTGTCCAGCATCCAAGAAGAATCAAGATGGTAAATGCAGGGATTTTACTGAGTGATGGAGGTGGCTTTCAGCGGGATGGGGAGCTGGAGAGGGGATGGATGATCTTCCCCTGGAGTTTGGCTGTCCCATGGCCTATCTCACCTATGACTGTCCCCAGCTAAACTCCTCTCGACATTCTCCTCTAGACATTCAGATGCTTCCTCTCTTTTCTTCTTCTCTGCCTTGCCGCTCTGCTACTCTGCCTTTCTGCTGCTCTTCTGCTCATGGAGCCTGGGGTTTCTGGTTTACATGGGTACAGGATAGGAGGACATGGTGGGCCAAAAGACAACATTTGAGCATGAAAACAAGAATGCCTGTTCTCATTTAGGGCTGCAGGTCCAGACTTGAGGGTGAGCCCTTGCCAGGGACCCCGCCCTCTAGCCTCCTGTTCATATCAAATTATCAAAGGACGCTATCAAAAAGGTGAAAAGACAACCCACAAAATGGGAGAAAATCATATCTGCTAAGGATCTAGTATCCAGAATATATGAAAAATTCTTACAACTCAACAACAAAAAGATCAAAAACGTGGTTAAAAAATAGGCAAAGGACTTGAATGAACATTTCCCAAAAGAAGATATACAAATGGCCAGTAAGCACATGAAAATAGTGCTTAATATTGTTGATCATTAAGAAAACACAAATCAAAATCACAAGGTGCTGCTTCACAGCCACTAAAATGTCTATAATCAAGAAAACAAAAATTAACAAGTATTGACAAGGATATAGAGAAATTGGAACTCTCATACATTGCTGATGGGAATGTAAAATAGTGCAGCCCCTGTGGAAGATAGTTTGGAGGTTCCTCAAAAAGTTAAACATGGAATTACCATATGACCCAGAAATTCTATTGCTAGGCTTATATATGAAAGAATTGAAAACAGATGCTCAAACAAAAACTTGTGCATGAATGTTCCCAGCAGCACAATTCACAATATCCAAAAGGTCTAAGCAACCCAAATGTTCATCAACTAATGAATGGATAAATAAAGTGTGGTATATCTATGCAGAGGAATATTACAGTCATTAAAAGGAATAAAGTACCAATACATGCTACAACATGAATGTCCTTCCAAAACACTATGATAAGTAAAAGAAGCAAGACACAAAAGGCCATGTATTGTATGATTCTAGTTTTATGAAATGTCCATAATAGGCAAATCTATAGAGATGGAAAGCATATTAGTGGTTTCCAGGGGCTAGAATAAAGGGGCAATGAGGAGTGACTGCTTGAGGAGTGACTGCTTAAGTAGCCTGGGGTTTCCTTATATGGTGATGAAAAATATTCTGGAACTAGATAGTGGTGATGTTTGCACAATCTTGTGAATGTACTGAAAACCACTGAATTGTACACTGAAAAATATTTAAAATGGTAAATCTTATGTTATGTGAATTTTATCTCAATTAAAAAATAAATAAGCCGCATAGAAGCTCCAGGCACATTTTGGTTAATTCTAGGGAAGCCCAATCTTTGCAAGTGACTATTCATGGAGAGGCAATCCAGTGTTATGGGTGATGTCTAGAGAATATGTCACCAGCCCAGTTTCTGTAAAGCATAGTTAAGCAACAGAGCTTCAAATGTGTACCTCTTTTTTCTATTATTCCTGCTGTATTGTCAGACTGCAATGTAGGAATCGGAAGCTGAGTAAAGGAAGACAGGAAAGGGAAACAAATTTCCAACATAAGAAACATAAATGCTCTGAAGCTGAGTTAAAGCCTGAATAATAAGAATTTGTCATAGTCAAAGAAAGTGCCAGGTATCAGACCTCAATATGGAACAAGGAGAGACAGCCTTATCATTCACCCCTTTTTTCTGTCATCTACAACTTCAAGTCCTTGGGCTTTAAAGTACACACATCCTTAATCAAGCCAGCAATATACATGTATTTTATAGTCTGAAAAGTTATTTGAATTTTGCCCAGATATTAGAAAGTTTCAGTGGTTGATTTCTTCCTCTCTCCTCTTTTCTAGTCATGGTTGAGATTTTTCTTTTTTAATTAGGAAAAACAAAATGGAATTCAATACAGCTGAACCAGAGAGAAAGGCCATGGCAAGTGCTTTGACTAAATTTGATGATGAAACTAATGATCCCATAATAACTGAATCTCTAATGATAAACCACAGCTAAAAGCACTATATAAAAAGATTTTGTTTTTGTTTTTACCTGAAAACTCATTTGGCTAGACCACAATAAGTCAAGGGTCGTGAGTTTGGTGCTTATATGGGTCTCTTAGTTTCCCTTTTTCATGGCCTCCAACTGTCCCCTTAGGCAGCCATCTTGAAAACATCACCAGGTGAGTTTACCATCCAAACTGGAAGAAAGAACATATTCAAGTCTTTCTGTTTCCATTCTGTCCTCTAAGGAGCTAGAAGTAATCACTCCATTCTAACAGCAAGTAAAAGGCTGAACAAACTGAAAAAAATCAAGAACCCTTAACTCTCCTCAGATCCATCAGAGAAGTGAGGTCACAGGGAAAATCATTGCTCTCAAAATTGGACAGAATGTTCTCTCCAGGTAGATATTGAGAATCTTAATTTAATTGGAGCAAAAACCTTAGAGCAGAAAACTGTGGGAACCAGTGCTAGGGTAGGAAAACCTAAATTATAATTGAAAAATTGTTGGAGGCTCATTGTGGACAAGTCTGAGAGTTAAAAAGTCTAGGGAGCCTGAGGATTAGAGAGAGATCTCCCGTATTTTTGTGAGTTTTACCTCCAGGAGCTCAACCAAGTCTTCACAGTGAATAATGGTGAAAAATTACCTCATGCTTCCAGCCTGGGAAGGAGGAAGTAACCATTTTGAAAAATGCCAGGGGATTTTGTTCTTCTTAACAAGGCCTGCCCTCAGAATAACCTATTTTATGAGAGCCTAAACTATTGTTTTTTTTGCTTGTTTTTGTTTTTGTTTTTGCAGAGTTTAACTGACCCGGGGGAAAGGAAATACTCAATTCCGGCCCCTTCTGGTCTTCCACGTGGGAAAAGGAAAATACGCAGTATCAACCCAACTACCCATCCTGCCCCACCTGAGGATGGGACAGGGTGGGCTCACTAAGGATTATTTGTGAAGTTCACAGAGGCACAGGCTCACTAAACGATTGAGACCTAATCATAGGACTGTAGAACACTACCCCCTCCTCACACCTTACTACCACCTTACTAAAGACCTTTTTACAGCAGTTCCTCTTACCCAGTACATCATGTCTGGCTATCAAGGCATAATAAAAGCAAAAACACAGTGTGAAGAAAGAGAGCAAGCATCAGATACAGACTCAGATATGGGAAGGATGCCAGAATTAGACTGAATTTAAAACAACTACGATTATTCTACTAAGGAAAGTGACGGGTAAAGTAAACAATATACAAGAACAGATGGACAATGTAAGCACAGAAATGAAAATTCTAGAAAAGAATGAAAAAGAAATACTGGACATTAAAAACACCGTAACCGAAATGAAGACTGTCTTTGATGGGCTCTTTTGTAGACATAAGTGGCTGGGGAAAGAATCCCTGAGCTTAAGGCTATCTCAATTTAAACGTCCAAACTGAAAAGCAAAAAGAAAAAGATATGAAAAAACAAAACCACAGAACAAAATATCCAATTACTATGGGACAACTACAAAAGGTATAACATACATGCAACGGAACTACCAGAAGGAGAATGAAGGGAGAAAGGAACTGAAGACATGTTTGAACCAATAATGACTGAGAATTTCTCCAAATTAATGTCAAACACCAAACCAAAAATTCAGAAAGCTCAGAAAACATCAAGCAGGATAAATGTCAAAATAAACTAGACCTAGAAGTTTACTGTATTCAAGCTGAAGAAAATCAAAGATAAAAAAAAATTCTTGAAAGAAGTCACTGGAAAAAAATATTCTACTGGTGACGGTATAGGAACAAATAGAAGAATTACATCTGAATTCTCAGAAATTTTGCAAGCAAAAATAGAATGGAGTGAAATATATAAAGTGTTGAGAGAAAAACCCAGCAATGTACGAGTTCTGTACAATGTGAAATTATCTTTTAAAAAGTGAAGGAGAAATGAAGACTTTCTCAGACAAAAATTGAGAGCATTTGTTGTCAGTGGAATTGCCTCGTAATAAATATTGAAAGAAGACTACGCGCAGTGTCTCACACCTGTAGTTCCAGCACTTTAGGAGGCTGAGGTGGGTGGATTGCTTGAGCTCAGGAGTTCAAGGTGAGCCTGGGCAACATGATGAAACCCTGTCTCTACAAAAAATATAAAAAATTAGCTGGGCGCTGTGGCGCATGGCTGTAGTCCCAACTACTCAGGAGGCTGAGATTGGGGGATCACTTGAGCCTGGGAGGTCGAGGCTGCAGTGAACTGTGCTCATGTCACGGCACTCCAGCCTGGGCAACAGAGTGAGACCTTGTCAAGAAAAAAAATTATTCAGAGAGAAGGAAAATGATATAGATCAGAAACTTAGATCTATATGAATAAAGGAAGAGCATCAGAAAAGGAATAAGTGAAGGTAAAATAAAACCTTTTATCTTTCTTATTAATAATAATAACAGCAACAATTTATTTATGTACATATTATGTGTACCAAGGGATAGGAGAGAGGAATTAGGATTTTTTTTTTTTTTTGAGATGGAGTCTTGCTCTGTCGCCCAGGCTGGAGTGCAGTGGCATGATCTCGGCTCACTGCAACCTCTGCCTCCCAGGTTCACGCCATTCTCCTGCCTCAGCCTCCCGAGTAGCTGGGACTACAGGCGCCCGCCACCACGCCCGGCTAAATTTTTTTTGTATTTTTAGTAGAGACGGGGTTTCACTGTGGTCTCGATCTCCTGACCTCATGATCCGCCCGCCTTGGCCTCCCAAAGTGCTGGGATTACAAGCGTGAGCCACCGCGCCCGGCCAAGACGGAGTTTCATCGTGTTAGCCAGGATGGTCTCGATCTCCTGATCTTGTGATCCACCTGCCTCAGCCTCCCAAAGTGCTGGGATTACAGGCGTGAACCACCACGCCCGGCAGATTATTTTGTTATTATAAAGTACACCATCCATGAAATAATATAGTGATATTTGAAAGTGGACTTGGATGAGTCATAAATGTACATTGCAAATTCTAGGGCAACCGCTAAAAAAAGGAAAGAAGTATAACTGATAGGTTGAGAAAGGCAAGAAAATGGAATCACATAAAATGCTCAATTAAAACCAGAAAAGGCAGAAAAAGAGTATAAGACAAGAATAGGAAAAAAAAACAAGGGCAACAAACAGAAAACAGTAATAAGTATGGGAAATATTAATCCAGCTCTATCAGTAAGCACTTTCAATATCAATGGTCTAGGGCAGGAGGAGTGGCAGCAGGCAGGCAGCCCAGCATCAGGAAGGCTCTAGGCATGCCTTGGCCCACAGGCACCCAGCATGTATTTTCCATGTCAGGATGCCCAAGAGGAAGGGGAGCTCAACTGAAGGGATGGTGAAGGAAGAGCCCAAGAGGAGATTGGTGCGGTTGTCAACTAAACCTGCTCCTGCAAAAGTGGAAACAAGACCAAAAAGGCAGCAGGAAAGGATAAACCTTCAGACAAAAAAAAGTGCAAACAAAAGGGAAAAGGGGGGCAAAGGGAAAACAGGCTAATCTAAAAACTAAAGACGATTTACCTGCAGAAAATGGAGAAACTAAACCAAGGAGAGTCCAGTCTCTGATGAAGCGGTAGACAAAGAAGCCCAGTCTGATTAACATCATATACCATGTCTTACTAGTGGTCCCTGTCTCCCTTCTTGTACAATCCAGAGAAATATTTTTATTAACCATTTTGTAAATGCAAGTTTTTAGTAGCTGTAGGGACATTTTTAAGAAGGAGAGACTCCCACCAGAAAATAGTATAGGATTTTGAATTACATAGGCTTTGATTGCCTTGGGTATCAGCTTAACATTCCATAGATTTTTTTTTTTTTTTTTTACTCTATAATACAAAGCATGCCAAGTGGCAATGTGGAGTCACAACCCTGATTTAATGTCCTGAACATTTTAAATTACTTCCGTTCCCCTGTTGTTTCTTAATAGATTGTTTCCTAAAGAAAATCACTCCTTGATCATGACTCTCCCTCTCAGAAGTGTGTGCCCTCTGTGACATCTTTGGTTATGGCAGTCCCGTTTTCGTAAAAACTTTGTTAATGGGACAGATTGAAAATTTGAGTATGATACCAAATTGTGAATTGGTGGGACTTATGTAACAGCTTATCAACATCGAAGATACTGGTACTTGATATTTTCTTAAGGACTATTTGCCTCTAAATTTTAAGCTGTAAGGTCACTGGAATAACTGTTTAAAAAAGAATTACAATACATAGCTTTTTAGATTTTCAGTATGTATGTTAAGAATTGTGTACAAATTGAAATGCCTGTGTACTGATCCTCAGCACAACCAATAAAATCTCCATTACAAAAAGTCCCCAATATCAATAGTCTGGATGCACAAATTAGAAGATAAAGGTATCAGAGTAGATTTTTTAAAAAGATCTATAACTATATGTTATCTATGAGAAACCCACTTTACACATTAAAGAAGTTTATGGATTAAAAGTAAAGAGATGGAGAAAGACTTGCTGTGTAAATACTAACCAAAAGAAAGAAGGAGTAACTATGTATTAATTTTAGATACAGCAGACTTCAGATCAAGGAACTTATCAGAGATAAAGAGGGGCATTATGTAATGACAAAGGGATAATTCTTCAAGATAACAATACTTCATGTGTATGCATCTGACAACACAGCATCAAAATACACGAGGAAAACACTAATAGAAATGCCAAGAGAAATAGATGAATCCACTATTATAGTTGGAGACTTTAACATCACTCTATCAGATATGACCAGATCTAGCAGGCAGATAATCACTAAGGACATATAGCTGAACTCAACAACACCATCTATCAATTGCATATAGTTGACATCTATAGACTGCTTCATAATAGCAGAATACACATTCTTCTGAAGCTCACATTGGAACACTCACCAAGATTGACCACATTCTGGGCCATGAAACAAACCTTAAGAAACTTAAAATAATACAAATCATAAAACGGCTGCTTTCAGACCTCAGTGGAATTAAAACTACATATCACTAACAGAAAGATAGCTGGAAAATCTGAAAATATGTGAAGAACACACTTCTAAGTAACACATGGGTCAAAGAAGTCTCAAGAAAAAGTTTAAAATATTTTTGAACTAAATGAGAATAAAAATGCAAGTTATCAAAATTTGTAGGATGCAGTAAAAGCAGTGCTTAGAAGGAAACTTACAGCCTTGAATGCATATATTAGAAAAGAAGAAAGTTCTAAAATCAATCATCTAAGCTTCCACCTTAGGAAACTAGAAAAAGCAGAGCAAATTAATCCAAAATAAGCAGGAGAAAATAAATCATAAAATTGAAGATGACATTTAAAATAGGAAATCAGTAGAGAAGATAAATAAAAAAATTCAGGCTCTGGTCGCCCCAGACACTATGAAACCCAAAGGCTGGAATGGCTAAGTCTTCCCAACAGCAAAGACAGCACCCCACCCCCGCGGCCCCGCCCCGCTCTCTCTGGGCGTACCATGTTGGGGGAATTTAGATCTCCGTCCGCTGGAGAGCTTGAGCGGAGGGGGGCGGGGACTGGAGGCCCCAGCTGGAAGGTCCCGCCCAGTGAGGAGGAACGGGATCGGGCACCTACTTAAATCAGCAGCCTGGCCACGTTTTGGTAGAGCAGCTGTGCTGTGCTGGGGGATCCCTTCCACCCTGGATTGGCTCAGACTCTCCAAAGCCTGAAAGCTGGAATGACTAAGGCATCCGAACAGCAAAGATGTCACCCCCCTGCCGAGCTTCTTTTTATGGGGCTGCAATGCAGCTATTGGTAGCTGGCTGGAATTCCAAGCCAGTGGGTCTTATCTTGTGAGATGCTGTGGAAGTGGGATCTGCGGGCTGTTGCTGCTCAGCTCCCGGGATTCAGGCTCTTTCCTAGAAATATGTGTGGGAGTCTAACCTCCCACTTTGCCAGAGCTGCAGCTACTTTTGCTGGAAAGCGGAAGTATCTAAGGCTCCAGGGTCTGCAGGAATGCCTGAGCTCTGCCGAAACTCCACCTAGCTCTGTCCCTCCGACTCAAGACTGAAGGCACTGTTGGGTTCACAAGGAGATCTCCTGACCCAAGAGTTGCGAGTATCTGTAGGAGAAACGTGGTTTCCCGGAGTCGCACATTCACTCACTGCTTCCCTAGGTGGGGGAGGCTCCCCTGGCTTTGTGTCATTCCTAGGTGGGCCACTGTCCTGCCTTGCTCGTAAATACTCTTTTAACAGAGCATTCATACTGGGAAAACATGGAGCAAATAAGATTAAAACCAGGCTATGATAGGGGTAAGGCTTTCAATGTCTGGCCATTTCTCATGATGCTTCTACAAAAGAACCACCACAAAAGAAACTACCGCAAAAAAAAAAAAAAAAAAAAAAAAAAAAAAAAAAAAAAACAAAAAACAAAAAAAAAAAAACCACCACAAAAGAAAAAAAAACCTAACTATTAAAATGCTAAAAATTTCAAGATTAACAAAAATTTTAAGGGATGAAATAAACAAAAAAGAAAAAGCGAAAACAAAATAAAAGATACTAAGAAAATAATGAAAAGATACTATCAACTTTGCATCAAGCAACCTCAGATAGGATTCTTTTTTTTAATTTTTTTTATTATACTTTAAGTTTTAGGGTGCATGTGCACAACGGGCAGGTTAGTTACATATGTATACATGTGATGAGTATTCTTTAGTTAAGTGGAGAGAGGAAAGAATTTTGTCTGAAACCAGGAAATGAGTCTAAGTGAGAAAAAAGACTGGACAGCCAAATCTCGCTGGCTCTATACTACCTGAACTGTCTTCTGGAACATTCCTTTTATTTATCTGCTGGAAACTTATGGGAAACATTATCTTACAGAACATTTTTTAAATATCCAAGATTTTTGAGACTGCTTGCTAAGATAGACCCTGATTTAGAATCCACGTGAGAAAATCCTTGAGGAACGTAAGGAGCGATTGCCCGAGGGATTCTCTTGCATCTTTATCCAAAGGACCCAAAAAATCAAATTCAAAATCCATCTCTATTATCTTCACCTCTAATTAATATTAGAGTATCTAGATTGCTATTTACTTCTCTCACAGACCCCTGACAAATAATACATTACCCTAATTTCATAGAAACCACCCCACACTTGAATTCCTCACCCATCTGATGTCTCAGCATTAGGATGTGAAGACTGAAAAAATGGAAGAATACGGATTAAAAAAAAAAATCACTCTGCTTACCCTAAGGCCAGTGTCTTAGTATTGCAGGGAGGTTCTATCATCCTTTAGTGCTCTTCTCTCGAGTGTTGTTGTTGGTGTTACTCTTTTCTTTCTCTTCCTGTTCTCCTTCTCTTCCTCCTCTTCTTTCTCCTGCTTCCCTTTCCTCTTTCTCCTTCTCCTTCCTCCTGCCCCCTCCTCTTCCTCCTCTCCCATTCTTCCTCTCTCCTCCTCCTCTTTCTTATTCTTCTTCTAACCTTTCTATTTAGTTTACCGCCAAATCATTCCAGTCCTAAGGACAGTTAAAGATATCTTGTTCCCATGGAGAAAGGAAGAATAAAATATGTAAAATCAGGGATATAACCTAATTTTACAAACAGAGTTAAAAGAATTACAGCTTGTGACATAATTTTTAAAACAACGTATGTTCCCTCTGTAGTGATTACCCTTAACCAGATGATCTTTGGTTATTCAGGGAATTATAATAACACTAAATCAATTTTCAAATATCACTGAGGCAGTTTGCTATTTGCCAGTTGAATTTCCTTATCTACATGGTTTCTGGGAGTTCCAGCAGTATAATCAGTTGGTGAGTGGTACTTTTACACAAGGTTTCCTGGTCTTATTGGAGCTATCAGCCTGCAACCTTCAGGAATCAAGGCCTCTTTGCTGGGCATTAACCAGAAGTCTGGGTGGCAAATTGTGTGGCTCTGGGGTTTGTTGATGCTGGTTTGCATGAACAAGTTGTGTTAGCTCTAGGCCCAGGTGGTGGTTTTGGTTATGCAATTACTTGAGCCCTGGTTTCTTCATCAATCAAGCAAGCCTCAAATTTCCTCCTCTTTCTCAGTTTTGTGATTTTTGACATTAGCAGAATTTAAAATCCAGGATGGTTGCTAAGCAGTTTCATAAATGGAAACCACATTTGTCAAATGAGCTCCAAACCAGGAAATTCAGCGAGAGGATTCCTGGGTGTCCCCAGTCCCAGCCTGCCTAGCATCTCACATGAATTGGAGGCTGTAATGTCCTCCCAGAGGGAACTGGATCTAGCCAGCAGGCACAAACATTCTTTTGGTCTTTCCAAAATTTTTCTGCAGAAAATGCCCATGGGACAACTCACTGTGAAGTTGAAATTATATGCAAGTGTGTATACAATTAAATTTCAAAATAAATTCCTTAGAATTGTGTGTGTTTGTTTTTTGCTAATTTGATGGTAAACATGAAAGCCCAAAGTGTTCTGGGAAAAGCTTTGTATTTTTCTTTAAGCCACAAATAGTCTAATTAGACTTGAAAGAATGCACTTCCAAAGCAAAATAAGACAAAATAGAACATTCAAAGACTCACATACCATAGTTTCAGAGATAACTAGATATTGGGTCTATAAAGATAGCAATGCATTGCTGTTGAGTTTGTCTTGCCCACTGTCTTCCACACTCCAGGCGGAAGGGCTATGGCAGCGTCTTATCGTCCTTGAATTTGTTGAATGAATGGCAGTGTCCAGAAATGCGGAAAACCCCAGGCACAGAATGATACTAAGGGGATCTAAAGAGTTTCTTGGGTGAAAATACTGGTGCTACTTGGGAAGATTTGAGAATATGATGGCTCTGAAGATGTACAATTGCTCTGTAATCTTACGGAATTTTTAGAGTCAACTTCTATAAAGAGGGGACAAAACTATTTATAATAAGCACAGTTGGAAAAATACTGTGAAGCAGGAAAGATGGCCTTAGATGTTCTCACCTCCTATTTCTGGGAATTCCTCACCATTCATGGTCCTCAAGATCACTCTACCCCCTTCCCTGTCAAAGCCTGGTTTTAGGAAGGGATCTGGTAAATTCATCCCCCTGAGTTTCAGTAACTGAAACAGTTTACTGCAGTAATACATGAAGTCATATTTCAATTGACAGAAAAGGCTTAATATACTATAATAGTTATTCTGTTTACTCTTAAATAAACATCAACACGTTAACCCAAGGTGGCATATTTCTAATTACAGAATTAAAAACATCAGTCAGAGTATGAGAGAAAGCAATTTTGTAAAGGAAACACTTTTAAAAAAATTGGA
Source organism: Symphalangus syndactylus (assembly GCF_028878055.3). Taxonomy (NCBI): domain Eukaryota; kingdom Metazoa; phylum Chordata; class Mammalia; order Primates; family Hylobatidae; genus Symphalangus; species Symphalangus syndactylus. The sequence continues at coordinate 43,371,600 of NC_072440.2, read as the reverse complement.
CCGTGTGCTTCACCTATTTCACTTGTTTCTGAGGCTTGGTAATTGATTATCCAGTAATGCTTTGGCGTTCTTACATATTAAGAATAGTTAGTACAAACAAAGCAAGGGGATGCCTATTATTGAAATAAGCAATCTCTAATGAAGCCGTGAATTCCACTGCAACTCTCTCAGCAGCTTGCTCAGGACCCAGGCTAAATCAGGTACTCAAATACCAATCCCTGTTTTCAAAGAGGGAAAATTAAATTGATTTTGGCTTTGTTCATAAAAATAGCCATTTTGCATTCATGGCACTGAATAGATTCTTTATGATAATTAATGTAATTTTATATTTTTACAACAATCCTTGGGCTGTGTTCTCATGAATATTTCCATTAAATAATTACCTCTTAGAAACAAAAGAGATCTTCTGTATTTTTTAGAGCTGTGTTTATGGATACATTCTCCATGCCTCCCCATTCCCATTCCTCTTGAAATTGCTTGTATCTAAGGAACTTAATACCCTGTCATTATATGTTTAATTCATTTTAGGATATGTGTCCAGAAATATTTGTACTATTGATAGAATCAGACTGGCTCTCTGAATACTGAGAGCTGGTCCCATTTCTGCAGATTTTCCTTCTGTGTCTTGCACGTGTTGTAGACCTATAAACCTCCTGGCACACATAAGCCCACTCTTCTCATTTTGTTTGAGATTCAAAATTCCTAACAGGAAAGTAATCATTTCAGTAACCAATCTTAGAGGCTTGTTTGTCTTTTCTTTATAAATTCTTAACCTTTTCATGACTTAGCAGAAAGTATGCAAGGCTCAGGTTAGGTCAACAACAGAGTGAAGGTTAACTACAAGAAAGTGACATGGGAAAAAAATCCAACTAGTCCAAACACGGAAACATCAATAGGTGATTTAGACCAGCTGTAACATTAGCCATCACCCCAGGTCCACTAGCGCTTAATATATTTTGTTAATAGGCTCTAAGACTCTTAGAATCTGCTTTTCCTCTTTTCTTAAGAGTATGGATTTCATTGCTCTTAAAACATTGCATCTTCTGCTGGGAATAATTCTGTTCTTGGCCTCTGGAACAGCTCATAAATTATATCTCTGGAATTTTAGACTACAACAGTTAATGAAATGGTTTCCTATTCCCCTGGGAAGCCCAGGTAGGAATAGCTACTTACAGAAGTGATTAAGTGTGGAATTTTTGCTTTAGGCACAGAACAGGAGCCAACTCAAGAGCTTTTTTATTTACATCTGCAGTTTTGTTTATTTTGGCTCTATCAATTTCTACATCTGAACAAAATATAACTCTAAGCTATGTCACCAGGAAGAGAGAGATGGAGTCTCCTCCTGTGTCTGAGTGAAGGGTACATTCACATGTGGGATAAAGTCTTGTCCAAACACACTTGGTCTCACTTCTATGCATAACTTCCTGCTCAGGGTTTGTCAGGTTAATTTAACCTCAGAGGATTCTAATGCTTCCAAATGAGGCAAAAAAAATATATATATATAAAATGAAATTATGTTAAGACCTGTTGGGCTGAACAAACAGAAAGATAAGTAGTTTTCTTTACTGAAGAGCCATTCATGTATATGCTAATGTCCATTGTGAATCTTCAAGAGTGGAAGAGCACTTTCCAAAAATATTTGACCTTGGAAGACTTTTCTTTATTCAGAGTATCTCTAAAAATCTCATGTTTTACCAGGAACTAAACCACAGTCAAATTTCAGTTGAAAGTTTACCTCAGTCATTCACTCACTCCAGCACAAATCAGAGCCATGACTTTGCTAACTTGGTTGAATTCCATGAGCAATGTTATTTTGGGCCAGATCCATAGCCAGTTGCAATATCCTATCACTAAAAGACAGTCTGTGACATAGGGTGTGCACATGTGTATTTTAAAATGTAAAGCTCAGCTGCTCTACCAAAATGTAGCCAGATGCTGCTCTAAGTGAGTTCCCAATCCTGTTCGGCCTCACTGGGTGTGACCTCCCAACCAGGGTCTCCAGCCACTTCCTATAGGTGCCTTTGGGCTGGCAACAGGTCCGTTTCTCCCTGGGACAAGGTTCCCAGAGGGAAGGACAGGCTGCCATCTTTGGTATTTCTCAGCCTTCACTGGTGACACTTCCAGGTTCTGGAAAATGCGAGGTGACTAAGGACCAGAATGGGCCCCAAGCACACCACAGCAGCCTTACAGAAAGGTGGCTAGACTGTTGAGTGAGTGCTCATTCCCATATTTCCTCACCAGCAGGTCCCCCAGGTCTGGGCCTCCAGCCACCCACCTGCCAGAGCTATCAAGCCAGTACCAACTCAGCAACTCCCTGGATAGCACCTCCAGGGGCAACTGAAAGCCTCTCTGCCAGTGCCTTTGCAGTGGAAGTTTCCTGGCCATCCTCAGACTAATGAAGGAGGAAAGACCATAAGTGCCTTGTCCACACCACCAACAAGCTGCAATCAACCCAATGGCAGGAGACCAGTTTGTCTCCCATAGGTCCCACACCCCCACACAACTCATCACCAGATAGGAAACCCTTGCCTTGGGCCCACGGCACAAACCCTCCATCTTGGGCTGACTGCACTGACTGATTGCTGACCTGCATTTCTCTGGGGTGGAGCCCCCAACAGTCAAGCAAATGACCCTTGGCCACAAGTACTACTAAGATCTCTTCCTCTGCTGCCTCTAAGCTGGGGAAGGAACATAAACACGGAGATTGCCCCAAACCTGCAATGGGCAGCCCAGGAGTGCCAAATCATGAACAACAGCCAGCACTTAAGAGGGAAAGGAACTCACACTTTCAGAGAACTGAGAGGGAACGTGGCTGCAACTGTGAGGAAACATGGGGGAGCCATACAACCAAGCAAGAGTCTACCAACTGAAAAATACGCCTCAGTGTCACCTGCTGGATCACATCCCAAAGCTTCAACAACAAAAATACCTCAGACTCCCCTCTGAAACCAGAGACAAGAAGTCAGCTTCAAATAAAGACCTTACACAAAGCCTCATCCCAGTGAAAACATCCAGAGAAGAAGTGTATTGATTGTACTCAATCTACACAGCAGTTAAAGGAACACCCACACACAAGGATGAGAAAGAACCAATGCAAGAACTCTGGTAACTCAAATGGCCAGATTGTCATATGTCCTCCAAATGACCACACCTGTTCTCCAACAAGAGTTCTTAACCAGGCTAAACTGGCTGGAATGACAGAAATAGAATTCAGAATATGGATAGGAACAAAGATCATTGAGATTCAGGAGGATGGCAAAACCCAGTCCAAGGAAAATGAGGATCACAATAAAGTGATACAGGAGCTGAAAGATGAAATAACCAGTATAAAAAAGACCCGAATGGGTCTGACAGAGCAGAATAGCACAATACAAGAATTTCACAATGCAATCACAAGTATTAGCAGTAGAATAAACCAAGCTGAGGAATAAATCTCAGAACTTGAAGACTGGTTCTCTGAAATAATGCCAATCTATGAATCATTGTCATCCCTGAAAAGGAGATTCCAGCAAACAATCTGGAAAATATATTTCAGGGTATCATCCATGAAAACTTTCACAACCTTGCTAGGGAGGCCAATAGTCAGATTCAGGAAATACATAGAACTCCTGAAAGATTCTACACAAGATCATCCCCAAGACACATAATCATCAGATTTTCCAAGGTTGAAATGAAAGAAAGAATGTTAAAGGCAGCTAAAGAGAAATGGCAGGTCGCCCACAAAGGGATCCCCACCAGGCTAACAGTGGACCTCTCAGCTGAAACACTATAAGCCAAAAGAGACTGAGGGCCTATATTCAACATTCTTAAAGAGAAAATATCTTCAACCAAGAATTTCATATCCAGCCAAACTAAGTGAAAGAAAATAAGATCCTTTTCAAATAAACAAATGGTGAGGGACTTCATTACCACCAGACATGCCTTGCAAAAGAGATCTTGAAAGGAGCACTAAATTTAGAAAGGAAAGACTGCTACCAGCTAATACAAAAACAAACTTAAGCACACAGACCAGTGTCACTGTAAAGCAACCACACAAAGAAGCCAACGTAATAACCAGCTAACAGCACAATGACAGGATCAAATCCACACCTATAAATACTAACCTTAAATGTAAATGGCTAAATACTCCACTTAAAAGGCACAGAGTAGCAAGCTGGATAAAAAAGCAAGCCCCAATGGTATGCTGTCTTTAAGAGACCTGTCTTACATGTAGTGACACTCACAGGCTCAAAACAAAAGGATGGAGAAAAATCTACCAAGCAAATGGAAAACAGAAGAGAGCAAGGGTTGTAATCCTAATTTCAGACAAAACAGATTTCAAATCAACAAAGATCAAAAAAGACAAGGAAGGGCATTAAATAATGGTAAAATGTTCAACCCAACAAGACCTAACTCTCCTAAATATATATGCACCCAACACAGGAACACCTAGATTCATAAAGAAAGTTCTTAGAGTCCTAGAAAAAGACATAGACTCCCACACAATAATAGTGAGAGACATCCACACTCTACTGTCAGTATTAGACAGATCATCGAGGCAGAAAATCAACAAAGATATGCAGGACCTAAACTCAGCATTGGACCAAATGGATCTGATAGACCTTTACAGAAGTCTCCACCCCAAAACAACAGAATATACATTCTTCTCATTGCCACATGACACATACTCTAAAATTGACCACATAATTGGACATAAAACAATCCTCAGCAAGTGCAAAAGAACGGAAATCAGACCAAACACACTCTTGGACCACAGAGCAATAACAATAGAAGTCAATGCAATGAAAATCACTCATAACCACACAATTACATTAAACAGGCTCCTGAATGACTTTTGGGTAAATAATGAAATTAAGGCAGAAATCAAGAAGTTCTTTGAAAATAACAAAATCAAAGACGCAACATACCAGAATCTCTGGGATACAGCTAAGGTAGTGTTAAGAGGGAAATTCATGGCACTAAATGCCCACGTTAAAATGTTAGAAAGATCTCAGACTATCAACCTAACTTCACAACTGAAAGAATTAGAGAAGCAAGAACAAATCAACCCTAAAACTAGCAGAAGACAAGAAATAACAAAAATCAGAGCTGAACTAAAGGAAATCAAGTCACACACAAAAAAACTAAAGATTAATGAATCCAGGAGCTGGTTTTTAAAAAAATTAATGAAATAGGCCACTAGCTAGACTAATTTAGAGGAAAAGAGAGAAGATCCAAATAAACACAATTAGAAGTGACAAAAGGAAAGTTACTACTGACTCCACAGAAATAAAAACAACCATTAGAAATGATATGAACACCTCTACACACACAAACTAGAAAACCTAGAAGAGATGGATAAATTCCTGGACACATACACCCTCCTAAGACTGAGCCATGAAGGAACTGATTTCCTGAGCAGACCAATAATGAGCTCTGAAACTGAATCAGTAATAAATAGCCTACCAACCAAAAAAAGCCCAGGACCTGATGGATTCACAGCTGAATTCTACCAGTTGTACAAAGAAGATCTGGTACCATTCCTACAGAAACTATTCCAAAAAATTGAGGAGGAAGGACTTCTCAACTTATTTTGTGAGGGCAGCATCATCTTGATACCAAAAATCTGGCAAAGACACAACAAAAAAAGAAACTTCAGGCCAACATCTTTGATGAACATTGATGCAAAAATCCTCAACAAAGTACTTGCAAACCAAATCCAGCAGCACATCAAAAAGCTAATCCACCATGATCAAGTAGAGGCTTCATCCCCAGGATGCAAGGTTCGTTCAACATATGCAAATCAATAAATGTGATTCATCATATAAATAGAACTAAAGAAAAAAAACCACATGATTATCTCATTAGATGCAGAAAGGCTTTTGATAAAATTCAACATCCCTTCATGTTAAAAAAAAAAAAAACTCTCACTAAACTAGGTATTGAAGAAACATACCTCAATAGAATAAGAGCCATCTATGACAAATCCAGGGCCAACATTAAACATGGACAAAGGCTTGAAGCATTCCTCTTGAAAACTGGCACAAGACAAGGATGCCCTCTTTCACCACTTCTATTCAACATGGTATTGAAGTCCTAGCCAGAGCAATTAGGCAAGAGAAAGAAATAAAGGGTATCCAAATAGGAAGAGAGGAAGTCAAACTATCTCTCTTTGCAGATGACATGATTCTATATTTAGAAAACCCCATAGTCTCAGCTCAATAGCTCCAACAGCTGATAAACAACTTTAGCAAATTTCGGGATACAAAATCAATGTACAAAAATCACTAGCATTCCTATACACCAGCAACAACCAAACTGAGAGCCAAATCAGACAGGCAATCTCATTCACTATTGCCCAAAAACAAAATAAAATACCTAGGAATACAGCTAACCAGCCAGGTGAAAGATCTCTACAAAGAGAATTAAAAAACACTCCTCAAAGAAATCAGAGAAGACACAAATGAATGGAAAAACACCCCATGCTCATGAATAGGAAGTATCGATATCATTAAAATGGCTATATTGCCCAAACCAATTTACAGATTCAATGCTGTTCCTATCAAACTACCAATGAAATCTTCACATAACTAGAAAAAATTGTTTTAAAATTTATACAGAACCAAAAAATAGCCCAAATAGCCAAAGCAATCCTAAACAAAAAGAACAAAGCTGGCAGAATCACATTACCTGACTTCAAACTATACTAGAAGGCTACAGTGACCAAAACAGCATGGCACTGGTACAAAAACAGGCACAAAGACCAATGGAACAGAATAAACAGTCCGGAAATAAGGCCGCACATCTATGACTATCTGATCTTTGACAAAGCTGATGAAGACAAGCAATGGGGAAAAGACTCCCTGTTCAATAAATGGTGCCAAGATAACTGGCTAGCCATATGCAGACGATGGAAGCTGGACCCCATCCTTACAGCAAAACAAAAATCAACTCAAGATGGATTAAAGACTTAAACGTGAAACCCAAAACTATAAAAACCCTGAAGACAACCTAGGCAATATCATCCTGGACCTAGGCACGGGCAAAGATTTCACAACAAAGACACCAAAAGCAATTGCAACAAAAGCAAAAATTGAAAAATGGCATCTAACTAAACTTAAGAGCTTCTGCAGAGGAAAATAAACTATCGGCTGGGTGCGGTGGCTCATGCCTGTAATCCCAGCACTTTGGGAGGCCAAAGGGGGCGTATCACGAGGTCAGGAGATCAAGACCATCCTGGTGAACACGGTGAAACCCATTCTCTACTAAAAGTACAAAAAAAAAAAAAATTAGCCAGGCATGGTGGCGGGTGCCTGTAGTCCCAGCTACTAGGGAGGCTGAGGCAGGAGAATGGCGTGAACCCAGGGGGGCGGAGCTTGCAGTGAGCCAAGATGGCGCCACTGCACTCCAGCCTGGGAAACAGCGAGACTCTGTCTCAACAAAAAAAAAAAAAAAAAGAAACTATCAACAGAGTAAAGAGACAACCTACAGGATGGGAGAAAATTTTTGCAAACTACGTATCTGACAAAGGTCTAATGTCCAGCATTTATAAGAGATAAACAAACAACCCCATTAAAAAGTGGGCAAAGGACATGAACAGACACTTCTCAAAAGAAGACGTACATGCAGCCAACAAGCATATGAAAAAAGGCTCAATATCACCGATCATTAGAGAAATGTAAATCAAAACCACAATGAGATACCATCTCACACCAGTCAGAATGGCTATTAATAAGAAGTCAAAAAATAACAAATGCTGGTGATGTTGCAGAGAAAAGGGAATGCTTATACACTGTTGGTAGGAGTGTAAATTAGTTCACCATTGTGGAAAACAGTATGTCAATTCCTAAAGAGCTAAAAGCAGAACTACTATTTGACCCAGCAACCCCATTACTGGGTATATACCCAGAGGAATATAAAGCATTCTACCATAAAGACACATGCACGTGAATGTTCACTGCAACGCTGTTCACCATAGCAAAGACATGGAATCAACCTAAATGCCCATCAGTGACAGATTGGATAAAGAAAATGTGGTACATATACACCCTGGAATACTACAAGCCATAAAAAAGAACAAGATCATGTCTTGCAGGAACATAGATGGAGCTGGAGACTATTATCCTTAGCAAACTAATACAGGAACAGAAAACCAAATACTGCATGTTCTCATTTATAAGTGGGAGCTAAATGATAAGAACTTATGAACACAAAGAAAGGAACAACAGACACTGTGGTCTACTTGAGAGGGAAAGGTGGGAGGAGGGAGAGGAGCAGAAAGGTAAGTATTGGGTATTGAGCTTAGTACCTGGGTGATATAATAATATGTACAACAAACCTCCTGTGACACGTGTTTATTTATGTTACAAACCTTCACACATACCTCCAAACCTAAGTTTAAGAAAGTAAAGCTCATAAAATAATGCATAAATAATTACTGTTACTTGATTATTGAGAGTTTCATCAAGTCACAGCAGAATTGAGGATTCACAGGAGAAGGAAGAGTCTGTGAGAAAGCATAGCAGTTGGCCACAGTGACAAAATTCTTGAAATATTCAAGAGGCAACTCTTATTCCGTCTTCCCTGAAGAGTCTTTTATAAATCTATCACCAAGGAATTTATCTACGTTTTGGATCATCTTGGGAGTACTATAGTGTTAATGCAATGATGTTAAATGAATTATTTATGTTTATATGAGCATAAATGATATTTGTCTTAGTCTGTTCAGGCTACTAGAACAAAATACCTTAGACTGGTTAATTTGTAAACAACAGAAATGTATTTCTCATAGTTCTGGAGACTGGGAAGTCTAAGATGAAGGCACCAGTAGATTAGATGTTGGGCGAAGGCTTGTTGTCTGCTTCCTAGATGGTACCTTGTTGCTGTGTCGTCACATGTCAGAAGGGGCCAGGAGGCTTCCTCAAGCCTCTTTTATAAGGGTACTAATTTTGTTCAAGTGGATGGAGACCACTAAAGGTCCCACCTCTTAATACTATCACATTGGGTGTTAGGTGACAATATATGAATTTGGGGAGGATACACATATTTAAACCATAGCAATATTTTTAAAGTCTTAAAGGGATGCTAAAGTATTTATTTAGGTTGATGTTTCTGATACAAAGAGGTTCAAACTAAAATAGAATAATTGATATCTCTTGATTTGCATCTGGTGTAGCAAGAACTTTTTTTGACAGGACTAAAAGACTGCCTACTCTGTATCCACGGGGCCAGAGAGGAAGAAGCCACTAGTCTATCACCAGGCCAGACCAATTCTAGCCATAGGTTGAGGCAGATCAGAACGGGGGTGTCTTAAAGAACAATGGCATGTATTACTTTCATCAATTTTATGGACTTGGTCATCTTTCATAGGGTCGTGACCTACTTATATCTAAAATTAGAAACAGAAAGTATTTAGAGATCATTTAGTGCAAATGCTCATATTAGAAACCAGGAGGCTGAGGCCTAGAAAGGTTTTATAAGATGCTGCAAGGGTCGCTTCAGGACCAGAGGGCAGTATCTTTGAGAAGCAGACTTTCAAACTTTCGAACATTTTCCACCACATCAATAAATAGTTGTTTCCAATAGAGCAGATTTTTTTGTGGGCTCTTATAGCTAGCTAAACCTACATACTTATCTTGCTTTTATCATAAAATGGCTAGATGTAGAAAAAATATGGAAAGGTACAGAGGTAACTTTGGCAAGAGATGCAAAGCAGACAGGAGAAAGCTTGAGGTGATACTTTGAGTCTGTACATACTCATAGCTCCCTGCTATGAGTAAAGGTCTTCCCAAATGAGTGCCTCTCAGATACCTGGGTCACAGAGTGATGTGTCAGTCCAGAGCAATATGTTCTGGTAACAATCTACTTCCTTTGAGACTTCTGGACAGGATGTAGAAGCGTGCTAAAGACTATCACTCCTTTGGGAACAATGAAAACAATCAAAATAAGAAATATGCTTCGATACAGGGAAAAAGGAGTAAGATGGATGCAATAAACCCTTGATGAACTTAATTCTAAGAGAAATAAGCTTTTTATAGGTGAGCAGGGAGCCATGACAGCTTCCACACCTAGGCATGAACCTGGTCTGGGTACAGGTAGTAACTAGGTACAGATGGAGAGACTTTTCTGTGTAAGGAGAAATTGGCCAAGCTTTTTTTTTTTTTTTTTTTCTGAGACGTAGTTTTACTCTGTCACCCCGGCTGAAGTGCAGTGGCATGATCTTGGCTCACTGCAACCTCTTTCGCCCGGGTTCAAGTGATTCTCCTGCCTCAGCCTCCTGAGTAGCTGGGACTACAAGTGCCCACTACTATGGCTGGCTAATTTTTGTATTTTTAGTAGAGATGGGGTTTCACCATGTTGGCCTGGCTGGTCTTGAACTCCTGACCTCAAGTGATCTATCTGCCTCGGCCTTTCAAAGTCCTGGGATTACAGGCATGAGCTACCGCACCCAGCCAAAATTGGCCAAGTTTCATAGGACAACACGATGTGGCTAGAAGGACTGGATTCTGAAACAGCCCCAAATGCAAAGACACATCACTTGGCCCAACAATTATTCCCCTGTTTCTCATCCCCATCATGAGGTTTCGTGAGAAAAACAGCAGTAGGGGAGTGACTGATAAGCAGGGAGCAACTGCATAACTCTGTACATTCTGGGGCCCCGACAAAGTTTAATTCAAAGGTAAACCAAAAAGATCTGATTCTTCAGCCAATCCCCACCCAGCTCAACTACTGACAAAGTCAAGCAGTCAGCAGCTTGAGGTGATGGAACGCAGGTGAATTCACCATAATATGAGCTTTTCAGCTCTTGATTTGTATCTAGTGCAGCTTGACAATTAAGGGGGATTATGTCATCCGGTCTTAAGATCAAGTCATTAATTTAGCATAGAACAGAAGAGAGGAGTGATGGTGAGTTTCAATAATCATTGCCAAAGAACAAGCAAAAATGAAATTTATTCAATTCCTGCTGCTATCCCAGATTGTCTCTACCTGTTCATTGGCAAACAGCATTCTGTCCAATCACCCACTTTTAAAACAAAGAACATGGTAGTGCCATTCTTATCAGTTTTCAGCTTTGCATAGGCCAAGAGGAATCCTTAGAAACTCAGGCTGCAAGAAAGGGCAACTGGGATCTCTGACCCACCCATATCAAATGGCAACTTGACATAACCAGAGTTTCTAGGGCAGAATAATTATAAATAGTTCATCCACAAGCTTGAGCAAAAGCAGCTCCACTTTTGCCTTCCTTTGTGGGTCATTTTGAGGCAGTGCGGTCTCGCTCACAGATCAGTTCTTCTAGATTGCCCAACAAAATAATTCAGGAGTCAATGGTGGGCAAATATTTCAGATGTGTCAATGAACTGCACCCAAGAACTAGGATTTGGCAACTCACACGTCCATAGAAGATCAAAGAAAGAGGACATACAGTTTTCCTCATTCACCTTGATCTACGTAAGAGTCAGAACATCATTCCAAAAAGTCCGTGACAGAGTAGTCAAATTTGTAGAGCCAGAAAGCAGAGTGGTGTGTGCCAGGGACTGAGGAAGCCCCCTTTCAGCCCATGAGAGAAACATACAAGTCTGTAAATATTCAGGTCTGCCTTGGAGAGGAGAAAGAGGATAAGGGGATCTAAGCAATCCAAGTAACAATAATAAAACTAAATATGACATTAACATGAAAAGTCTGTACGGGACATTGTACCAAGCAATGTCTGTACCAGGCATTTTATCTGTAGTTTATTCAACCCAGGACTGAGCAGACACCTACTGTTCTGATTTTAGGAAGAATTCTTATGTAACACCTGAAGTCCTTACCGATGAGCCTGATTACCCTGCCTTAGGGTTCACGGATGCATGTTGGTGATGGAGAGTCTGCTGGTTGTGAAACAGCTATTAATGCCCTTGTAGCTCAATTTTTAAAATGTGTGAACTATACAGGTCCTTTTTAAGATATAAAATTTTCTCCTATTCCTGAGAGTAAATCCACAGACCCTTGTTTGAGAAACACTGACTTCAAATATTGAAGACTTCCTCCATGAAAGTCATGCAATAGCAAATCACCACTGCAGAATAGAAATGTTGTCTAAGTGATAAAAATAAAATTATCATCAAAACAAAAATACTAAATTTAAAATTTTTTAATTTTCTTATAGTTCATGGAGCCCCCTCCCCTTCCAAAAATATGTCCAGAGATCTCTGGGAATTACTTCTCTTAGAAGGTTTTGGGAGCCTCTGACAGCCATGGTTGATGGGGGCAGCGGGAAGCAGGAAAAAAATTAAATGTTTTGGTGGTGGCGGTTCTAAATAAAGAACATTTTAAAAAATGGATTTACTTCGTGAAATGGGAAATAAGGCTAGGAAATATATATATATATGTACATATAGAGGGAGAAATAATGTTTAAGTACTTTATTTTCAGTAGATAGTAGGTGGCTTGATTGAGTACGTTCAGCTATTTTGGAAAATGGCAGCCAGTGAAAATATTTTTCAGCAACAAGACTTGGAGTGTTTGTCTCCATTTCAGCACCCCCTTTCTTCTCAAGCAGTTTGATTTGGGGTGACTTGTTTAGGAGATTTAGACAACGCTTTCATGTGAATATTTATATGAGCAGATTTTGTTTTCCCCTTGGGCTGTACGGCTGCCAGCCATTTATTGCCTGCTTGGTACAGGGGCAGGTTTTTTGCTTTGTTTCTTTCCCTTTCCCCTCTGTGGTTCCTACAATAGAAATAATCATTTTTTAAAATGGAAAGGAACCCACTCCCTTTTCATAATCTCAGCTACAGATCTGCTTTTGATTCTGCATGCTTCATTTTGTTCCCTGAAGGATAATTTGGAGATTTGAGTAATTAACCCAAGACTCATAGGAGGCAGTCTTTCGGAGGCTGCTAATTTTGCTGTGGTGGAGTCGGCTGCTGTCAAGCATTAACTTCTTAATAATGAAGCCTTTCAGACCCTCTGCTATTGGCACAATGATGCACTTGAAGCTAGTGGCTTGGCGGGGTGTAAGCGGGCCACTTCTATTCTTTTCTTGGACAAAATAGTCCTCTTGATCTCTGGGTTGGAGCTACTTTTAGTTTAGTTCAGTTCTTTTTTGCTTTTTAACTTGGTGGGCAAGTCTTTCACTTATATTTTGATCCACTGCTTAATCTGTTGCCTTTTTTCAAAAAGACCTGCAAAAAGGCACCCTTCCCAATATCCAGCAGCTAGTCCCCCCTTTCAGTATATTTAGAATCCTCTTTTTAGAAAAGCTGTGACTCAACTCCCGCACTAAATGGGACCTTGCTTCTCTGATCCCAGTACACTTCCTGCTATTAACATGGTAATGTCTCTGGTGCAGCACTGGGGACAATCACACCTGCAATTAAAAACCAAATTAGGATGTATCTTTTCTTGGCAAACAGGATCCACAGAAATTCGAAGACAGCTGCTGCCCCTCCCCTCCCATTCCCACTCATCCTTTAATTCCCTCTTTTGAGCTTTGAGCAGAGAAAAGAACTAGAAATTTCTAGTTGTTATTTGATGAGTCAGTATTTTAAGTGATTCGGCAAATACTGAGTGCTTACCATGGAACACTTTTTATCCACTTGAGATAAGCAGAGCCATTTTATCAACTTGTCATTGTGAGTTCTGTGACTAGGACCTATGTGCTTTGAAAAGGATTATGAAAATACAAGACCTAACGTATTTGTATTATAATATATATAGCAATTATACACATACATATATAACAATCCCATAAACACAAAATTAATAAAGTTAATGTCGACCAGCAGCATTCTATCAACTTAATTAATTATAGACCTTAAAACAAAATCCCAGTACATTTGCAAGCAATTTATAGGTAGATTTTCCGAAGATTTCCAGATATTCTCCTTATAAACTAGTTTTTTCATAATCAAATAATTTCAAAAATCATGTTTTATTTAAAATTTCTAAAAATTCTTTTCATGCCAGAAATTACAGTTCATGTGAGATGTATATTGTCAAAATGCTTCATTTGAGAAGAGCCTCTGAAGCCTTTAAAGTAGCCCAGTGGGAGCAGATGAGGGGAGTTCATGGAGGTAGAAGCTTACAGTTCTGTGCGGACAAGGCTGCATATAATGCTAGGACCCTACTTAAGGAGATACAAAGGATGTGTCTTAGGGACCTGCTGCATTCCTGTTAATACTCAGCTATTAATACAAAGCACACATTGTTCCCAGGTAGGTCTTACTATTATCTGTGCAATCGATGCCCCTTGGAATATTTGAAGACAATTCTCATGTCAACTCAAAAGTCCTGTCTTGGCCAGGTGTGGTAGCTCAAGCCTGTAATCCCAGCACTTTGGGAGGCCAAGGCTGGCCGATCACCTGAGGTCAGGAGTTGGAAACCAGACTGGCCAACACGGTGAAACCCCATCTCTACTAAAAATACAAAAATTAGCTGGGTGTGGTGGCAGGCACCTGTAATCCCAGCTACTCCGGAGGCTGAGGCAGGAGAATTGCTTGAACCTGGGAGGTGGAGGTTGCAGTGAGCCGAGATTGAACCATTGCACTCCAGCCTGGGCAACAAGAGTGAGACTCCATTTCAAAAAAAAAAAAAAAAAGTCCTTTCATTTCTGTTTCTTTCTATTCCCTGTAGAATATTCTGGTCACTTTCTTTTGCTCATTCCTCAGTTTTGGGTGCCCCAAAAAGGAAAACGCCGTATTCCAGATGTGGTTTAATGAATACAAAGTAAGTGGGAGTCTTGCTGTTACACTAGAGTTTTATCCTTATATTAACTCAACTTCATCATGTTTTGATGCATATTGGGCTTGTCCTCAACCAAAACACAGAAGCCCATGGGTCCTTTTCACATCAGTGATGCCAAGTGGATCACCTTCAACCAGTCCTTGTGAAGATGGCTTTCTGAATGTCTTTGCATTTAGGCTTGTTAAATATAGTTTTGTAAGTACCTCCTTCAACACAAACCCTGTAATCAAAACCCCGATTTTGTCATCAAGCTTAGTTATTATTCTTCCCAGCTTTGTGCCCTCTTAAAGTTGACAAGCTGGCCTTCTGTGTTGGAGGGGACAGAGGTGAGCAAGCATAGAACTGGGGACTGCACCTTGGGGATTACTGCAAAATTATGTCTGCCTTTGTGGTTAACTTGTCCCATTGCCTACAAAAATCCAAAAAGGAATCGTTCTCTATTCTGTCAATAAAGACTCAACAAATTATTTCTTTCACGTTTCACTAGAATAATAGTATTCTGATTTTCAACAAACATTCAGGCGGGAATAGTGCTTCCGTAGTTTCTATTTGCAGCTTAATATTATGTGTCACATATAATGTTAACATGATATGACCCAGGATTCACATATACTAACTCGTTATGGCATTTCTTGTAGGAACAAGGCCTCTGAGTCTAGGATGATGAAGTTAAATTTATGTGAGGCCAAAAAATAAATAAAAATAATGGCTCTGCCCCAGTTGTTGCATAGCTATAAGGTTAGATGGGACCTGGATAGGTCATTTTATCATCCCTCTACCCCCTATTAAGTCATGCTACAAATCTGTCTTCATTTTCCTTAGGCCTTCCTTTGTCTACCTTTTTCAAAATTTTCCATAGACCATGTTTTCTGAGTTGTCATACACATTTTAATTTTTGAAGGTTTAGGGACCGTGTCCAATTCAATGTTCCTTGTTTGGCTTTGCCTCTTGGCCCAGATTTAAAGTTCTTGGATCTCTGATAAGTACTTAATGGCCTTGGGGACACGAAAAGAAGAGTGGGCCTTGCTCTGGATTAAAGGCTCAGAAACCCAGGGAAGGCGCCACATTCCCTGGCTGTGTTAATTAGCCATGCCTGTTGCTAGTAAGTCTCTGGAGATATTTTACTAGGATCACAGAAGCAATTTGCAATGCCCAGAGTGGGGGAAAAAAACAACACCCAGGCTTTATAAATCTCATAGAAAAGAACTTTGCCTTCTCCAAAGAATCATTCTCCTTATATTTAACATTATTTTTTTGAAACCAGAACAAGGGAACATAGAAATTGAACCTCTGTAATTCAAAGTGAACTATGGAAATGCATTTCTCTTTCCCCACTTGTGTAATTCAATTCAGTGTTCTTGCTCTGCAACAAAACCCTTACTATTAATAGCTGAAAGCATGAGTTTATAATCATTTTTAAAAATTCTATGGATCTTATCCATGGAATTTATTTGCTCTTCAATACTATCTTTCCCCCCAGGGACTCATTACTCATTTACACATCTAGAAAGTAAATAGTGTGCCATTAACTAGAGAAAAATGCAGCCTCCAATTCATGGCACCAGGATATGGGCTTTTTTTTTCGTTTCTTTCTTTCTTTTCTTTTTTTTTTTTCTTTTTTCTTTTTTTTTTTCAAACAAGACAAGCATTTGGAAACAGAATACTTTAAAAGGAAAAGATCAGAACTTGTTTTTCAATGAGTTGAGAACAACAGGCACCATTGTAGCCCAAAGCAAGGGTCTTAAAAACAGTTCAGGGGAAAAAACCCATAACAGACTATTACATATAAGCTGAAGATTTAGATTAAATATTCTTAAGTTCGAAATGGATTTCTATTTCTATCTTAACGTGTTTATCTATTTGCAAATTTAATCATGACTTTTAAAAAAGACTTCAGGGTTCTTATAAATTGAAAACATTGGTTGTAATTATTTTAACTAGAAATGGGGACATATTTTCATAGCAGCTATTGATCTGTGGCCTAATTGGCACCATAGGGAAAATTCTTCCCAGTATTCTCTGGGTTGGGAAGAATAGTACATGATCTGGTTTCATCAAAAGACTATAAGCAACATAGTGAGACCTTGTCTCTTAAAAAAAAAGACTGTGGGTCGAGTTCATCATAAAGGGGCAGCATGACTCCTGTGTGTATGACACCTATATCAAAGGACAGGCATTCCTGACTTATCATCATTAATCTTGTATGTGTTTCAGGAGTGCAAAGAATTGACTTCCCCCTATGTTTGGTTGGTTATGCTAGGTTTCCCTGGAGACCAGGGTAGAAAAGAACTATACAAGCTGTCACCTTTTTTTTTCTCATAGACAGCTGGATATAATGTTAATATTAATAATATCTGACATTTAGAAAACATTTATTTTGTGCTTGGTACAATTCTTGATGCTTCACATATATGAACACATTTATTTCTAACAACAATGTCAGGGAGGTGCATTAGTATTCCTATTTTACAGAGGAGGAAACTGAGACCCAAAGGAGGTAAGCTATTTCCAAAGTGCAAGCAATTGACTTGAGCCCATGTGGTCTAGCTTTAAAGTGGCATTAGCCTAAAAGAATATAATGTGAGATACATATATCATTTTAAATTATCTCATAGCTACATTTAAAAAAAGTAAACTGAAATGTATGAAATTAATTTCAATAATGCATTTTCTCTAGCTCAATATATTCTAAATATTATCATTTCAACACATAAAGTGTAAAAATACTGAGATATTTTACGTTTAAAACTCTTTTTAAGCTAAGTCTTTGAAATCCACTGTGTGGTTTGCATTTTCAGCACATGTCAGCTTGGATCGGCCGTGTTCCAAGTGCTGGGTGCCACATGTGGCTCAGGTCTACCAAACTTGAGTCAACATCTCAATGTCTCTTGCTCTGCAGTCACTCCTCTCTTTAGTTGGAGGCAGCTTCTAAGTCCAGAATTGGAGTAGAGTAGGGGATTAGGGGGCAGTTTATGGGAGAACTGGAAGCAGTAGAGCCCTTCCATCCTATTGGTGCCTTTGTGTATATTAGAGTAAGGGCCAGCTCTGGGATGACACAGTCCCTTGGGTTGACAGATGCTTGGATGGATGGCAGCCCTCACTCGCCCCCATAGGCCACAAGCTCCACAGCCACACACCACCACCCTGCCTGTGACCTCACTCAGTGGCCTCCTTGCAAGGACTCTAGGCCTATGGGGAAAGGAGTATGGAAAAGGCTGCCTGGACGGGCAGTTCTTGTATGTGGGCAGAGTGGGGCTGGGCGTTCATGTCAGGGAGAGAAGTAAGAGCACGACCTTCGGGGGGGGTGTCATGGTGTGGCTCTGTGCCACTGGGAGACTGCTGCTGGGCAGAATGATATGAGGCGCCCTCATCACTGTCCGGCACATAAAATGCAGAGGCCTTCCCCAGTCCTCAGCTGCCTTGAAACGGTGACTTGTATGTGTTTTCTGTTTTTCTGTTGTTTCTGGAGATAGTCCTCTCTGGGGCTACAGGCTCAGTCTTTCTTGCATTTTGTTACCTTTTCCTTCATTACAAACATATTGTTCACTAGATTGTAGTGGCTGATTGTAGTGGTAGATTGTAGGTCATTGTCCCTGTTTCCTGATGTCTTTCCTCTGAAAGGAGAGGGTTGCAGGGCAGCTAATGCTCTAATAAATCAAGTAGGCTTTAGATGACAGGGAGCTGGCAGTGGCCAGGGGACCAGGGTGGTCTCCCTAGTGTCCTGAGTAGCCCAGGATTGACTAGTGGGGGCGAGGCATCACAGGATTGTCAAGGGGGATCCTTCCGGTCATAAAGTGGGACCTTCCCTTACAGGTCAGTCTGCTACTGCATATCCAATATGCACACACTCTTGCTCTGCTCTGAAGTTATGTCAGAAAAAGCAATCCAAGCCCCCACCTCCTCAGTCACTCAATGTTATAGATGGATGGAGGGTGGGACTAGGAAGGAAAAGAGGATGACGGAGCAGATGTGTTCATAAACACGTCTGTACTTGCACCTTGCAGAAAGCATTTTCCCAGAAAAATTGTCACAGAAATAAAAACATTTAAATTACTGGTACATTTAAACTATAGTTATAGCTACTTTGAAAAAAACTATTTAGCAATGTCTACTAATACTGAACTCCCACATACCCCATGGCCCTGAGATTCTACTCCCAGGTACATATCCAATAGGGATGTGTACGTATGTTTGCCAAAAGACACGTACCCAAATGTTCATGGCGTTGTTTATCATAGCAAAAAAGTAGAAACAACCCAAATATCATTGGCAGGAGACTGGTTAAAAAAGTTATGTGTAGTCCCACAATATACAATATGTGTATTGTATACATATATAACACAGTAACAAGAATGAACAAATTGCAACAATAATATTGACGGTTCTCTCAAATAAAATGTTGAATAAAAGAAACCAGACACAAAGGAATACATGTTACCTCATTTCATTTATACAAAGTTCAGAAACAGGCAAAGCTAATCTATGGTGTTAGATGTCAGGCTAAGATATTTGATATTATAACCCACAGCATATAGCACCTATATCACTGAATGGAAAGGATAATGAATCAGTTTCTCTTTTTCTTTTCTTTTTTTTTTTTTTGAGATGGAGTCTGGCTCTGTTGCCCAGGCTGGAGTGCAATGGCGTGATCTCAGCTCACTGCAAGCTTTGCCACCCGGGTTCACGCCATTCTCCTGCCTCAGCCTCCCGAGTAGCTGGGACTCCAGGTGCCCACCACCACGCCCGGCTAATTTTTTGTATTTTTAGTAGAGATGGAGTTTCACCGTGTTAGCCAGGATGGTCTCGATCTCGTGATCTGCCTGCCTCAGCCTCCCAAAGTGCTGGGATTACAGGCGCCGGCTCCATGAATCAATTTTTCTCTTACTTTACATAGAGCACGCTGATTTTTTTCTTTTCTGTTAAAGCCTATTTGCGACCCACTGCATGGATTTTATGATCTTTAAAGGGTTGTGATCTATAATTTGGAAACCATTGTCATTAATACTGGTCAGCCGGCCGGGCGCGGTGGCTCACGCTTGTAGTCCCAGCACTTTGGGAGGCCGAGGCGGGTGGATCACGAGGTCAGGAGATCGAGACCACGGTGAAACCCCGTCTCTACTAAAAATACAAAAAAAAAAAAAAAATTAGCCGGGCGCGGTGGCGGGCGCCTGTAGTCCCAGCTACTCGGAGAGGCTGAGGCAGGAGAATAGCGTGAACCCGGGAGGCGGAGCTTGCAGTGAGCGGAGATTGCGCCACTGCACTCCAGCCTGGGCGACAGAGCGAGACCCTGTCTCAAAAAAAAAAAAAAAAAAAAAAATACTGGTCAGCCTCCCAGAGTAGCCCAGAAGTTACCTAATCTCTTTAAGCCTCAGTTTCCTCCTCCATAAAAAGAAGAAAATAATGGCGCCCCTCTCATAGGGCAGTTGCGGGATTGGATGCGTTAATGCATATTAAGCTCTCTCTTGGCACAGTGACTGGCATGAGAGCATGCTTGCATGTGAGTGCACACACACACACACACACACGCACATACTTTTATTAGTAGTTGTATTTCTAAATACATCCAGGTCTTTCCTTGGGCAAATAAACACTTTAAATCCCTGTTCTCAGGACTCACTGATAACATGAACTAATCTTCCAGAGGAGAGTCAGAGGTGACTCATTACTCTAGGGAAGCCAAGTTCCTTGGTGATTAGGACTTCTGGGATTTCCACCGAGACGTGGGCTTCTTTAAGTTTTTTTCTCTTTTCCCATATGTTCTACTGGGCTGTTTTCTTATCTGCTCTGGTCTTTTGGCCAGGACCTGAGATCATTTGGGCTGATACAGTGTAACTGTACTTGCACAATCATTGCTTTTAAAAAGTCATCTTAGCTCGGGAAGTGTTGGCCTCTGCTAAGAGCAAGCCCTCCTACTTGGCCATGAGATCTGACCAGCTCCCATTGCTTCCTCCAACAACAAGGGCTTTATGCTCTCACGCAAAAAGACCAGCTGTCAGCTTAAATTTCCCTAATCCAGCCAGATCTCAACTCGGCCAATCAACAGTCGCTATCTGGGGGAAGCCCATCTGTGAAATGCAGCCGTGCCCTTACTGGAATGACATGTCATAAAAATTAGTTTGGGCACTAATCTAAGGAAGCTTTGTGCTGAGTCGAGGGACTGAGAGGTCCCGGTTGGTGTCCTTCTCTTTGCCAAAGAGCTGGACCAGATGTGAAGTGCCCAGTTTGAAAAGACAGAAAGTGCCTCCACTTCCTGTTTCCCTTCACCCTGAACCCCTTATGATGCTGTCCTTGGGATGAGGGGAGACCCTTACACACTCCCCCAGGTCTTCTTCTCTGGGCAGCTGGTTCCTCTGTCACCCAAGAGGGCTAAAAGGATGGACAGAAATATATCATATTGCTGTTTTGGTTTTTTTTTGGTGGAGATTTGTTGGTTTTTAACTGCAAGATTATATTACTAACTCATGTTGGCTTGTTTGTTTAAAAAGGACAAACAAACTCATTCCTATGAGAAAGACTTTTCTAGTGTATGTTGCCCCTCTCATCTCTATAAAAATAGTTGTTCCCAAAACATATTTTTTTAAACTACTGAGAACAATAAAGAATCTAGATTTTCATTTTGTTATAGTTTAATGGCCCAGGTGACTTTTCCCCTCAGACCTACTGTCCTGACCTGCTTGCTTCCTCAGTTTACACCACACTCTCTCCTTACTTCCTGACCCTTTAATTATATCCTCCTTTTAGCTCCCATCTCATGACTACAGAGGGACTTGGGGAGATGGGCAGCTGGTGCTTGGCCAGAGGCAGAACTGAACCTGGCTTGCAGGTGGGTGCCCGCTCACCTCCCAGCTTGCTGAGCATGGTGGGAAATGTGAGAAGGCCTGGAATGTGGCCTTGACTTCAAGGATCCTGAAACTTGGGTTAGGAAATGGTTTGTGCACACGTGAAGTTTCCCAACCATACGTGACAGAATATGAGTGCTACGGAGGACAGCAGCATAACAAGGGCATGCCGACTCCACATACTGTGTCTGGCAATCTTGTTGCCACTATTTCTCCATGTTTGGATCACATTTATTCAGTTTTTAGTGATTTTTAATTGAGGACCTACCTGTGTACCCTATATTGTTCCAGGGGTCATGGGATGCATTTTATTGGCAACACCTTACCATTCAGGCTGCCTGGAAGTGTGCACAGGGCTGACTTTGACCAATTAAAATGTAAACTTTATAGAAATGAGCTGAAAGGATCAGGAGAAGTCCTCTTTACATCATTAAGTAACTGAATAATGTGCTTCCTCTGTGCCATTTTAAAAAATCATCATGCCTTCAATCCTAACATTGCAATTGTATTTTCAGACAGTCACGTGGACATTTTTACACTTGCCGATTTTTCTCTAATTTTAAATGATTTTGAAATATTTCCTCTGAGTATAGGTTCTTTTTTTTTTTTTTTTTTGAGACGGAGTCTCGCTCTGTCGCCCGGGCTGGAGTGCAGTGGCGCAATCTCGGCTCACTGCAAGCTCCGCCTCCCGGGTTCACGCCATTCTCCTGCCTCAGCCTCTCCGAGTAGCTGGGACTACAGGCGCCCGCCACCACGCCCGGCTAATTTTTTGTATTTTTTTAGTAGAGACGGGGTTTCACCATGGTCTCGATCTCCTGACCTCGTGATCCGCCCGTCTCGGCCTCCCAAAGTGCTGGGATTACAAGCGTGAGCCACCGCGCCCGGCCTGAGTATAGGTTCTTTCCTAGAAGTTTATAAGTGTGAGTTCCACAGTAAAATTCAGGAAAAAAAGCCCATCACATTTTAATTTAAAGAAACCAAACCTACAGATTTTTTTTGTTTTTTTAAAAAGCATTTTCCTTGCACGAATTAGGAACATTTCAGACTTAGTTATTTCTACTTTTTAAAAATTTTAAACTAATTTTTGGAATAAAGGGAACTAATCAATGTTTTGGCCACATCTTTGCTTCAAGGCAATATAATTAATCAGATTGCTATTTTAAGTTGGCCTGGTGCTGCATTGCCAGCTTTATAGTTTGAGGGGCTTAGGAAATATTTTCTAAGGACTTTGTACATACATAATAATGTTAGACCAAAAGAAAAAAATCAATGCATGAGTTAAAAACCGCATATTTATCCCATTTTGTATGGTGAAATTTGTCTATTATATCATTTAACAGCAAACCATGAAGCCTATCACACTATTTTGGAGAGTATAGCATTGACTAAAGTGAGGTTGAAATGAATTAAAACTGAGAGAGAGAGAGAGAGATTTAAAAATATTTTATTCATTAATTCATTCACTCACTTATTTGCTTATTCATTAAACACGACTAAGGGCTCATTAACACATTAGTAGGCGCTATAAAGCAGAGTATGACATTTCTCTCAAGCTCTTGCGATCCCTTTTAAGCTACCCTTCCTCCTTTCTCACATTCTGGCTGACTCTCCTTCTAGAATAAGTGGATCTCTACTGCAACTCTGCACAGCCACGCCTAACCTCCTCCAGACACTCTTCTACCTCTATGCCTTTGCTTCATTATTTCTCTGCTCACTTATCCAAACCTCATCCTTCTTTTCCTAATAGCTCAGCTCAGGCCTAGCTTCAAAAAATAAGCAACTTGTATTGAGCTCCAATATAGAGCTATGAGGGTTCTTCCCCATATAAAGAAGTACAAGATGCAACCAGGACCATGCAAACCCTGCCACCCTGCTTAGGAGCTATGAGTCTTGCTTCAAGCTTAGAGGATGTTGGCAACATATAGCATGTATGTAATACCAGACAACTGATTCCTACCATGAGTGCTACAGGAGGTTGTGGGATGGAAAACCACTGGAAGCTTCTTAGGAAACTGAGATTTAAATTTTGAAAATAAGATCTGGGTGGCTGTGAAAATGGGACAAGACATTCCCAGTGGGTATGAGAAGCTACCTACTCCAAGAAGGCCCAACCCAGTGGGTACCAATTACTTGCCCCCTAATGCACACATCTTGAGTTTAAACTTTGTCTCACAAGATTAACTTGTATGCAGACTCTTTAGCAGTGGCTTAAAAAAACAAAGGTGGGGCAGTGTTTCTGGTTTTTCTATTTTTCTCCATCCTATTTTATTTTAAGCTCCTCATAAAGAGACTCATATCTGATCTCTAGTTCAAGTTGTCCAGGTGTGCCCTGCCTCGTAGACAGACTGTGAAAGAATTAGCAGATTATAAGAATTTAAGCTCTTGTGGATATATCTGTGGCAATGGGGCCAGCTCCTGGTGTGAACTGAAAAAGGAAGAGATGAGAGAGACCTGTCACTGGGCTTTGTCCACAAAAAGTGTGAGAAAAAATACGAAATCATTAAGTATTGATTTATACTGGTTATACTGCAGCATGAATGCAACCATAAAATCCAGGGGAACAGTGAAACAAAGCCAAAATAAGAGTGAGGATAAGTATGGTAATTCAGAGGAAGTAGGCTGCTTGGGTCCCCAGTGGTGGGGAAATGAGTGGATGGGAGAAGCACTGGGTTGAGGAGGGTGCTGGGTGAGGCCGGGGCTTCTCTGGCTGCAAATGACATGAGCACTGTCATGTCAGGAGACCTCAGACAGCAGCAAGCTGTAAGAGTGGCTGGGCTCAGCTTCCTGTTTAGTTTCCCATCTGCTGACTTTAAGTGTTAATATCTGCATTTAGGCAGTAACTGTAAAGTAAGGGAATCCTTGATCAAGCTTTCCTATTTATGTTGTCTTTATCCCGACTCTCTCCCATGACAATACAAATGCCAGCTAAGCCAGATT
The DNA here is from genome assembly GCF_028878055.3 of Symphalangus syndactylus. Taxonomy (NCBI): domain Eukaryota; kingdom Metazoa; phylum Chordata; class Mammalia; order Primates; family Hylobatidae; genus Symphalangus; species Symphalangus syndactylus. Next base: position 43,347,118 of record NC_072440.2, on the reverse strand, counting down.
AACAAAGATGGGAACACTGGACTCTTCCTGGAGAATTCTGGGCTTTCCTGCATGTTTTTCTAAGATCCATTGAGAAGAGTTATCCAAATCTTGAAAATAAAGAAAAAAGATTAATGTGTACCTTTTAATCTGCTTGCCCAAAAGTCATCTGCTATTCTAGGGGGAGGTAACATTGTGTGTGTTACTAATTAGGGCCCAGACTTTGTAAAGTTTGATGTTATCCCATAGAAAATGTTACGCTGCTAATGACATCTGTCCAGAAAAAAAAAGGTAACCCCGATGGTTATGGCTTTATTGCTCTGTAGGACATTAACCAGTTTGGTGTCTAACTTTGCACTCTTATTCCAGAATGACTTCCAATGACTATCCACGTGATGGTTGTCATACTCTTCTTTATTCCAGCTTCGTCATTCTGCTTCTTCTCTCATTGAGTTAAATAAATCTTTGATATGTGCTCACTATATGTTTTATGAGAGTTAAGTTTTTAACTTAAAAAAAATTATACTTTGACAAATCTTAGAAGTCGACTTGGTGTAATAGATTTAATTTGCTGGTTAACAAAGATGGCTTATGATGTATCTTTGTTAATATTAAGAACCTGAAAATCTTGCAATTAGCATTCATAATTTTATACAATGTATTTTATACACTTCTATGCATAAGAACACTTATAAGAAATAACTAAGAGGAACCGGCATTTTGTAAACCATTGAGTTTTGAATAAGGTTAGCAACAGAACCAAATAATTTTTTAATTTGCAAGAAAAGTTCTTCTGCTACTCTGCAGAACTGTTCTTCCCTGCACCCATCTAATTGTGAAATTCTTGCAAGCCTTCAAGTCAGGAAGCATTTCAAATAAAAAGAGGACCTTTAAAAAATGTTCCCCTGGGGAAAGATTTTCCCCCTTCTCCTCCCCCAAAAGGACTCATAATTCATTTCAGCTGCTTTGTATTTTCATGGCATCATTTTTAAAAATAGCAATAGAAAATTGAGACTTTATGGGAGAGGCATCAAATATAGGGCTAAATGTTATTTTCTCTTGGTAAGGCCTAGTACAGGATTTTATTAGCCGCTGATATTTTGTGGGAATCCTGAAATATCTAAATTAATTGTCTTCTTTAAACATTTTTTTTTTCTGAGACAGGGTCTTGCTCTGTCTCCCAAGCTGGAGTGCAGCGGTGTGATCATGGCTTACTGCAGCTTTGACCTCCCAGGCTCAGATGATCCTCTGGCCTCAGTCTCCTGAGTAGCTGGGACCAGAGGCATGCACCACTACACTCAGCTACATTTTAAAATATTTTTTGTAGAAACGAGGTTTTGCTATGTTGTCCAGGCTGGTTTTGAAGTCCTGAGCTCAAGCAATCCTACCACCTAGGATTTTCAAAGTGCTGGGATTACAGGCATGAGCCACTGTGCCACCGTGCCAGTACATGGATCTCTGTACTTGCCTGGGCAAGGGGTGAGAACCTGTATCTACAAAAAATTTTTTTAAAAATTAGCTGGATGCAGTAGCACACACCCGTAGTTCCAACTACTCAGGAGGCTGAGGAAGGAGGATCCCTGCAGCCCAGGAGCTTGAGACCACAGTGAGCTATGATTATGCCACTGCACTCTAGCCTGTGCCACAGAGCAAGACCCTGTTTCTAAAGAAAAAAAAAAAAAGATATTGGGGTCAACCATCACTCCTAGTCTCTCCATGCATGAGAAACTTCACCTCTAATATAACTCCTTATAGTAGGTTCTCTGACACAAAGTAGTTTTTCAGTAAAGAAAGTCTGTTGCCTTTGCCCCGTGGCTGTCTCACTTTGGACCTTTGCCACCAGTGCTGTTGGAAATCCTCTGACACTCTTTAGTCACCCTGGTTTAGTCTCCTGCTATTAAAGCTGACTGTCCCCAAACCCACCGTAATGAAATATTGGTCATTAATATATTATTAAGTCGTGGCAGCCCCTGCATCAATATTAAATAACTATGGTCTGCTTGAGTGCTTACCATGTCCTGGGTCGCTGACAGGGTGTGATCGACCAATAAGACTGAGACAGGAACTACAGCCATCACCCCATTTGCCATGACGAAGAGCAGGGCTCTGAGACTGATGAAACTTGCCTCCAGGAGAAAAGAGGAAGCAACAATTGGGCCACGCCTCTCGACAGACAGAGTTCTTCCAGTTGTTGTCTCTAAACTTCTCACCCCCAAGAAAGTTTCACAGAGAAGTAGATTGCACAATCTTAACACCAGCCTGAGCCTTGGGTCCAGCTTCTTATCTGTAGTCCAGTCTACTTCTCAGGAATGTCTTTCTAGGCCATTGTTTACATTATTTCAAAACCAAGGAGCTACGAAATTTCTGAGAGTCCTAAGCCTGGAACCTAAAGATTGCAATTCAAGGCCAGAATTTGCCTTGTTGTCACTATCAACTCACTCTTCTCTTTATTATCTGCTAGCTTTGAGGGCTTTTGAATTCTTAAGACATATCTTAACTCTTTTCTCGGAGCTTTTAACCTTTTCAGATTTTTAAAAATAGTTTTGTTCTTTCTTTGTCCTTAGATATCTAGTAATGCTTTCTCAGAGTTAACTTGACTAAGTTAACTCTTCTGGGATTTCATAGTTTTAACTGGCACACAGTGGGAGGTCAGTGTGTGTGTGTGTGTGTGTGTGTGTGTGTGTGTGTGTACGCGTGTATGTGTATAAAACAGACATCAAAGGTTTCAGGAATTATTGGTCCTGCCAAAATTCTGAGTAGCTCAGCTCATATTTACTCATGCACCTTCCTCTTCCAGCTCGTCTGCACTTCTTCCTTCTGGTTCTCATGCTGGCAGGTGTATTAGTCAGGGTTCCCTGGAGGGACATAACTAATGGGATATTATATATATAAAGGGGAGTTTATTAAGTATTAACTAACATGATCATAAGGTCCCACAATAGGCTGTTTGCAAGCTTGAGGATTAAGGAGGGCCAGTCCGAGTACCAAAAGTGAAGAACTTGGAGTCCAGTGTTTGATGGAAGGAAGCATCCAGCATGGGAGAAAGATGTAGGCTGGGAAGCTAGGCCAGTCTTGCCTTTTCACGTTTTTCTGTCTGCTTCATATTAGCCAGCAGCTGATTAGATTGTGACCACCAGATTAAGGGTGGGTCTGCCTTCCCCAGTTCACTGACTCAAATGTTAATCTCCTTTGGCAACACCCTCATAGACACACCCTGGATCAATACTTTGCATTCTTCAATCCAGTCAAGTTGACACTCAGTATTAACCATCACAGCAGGGCAAGGGAACACACAACATGATATTATCACAATATTTTTACCACAGCAAATTTAAGGTACCCCATCCACACAGATGCCCATCAAAATAAAACAGAAAAGGGAATAGGAAGCAGGGGATGAGGAGTTAATTTCTTTTAGACTTGCTGCTTGAACTTATTCAGACTCCTCTTAGACCTGGAGCTGACTCTTTTGTGATATTCCTTTCTCATAGACCACTTTTTCTACTGAGAGCTGGCTTGGGGTCAAGAAAGGAAGAACAAACTAGTACTTAAATGAAATAGGATACATTTGAATAGGTCTTTTAATTTTTCCAAGTATTTAATCTCTATTAGCTATATTCTTGTGGCATCCATATGAAGACATAAGTAGCAAATTTTAAAGAATTTCTACTGAAGTTAGAAAACTGAGTTCATCTAATCTTTTCATGCATCTCTAGAATTTAGGAGATTGATGCTCAGAAATGATTATAATTGTTTTAGTAGAGGTGCCAGCTACTGTGTCCATAGAAGGATCTATCTGTAACTAAATTCCTTGGTATGGCCATGAATGGTAAATCTCACCTTTCTTGAGGCCCCTCTTAGCATCAGTTTCCCTGAGCTTCCCTGCCTTTCTCACCTTTCTTCCTTTGTCAAAATAAGATGATATTTTTCTAGATCTATTTATTCATCCAACTAAATATCTCCATGCCTCTGAGATGCCTATGTAACCTATACGACGAAAAGAGCATATTGAATGAGCCCGATGAATGAGGCATCTGAAATCCTACAATTAAAAAAAAAACAAAGGAAGAAAAAATTAGAAGTATCTTTCCTAAAAGAAAGTCAGACAGAAAAGTTGTGTTTTTTTGTTTTTTGTTTTGTTTTTCGTTTGTTTGTTTATTTAACCTGTCCTGAAATGTTGGCAAGGTCCTATATCATAAAGTCCCTGCTTGATACATAAAATGTTTGGAGCAATCAGAATTGGTTTCGATTCTTCTCATGGGATTATGACCCCAAGAAAGTAGGAAAACCTCTGCTGTGTATATTTACTCTCAATGAAACTCCATTTCCATATCCTGTCTTCCTATGCCCTATCCCATCTCAGTTTATTATTCAAATTCTGCCTGCTTTCATTCATTCAACAAAAATTGTTGAGTGGATATTACATGCCAGAAAGTGTTTGATATGTTCCCAACCATCTGAGCTGGCCATTCTTCCACTGGGTAAGAGGAACTCAGGAGTCTGAAACCCCTTTGAGGTAAAATTAAGGAAAAAAGATCAGAAAATAGGTTTTTGAATAATAAAGTTTTTTTTTTTTACAAATGTTTTGTGGTTGTTTCAAAATGTCTTCATATTTACTTAGCATTTTCATAGATTACAAAGGAACTTCATAAATGCTCTTTAACTACAGCGTCCACTCCTAGGGTATGGATAGTTTAGGTAGGTCTTCCTCACTATGAACTTGAGTGTAGAGACTGTGTTTTATTATGTTTATGTCTCTAGAATTTGGCCTGGGGTCAAGTAGGGATTAGGCTCTCACTAAGTGATTTTTAAATGAACATCTTCATATTACGTGTATATAAGTTATTTCCTATGCTGGTTTTTAATTGGAGGCTCTTTGCACTATCTCCTTTCCATGTACACAGCATTGTTCTCATCAGACAACGCATTTGGCTGAATTTTACCCAGGAAAAATGTTAGGTTGAACTTAGAGGACAATCTGGGACAGTCCCAGACATCCTAGTCATGTCATCAGTCCTTGAAGCCATAGTTGAAAACTTTATAAAATGAGAAGTTTGGTAAAGACACGAAGTTGTTAGGTGGACAAAACTGGAGAACTAAAAGAATTTCATATTAGGGATGGTAGTTTCATGATGACAGTGATTAAGTTTCAGAGATATTAAGGCAATAGTAAGATCTCAAACGAAAGCAGTAAGATGGCATCTGAAGCAAGAAGTTCACCAAGATGACTTGTTTAATTTTCCCCTTTCATAGGGGACTTGGGAGTTTATTTCTTCTATATTATGTCTTCAAACTTCTGGTTAAAAACACTAAACTATCTGATGAGCAGAATATAAGAAATGATAGGAATAATGATCTGGCATTTGGTTTCTAGAAGGAAACGAGACAATACGCTTAAATGGTGCCCGTATTAGAAACAAGGGCAATAAGAATTTCGAGAGTGTTAAGGTCTTAGTTCTGACCTTGTGATAAGACTATTTCTTGCTATTTATTTCTCCCCATCAGAAATCTTTAATTTTCTGTTTTTCAATTGTCATATCTATGAAAACATCCTTGGCAGGTAACCTAAGACTTAGAGATTGAAAATGTGGGATTAATATCGGCAAAAAATGTTAGAAGACAAATTTGGCTACCTGGAACCCAGACATTTTTTCTTTGAGATCTTGGAAAAGTCACTGATATGGTTTAGCTCTGTGTCCCCACCCAAATCTCATGTTGAATTGTGATTCTTGGTGTTGGAGGTGGGGCCTGGTGAGAGGTGATTGGATCATGGGGGCAGTTTCCAGTGGTTTAGCACCATTGCCTTAGTGCTGAGATACAGCTCTCATGAGATCTGGTTGTTTGAAAGTGTGTAGCACCTCCCCTGTCACTTTGTCTTCTGCTGTCCATGTGAAGATGTACTTGTTTCCCCTTTGCCTTCACCATGATTGTAAGTTTCCTGAGGCCTCTTAAGAAGCAGAAGCCTGTACAGCCTGTGGAGCCATGAGCCGATTAAACCTTTTTTCTTTATAAATTGCCCAGTCTCAGGTAGTTCTTTATAGCAGTGTGAGAACAGACATATACAGTCACCTAGCCTTGCTGAACCTCAGTTTTCTAACTTCAGTAGAAATCCTTTTAGATTGGTCTGCTTATCTCTTCATATAGATGCTGTAGGAATAGAATTAGCAGAGATAAAATACTTAGAAAAATTAAGAGACCTATTCAAATATATGCTATTTTATTTAATCACTAGTTTGTTTTTCCTTTCTTGACCCCAACTCAGCTCTGAGTAGAAAAAGTGATCAGGAATGTCACAAAAAAGTCAGCTCCAGATCTAAGAGGAGTCTAAGTAAGTTCAAGCAGCAGGTCTAAAAGAAATTAACCCCCTGCTTCCTATTCTCTTTTCTGTTTGATTTTCATAACCATCTTTGTGGATGGGTTAACCTTAAGTGTTTGCTCTGGTAAAAATGTTGTGATAATATCATGTTCTGTGTTCTCTTGTCCTGCCAACATGAGAATCAAAAGGAGGAAGTGCAGATGAGCTGGAAGAGTGAGCTGCATCAGTAAATATGAGCTGAGCTATTCAGAATTTTGACAGGCCCTAATAATTTCTGAAACTGTGCACGCACATGCACACACACACACACACACCTCTACAATGACCTTCTACCTATGTGCCAGACACTTTTCTAAGAATTGATGTTACACAATGATGAAAAATACATATTCCCTGCTTTCAAGAAGCTTGCATTCTAATGAGTGAAGAATAAAATAGTGAATTCATAACATAAATTAAATTCAAGTAATTATATGTGCTATGAAAAAAATCCAAAATAATTAAATAGAGAGTAAAAGGGAAATGAGAATGGGGCTGGAGTTGCCAGATAGAGAGGTATGAGTCAGACAGGAGAAGGTGACATTTGAACTGAAATCTGAGTGTCCAGAGGCACCAGCCAGGGAAATATGTAAAAGAAGAGCTGAAAGATGAGTTGGAATGAATTCACTGAGGAAAGTCTGCAGGAAAATGAGGTTGCAGAGGTAAACCACAGCCAAATCAAAAGCAGCTTTTAGTCTATAAACTTAGAATTTATTCTAAGTAGCATAGGAAACTCTTAGGAGAGTCTGATCTTTGATTTGTGGATTAATGTCTTTCATTAACCTTGGATTAAATCTTAGCCATTATCTCTATAAATGTTTCTTCTGCCTTATTCCTTCCTGTTCTTTAACACCAGTTTCCTGTATATCAGACCATCTAACAGTGTCTCACATCTAAAACATTCTATTGTTTTTCTTCATTCATTTTCTCTTTATGGTTTAGTTTAAATAATTTCTGTTGAACTGCCTTCAAATTTACTGATCTTTTCTTCAGGATCAGTAAAGGTTGTGTTCAGTCTTGTAGTTAAACACATTTAATGAATTTTTCATTTCTAATATTGTAGTTTTCAGCTCTATAATTTCCCTTCAATCCTTTTAGAGAGCTTCCATTTTTATGCTAAAATTCCCTGTCTGGCACAAAGTAATTTCCTAAAATATTTTTGTTGAATGAATAAATTGGTTTTGCTGCTCTGTCAGGAAAGAGGATTTTTTAAAATACAGAAAAATATTCACATCTGGACTGAAAAATTTAGTATCATAAATTAGTGATCTTCCACTAAGACTCAATAACTCATGGTACAACCAGGTGATAGCCATCTTCATTTGAATGTTTTGCAAATTTAACCTTATTTTGGAGACAGCTAATGTAATAAGGCACTCTCATATTACTAGTATTCTTATACCTGGTCAGTTCCTTCTGGAAGCTCATAGTAGGACTAGACCCACAAGCATATAAACATCAAGGCACTTTGCTCAATAGTGCAAAACTATAGCAACCATAATAAATGTCTCCTTTTGTGAATGATTTAAATAAAGCCAGAATGTCTTTGGGTTAGTTTTTATCCCCGGAAGAAGACAAATCATTCCACTGGCAACATATAGAATATGTTCCTTGGAATAGATGATACATGACTTAAATTTCTTCTCTCTAGAGGATAGTTTTGGCACGCTTCTCTATGTGCAGATGTGAAAGATACAGTTTTCACCTAGAGTAGAAAGCCCCGGAAGTCTGTCCTGCAGAGCAATCACTAGAGTGCTAGGAATCCCAGAATTTAACAAGTAAAATTCAAAAGAAAAGTAAAAGTGAAAAGGAGAAGTCTCAAGTAATCCATTAAATGTTTCTGGAGCAGACAAAACAAAATAATAAGGCAAGGCTGTGGAGTTGCATAACAAGAAAAACATAAATGCATATTTTCCAGAAAGCACTGCCCTCTCACATAAGTTTAAAAAGACTGATGCCTCTGATGAGGGGATTATACATAGAGTTGCAATCACCGTTATGTTTTATTAGTGCTTATTATTACTATGGTGAACACAATGCTATCTGCTTCCCTGAAGTGTGTTTGAAGTATAGGAAAAATCCAAAGATTTTTATAAAGTGAGGGATGGTGATATAGTACAACTCATACGTGCACATACACATGGACATACACAGAGAGAGATTCAAAAGAGTATTGCATTTTAATTTCTCAGCAGAAGGAAACTTAGATTCTTTCATATCCATCTGTAGTTTCTAGACATTATATGGAGAGACAGAAATCTGAATTTGGCCAGTGGCGAGGGCTGCCCAGGGTTTAATTAGATCAGCGCACAGGCAGGGATATGCTGACCTTTTTTGTCCATGCTAAGCCTATAGGCTGTGTTTCTGAATGCCTCCCTATCTGCAAACTGTAACAGGAGCTTTCATTTTAAAGCGCTTTCCAAACTTTATTCCTTATTGCCCTTGAGGAGAGGCCCTTATTAGTCTCTCTATTTTGCTGACTGGAATGAACTGACCTGCTTAAGGTCCAGTGGGAATTAGTGCCCAAACTGGAATTACCACTTTGGTACCTTTGGACCAAGTCCCAGGCACTGGCTGTTAAGGACAAGGCTATTGTGGTTCTTTCTCCTCCTGCTCTGTCTCTGCAGAGTTAACCCACTCCAAGGAATCGTTTTTGTCAGTCTGTGAGCTTTGGTTTTGATTTCTGCTAACTGGATATAACCATATTTATGGTATTTTCTGATTTTGTCAAGTGTATTTGTGCTATTTATGATGTTGACAAAGGTTCACTTTTGATTAACGTTAAGGAACTACTCTGTGCCAGGATCTATATACAACCTTGGACTTGTAAAAGTTAGACAGCTGGACACATTCTGCTCCTATGTGTATATCCTTGGAAAATTTTCACATGGGCCTGTGAGAGGTATGAATAAGGACACAAGGTTGTTTTGTTTTGTTTTTTAATGACGGTGAAAGTTGAATGCAACTTTTTTTATCAGAGAATTTTCAGGTTATTCATTTAATCAAAAAATATTTATTGAGTGCCTATGACTTGCCAGGTCTCAGCAAAACCATCAATTAACCTACAGCACTCATGGTTGGAGCTGCACTCATGTCTTCTAGGGCCTTACTATTGTAATACTGGCTGCCCACCCAGAACTACCAGCATTTGAACCTCTTTGTCTGGGAGGCTTCCTCTGGTTGCTGCAACCTGTCTGCCCCAGGGCAAGCTGGAATTATTGAAGAACTGATGCCTGCCCATGCCAGCATCTTGCAGCAATGACTGCTCCAGCTCCCTCCAGCTCCCTGACTCCTCAGGTGGAAAGACCAGCAATGCTCTACACTGGCTCCCAGAGCTCCCCAGTGTGGTAAGCTCCTCTTGCCAACAATTGAAATTTGCTAAGTAGTAATCCCTGTGTACTAGCTGCCTTGCCTTCACCAGCTCACTTCTCCATGCCCTTATAAACATTTCCTGGGATCACCTCCCCTAACTACCCATACTTGAATCCTGTCTCAGGGACTGCTTCTGAGGGACACCCTCTTAGGGTGTCATTGTTTATGCATCTAATATCACTAGTTTAAAAAGAAGCTTTAGAAGAACCCTAAAAATGTTTGAAAAAGAGGGGGTCTATGATCTCAAGAAGCTCCCAGGCTAGTCATTCTTTTTCCCAGAATGAGGGGAGAAAAGTGAGTATTTTAATATTTATTGCAAAGGAATCTGTATATTAGATTAACCCACATGAAATTGCTGGTATTTGGTCATTGTTGACATAAAAATGTCAGTTTCATCTTCTGAGAAATCAAAAAGAAAACAGAAAGAAAAATGTCAGCTTCATATGGCTCAACAATACATGGATGGCATTTTTCTTTTCTGAGACAGAGTCTGCAGTGGCCCATCTCCGCTCACTGCAACCTCCACCTATTGGGCTCAAGTAATTCTCCTGCCTCAGCCTTCCAAGTAGCCAGGACTACAGGTGTGCACCATCACCCCGGGTGATTTTTGTATTTTTACTAGAGACAGGGTTTTACCATGTTGGCCAGGCTGGTCTCGAACTCCTGGCCTCAAGTGATCTGAATGGCTCGGCCTCCCAAAGTCCTGGGATTACAGGCATCAGCCACTGTGCCCAGCCAATACATAGCAGTTTTCTTGCTTTCTTGCTTTGTGTTTTTGTTTTTGCTTCCATTTAAGTACAAAATTCTTGCCAACTGATACAATGAATCACATATTCCAAAGTGGCTGGCTACCATAGCCAACATTGCAGTTGGCAGGATGCAGGAAGAGGGAGAAAGTTTATGCTTCTACCATTAACGACGTTTCAGAGGAGAAACACCTTGTTTCTCCTTAAACCCATTGAGCAGAACTTAGTGGCCACTCCTAGCTGCAAGAGAGTCTTAAAAAATGTCATCTTTATTCCAGATAGCCACGTCTACCTATAATAAAGTAATATAGCTATAATAAAGTAAAATACTTTTACTACAGAAGAAGGAGTAAACAATATTGGAAGATAACTAGCACTCATGCCTCCCTAATTAGAATTTTTTTCAAGTTATTACTAATAAGAAAGCAAACAACCAGAGAGGAAAAAGGGGATCTCCAATGAGCCTAACATCAAATGTTTATTTTTCTGCAGTTCTTAGAATTAGAAGGAACATTTAAGATCCTTTGATGGTTTTATTTTATTTTACTTTACTTTATTTTCTATATTTGTGTTGGACCTCAGTTACAGAGGGCTAATTGAATCATCAGTTTTATTTCATGATGTATCACCATCATCACTCTGCCATGGCCTGCTCTTGTTTCTTATTTATTTATTTATTTTTTCTGTTTTGAGATGGAGTCTCGCTGTGTTGCCCAGACTGGAGTGCAGATGCACAATCTTGGCTCACTGCAGCTTCCACCTCCAGGGTTCAAGCGATTCTCCTGCTTCAGCCTCCTGGATAGCTGGGATTACAGGTGCCCACCATCACACCCCGCTAATTTTTGTATTTTTAGTAGGGGCAGGGTTTCACCATATTGGTCAGGCTGGTCTTGAACTCCTGACCTCAGGTGATCCACCTGCCTTGGCCTCCCAAAGTGCCAGGATTACAGGCGTAAGCCACTGCACTTGGCCACTTGTTTCATTTTGAAACGTATTCCAGGTCGTCCTGAATATCTACCCCCATCCCTAGCCCCATCCTCATGTTACGCTACACCCTGAATTTTTGATATCTATCTTTGAAATTGTGCTTTTCCTTACAAATTATCTGCTATTTTTGCATGTATGTATTTTTACTTTACATACACTATATTGTGCTAAGAAAAACTTTGTTCTTTTTCTTATTTTTTTACCCATCATTATGTTTTTAATATTAGTTTGTATCAAATTCTGTATTTCATGTTATTTTGCTACACAATGTCTCTGGCTATGGACTCCTAATTTACCTTCAATTCCCCACTGCCAAGAAAGCGACAGAATGATATGCATGCATACTTGTACTTTTCTGGATCTTTGTGATAATGTTTCAAGGGTTATTTTACTGTACAAAGTAAGATTTATGCACAGTAGTTGACTAGGCACTGCCACCTTGTTCCCCAGAATGTCTACACTGTATTCCCACCAGCAGCACACAAGACTTCGTTTCCTCATACACTGCCTGCCCTCCAAAAAATTTGACATTATCACATTTCTAATTTTATGAATTTGATGAGAATAAAGCATATGTCATTGCTGCTTTAATATGTATTTCTCCACTTACTATTTATTTTGTCATATCTGCATATATATGTTAGCAATTCTGTGACTTCTCTTTTTATATCTTGCCCATCATTGTCTTGAATTTTTGTCTTTTTCTTATTGATTTGCAGGAATCCTTTCATACTCCCTGTATAAACCCTTTGTCAATTAAGTCATAAAAATATTTTGTTCATGATGGTAATTCTTTTCCTAATCTGTCTTCTATCTCTATCCATCATTGTTGCGGATTTTGGGTCTTTTTACAATGCTCTACCCCATTCTCAATTACATTCGTCTACATTTTTTTTTACTAGCTGTATAGTTTTACCTTCACATTTAGGTCTTTGGTCCACTTGGAGTTTTCCTTTGAATTGGTATAAAGTATGAATCTTGTTTTGCTTTTTTAAATATAGTGACTCTGATTTCCTAACACCACCACTAAACAGTCTGTCCTTTCCCTATTGATTTGTATTGGCATTGTTTTCATATATCAAGTTCCCCCATACACTGTATGTACTTTCTTTCTCTCTCTGAGATCTTCATTCCACTCCTTTGGTTATTTGTCTTGAACTCTTAAGTAGTCCCAAGTTTTAAAGTGTATAGAGAGTGTATACACACACACGTGCACACACACACACACACACACACACACACATACACAAAGCAACATAACTGGTCTGGCCTAGAAAATGTGGGATTTGAAAGGAGATTCTGTGCCATGTAAATGGCAAGAAAGTGGGAAACAAGAAGTAAACCAAAGTTCCCAGCATCGATCTTTGACCCCAAGAGTGATGTCAATGGTGCTTATACCCAGCTTCCATGCAGACGGGAACTATATTCCTTTTCTATATTTCTTCTTGGTCCATGTCCACAGATGTATTTTTGTATTTCATATTTGTCCACTCAACTTTGCTTCATAAAAGTTTGAGATGTCTTACAGAAATGCAGTTAACCAAGCAAAAGATAATAACACTAAAATAGGTGGAGAAAATGAGCCAAGGAAAAAATTAAAATTGCATTTTATTTCATTCAGAGCCCAAGTTAGTTTATAGCAACCTCAGCTCACTTTGATTTTTTTTTCCCATTTGTAGTTCCTCTCTTTCTGTGCTTCACAAGGTTGTCCAACTTTTAGTGTTCTTGTTACGTTCTTGTTACGTAAGACCTTGTTACGTTCTTGTTACATAAGACCCCGAAAGCCCCATGTTTGAAGAGGTTGTTGGACGGAGGAGGTCTAGGTTGTGAGAGGACTGATGAGATACTTTGCAGTTACCTGATAGAAAGACTAGAGACAAAGACTCAAGGAACTAGAGCTCTTGTCCCTGTTCAGCCACTGACTGGCTGTGACTTTCACTCAAACACAAATCTCTCTTGTCTTTATCGTCTCAGCTGCCAGTGGGGAGGTTGTCCTCACGGTTCCAAGGTTTCATCCGCCAGCATTCTCTGATTCCTCATGCTTTTTTCCTCTGGGGGCATCAGTCACCAGCTCCCTCTGGAGACATTTTACAGCTAATACGCACACCAAGCCAGCTGTTAGTGCTGTAACTGGGACATTCCCAGAAGGCTAATTAGCCTGCTCCCCTGGCTCAGAATAATTACTCCACAATATTCACATGACTGTTTCACACCAGAAATTCATCTCCTGTAGAGGGTCTCACAGATGTATCTTACGCATAAAAGAGAAAAAACTGCAAATGCATTCCATAGCCAAGAGCAAATAGCCTCTATAAATTGCATTTTCCAGCAAATATCCAAAAAACTAAACTGCTCTCACCCAACTGTCCTCTAGTCCTCCAATCTTCTGGTGCCACCCCTTTTCCCAATAACCAGATAAACCCACCCAGGCCTCCCCTTGGCACTGACTGCACATTCAGCTATCTCCCAGTTATATCTATACTCCATCCGGAAGAGATTCTAATTGACATCTCATACTCCTTGCTTCAGCTCCTCCCTGGCTCTTTGATCACCCCAAATGTTTCGTTACTTGGCCTGCCTTGCAGCTCAAAGTGATCTCAGCTGTAGTGGCCAACAGCACAGCCTTACTGAAGGCTGGGGTGTGCCAGAGGGGAACTGTTTCCCAGCACCCAGGAAACAACTCAAAATCAGGATTAGGCCTAGAACTACCCTGAGAATCCACTGGCCAAACACCATCACCAGGAGCCTCTTACTGATTTTCTATCTTCTTGGTCTAGGTCTGCTGAACCCACTTCCAGGAAAGAGCCCCTTCTCCCATCACTCTGGGCCTCTGCTTCACTCGACATGGCCTCCAAGGCCCTACATGGTTGAATCTCTGCTCTCCTCTGAAACCTCATCTCCTACTTGTCTGTCCTCAGTCCAGGCCCTGCAGCCACCCGGGCTTTTGGTAGTTCCTAGAGAAGCCCTCTGCCTTCTCCCACCCCAGGACTTTTGCGTGTGCTGTCTGCAAAACTCTCCTTCCCCTTCCCTCCATCTATTATGTACGTAATTCCTATACTTCCTTTAGCTGTCATCTCAGTTACCCCTTCTTCTTGGAAGCCTTTTTGATGGCCTGCACCTAGGTGGCATTCCTTTGTTACATGCTTGCACAGAACCATATTATTTCCTTCTACACTTTTAGCAACACATGGAACTAGCAAAAAGTAGACTTTCCTCAATGGCCTCACAGGTCTTGGGTCAAATTCTAAGCCAGACATTAAATCTTGAATTCCTGCACTTCTCCCCCTACCCAAGCAAACCAAAAAGGCAGTGGATTTCCCCTATTCTTCTACCATATGATAATTCTTTGTATAACCCAGTGTTCCAAATGATCACATTTCAATTGATTAGTAGATTCCCAAGCTACTGTAGTTCAACTATCTTTCTAACATTTATGTTCCTAGAGCTATAAAAGAAATGGAAATCGTGGGAAAATCTTTGCACATCTGGATAATTTGTTTTTACCTTCCAGTGATCCTTCAGAACTCTAAATCTTTCATTTTACACATTGAAGGAGTTTATTCACCAGTATGGAAGTTTTGCATGAAATAAAATTCAATTTTAATTTTTATAATTATCGCTGTTTTAAAAAAATCCTTCCTTTTTACATTTTTTCTTTTTATAATGAAAAATAGAATAATATAACGAATCCCTAAGTATTATTATCGTCATGTAGCCATCAAAATTGATCAATGGCCAATCATGTTTCATCTATACTCCCATTTATAGCAACAAATTACTGCTTTTTCAAATAGCCTATTTATCTCTAAAATAGATTGCTTCGTTGTTTTAAGGCATACCAGGAAAATTGAAATTTGGCATCAGTTTGAGTTCCTGCATCTGTATCCACCTATTGAATCTAGAATGGAATAAAAAGTTGCATTGTAAAGTCTACTAGCTCAAATCTTAAATATCTGTTATCAGTCAAAATGTCAGGTACTCCAACATGTACATGGATTAAGTATAGCTCAGAGTAAAGTTTGTATTGTTTCCCCTTTAAATAGAGAAGCAAATTTGGGTAAGATCTTTAACATCATAAAAACAATTCAACATAATTTTCTTTAAAAGAAAATTACACTGTGGCGAGGTAGTTCAACTCGCCCTGTAAGTTCTGAAAAGGTATTGATTGATAATAATACAGTCCTGAGTCTCTTAAAGTCTCCTTCTTCATTAACTGGCTCTTTTCCTCTGAAAGTAGAGCCTGGATTAATATTTGTTGATAAAAAGCCTGAGTGGACCGGCGGTATGATCGAGATTGAATCTGGGCTGACACTCTTGGTTGTTTACCAGACAAGCACACCCCTTCTGTCCACTCTGCTTGGGCACTGAGCCAAATGGTGTTAGGGAAAAGCAACTGCTCCCCTGGGCCAGGACGGACTCAGATCGTGGGAGTCGCCGAGTGTGACCCCATTCCCCTGCACCGTGATTGGTGCAGAAGGACTGTGTGATTCACTTTGAGCCAGTTAAATGTAAGGGGAAGTATACTGAGGCATCTGGGGAAGGTTTTGTCCCAGTGATGGATAGAGAGAAACTAGGAAGGAGCACTCTGATCCTTGCCTTCTACCTGGAATGCCATTGCTAAAGAGATGGTATCGGGAGCTGTGGCAGCCACATTGTGGGAGACAAGACAACTCTGACCCGCTGAGGACTGAGCAATGGAACAATGGAAAAAAACCTGGCTGCTTGATGTCCTTAGCAGGCCTCTGAATAGACCTTACCTCTAGATTTTTGGCTGGGTGTAAAGAAAATAAACTCCTCTATTATGCACATTTCCAGCTGAAACAGCATGTATCTAAACAGAATAGCAAAGGCTGGTTGTACTGGTGTGGTTAGAGTCACTTCAATCTAATTCACTGAACATTTACTGAGCACCTACTATGTGCCAGGCTCTGTGCTAGACATTGGGAAGCTAAATATATAAAAGAAGTAGTCTCTGCTCTCAAAAACACCTATCTAGTAAAGTTTAAAAGAAAGGCATGAAACTTCCAGGGGATATTTCCTTGAAGAAATAAGACTGCTGTGCTCCAAAGTGGTGGATTTAGTGTCCAAGGATTGGTAAGGGTGCCTGGGTAAGAAGTCACCTCTCTCAGCAATAATAAAATCACACATAGAAGCATCCTATAAGAAGGCATATATGCTTCTCATTCTATAAGAAGCATAGCTGATTGACAGGCATGTACAAGCCCAGGAGCTCTAGGAAGGGCTCTGACCCTCTCCTATTGCCTGCATTCCACGCCTGGAAACTCATGGCTTTGGCTTAAGAATTTGTCCCTTGCTAAATTGCAACTACCCCTGAGGAGCAACACATATTTCTTCTATCATTTAAAAGGAGAATTGGTGCTCTTGTGAAGGTTCTGGGGACCTGAAGAAAGGTGGGTGGAAGTGGAAGGAGAAGTGGGCAGCAAAAACGAGGTTGGGGACACTAAAGTGATCCACATTTTAGCCCAGGGCCCGTTCTGAGCCAGCTGAAATAAACCACAAAAGGGCAAGTGATTTGTGATTTTTTCTGAGCATTCCATCCTTGGCCTGGTTTTTCTTTTTAAAAAGGTTTATGGAAAATGGAGACACACCCAGAGGGTGTAGAAGCCTTCACATAAAGATCCAATTGGCCTCTCTAGTGTGGAAAACAAGTAGGGTAGAATCGCGACAGAGAGACCCCATCCTGCTATTCATAGCTCTTCCAAATAGCCTTCCAGGGAAACAGTGGAAGGAGAGAAGTCCTTTGAATTCCAGTCACTAAATTGGAAAACCATAATTATGCAAAATATGTAAACAAAAATTAGCCACCTGAGAGGGATGCTGGAGAGTGTTTTCACTACAGCTTGAGGTTTAGATGAACAACCCTAAACCTCTGAAGACTTTGCCTTCAGAGCACTGCAAGAATGTCCCCCCACCCACACTTCCTCTTGTCCTGACCCTTCCTTTCTTGCCTGTAGCCCTAACTTCCTGGGATCTCCTTTTGTTTCCCAATGAAGCTCAGGCCATTGTCTGTTCCTGGACTATCTCCTGGGCATTCTCGTCTACAAAGGGTTTCAGCTGTAAAGTTTGAACTAATCATTGCAACCAAACTGAAATACAGAGAAGAAACATTTCAACATATGAGGATGAGAACAGCATTGCTCTGTCTATGCAAAGTTTTGCCTGAATTACCACAGGTCCTCAAATGACGTCATTGTTCAATGTCATTTCATTATAAGGTTGATGAAAAAACAATTGATTTCTGGCCAGGACCACTGTCTTTGTGGAGCCTGCATGCTCTCCTCATACCTGCATGGGTTTTCTCCAGGTCCCCTGGTTTCCTCCTAGTACCAAAGATGTGCCTGTGAGGTGTTTTGGCATGTCTGTGTGGTCCCGGTCTGAGTGAGTGTGGGTGTGTGTGAGTGTGCCCCGCAATGGGATGGTGTCCCGTCCGAGTCCGGTTCCCACCTTGCACCCTGAGCTGCTGGGACAGACTCTGGCAACTCCTCAACTCTGAACTGGAATAAGCAGGTAAGTATCTTACTTGTTTTTATTAACCTTTCTTAAATGCATGTATAGATCACATTTATTTCGATGTTTAATATTTAGAAGTGTTTTGATCGGCCGGGAGTGGTGGCTCACGCCTGTAATCCCAGCACTTTGGGAGGCCGAGGCAGGCGGATCACGAGGTCAGGAGATCCAGACCATCCTGGCTAACACGGTGAAACCCCGTCTCTACTAAAAATACAAAAAATTAGCCAGGCATGGTGGCGGGTGCCTGTAGTCCCAGCTACTCAGGAGGCTGAGGCAGGAGAATGGCGTGAACCCGGGATGAGGAGCTTGCAGTGAGCCGAGTGAGCCGAGATTGCGCCACTGCACTCCAGCCTGGGCGACAGAGAGAGACTCTGTCTCAAAAAAAAAAAAAAAAAAAAAAGAAGTGCAGATGAGTTCTCACTACTTTGCCCAGGCTGATCTCAAACTCTTGGCCTCAAGAGATCCTCCTGCCTCGGCCCCCCTGGGATTACAGGCATGAGCCACCATGCCCAGCCTGTTTTCATCTTTATTTAGAAGTTTGGAGATGTTTTTGTGCCCAGAAATAGGCCATAGGAACTTAGCTGTTGTTTATATCAATTAGCCTACAGTAAGACTGGTTTTGTTTTACATCATTTTGCTTAAAGTCGGTTTCCAAGAACATATCAATAATGTCAGTGTTAAGTGAGGACTTACTGTTATCTCTATCTGAATAGTGAATTTTCCATCTTTGGCCAGTGAGGAATCTCTGACCTCTTTCATTCATTCGTTTTCTCCTTTAAGCATTTCTTGAGTTCCTACTATGTGCCAGGCAGCAAGATGAATATGGAAGGCACAGTGGTGAGCCCCACAGACACAGTGTCCCCTCTTGAGCCACTTTTATTCCACTGGGGAAACCACCGAAAAAGTGTCCTAAGTGTTATAAATGGAATTCTTGGAATGTATATCAGGGAAACCCCAAGGAATGGGTGATGCACAGTTCTTCTTAAAGAAGCAAGAGGTGACATCATCAGGAGAAGATAGAAAGACACTGGATGAACAAAACAACACCATCCAGCAGCTGTAGTGAGTTGAGACCATAAATGTGGACAGAACTAGGTTAGAGCCTCCCGTGGAGGAGATGACCAATGAAATAACATTTGTGCTGAGGCAGGGCTTGGCTTGGCCACAGGCAAAAGAGGGAGAGGATGAGATGCTCATCTCAGCCTTGAGGGAAGGTTGAGATAGGAACAAGCACAGTACAGTGAGGGATGACCAAGAGGCAGCGCAAGAGAGGCCCAGAGCTAATGTTGGGCAGCAGTGGGAACTAACGTGGCATGGAAAGAAGTTTTTTGCTTTCAAAAAATGTTTCTAATTCAATTATTCATAAGTTATGTGAGTCTCCCCTACTGGCAACTGGTCAGCTTACTTGTGAACCAAAATTTTAAGATTGTTAGGTTTGCGGCATTTTATTTAGATGACCGTCTAATAGCATTTATCAGTGATTTCATTCCCACATACCATTGTACCTCTTCACCAGGCCAACAGATCAATAACCTTAGGCTTTCTCTCTCTCCTCTGTGAGACAGCAGAGGGAGAGAGGGGTGGGGTAACGCAGAAGGAGTAAAGGACTGATCCCTCACCCTGTACAGGGAATTCTGCAGCCATTCCTACCCAGCCTGGTCTCTGGCTATAATTACAGAAGTCCTATCTTTCATAGATCTGCCTTTTAAAGGGACATAAACAACACTGCCCAAGGCCATTAGTGCATTTTTAAAAAGCTAAAAACGCAGAAAATCCTCGAAGTATTTTATAAGTAAGTACTTAGAAAAGCTTGATGAGCACCAGAACTTTCAGCAAGAAACTCTGCTTCACCCCAATGCTAATATGCCTTGCTAAGTGTTCTCAGACTCCAGCCTGCCCAGTGGAAATGTTTGTGAAGTCTGTGCATTTTCCTGTAATACATTTAGAGGTCTACCCTATCTGTAAGTGAGCTAAAGCTAAAGCTTAAATGCCTTAATTATGCTTAGGGGGCACCAGGCAAGAAGAGGAAATGGCTCTTAAAAAAACCAATGCTGCCTCCCTACTCTCCAGCCACAAAAAGTATTTTGCAGTTAAACTGCATTACAGAGATGTAACTTTACCAACCAAGAATGCTGGGTCTATGGGCGCTTGGTTTTCTTCCTGCCCAGGACTTTTTATGGCCTAGGGATTTTCTAGGTCTCTTGCTATGGGTTTAAAGTCAATGGACCTTCTTAAATAGGTTGGAAGTGGCTTGGGAGGCAGAGATAGTAGCAGTAATAAAGGAACTGAGAGGGAGGATGGGAACTTGCCCTGTCCCTCAAAGACTTCTTCCAGACCCAGGACACTCTCCATCCCTACATGGGTGGTTAGGGAACGTGTATTAGTCTGTTCTCACACTGCTATAAAGAATACCTGAGACTGGGTAATTTATAAAGAAAAAAGGCTTCGTTGGCTCATACTTCCCCAGGCTGTACAGAAAGCATGATGCTGGCATTTACTTGGCCTCTGGGGAGGCCTCATGAAACTTTCAGTCACGACAGAAAGTGAAGGGGGAGCAAAGCACTTCACATGGCTGGTGCAGAAGGAAGAGCAAGTGCGGGGAGGTGCTACACATTTTTAAACCGCCAGATCTTGTGAGAACTCTATCTGAGAAGGCACTAGGGGCATGGTGCTAAACCATTAGAAACCACCCCCATGATCCAATCACCTCCCTCCAGGCCCCAACACCAGCACTGGGGATTATACTTCAACATGAGATTTAGGTGGGGACACAGATCCAAAGCACGTCAGAACCCAAGACAGTCACTGGGAATCAAGACAACCAGTTCTGAAGCTTACTCTTCCAGTAACTAGTTTAGCAGCTTCAAGAAAGTCACTTCACTTCTCTGGGCCTTGTTTCCTCATTGGTAAAAGTCTGCTTTAGCCCAAGGGAGGCTAAATTCCTTCTAGCTCTACAATGCTCTGATCTGTGGATGAGGCCAGTCCAAGCTATTGCTGAGAAGGGGCGGGTTCTAGCCACCATGAGTGTGCCCACAGGTCAGAACATGAACATTTTAGATGAAGAGGCATCTTCCGGCAGCAGAAGCTGATAAGGCTATGGAGGATTTGTAAAGTATTGACAGTGAATACTGCAGAGGGTATGTTACTTTCCTTGCTTTAGAATGCCCATGAGATGCCCTTTGTGCACTAAGGCCACCTGTGCATGTCCAGTGTCCAAATCAGCCACCCCCCATGAAGCAGTCATCAGAGACACCTAATGAAGAACTACGGCTTCTTCAGTGTCATGAAAGTGTGTGGGTACCTCTGTTCCTATCAGCCCCATGAACTTGATTTGAAGAGTGCTTTATTATTATTTTTTTTTCCAAAAGCCTATGAACATCATTCTTTCTCTCCCCAGGCCTGACATTATTATAATGATAAGGTTTCCCTTTCATAATTATATCCCCTTGTTCTCTCTGAAAACCAGGAAAATACTTACAAATCACAGTCTGAAAGGGCAGCTGTCACCCTAAGACCTCATCCTTATTTAATTTAGATTAGAACAGGGCAGTCATTTTCATCAGTCATCAGGCTGAGTGAAAAAGGAGTCCACTCTCCCTGACTCCCTGGATTGCTAAAGAAGCATTGCAGACAGATGAATTAAATCATAAACCCTGAGCAAACTCTCCCGCCTCACTCATTATTTCCTTATTTAATTCTTTTAACTTTCCTATCGATCAAATAAGGCCTCAGGACCAGAACCACGGTGTTTGAGGGTAGATAAGGCAGTTGCCTTTCCCTGGAGCCATGTGTTTCCTGAGTTTGAAACCTAGAAAAGGACCTCCAGCTAGCCACATGGACACAAATATACCTGAATTCAAAGGTATACATGTGCACCCAGTTGACAGTGGTGGAAGAAGCTCTTTTCCTTTGGTAATTTCTTGTTATCACTAGGGCATGTTTTTATTTTCTCTATTCCTCGGCAAGAATGAGGTGACCTCCTATGAGCAGGATTTTTAAGAAGGAAAGGAAGAGAGCAAGGTGCCTCTGAGCCTCCCAGGGAAGAAGGAGGAGAGCACCTGGGAAGAATGTGGTGTTGAGTGGGAAGGCTGGAGGTCGGACCACTGAAATGGTTCCTACAACTTTATATGGAGATGTCTGATTATCACTAATTACTGTACCTCAGAAAGTAATGGCTTCCGCCTCTGTGCTTCATTAATAATTCACTATTAGATCTGTATTGCGCTTGTGAAAGCAAACAGGAACATAGCGGAGACATCACCCCTGACTAAGCTCTGAGGGTTGCAGAGAGGCTCACGCACAGAGTAGGGGCCAGAAAGCAGACCAAGAAGATAGAAGGCGCTCCCTGTTTCTCAAGGCTCCCAAGGAGGAGCACCACATGTGGCTCCATGGAAACTGACTTAGTGAGACAGACAAATACTTCAGGTACAGAGGCCAATAATCCATAACTCTATCACTGACTGTAAAAGTGGTCATGAATGATGAATGCACAACACAAGTCATGGGAACTTTCAGGTCAGCTTCACCCATTCAGAGAATGCTGCAAAGCCTCAGTCATTCGGACCTTACTATTTGAGAACTGGTAGGCACATAGGTTGGAATTAAAGGTACTCAGAGACAAATGTGGTCAACATCCTACTTCATCTTTGGCCCGCCACAGGCACCCGAAGGAACCAAACATCCAGGCTTGCCCAAAACTCACTCAAGACATGAAGCAGACACAGTTCCAAATGTGAGGTAGAGGAATTTGACTTGACAGCTACAACTCTCTCTCTCTGTCTCACACACACACACACACACACACACACACACACACACACACACACACACACACACGCATGAAAGGTACATTGAATCCAGAAATGATTCAGGCAAATTGTTTAGGTTATCTGAACTCTGCCCTCCTACCCCACCACATAAACACCAAGAACAAAGTAAATTACAACAAGCATTCTTTTAAAGGTATAGTGCTTTTAAAGCAAAGAGCTTACAAGAAAGAAAGGGAAACCCCTACGTTTCAGATATAGAAGGAAAACTGAAAACCAGGCCAGAGAGTGTGGGAGCTTTTGTGGTTCTTTGGCTATGGGAGAGACTGGTATGAAGGGATTTGGTTAACAGTAATCTTGGGGCTTGAATGCTAATGCCTATGTGGGAACAGCAGTTAAAGTACTTTGTTACAGTGAAGGAAAGTGAACCCGGGACCCCTCATAAGCTCGGCACTCCAAAGGGCTGCATCTCAGTGAAAGAATGAACGGGGAAAAATCTCCAACCCACCCACCAGCACAGGGATGATGTCTCTTCCAGAGCTTTCTATAGAGACAAAAGTTTTTCTGAGAATTCATATTCACAAGCTTTGTCTTCATGAGTTTCCGTATAACTATTTTTACATCTATATATTCTTAGAAACTTAGGTTGAAAAATTATGTTAAAGATTGGTCTTGGCAATTCTCAAAATACGATATACAAATGGCCAACTAACATATGGAAAAATGCTCAACATCACTAATGATAAGGGGAATGCAGATCAAAACCACAATGCAATACCACCTTACTCCTTCAGGAATGGCCATAAGCAAAAAATAATAGATGTTGGTGTGGATGTGGTGAAAAGGGGACACTTTTACTCTGTTGTTGGGAATGTAAACTAGTACAACGATGGAAAACAGTGTGGGGATTCCTTAAAAGATTAAAAGTAGAACTACCATTTGATCCAGCTATCCCACTACTAGGTATGTACCCAGAGGAAAGGAAGTCATTACATGAAAAAGTTACTTGCACACCTATGTTTATAGCAGCGCAATTCATAATTGCAAAAATATGGAGCCAGCCCAAATGTTCATCAATCAATAAGTGGATAAAAAATTGTGGTGTATATATACTGTGGAATACTACTTAGCTATAAAAAGGAATGGAAAATGGCATTTGCAGCAACCCAGATGGAATCGAAGAACTTTATTCTAAGTGAAGTAACTCAGGAATGGAAAACCAAACATCACATGTTCTTGTTCGTAAATGGGAGCTAAACTATGAGGATGCAAAGGCATAAGAATGATACAATGGACTTTGGGGACTTAGGGGAAAAGGTGGGGGGAATAAAATTCTACACATGGGATACAGTGTACACTGCTTGGGTGATGGATGCACCAAAATCTCAGAAATCACCACTAAGGAACTTAGTCATAAAACCGAACACTACCTGTTCCCCAAAAACCTATTGAAAAAAAATTAGGCTTGGGTCTATGGTACACCAGGGATACCTGATAGAAGTAAAAGGAAGATGTTTCCAGCCAATTCTACACAGACCCACAAATAAAGTCCTGCTAAAGCTGAACTAATGTCTAAAACCACAAGCAATCTTCCAAGAGACTAAAATTAAGCACAACACAAACAGCAGGATTGGAACCAAAGAACTTCAAATAACTTGACAATTTGATTATTAATTTGAGTATCATCAATAATTTGATGATTAAGGACATAAAAGAAAATCCAAACCACAAGGAATAGAAAAGACACTTAAAGAGTAAGCAGAATGTAAAATATAAAATTAGATCTCCACCTTAATCCTACATGAAATAAACTCCAGATATATTAGTATCTAAATGTGAAAAAGCAAACTTTAAAACTTTTAAAGAAGGCATAGAAGAAGATGATATGACATTGGATGGGGGAATTTTCTTATAAAAGACACAAAATCTATAAACCATAGAGGAAAGGACTCATAAATTTGAATTTTATTAAGATGAAAAAAATTTGAGAAAAAGAGGGACCATAAACCAAGATAGAAGAAAAGAAAAACAGTCTGGGGGAAGATACTTGCACCTTATATAAAAATAAATCTCATAAGTTAATAAGAAAAAGACAGTTAATCCAATTGAAAGGGGTATTTACGATTCACAGAAGGGGCAATATAAATGGTTAATAAACACATAAGAAGATGCTCCTGTTCACAAGTAATTAGGGATTGCAAATAACAACAAAAGTCTGCATGATGAAATACCTGTGCATTGTGAGTGTGGGGCATGTGTTGGAACCACTCTTGTGAAGAGAAATTTAGCAACATCTAATAAAGCTGAAGTTGTGCCCACTGTCTCTTACCCATCCACAAGGAGACTGGTGCATGGATGTTTATTATTACAGCTCTGTCTGCGACAATCAAAACATGGGAGGATCCTAATGTCCACCAGTGAGCAGTGCATACACACAAAACCCCCACATGGGTTGTTTATGGGCATAAGCACATGCTGAGAATGATACGCATTTACTTAAAGGTAGGGATTATCTTGGCAAAGAGAAGAGAGTGTGAATGGGGTTCTGGTGGCCTCTAAATACAGCCATACACCGCTTAACAATGGGGACATTTTCTTTCTTTCGTTTTTTTTTTTTTTGAGATGGAGTTTCACTCTGTCGCCCAGGCTGGAGTGCAGTGGCGTGATCTCAGCTCACTGCAACCTCTGCCTCCCAGGTTTAAGCGATTCTCCTGCCTCAGCCTCATGAGTAGCTGGGATTACAGGGACCTGCCACCATGCCCAGCTAATTTTTGTATTTTAATAGAGACATGGTTTCACCATGTTGGCAGGCTGGTCTTGAACTCCTGACCTCAGGTGATCTGCCCCCCTTGGCCTCCCAAAGTTCTGGGATTACAGGTGTGAGCCACTGCGTACGGCCACAATGGGGACACTTTCTGAGAAGTGCGTCATTAGGTGATTTCGTTGTTGGGTGGCCACTGCAGAGTGTACTTCCGCAAGCCTAGAAGTATAGCCTATGACACATCAAGGCTATAAGATATCGCCTATTTCTCTTATGCTACAAACCTGTGCAGCATGATACTGTGCGGAACACTGGGCAATTGTAACAAAATGGTAAGTGTTTGTGTATCTAAACATATTTACACATAGACAAGATACAGTAAAAATATGGTATTATAATCTTACGGGACCAAGGTGATATATGTGGTCTGTTGTTGACCAAAACATTATGTAGTGCATGACTGTAATTGTATTTTTTAAAAGACTATCTGAAACTAATTAGGCAATATATTGAGGTAGCATTATGTAATCTTGCTGGTGAGTACATAGGTGTCGGTTAACTTATTGTCTGTATGTTTGCAATATTTTATAATTAAAAATAAAATTTAGAAAAAGGTGGCATTCAGGCAGTGATTGCTCTAAATGAAACCTAAACGATCCACAGAGCTTTAAATGCTATTAGAGGAATAGGTTCATTGATTCAATAAACATTTATTGA
Organism: Symphalangus syndactylus; assembly: GCF_028878055.3. Classification (NCBI taxonomy): domain Eukaryota; kingdom Metazoa; phylum Chordata; class Mammalia; order Primates; family Hylobatidae; genus Symphalangus; species Symphalangus syndactylus. The sequence goes on along the minus strand of NC_072440.2, from coordinate 43,320,904 downwards.
TTGCCTTCCCTATAGTAAGTGTTGTGCTAGGTGCACATGAAACTAATTGAACCTTGCCCTTGGATTCACCTGCAGGCCATATTACAGCTGGCAGTGATTAAGAAGGTCCTTGGAAGTCCAGGTTAGTGTTACTTTATGCTGAATTCTGCTCTATATTAGGCCATCTTGTAGGACATTTTCAAGTATACTTTATCTTGATATAAGCCTAGAAAAGCACATTATAATAGCTAATAAGACCTAACATAACTTATAGAATTCTAGGCATAGCCCTAAGCCTTTGCATGCATTATGTCTTTTTATCCTCACCACAACCTTATGAGGTAGGTACTATCGTTACCCTCATTTTATAGATAAAGAAACTGAGGCACAGGAGGTTAATTAATTTGAGTTACGTCACCTAGCTAACTAGTAGAGCCAAAATGTTCACTTTCTCAACTTAACACCAACGCACATCACTCTTAAGGTCTCTTTTGGTCTGTCTGTCCTTGTGTAGTTACAGTTGAACTTAAAGTTCTCTGGGCAATGCTTCAGGACACCTGTTTTATGTGTTATGGAAGAGCAGGATGCTGGGTCTGGAAAGGACCCTTAAAGTTCATCTGGTCCAGTGGAATGGTAAGGTGTGAGCTTCATGAGAGCAGGAGGTATCTTCATTCCATCATTGATGAGTCCTCCTGTCAGTTACATAGTAGTAGCTCAGTAAGTATATATTGAAAAAATGAGTGTTGAATAATTTTGTTTTTTAAAGCATTTATTCAAACCTCCAGTATTAAACAGATCATATCAGAGATGCTCTGGTTAAAGTTTTTAAGTGGAGGTGGGGCCCAGAGTTCCACAATCTACAGCCTGCTGTAGAACTACCCACAGCTTGAAGACTACTTCTGTAATCCAGATCCCTGCAGTACAGATAAAGATGCCTGATGTCCAAGGAGGTTTAGTGTCCTATCAAAGACCACTCTGCTAAGGAGGAACAGAGCTGACTCTTCTGATGCTGAGTCCCAAAGTTCTTTCCCCCATCACAACATAAGGGGGTAGCCTAGCCCCCAGACTGCTTACAACTGAGAATATACTTATAGGAAAACGACAGCTGCTTGGCACATAGATGGTTATGTAATTCAAGTTACTCAAAGACAACCTTAATTTATGTGTGATGGCTAAACAGAGATTTTCTGTCTCATAAATTAAGAGTTAGCAATTGCATTGTCTACTACCATATCCCATGAAATACTTCTAAACTCAGAGAACTCTTTTTTGGTTTTAAAAGATACCAAGATCCATTTTATTGCTTGTGTGAAGATTATTCATTTTATGGCTGAAGGGAGATTATGGCACTTTTGCCATCCTCCAGCCTTTCCCCCATCCTCCAAGAACCTTTCGCCCCACCTGCCTTGCCATGATGAAAATGTTACAGGAAACACTCAGCAAGGGGTTGCTTGGGAGAAACCTGTGTGAGAATGTGTGCCTTCGTTTGGGTATGAGAGGGTATCTACCAGCAGGGATGCCCATCCAATTATCTCTTCCGAAGGTGCACTCCCTATTCTTTTAGGAGCATATTAATAATTTTTACGCTATCCTGACTCCTAATCAAAGGCGTTTCCAGTGTTGTCAAAACAGTGCCTGCCTGCATCTGTTTTCTTCAATTGGCCTGGGTTCCAGGGAGTGTTTGTGAGAGGGGAGAGAACAAGAGATTGACAGTCTTGTGTTGACATTTTGTGGCTGTTTGGAAACGAAAACAAGCCAGGTCTGATGTTGTAATTCCTCCTTTTATGGGCAAAAAGCAATGTCTCAGCATGAATGAGCATAACCGAACACACTAGGACACACCCCAGCCACACTGTGTACTCCCGGGACACTCTCCATGCTTTTAGTTACTGCTGTTGTAGAATGAAAGGCAGAAAAGGTCTTTCACTGAGCCAAAGAATCAAGAAATCTTTTGGTTCTCCACATCTAAATCTCCTACTCCAGTGGAATGAATAAAATGTCAAAGAGAAAAAAGAATCCTGATTTTTATTTAATATATATATGTCTTTTTTCTTCTTTTCAAACTATAATATTAATCACAACTCAATTTTTAGTTACCCAAGTAATAGATTTTCATTGATAAATATGAAAACAATATAGATAAACAAAACTTCTCTTTACCTATTCCCCTAATCTGACACTGTTCTTCATTGTATATCATTATTATCTCTCCACTGCACATACCTCCAGGCATTTTCTAAGCATTTACATTCATATATGTCTATTTGCATATAGGAACGCATATATTTATTTGGTTGGAATTTTTGTTTAATATATAAATTGTTCATATGGTACATATTCTACTATGACTAGCTTTTCTAACTTAAATATGTGTTGCATATATTCTTCATATCAGCATGTATTCATTGATCGTATTTGCTTTCAGAGAAGTATAATCTTTCACAGAATGGATACATGGAAATTTATTTAATTATTTCCCAAATGATGAAAATTTAGGTTATTTTCAATTTTTTATGATTACAAGCAATACTGTGATGAAATTTGTTGTACTTATCTTTTTAATCACATGTGCTAATGTTTTCTATAGAATAGAACATGAAGAAATGAAATTTATGGGTTAAAGGGTAACACTGTCTTTTTAAAAGCAACAATAAAAACTATCTATCTAACCGTCTTAGCTTGAGCTGCCACAACAAAGTATCATAGACCAGGTGGCTTAAACAACAGACATTCATTTCTCACAGTTTTGGAGACTGGTAAGTCCAAGATCAAGATGCCTGCAGATTTGGTTCCTGGTGAGGGCCTTCTTCCTTACTTGCAGATGGCCACCTTTTTGCTGTTTGCTCACATGGTGAAGAGAGAGAAGGCTCTGGCTTATCTTCCTCTTCTTATAAGGACACTAATCTCATCACGGAGAGGGCCCAACTTCATTTAAACCAAATTACTTCCCAAAGACCCCACCTTCAAATACCATCATATTAGGGGTTTGGGTTTCACATAGGTATTTTGAGGGTACACAAACATTCAATCCATTATATATCTATTTATCTGAATTGGTAATAAATTCCTATAGAAAAAGTTTCAAAGTCAGGATCAAGTGGAATCATAAATCTAAAAGCAGGCAGACAAAAATGGTGGATTTTAACTACGTTGATAATCACATTAACTCTAAATGTTATAAACACTTTATTAGAAAACACAGATTGTCAGATGGGATCAAAAGAAAATAGCAAAACTCGACTCTATCCTACCTACAAGAAACCCACTTTATATCTAAAGACACAGATAGGTTAAAAGTAAAAGGAGAGAAACAAACAGTAGTCGAACACTAACAAAAAGAAAGTCAAAGTGCTTAATAACAAACTGGACTTAAGAACAAGAAATTATTACCAGGGATGAATGTGTATTAGATTATAATAAAGAGGTCAATTCATAAAGAAGACATAATAATCCTAAATGTGTATGCATCAAACAAAGTAGCTTCAAAACACATGAAACAAAAATTGACAGAATTGAAAGAGTAAATAGACAAATCCAGTTATAGTTGAACTCTTTAGCACTTCTCTCTCAGTAATCAAATAGAAAAAATAGAGAGGAAATGACTAAGAATGTAGATAACCTAAACAACACTGTCAACCAACTTGACCTAATTGACATTTAGAGAGCGCTTTACTCAGCAACAGTGGTACCTCAAAAATATTAAAAGAATTTAAATCTTCCAAGGTATGCCCTCTGACCATTATAGGGTTAAAGAAGAAATCAATAACAGAAAAAGATTTTTAAAATCCCCTAATATTTGGATATTAAACAACATATTCTAAGGAACCCATGGGTCAAATAAGAATTCACAAGAGAAATTGGAAAACATCTTGAATTGGATAAAAATAAAGATTCAAAAGGTCAAAATTTGTAGTACAGCTAAAGCTGTACTTAGAAGAAAATATGTAGCATTAAATGCTTATGTCAGAAAGGTAATTGGAAAACTCCGCAAAACTGAAAAGAGCAATGGAGAAACAGAATCACAACAAGCAAGAACAAGGGATGAGGCAGTAGCTAGACACATAGCCACAATCATGCTTCCCAGCAGTTCTGCATCAGTTGCAGGCTACTGGCTGCCACAAGTTGCCTGGAAGCCTCTCTTGGCTCCAGAAATTGGCTCTTACCACCCCAGCTGTTGCCACCCATAACAAGAATGGCTTCCTTCATTTCTTGACACCAGCTCTCTCTTCATAGTCCAGAGCTTGAGAGTCTGATTGGTTGAGCCCAGGCCATGTTCTTCTATCCTAGCTACAAAAGTTGATAGGAGAGTAAGTGTTCAGTTTCTATGGTGGCAGGCTGTGTCTCCAGTAAAAACTCAGAAAGTGAGGATCTCTCCAAACAAAAGAAACCATTTCAGAAAAGTTATCACTATGCCATCCCACCATCTTTTCCCAGACTCCTGTTTTCCTCCCAACAGCCAATCATTCTCGTTAGTTTCTAGAGTAGCTCCAGAAAAGGATACATATGTGTAAATTTCTGTGTGTCCCTCTCCCTTCTTTATAAGTGAATAGAAATTTATAAGGTTATTGAGTGAGACTTTCCCTGATACTGTGTAACTGGTTAGAAAGACCCAGACCTGAGATCGAAGGGTACCCTATAGTTTAGAGAGGATTTTAAGACATCTTTCTTGGGACTTTTGAAGAGGCTGAAGCATTGGATCTTTTACTCCATTCATCATCCTAGCTCCATTCTTCCTAGTCCAGAAAAAACAACTGAGGAGCAAAGAGCATGAAAGAAGTCAGAGTTATCAGGAATGCGGCATTCATGTTGGGAGGCTATCTGGACCCCACACAACAACTCTTCACCTAATTCAGGCAGGGCTTCCACCAGCCCTTCTCTCCAATTAACAAATGAGGTAGGTGGATGCTTAAGGAATCATTGGTAGCGTTTGGGAATACTGGCAGGAAAGGGAAACTAATGTCTCACTCCCTGACTTGCTGCCTGCCACATATGGCTGGACAACTGGATATGAGATTTAAATAGGACATGAATGAAAAGTCTAAACTAAACTAGACTGAACATTGTTTAATTATGACAATGAGCCCTGCCCAAGATGTTGTTTGTTACATGATGGCAAAGGAGACTGACAGAGTGTGGTGAAAGTATTTATTCATATTGGTGACAGTACTTAGTTGCAGTCAATAGAATCCACTATAGCTAGCTTTAAAAGAGGAGTTTTATTTAGGGATATAGAAGGCTCATGGAACCACTGATAAGGTTAAAGAATCAGACTCCAGGCTGAACTCCATGGACCTGACCTCAAAAGCGTTTCTGTCTCTGCCACAATATAAAACGAACAAATAAGTAAACAAACAAACAAATCAGGAAGCCACCACAACTTCTGGCTTCAAGACTGTTTTTGCTGAGAGAGGCCAAATGAATGCTCCATGTCCTACCTTCTTAAAATAAAGTTAGTTTTAAATCAAAGTATTTTTGTAGATATAGTTCATTTTTGCAACCTGAGTTATACGTCCCCATCATTGGGGCATGGGAAATGGCAACATTTGGTTGTTGTTTTTGATTCTACATTGGAAACATTGGATTTAAATTATGGGAAATATTAGAATGTGGAAAAGCATTTAATAGATTTGGGGCAACACAAATGACAGTATTGACTATAGCTATCCTTGGAAAAATAAATCATTTTATGTTAATTCACGCTGAACTGAGACTGTGCAAAAAACTGGTTGAAGAAATATATAGCTATGAACTACAAGTTATTTTTGTCATTTAAAATGTATCTATATCTGGTCAGGCACGGTGGCTCACGCCTGTAATCCCAGCATTTTGGGAGGCTGAGGTGGGTGGATTGCTTGAGGTCAGGAGTTCAAGACCAGCCTGGCCAACATGGTGAAACCTCATCTCTACTAAAAATACAAAAAATTAGCTGGGCATGGTGGCATGCGCCTGTAATCCCAGCTACTCAGGAGGCTGAGGCAGGAGAATTGCTTGAACCCAGGAAGGAGGCGAGGTAGCAGTGAGCCAAGATTATGTCACTGCACTCCAGCCTGGGTGACACAGCAAGACTCTGTCTCAAAAATAAATAAATAAATAAAAATTTAAAAGTAAAAAATAAAATATATCTATATCAGTTACACATAGATTTGCTTCGGTTTGTTAGTGGCTGTATAATATTTCACTGTGAGGATGAACTCTATCATATTAAGCCCTCTAATGATAGAAATTCAAGTTGCTTGCTATCTTTTACTATTTTTTTCAATAGCAAAAGTTTTTTTTTTTTTAAGCTGCAATGCAAATCCTGGCACACAAATGCAAGTATAACAACATCTTCCATGATTATGTCCCTTCTAAATAACAGGCTAGAATCTCTTTGCTTTTTCCTCCTGAGTTAAATAAAAGGATCCTTTTGTTCCTCTCAAGAATGTACTACATAATTTTAAATCTATTCTTGAATAAAAGTAACAGCAATAGAAACAGACTCATGGCAGATGTAGCTCTCACATCAGCCACCAGCTACGTCTGACCTCAGGCAAGTCACAAATCCCTTTGGACTTCATTTCATTACCTCTAAAATGTAAGGGTTGGACAAGATGATCTCTGAGGCCCAGCTACTAAACTGTGGTCCTTAGTAGTGTCTTTAGGATATGTAATATTGCCTGAATCTTTTATGGCATCAATAATTATGCCCTTTAGGTATAGTAACTTTCAGTTTCTTCTCGTGTCTCCATCCCTTCACTTTCCCAACAGCAAAAGCAGCACCTCAAACAGAGTAGATGGTTAGTAAACAAGTTATTGACCAATGGGACAAGCCTATTGAATGAGAGACAAAATTTGAATTTATCCATTCATTCATCATCCAAAATAACCAACCCTGTGCTTTGCTTGTATTTCAGTTCTAGAATATTATTTCCTAAGAATTTCTATACTTCCCTATGGCTAATGAATAGAACCATCCTTTACCGATTCCATTCTTTTGCAATTGAATTATTTCGTATTGTAAAGTATGGTTATAAAGTAAATATTGTTTTCCCTTAAATTTATTCTATTAGTAATGTACTATTTTAGTCCTTTGGAAAATTTGGAACTCTAAATAATCCAAATCCCTTCATGGAAATCAGGCAAAACCTGCTGGAAGAGTTTCTCTTTAATGTCTATGAAAGTATTTTGTAAATGCCCCACCTTAATACAGCTCTGTGATTGTGGACAAAAAAGTAGAGCCCAGGGTCTTGAATGGACAATGGATTATAATGAGGTAGATAACCTTGGAGCATGGTGAGAACAGCATACACTTCATTGGGCAAATCATATTTTGCCTCACTAGCTGTGTGGCCTTAGGGTAGTTACCTTACCTCTCTGGGCCTCAAGTTAATAATACTTTCTTGGCAGGGCTATTGTGAAATCTAAACAAGTATATGTAACATGTTGTCATATGTAACCCCCCAATCATAGTAGCTGTTAATATGATTACCCATGCAGAGTGATGTTGATAAATACAGAAGGCATTCTAGAATAAATGGTGTTGAAATGGTAGGCTAAATGCAAAGCCACAGTGAAGAAGGCAGGACAGCCTGGACCAAGTGTAAGGAACTACCCTTTAGCTTCCGCGAAGCCACCTGAATGGAATCTCCTGCTGTCAGCTCACCAGATGCAATCTCCACAGGTTTATGTAAAAGCTGGTTATGTTCTTAATTTGGTCCACTAAAAAATTGTCCATTGTCCCCTGGAGTGACCTTTATGCCTAAAACATCATCTAGCTATTCATGCAGAGGTGTATGCAGTGTGTCTTGGCTATCTTGGAATGCCTCTTCTATTACCACATTCAGAACATCACTTCTGCATTCCCTTCTCTCCAACCCAACTGCTGCCTTGTCTCAGGCTGTTATCCACTGTTCCCTGACTCTCGCACTAGTCTTGCCTGGAGCCTCACTCCTCTAAGCTGTCTTTAGTCTGGCTGCCAGAGTTATTGCTCCACTGTCTCTCTGCTGTCTACAGGGGGAAATCATATTCTTCTGTTGCACTTACAAAGGCCTCCATCACCTCTCCTCCTGCCTCTCCAACCTAATCTCCACCATTTCCTGCCATTCTCTCCCCATCAACCCCTGGCCAATCAAACTCTACTCTCCCAGGAATACTGATCTATTTACATGTCCCAGAATGTTCTATGTTTTGTATTGCACATAGAGTTCCTCCTGTCTGGAATGCCCTCCACAAATATGTTCATTTGAGAAGCACCTACCAGCTTTTGTGATGCCTTCCCTGGCTCCTTTTCTCAGCTGAGCTGTGCTCCTCACCTGCACCCACCCAATCTTCCAGACAAACCTCCCTAATGCAATTGCCTTGCTGCAGTGTAATGCTTTGTCTTTGGCCTCCCACAGTCATATCACAAGGCTCTTGAAAGGCTCTTTGATAATGAGAACTACATGTGTTTTCATCTTTATATCCCTGGGACTTAGAACAACACTTGGCACATAGCAGGTGCATGATAAATGATGGTACCTGCTCTCTGCATCAGTTGGGAATGAGTTTGGCTGCAAGTAACAGAATACCTGGCTAAGAGTATTTCCCACAGAAGTAACACAGGGAATTATTTCCTACAGATGACAAGGTTTCTGGAAGCAAGTATTTGCTGGTGTTGGCTTAGATATTCACTGATGTCATCAGGGTCCCTGGTTCTATCTTTCTCCTTTCAGTCTATTCTCAACACAGCAGCCAGAGTGATCTTAAAATGTCAATCAAATCATGTCACCCTCTCCTCCAACCCTCCAGTGATTTGCTTAATGATTTGCTTGTTTTGCTCAGGGGAATAGCCACAGTCCTTATATTAACCTCTAATGCCCTGCCCAGGGTGAATACCTACTTTTCTTTTTTCCATAATACTTATCACCATGTGACATATTATAGCCTTTACTTCTCATATGTTATATATTGACTTTCTCTCCTGTTACCACGAAAAATAAACTCCAAGGTGGCAGGGATTTTGTGTGCTTTTTTCACTGCTCTGACTCTAGCAACTAGAACAGTGCCTGGCACATAACAGACACTCAATAAATACTAGTTGAATAAATAAATGAATGGCTCTTTCCACTTTACCTCCCTTCCAGTCTAAGCTTTGCCTTCATCTTTGTTGCCTCATGGCTACATGATGGCTGCTGCTTTCCAGACATCATGTCCATGTCCAAGGCAAAAAGAATTTGGGGAAGAGTAGTGCCAGACACATGGGTCCCTCTTTATCACATAAGCAAAACTTTCTCAGGAGTCCCAAGCTGACTTTAGTTTATATCTATTTGGCTTGGGTTATGGCACAAGCTACCAGCAGCAGTGAGAGAAGCTAGGAAAGCAAGTAGGTAACTGGGCACATTGCTGCCCTGAGCAAGATTGAAAAGAAGAGAAGGGCTGGACATGGTATCACTAACTGGGTCCGCTGTGAAACTGCTAAAGGAAGAACCCAGACTTTGGGAGCAAAATGGGAAATGCACCACCCTCTCCTAGAATCATCTCTGCCTCACATCCCTTCATTTCCCAGATGACCTGCCCTTGGCCAGTGGAGGAACATGAAAGGCACAGGCGGCCTGTGGCCTGAGGCTCAGAGAGTGCAACAGAGACCTTAGTGTCTGCTCCCTTGAAGCTCACCGGAAGGCCAGCATATAATAGCGTTCAAATAATTGCATCTCTCAGGCTTGCAAGCACGCTCAGCATTGTTCAGGCAAACTGTGCCTTCCTGTGCCTCTGAACTTGGTCACCGCAGATCAGCCCTGCCCAGTCTTTGGGTGCTCCAGACTGCACACTGATGAAGAAACTTTGGCAACTGTTAAATTGCCTGCAGATGGGTCCAGTCACGCAGAAACATTCATGCAGTGTCCTCCAGGCCCTTTGTGTGCTTCCCCGGATATAAGAGAGTGGGACCTGGACCCCCCCTCTGCCCAGCAGGCTTATGCTGCCCTACATCCTCTGGGGAAGTGACTGCAGCTCATTTGAACCTAGAAGCAACCATGTGATGCTGTCCCAGGCCGTGGTTCTCCTGACGCATGTAGCAGAAGCCATTCCAGGAAGAAAAGGTGCCTGGGCCCTGGATATTAGGGCCTGAAGCGAGGCATCACCAGGAAATTCTCTTTAGTTATTTTGGCTCTGACCTCGATTCCATCATGACCCTTGTCACCACGTTCTTCACTAGGTGAGGGGCACCATGAGGATAGTGACTGTGTCTTTCATCTGTTTGTACCTCTAGCACGTAGCACACTGCCTAGTACCATAGCAGGTGCCAAATAAATAGGCACTGAAAGAATGAATCAAAGATTCCCTGAAAATGGAATGTGACAGGCATATGGAAGTGAGAGGCGCGAGGGAGCCTGATGCACCCTGTGAGTGGTACAATACTTCTTCATAGCCTTTGCATTACAGTCTAAAGATTTTACCAACTTCAAATATTAAACACCTAGAGAGATTTTTTTCCCACTTTTGCTGTCTTAAGCTCATTAATTTTCTTCAAGGTTTTGCCTATTGTTGCCACTGGAAAGAAAGAGGGGAAAAAATGTTAGCACGTCCATGGAATTTGCAAAGTTACCAAATAGTTTAATATCCAGGTAAATCAGTGGCAGCTCAAAAATTCCATGATTGTGTAATCCTGCCTCAGCTTTTTAATATGAGAATATTTACCACTGAAGGAGTACCTTGATCCCCTCTGAGCAGCTGTGAGCTTATTAGTCTAATTCCCAAGTAACTCTAATCAAACATGATCATTTAAAAAATCTTCAGTAGCTAATCTTCCTCTCATTCAATTAAAAATATCTGTCATCTTCTCGATGTGACATCCAAAGGCTGGGAGTCCCAAACCTTGCTAAAAGAGAAAAGACATTTTCCCTATATCATGTGCTGGGGTATTTCCAGGGCTTATAATGGTGAGAAAGAAATTCTCTCCTGTGTCCTATGCCAGCCAGTAGCATTCTGTCCAAACTATTCCCACACACTCCCACCCAGATGAATTGTATTTAAAGAGAATAGATCCTTCACCTGAACACTCTATCTGATTTAGAATTCTGCTTTCTCCTGGCCCATGAATGCGGAGAGAAAGCTATAATTCTTTACAATCATGAGCATCTTTAGCCTTGGGAAGTGTGTCAATGTGCTGGAAGAAGGTAGTTGCTTCTCAAAGGCTGCCATGTTAGAAATCCATATGGCCAATGTTTCTGCCATTGTTCCTTTCCTGCTGTGAGGAAAAGTGCCTATGTGGTCTCTGGCTACACGTGATGGTCCTGTGTGATACGATGCCATGATCTGGCCGTCTCTTACAGTACAGCTTTTCATTCCGAGAGAGCCTGTCGTGCTGGCTGTTTTGGATGCAGCTTGGCATGAGCACAGAAAGTCCATACAGCCACCCACAACTTGATCTACTAGTTGTGAACGGAAACTTTTGAACACGTTCCACCAGCTGCACAATGGTACCATTTATTACTTTATTCTCAGGGGAAAACGTTTGCTGTGTGAATAATACCAGGGACTTATGTAAGCTTCTTCACTTTCAGGGAGCTTTATGGGTGTCAGCAAATTTACACAACACCCTGGTAAGGTAGCAAGTCATTGTTATGTCTTCTTTACAGGGAGAGAAACCAGATCACGGCATCGGATTTTCCCAAGGCCAAATGGACAATAAGTGGCATGGACTTATTTCCAGAGAGATCCATACTATTCTGCTGGAAAGCACAAAGAATTTCCCACTCACAGAAAGTCTCAGTGCGATTCAATCCTGGACTTAAAACTTGTGGATTAGTACCCTGACTTTTGATGTATCTCCTAAATGTTGCCTTACTTTGGGTTTTGTTCAGATGGGTAAAAAGAGCAAGATGAGGCAGAGGCACCCATCTAGGAGAGTGATGAAGATTTCAGTATCTCTCTTGCCACTGAGTAATTGTCCAATCTATAATCAGAAGATCATGGGGGTTTGGGGGTGTGTGAGGGGATGTAAGTATCTATAAAGCCCCATGAGAAAAAAAAACTTGCCGTATAATACAGAACAGATTTGTTGATTTCAATTGCTGTTTCAGAGATTGAGAAGGTTTCCCCTCTCAGCTCCAGGAACATACTAAATGCCTGCTGTAGTGAACTGAATTGTGGCCTCCAAAAAGATATGTCCAAGCCGTCAACCCCAGTACCTCTGACTGTGACCTTATGTAGCAAATGGGTCGTTGCAGGTGTAATTAAGAAATGATCTTGGGATGAGATCATCTGGATTTAGGATAGGCTTAAATCCAATGGCAGCAGTCCTTAAAAGAGAATGGCAGTGGGAGATCTGAGACACAGACATACAGACGGGAAGACCCGGTGAAGACACAGGCAGGGGCTGGAGTGATTCAGCTGTAAGCCAACGAACGCCAAGGGTTGCCAGCAGCCACCTGAAGCCAGGAGAGCGTGGAATGGGTTCTCCCTCAGAGCATCCAGAAGGAACTGACTCTGCCAGCACCTTGATTTCAGGCTTCTGGCCTCCAAAACTGTGAGAGAATTAATTTTCATTGTGTTTTATGTCACCCAGTTTGTGGCTATTTGTTAGACCAGCCCCAATAAACCCTCTTCAGCTCCTTCTTCCAGTCTTTAGAGTCATATGGACTTTAACCAATTTAAAGCTGTATACACATCATGCCAAATATTTCATTTTAATTGTTTTATTTTTGTAGAAATGGGGTCTTGCTCTGTTGTCCAGACTGGAGTGCAGTGATGTGATTGTAGCTCACTGCAGCCTTGAACTCCTGGTCCAAGTGATCCTCCTGCCTCAGCATCTCCAAATCTTTTAATTTGTGTGTGTGTGTGTGTGTGTGTGTATGACAGAGAAAGAAAGGGCATTCTAATTCCAAAGTGATTGAAAATTATTCTCCTAGATAACCACCATTAGCGAACGAAGAATTGGATTATCTTGACACATCTCACTGTGAAAGCAGAAGGGGCATCTGGAAGGCAGGAGAAGTCAAGAAGACAGTGGAATGAGTTCAAATTCTGATTGCAAAGCAACAGTTTTCTCACCTTCTCTTCTCTAGGCCACTGCACCAAGGAGCACACATGGAGCACAGAATAGCCTTTGAAAATCATAAGGTAATAATTACTCACACAAATTCATGACACAAAATTCAACTATTATTGAAATTCATAATATAGAAAATGACAGCCTCTAAAATACATATAGTACATATTCCTCTGATATTTTTTCCCTGCTCAACAATATAAATACACACACACACACTCTTTCTCCCCCTAACATTTTAAAAATTGGAATGGAGAGGAGGTCTGCAGGCAGCCTGGTGCCTACTAATTTTTTGGAGCTAATTCAGCTTGACAGAAGGAATGTTTGCTGAGTGTGCCTGGGTGTAAGTCCTGTTTCTTGCAAGCCTTGGGTAAGGCACAAAACCTTCACAAAATACATCTGATATGAAATTACTTCTATGGTTAGAGAACAAGTTTGGCAAACCTTTTCTGTCAAAGACTCGGTAGTAAATATTTTAGGCTCGTGGGCCATAAGGTCTCCACTGCAACGACCCAACTCTCTGGTGTAGCGTGAAAGCAGCCACAGATCATGTGCACACGCATGTGCATTTGTGCCGTATTGTCAGTACACTGCTGCAGAACAGATTACCCCACACTCAGTCAATTAAAATAACACCCACTTATTATTTCTAGTTCTGCAGGTCAGAAGTCTGGGTGGACTTAGCTGAGCTCTTCACTTAGGTTTCACGCTGCTGACATGAAAGTATTGGCTGGCTGGGCTCTTATCTGGGGACTTCCAAGCTCATTCAGGTTGTTGGAAGAATCCATCTCCTCGGGGGTGTAGGACTGAAGTCCTGGTTTCCCTGCTGCTTGTCATCAGGGCCACACTCAGGGCTCCTCTGGGCAGTTCATAGTACAGGTGTTTGCTCTCTTCCTGGTCAGCTGTAGCATGTTTCTTTAACTTCTCTTCTGCTACCAGCAAGAGGGAACCCTGTTGTAAATGGCTCATATGATTAGATTAGGCATGCCTGTGTAATTTCCCTTTTGAAGAGCCCCAAATCAACTGATTAGTAATCTTAATGACGTCTGCAAGAATCCCCTTTGCAATAAAATGTAACATAAATCACAGGAGTGATATTTCAGTACATTCACAGGTTTCACTCACACTCAAAGGGAGGCGATTATACAAGGATAAGCATCCCTGGGGGACATTTTAGAATTCTGCCCACCACAGCTGGGTTCTAATACAGCTTTATTTGTTGACACCGAAATTCAAATTGAATACAATGTTCTTGTGTAACAAAATAGCGTTCTTCTTTTGATTTCCTTCTTAATCATTTAAAAATGTAAAAATTCTTAACTACTGAGGCTGCACAGAAACAGGCAAAGGCCTGGATCTAGCCCATGACCCGTGGTTTCCTGACCCCTGGGCTAGAAGGTAAGTAAACAAGTCTTGAAAAAATACCAAAAGAGAAATTGTCATAGTGCCCCATCCAGTGCCTTGATCACAGTAGGTACTCAATGAACGAATGAACAGATACTGAGTTCCAGGAGAGACAGAAGACACATGCACTCCACATATCCTAGAGCCGTGTCCGCTGCTGTGGGTAAAATACAAACACTCCCGTCTCTCCTTTTGAATGTGAGACCGGGCATAATCACAGGACGTTCAGGTGACCCAGAGCTCAGACTCCAGTGCCTTCCACGTTTCCCTCAGGCTCCAAAGCAAAAGCACGGTATAATTACAAGCGCCATGTTGCAGTTTAGGTCAATCCAGCGCATGTTATCTGATAACTGAATTCCAAAGCCAAGCGAAACTCTCAGCAGTCTTTCCCTAAGATGCTGGGCTCAGCATCAGCTTTCAGTTCTCCTTAATTACAGGTTGGCTTGTTTCGTTGCGCAATAGTGCCCCAGCCCAGATGAATGTCATTTCCTTTCTTGGTTAGTGAAATGGATGAGGTGAGAAAGGCCCGGACCACGCCGAGAATCGAATGCATGGTAAACATAGGGCCATGGGGAAGTCTTAACACCGCTCGGCAAGATCTCTCACCGATGGATCCACCCTCTATGTTTTCTGATTGGAAACATTCCCTGAGATGGGAAGGATCATGCTGTTGGCTGAGGCTGCATCAGGGGAGTATTATTTGCTCTGGAAAATCTGGGAGAGGGTGTCCCAGTCTGTGAACTACCAAGACCCCCAGGTTCACAGAATACGAGGATGAGGAGGATCCCAAGGAACACCTGCATCAACTCTCATGTTCTACAAGGGAAGAAGCCAGCTGTCAGGGACATTAAATCACTTTCCCAAATGTACCAAGCTAGTTAGAGTGAAGAAAGTTCCTATTTATCCCAATTCCCAGTGAAATGCCATTTCTGCGCCATATCTTCTCTTCTCCATGTGTCCTATGCCCTCGCACTTTTGTGCTGCTTAGCGTTTTGCCCACAAGTGTGCCAGAGATTCTTGCTCATTCTTTCTCCTCCCACGGTCACAACACCTCCCTGGGCTGTTGTCACCTCTTACTTTGCAATTCAAAGTGTTGAAGGAGGTGCGACCCGTCTAGATTTTCGTGTAGCCTTCTCTCCTGATTGCTGTTTCAGATAACACATTCAGGGTGCTGGTAAATAGCTGTGAATCAGAGCCTCGGGGACAGCCTGGTTTGGTGTGTGGACAGTCTCGCTAATGTCATAGCAGTCCCTGCCTTAAATATCAATGTCCGAGGAAGGTGGGATGCTGTTTCCAAAAGACTGATTTGCACCTCTGCTAATATATGGCTGAGTGTTCTTTAAAATGGAGTGTTCTGCTTGCCCTCTGCCACCTGCACAACACCCTAAATCTTTGGAAGAACGTGCTTCTTGTTGGACCTACGAGTGGGGAGCCTCTTTCCTTGTCCAGCCTGTCTCAGTGTCTCAGGAACCCTTGAGGTTTCTGTCCCCGTTCCACATACTTAGCCCCATCTCCAGGCTTCCTGTCCATCAGCTTGAGAGCTCATACTCTAGGAGTCTTAAGTGCCGAGTTCCCTAGTGGGAACTCACTGGACTCAACGCCCCAAGTCCCTCCTCTCTCTCAGTGCTTTGGGATGGGCTTCGTGCCAGCTTTGCCCATCCTGCTGTTCTGCAGCTTGGTGCCCCAGTTTGGCTGGCAATTCCTTCCTTATGTGATGGGCACATTCTTTCACCAACCCAGGGTCCTTCCAGCTCCTCCACCAAAATAGTGCCCTGGTTGTCCTCACTTGTCCCATCTTCAGCACGGAGGCACTTGATTCTGTGGCATTTGGCACTGCTCACTGGGCCTTCTTTTCTTTTCACTGTAAGACTCATGCATTAGATCTGTCTTGCTATATTCCTAACAATGTCTCTGTGTCCCCACTCCCATTCAACTCTTGCCATTCTCCAGCCATTGCTCTCGAAGAATGTGGGACTAATACCCCTGGGTAGGGTCACAAGGCCCTGCAGAGGTGATGCCATGAAGTTGCCTACACAGAACTGCCTCCCTGCTAAGAGTTCCAGGATCAAATTCTTCTAGTCGCCTGCTTGGGTGGGTCCTCATCCCCACCCCTGCCCAGGGCACCATCTGTGGGAGATTAGGAAGTAACCACTGTCCACCCCTCAGACACCACGTGCTGCATGACTGTGTCCTGAGGCAGCCACATGGCTGCCAGCTCTGAAGGTCCTGAGATCCCCATTCTGAGGCCCTTCGCTGACTCACTGCCCTCATTCTTCTTTCTCTGTCCACAATCAGGGCAACGACATCCACACGATGAAGGCAGGGCCTGTGCAGTGGATGCCAGGCTGTCTTCACATGCATTTCTCTCTCTCTTAAGCATCCTGGACCATAAAGCCCTAGTGTGCTGCTCCTACCTTGCCAGGAGGACTACTGTCTCAGCTCCGTCTCCTGAAGACTGACCCTACAGGAGAGATACAAGCATCTCCTGTTACCTGTGCCCAGACGGTCCTTAAAAAATCATTTTCCTATTTGATAAACATAAAAATGTTATGTCTGACCAGCCAACAGGCTCTAGACCTGAGCCGTCTAGGAAGATGAGGCCCCACCCCTAACTGGTGCCCTCTTTGCAGATTCACTGATGCAGATTCTTGTCAGCAGAGATAACTTGTCAAATTTTACTTTCATCAAGAGAAATATAATTAGAGCGATATACTTTTGATTTCTAAATTATGAAATTCTATTATAATGTGAAATACGTATTTTCAAAGTATACATACATTTCCTTTTAGAAATGTTGATATACCTCCCTAGGAACTTTCCTTCCTTTTGTTAGAAAACCAATGCTGTAAAATGTTAGGGAACAAAAGAAAGGTATGGAGGAAGATCAACATTGTGAGACCCAGGAAGAAACAGGGAAGAAGAATCCCACTATGAAACTACCTTTCCAGGACAAATAATGTTCTCAGAAATGGGCATGTACTTTGTCTCCAGGCAGATAGCCTGCCCATTACATTTTTGTTTTGTTTTGTTTTGTTTGAGACAGAGTCTCACTCTGTCACCTAGGCTGGAGTGCAGTGGCATGATGGCACGATCTTGGCTCACTGCAACCTCCACCTCCTGGGTTCAAGCGATTCTCCTGCCTCAACCTCCTGAGTAGCTGGGACTACAGGTGCCTGCCACCATGCCCAGCTAATTTTTGTATTTTTTTTAGTAGAGATGTGGTTTCACCATGTTGGCCAGGCTGGTCTCGAACTCTTGACTTCAACTGATATGCCTTCCTCGACCTCCCATTACATTTTAAATAGCACAGCTCTCTGTTACTCTGTATATTTCCCAAATAAAAAGTTTTCAGCTCAACCTCTAGAAACGCTCTGCTGTATCAACTTTCTGTTTCTAATGCCATGAGTTGACTACGACTCACGCACCAGCCAACCAGTTTTATCACTTGCCATTAGGAGGTCCTTGGGAAGCAATGGGAAAGCTCCCCAGTCCAGAGAAACCAACTGCAGGCGTGTGTCTGAACTCAGGGGCTCCAACCAAGAGCAGGCAAGGGCCTGCGGGAGGTGAGTGCATTTTGGATTTGGGGAGCAAGGCTGGTGGGATTCTGATCACAGGTGGCAGGGCTCTCCTTTGAACTTGATTATTTTTAAAGTTCACCTCTCCTGATCCATAACGAGGTCTGGTGAGACTTGTCATGGTCCCAGAATCATTTCGATCATTCCAGCTCAGCAGAAACAATGAGAGAACATCAATATGGCAACTCCACAGACGTCTGGGAACAGGGATCATCACCCAGGCCCGGGAGCTCTGCACAGTTTTGTCTGCCTTTGCTCCACAGTGCTCTTTGCCCTTAACACTGCACCACTGTACAGATTCACACAGCTGGCACTAGCTCCACAGTGGCTAAGGTTGTGTTGCTTAGGACTGACCTGGAGGAGAGGGGAGGAAAAGATGGTATTAATGGCTCCCTTTCATGTCAACAGGTTCACTGAAAAAGGAGCAAAAGGCTTAGTCATGTTTTAATGCCCCCAAAGCTTACTACGTATCCAGGATATTTTGGGTTATATTTAGTATTTGATTCACGTTTCAATTATTTTAGCAGTAGACAAAGCAAAAGCTGAGTGAGTCCCATGCAGTAAAATCCTGAAAGCTTTTCCCAACCTAAAGATAGCTAATAACTTTCAGCTTACATTTTACATGAGGAAAAACAAATGTTTCAGTGAAGCGTCCCAAATTCTTAGAAGAATCAGAGATAAGAAGCTCCCGCCAGCAACTTCAGTGTCCCTGGCCCAATTTAGTGGTTTGTGCCTTGGCAGAGCTCCCACTAACAGGACAGAGGACTCTTTGGGAAGACAGAGCCCATTTGAAAGGCGAGTGTTATTTATAAATTATCTCCAGATGGTCCAGTTCCTACAATTCCTACGTTGCTCAGACTCTCAGAGTGGAAATTTTAATCATAGACTGTTTGAGGTTGATTTGTTCTAAGCGAGGGACAATTTTGAGGATTCAAATGACAAAAAGAAGGCAGAAGAGTTATCTCTTCAGACTGCTCTCCGGAGACCTGCCCTTGCTTCTGGAGCCTTACTTAATCATCATTTGTTTTCTGCTTTGCAATTCACAAAGCCCTTTTCTCAGAGTTTCAGACAGGCCTCCTCCCTTTGCACCTGGGAGGAACTACTGAAAACATCCTCCAGGGTAGGAACCACACTGAATATTTAATTTACTTTTTAAAACATCTAATACATATTAGATGTATAGATATTATACAAAAGACACAGGTTAGGTATTAGAACTCCAATTCTACCTGTTTCTATTAAGCACGTCCCCACATCAGGAACTGTTGTCTGGTCTACACTTAGCCTGCCTGCCTGCCTGCCTGCCCGCCTTCCTTCCTTCCTTCCTTCCTTCCTTCCTTCCTTCCTTCCCCTCCCTCCCACCTTCCTTCCATCCCTCCTTCCTTCCTTGCTTCCTTCTTTCCCTCCCTCCCACCTTCCTTCCTTCCTTCCTTCCTTCCTTCCTTCCTTCCTTCCTTCCTGCCTTCCCTCTTTCTGTACTTCAATCTTTCCACCAGTCAGTCCTTCCATTATTTCTTTCATTTATCCAGCAATTGTTTATGAAGAACTTACTATGTGCCAGGGATGGGGTTACCTATGGCTTAGAGTTCAGAACACACTTCAGATCTCAGTGGAGAAAGAAGTAGCATGTGAGCCCTCCCCACCACAGACCTCTGCAGAACCTCATGAATTCCAGCCCATGACAGTCCACATATGCAAAGGAAAAAACCCTTGCCATGCTTACATCTACCATGTTGAATGCCAGCAAGACTCTGGGGAAAGATTATCTGTCCAAGTTTATGAAATTAAATGTGCCCTTGGAGTGGGGGTGGGGGTTCTCTTGGGCCTGCAGACATCATTTAACTGCTTTAATAAACCTGTCCTGGAACTTCCCCATCATGGTACTTCTTAATATCTGAGATAACTTCAAATTTTAGGCTATCTTTTCCTTTACTTTCAGCTAAAAGCAACATACCAGGTGCATGCTTCAAATGGATTATACCATAATTCAGGAGTTGGCAAATTATAGGCCTATGAACAGCTGTCTGTTTCTGTAAGTAAAGTTTTATTGGAACACGACCTCATCCATTCTTTCAAGTACTGTCTTTGGCTGCTTTTACATTACAATAGCAGCACTGAGTAGTTGTGATGGAGGCCAAATGGCCCTTAAGACTAAAATTCCTCTATTTGGCCCTATAAGAAGAAGTTTGCAAACCTTTGCCGTTGTTGAACATGATCATTCCTTTCGTTGTTGGATATTGTTTTTCTAAGCTTCTCCAAAAATTATCTTTTTAAGCAAGGTTTTAAACCTGTCACTTGGCCATATTCTTGCATATAAAACCAAATGTTATAAATTGGGAAAGAATCCAATTAGAAAATAAATAATGCAGGCATGGAAGTAATTTACAATCATCTTCTAGATCATCTGGGATCTTATTAGAGTCTGCCAAAGGTTGCGGTCAATGCATGAGATTACATTTTCCACGTATAAATAAGTACAGGTAATTATAATAACAAATTCAAAACTACGGCCTAATCCAGGAGAAGAATAAGAAAAAACGTGGGGTTTTTTTTTCCCCCTCATTTTAGGTTTAAATCAGCCAAACTAAACTTCCTCCTGGGCTGAAAGATGTTGGTGGAACTCACATCGCAATGAATATTATTACAGCTGAGGGAGAAAGAGCCCTGAAATGAGTATCCAGGAGGCCATCCTTAAGCACCCTTGCTTCAGAGTTCTGCAAACCAAGTGTTGGGGAGAAAACGACTATTGGTTAAATAAGGCACAATCAAAGTCTGTCATGTAAATACAGCCAAATATATATTTGATATTTTGGCTTGTTGCCATATTCTCTCGCTCTCCTAAAGAAGAAAAAAACCATTCTTTTTAGAAAGTTCCCTGGGATGGCTGAAGTTGCCTTCCTTTAAACTATCCGGGTGGCAGGCAGTTCTGCAGTTAATTAAAATTGCGGCTGCACAGGTTGCAGGAAGGAGCAAATAACTTATTGAACTTTGTGGGAACTTCAAGATACAGCGGCCCCAGCCATACATTTCTCCTTGCTTCTTTAGAAGCTGCTTACAAACCTTCCCCTTGTTGCAGAAAGAACAAGATGTTCACGTCTCCTAAGTTTTTGGGGGGCTTCCAGATTGTCCCCAGGTCAAAACCTGCCAAACAAACTGGTGAGGTGCATAATGATCTGAACAATCTTTGTGGATGAGCCGAGCCTGGTTCTTTTGTCATGGGGAGTCATCTAGGACGAGCTTGGCATCCTGGACAGAGTCCAGAGTACACAGCCCCTGAAGGCAACGCTCCATAAATGCCCAGGATCTGGCGATGCTCTACACACACACACACACACACACACACACACACACACACACACACACACACACAATGCCAAGTGCAGTGAAAACATCACCACTTAACTCTCGGGAAAGCAGCTAGACAACGACTGACTGCAACATATTAGACTCAGAGTATGGACAATTAGAGACAGAAAGTTTCAACTTTATGAATATTCAACAGGAACCAATAAAATTGTTTTTGGAAAGCTCCCATTTACAACTTCCAGCCCATTCCACAGTTATCTTCTTTCCAAAACATCTGATATGGGAGCCTTCCACTTCCTTTCCCAAAGAACGCTGGATGTGTGCTAAGTTTTCCATCTCAACCATGTAAATCAGTAACTTTTGCACCCCGTTTCTTAACTGAGAGAGATATTAACATCTGTGACTAAGAAAGTACTCAGTTTATTGAAGGGTTTTAACTCTTATAATAATTAAAGTGATAGGAAAATTTATAAATAACTGAAGTAAGTAAATTTTTCAACTTAGGAAAGAACAGTTAAAAGTTGGGCACCTTTCCTTTTTTTAACTTGAAAGAGGTTTGATACATGTTATTCACTATCTCATTATAATTTTGACATACAGCCTTGTCAATGGGTAGAGAGAAGTACTATTTATTTGAAAGCATGTGAAGCTCAAAGTGATTAAATGATTTAGTAAGGTTGCAATGCCTTCTTATTAGCCATGTTTATTGTTATTATTCTATGCTACTACATCTTTTCAAAAGACAAAAACTTAAAAAAATTTAGAAAATCACTCATTGTTTCATAACTTAAAAAGAAAAACACTCAACCAAAATCATCATTGTTTTATAACTTAGAAAAAGACTCAACCAAATAAAGATAAAGACATAATTTGGCTGGAAAGTGTGGGTTTAACTGTCAGAGCTATGTAACTAAAGGGATGCTTCAGGAAACTTACCTGGCCCTCTGAACCTCATTTTCTCATCCATAAAATTGGTATAATAATATCTACCAGGCAAAATTGTTGTTGGGAATTGGGAATAAAATACACAATGTCCCTGGAATACAGTGGACCCACCACAAATGGTAGTTATTCACATTTTGGAGTGAATGGCATTAAGGCATCAGGTGTTTGGATTTTACATATGATTTAAAATATTTATTATACATTATGTTCTATTATAAACATTTGTCTCTTTGTAGACTTATATTGCCCAATAAAAAGTGCATAGACCATTTTCCATGTAAATAATTCATATTACCAGACATATAGGTAGTTTCCTGTCTTTATTCTTGCAGATAACATTGTGATGAAAATCTTTATGCATGGTTGGGCGCGGTGGCTCACGCCTGTAATCCCAGCACTTTGGGAGGCTGAGGCAGGTGGATCACCTGAGGTCAGGAGTTCGAGACCATCCTGGACAACATGGTGAAACCCCGTCTCTACTAAAAATACAAAAATTAGTCAGGTGAGGTGGCGCACGCCTATAATCCCAGCTACTCAGGAGGCTGAGGCAAGAGAATCGCTTGAACCCAGGAGGCAGAGGTTGCGGTGAGCCGAGTTGGAGCCATTGTACTCCAGCCTGGGCAATAAGAGCGAAACTGTCTCAAAAAAGAAAAAAAAAAAGAAAATCTTTATACATAAAGCTTCATCCACATTGAATCCTCAGGATCAGTTTCCTGAAGTAAAATTTCTGGGTCGAAGGGAATGAAGAGTCTAAAGGCTCATGATTTTTGGGGCCAAACTGCTTTATAGAGAGATTCTGCCGGTTCTCGTGAGCATCAGCAGTCGGGGGAGGGTCTTCTCACCTCACTCTCACTAGTCTCTGTTTCTATCATTCCAGAAATCTGTGCAAACGTGATTGCAAAAAGAGCATCTCCTTTGTTCTGATTTACATTTCCTTGGTTGCTAGTGAGGATGACTCCAAATATTTAAGTTTAATTACAAATTAATTATTCTTTTTTCCCCCATTTTTGCGGTCTCGTTTTTTTTTCTCCATAGATTTGTATGAGTTCATTATTTATATGAACAATGTTAACCTTGCTGAGGGACCCAGCCACCTAAATCAAATGGGCAGGATGGGCCGGGACAAATAAGGCAGAAATGATTGTAGAGGAACCAGTATAGGAGCCACTGGTGACATACTGGGCTCTCAGTAAAACTGAGCCCCGTGATTTCCTCAAACTCTCTGAAGGTACAGAGCACTCAGAAAGTGAAAAGAGGGGAAGAGAGTCAAGTCACTAATATTTGTTGAATATTAAATATGACTATTTAATCTGTTATGTGCCACATATGTATTGGGCAATGATTACCTGTGCCAGTCTTTGCTCTAAATGCTGGGGATACTACAATGAAGATATGGGACGGGGTCTTCACTTTCATGGAGCTTATTTATCAAATGTTTCTTGAATGTCAGGCATGTTTTTAGAGGCCTTCTAATCCACCACCTCAAGAACTCTATGTGATATTGTTATTTCCTTTTTTCAGATAAGAAGACTGAGCCTCAGTTGGGTTGGTTTAGAGCAGAGATCAAGCAGTTTAGTACTGGAGTCAGGATCTGAACTCAGGCACTGAGGCTCCAGAGCCCACAGGTCTCACTATCCTAATAAATAAGATAAAAGCTCAAGTACAGACAGTCTTTGCTTTGCACCTTAGTGCAGGATTGTAAGAACGACCTTGCAGGCTGGGTATGATGGCTCACACCTGTAATCCCAGCATTTGGGGAGGCCCAGGAGGGCAACTCATCACTTGAGTCCAGGAGTTCGAGACCAGCCTGAGCAAGATGGTGAAAGCCCATCTCTACAAAAAATACAAAAATTAATTGGGCATGGTGGCATTCACCTGTAGTCCTAGCTACTCAGGAGGCCGAGGTGGGAGGATTGCTTGAGCCCAACATGTCAAGGCTGCAGTGAGCTGTGATGGCACCACTGCACTCCAGCCTGAGCAACAGAGTGAGACCTTGTCAAACAACAACAACAACAACAACAACAACAAAAAACAAACACCAAAAGACCATGCAGAAACCTCACAAAGAAATAATCACAATGGTCCCATAACCTTTAGAAATATTTGTCAAAACATTAAAAACTCTCTCACTATGGTTATAAATGTATAAGGAAATGAAAAAAATGGTAAAACAAATATTTATTTAGCACACTGTAATTTTATAGATTAGAAATGTTGAGAACTGTGTTATTTCTTTGTAAAAAACTTACCAAGAGTAGTTTGAGCAGTGCATTCTGTATTCTTTCCTGAAATGCTCAGTCAAGTGCAGCCACAAGAGGAGACAGAGGAGAAGCTCAGGAAAACAATACTCACAGGTCCTAGAGACAGGAGACAAAGCACACCAGGCAGGGCCACGTGGGGTAGCCTCAGGGTGGTCAGGAGGCAGAAAGCAGGGGTACAGGGAAAGCCAAGGCTACAGCCTTTATTGGGGTTTCCCGGCAGGGCAAGGGCAGTTTAGGAGTGGCTAGTTCGAGTCATTTCAGCAGGCACTTAACTATAGGGGTGGTCTTTAGTCGCCCGGTTCCTGGCCTTTGGTTGACTAAGGCAGAGGAAGAATGTTGCCTCCTGAGGTGCCGGGGCCACATAGAGCAGAGATGGCTCTGGATTGGGCAGTTTGTGCATCAAAGGCACACTCCCAGCCGAGCCCTTTGCTGTCTCTAAGGATTGGCCAGCCCTGGGAGGGGCAGTCAGACAGGTTTTTAAGATATTAAAACATCATAACATACAGAAAATAAAAAATATAAATAATACACAGTGTTATCTTTTTGTCATACAACTTACAGTACAGAAAAACATATTTTCCATACCCTGGTAAACTGTTACTCTCCTTTCTAAATTTGAGTGAGCACCCAACATTTAATCTTTTTCACTTTTAATTCATGAAATAACTCTGAGAGTTCCTTTAATGTGATTTTTAAAATTTATTTATTTTTTTTTTTGGCTGGCGTCACTTCCTCTGGGACATCTTGCTCCTTGTCCTCACTTTCCTCATTTATGTCGATAAGGTCACCTTCGCCAAGTTCCTCTGGCTGCCTATGTAGAGTCTAGGATGCCTGAGTGTTGACACCCCAATTTCAGCTCTATCTTCTCACCTCCATTTATGTTGGATTTGAATCTCACTCCCTGCGTTCTCATTTTTCATTTCTTTGCTTCACTTTCATTTTTGCTGCCACTTCCCTCCATTGATTGTCCATTTGTGTAAGATGTCACATGGGTCATCACTGGAAGACAAGGAAGCACAGTGACATGCTTTGCTGCCTGTGTGTGCATCAATAACAGGGCGTGGTGACCATCACTGGCAGACTTTGAAAGAAGTGATGTGATTGGTCACTGACTGATCATAGTGCTCATATTTACAAAAGTGATGTGTGTCCTGAAGAGCTAGCAGCGAAGTCTGTGCTTCATGCAGGTACTGACAGTTCATAGACCATGGTGAATGAAATCTGAACCTTGCCCTTGTGGGGACTGCATCTATTTAACTAAACTGACTAAAGGGTCATGATTGAAATTCAAACATATTGGAAGCCCAGTATGTTTGCAATATGTTTTCCATGTTGGCAAAGGAAGAACTATCTGCTTCTTGGTACTGAAACTTGCATAGCTATAACGAGGAAATGATAGCACATTTTAAAGACAACAACATGGATTTTATTTTGTCAAGTTGTTTTTTTCCATTGTGTAAAATAGCAGGGTGTGGCCACAGCAAGCGCTATTGTTTAATCATTCAGTTGAAAACTCAGCCCACACATCTCTCCTCACCCAGTGGACCTGCTCTTTCAGGATAATTCCATCTAGCTCACAAAGCCGTAGTGAAGATATTTCCTGTCTTCATGCAAAACACTTCCATCCTCTCCCTGCCCAGGGGAGGAAATGGAAAGAGAACGCTTATCCATCACAACAGGATATGGAGCTTTGGACTTGATTCTACCCCAGGTCTCTGATTTAATGTGCAGTCCGAACCCAGGCACAAATCTAAGCAATACACCATATGTGCAGGCCCCAGGGGAAATCAGAACAAGCCTGAAGGAAGTTAGGCGAGAGAGCAAGCCCAGAGACAATGTATATTCTTTGCTACACATTCCATTTCCTTTGGGCCTGGATTCCATGGGTTTCTCCGTATGTATCAGTGTGCATGTATGCTTGGAAGATTGGTTATGAAGGGCATAGAAGTCTGCATCTGATTCATCCCGGTGCATATGTGATTGCAAAAGTGAGAAGAGGAATATCAGGAGGAGGAGGTGCATGAACAGGGGAGAAAGAGGTTCTGGCAGGATCATTCAGAACGCATACTAAGGCCAATATGGCTGGAAAGGAGTGTGTAGTAAGGAGAAGAGTGCCTTTGTTTGGGTTTCCCAGAAGTTGGTCCTGAATACACGGAGTTAATTTGGGGAGTAATCCCAGTAAGGCCAGGAGAGTGCAGAAATGAACCAAGGACGAAAGGGAAGCAAGACAGGATATGACGGGCAGGTTATGAATGCGGACACTTGGGGGTCAGTCACCCTGGAGACCTCTGTGTGGCGATTCGGAACGTGCTGATGAGTTGTCTCACCCAAGGGATGAGAAAGCCAAGGTATTTACACACCAAATCCCATCCTGGTTGAGGGCTGCTTGCTGTCTATTGCCTTTTCGGCCCTTATGGCCAGGCCTGCATGCAGAGCACACTCTCAGGAGGCCAGGGGGACCCTAGAAACAGACTCACAAACTCTTACAGTACAAGGCCATCTGGAGTGCACAAAATGGGAAGTAGCCACAGGTACTGGTAGGGCACCAACAGGGCCTGCTATGAGGTTCTGAATGTGGTCCGGGCACTGCTGTAAGCACTTTGCATGTGTTAACGTGTGAGATGCTCACAACAAGCCTACAAGATAGGTCTTGTTATCACCATTTTACAGATGTGGCACAGAGAGGTTAAGTCACCTGCCCAGGCTCACAGGCTCTATGGAGCCTTAGCATATGTGTTACAGCACATTGGCAATGCCCTCTGCAACGCACGCTTTTATCTTCTCTCTTTCCTTTGTTTTCCCACAAACGCTCCTAGGTTTTTAAGGCTTATGATAACTGAAGAGCATTTGTTGGTGCTAGGTACTTTACATGAGCAGGATCCCCAACAACATAGGGTACCAGCCACCCCTGGACAGTACACCTGAGCTTACATAGAAGGAAGTACAGTTCTCTTATTTAAGTCACTGTGCTTGGGAATCTCGTCATCACCATGAACACACAGGGTAATGTTGGAGTTCTAAGTACGGCTCTGGGACAGCAAACACAGAAGGAGGTATGTGGACCCAGCCCTGCTGCAGCAGTGAGACCTTATACAGGAGGGGCTGAGTCAGCGTCTGAGGACCCCGCATCCCACCCCGTCCTGAGTGCTTCTTCTCTTGCTTTGATTAAAGGAGGACTCAGCCTCTTGTAGATTTCCGTTCCTTGTGGAGGGAGCTGATACAAGAGACAACACGATTGAGTCTTCTTTGGCTCCCCCACGAGTCACTGCTTGAGCCTGCCTCACCAAACCAGTCCTGAGGTCTCCGTGCACAGAGCTGTCAGCAAACCTCCCACTCCCTGTTTGTGTTGGCTTTTGTCACTGTGCCATGCTGGAGGTGTTGGCTAAAGCTGTTTACTGGCTTAATTTAAAAACACCTTGAGGTGTTCTTAAAATTCTGCTTTGAGCAGCAATATGGACAGAACGGCAATGAAGCCAGAAAGCAATGAAGATAAATAGAATATAACCAAACAAAATTATCATAAAATCACATGGAGTAGCTTAAGAGAACTTTTGAAACAGTAGATTATTTAAATATAATATTACACACATATATCTACACATACATAGACACACATATATGTCTATGTATGCTCATACCTGTATAATTTCAGGAGATCTTATTGTCTTCATGGAGCTCACTTATTCATACCATAGAGGTCAGGCCATGTTCCAGGCTAAGTGCAACTCTGAAGCACGTTCTTCCAGACCAAAAGAACAGAACAAAGCACAGAAGACTTAAAATATTAGTTTTATATGCATGAAAAATAATGGCATCAAAAATCAGACTACTATGGCAAAAGCCACCAACATGAGCTTTCTTGATTATTTTTATGGGGCCAGGAACCATTTGATAGCGGGATGTGGGTAAAACCAGGCGATATGAAGTGAGGAGCTAAAAATTGGCTTACGTAGCATCGTCAATTGCCTAAATTGAATGTCAAGAGAAAAACCTTAGAAAACTGCTTGTCCAATCTCCAGGAAACAAAGGCTCAAAGAGGAGAAGCTCATGGAGCTATTTGGCGGCAAGGTTACGGCTAAAAGTCAGCTCTCCTGTCTTCAACTCTGCACAACACTTCACGGCTTCCGTCAT
This sequence comes from Symphalangus syndactylus, assembly GCF_028878055.3. Classification (NCBI taxonomy): domain Eukaryota; kingdom Metazoa; phylum Chordata; class Mammalia; order Primates; family Hylobatidae; genus Symphalangus; species Symphalangus syndactylus. The sequence continues at coordinate 43,292,297 of NC_072440.2, read as the reverse complement.
TCAGTGTTCTTAATTTGTCACAGTGCACTGCAACACGACATTGAGGGGAAACTCCTAAGACTTACAATCCCTCCCTCTTCATCACCCTATTTCCTAGAGTCACGCCACACAGCCACTTTCCCTACCCAACCCTGGCCACAGGTCCTGGCCAGCTGTCTTGGCTCTAATGCAGGTAAGGGTTAGTCAGAAGGGAAAGTGAAGAGGGAAGTCAGGAGAGGAGTGGGGTGAGATTCTCTTTGCAAGCAGAGAGGCTCAATTAACAATGACAGAAGAAGAATTCCAGCACTGTCTCCCTTCCGCAGCCCAAGAATAACATCCAGGAGTCAACATCTCTGCCTCCCACATGCTGACACACAGTGTCTTTGTCTTGTGTTGAACCTTTAAGCACTCCAGAACCCAACTTTTATGTTTTCTCTCTCTCAAGGGTTGAATGGATTTAATATGCATTTCTAAAAGTCACCTGAGAGTAGGCTTGTGAACCAAGGCAGAGGTAAGCTCTCTGGGTTTTGCTCTTTCTTTGAGGTGACTCTATAGAAGAGAAACTCCTGGAACCAAGGTACTAACATTCTTCAGCCTCTAAGTAGGCACAAATTCTCTCATCAGAGGGACCTATAGAAAGTCAATATTGACGGGGCATGAGTTCCTTCTGTCTAGAAAATAGAGACCTTGCTCCTGATTGAGCTGGTTGGGAGAGGGCAGGAGTGTACAAAGTCCGAGATACAACATTATGTTGGTAAAAGCACCCATTCCCAACACTCACTCCAGCAGCATTACTTAATGTAGTATTTGATCATTGCTTAAATTATTATTATAGCTTCAGAAAACACCACGAGTGTATGATCACGATTATTATCTGGTTGTGGTTCTAGCTTACAACTTAAAAATGTAATCACATGGAAGAAGATCCCTCAAAAGACAAGAAATGGAGGAAATGAACATGTTTCACATCAGCATTGGTCTTTGTCTGTTTTTTATTAAGTATGTTCCCAAAGCACTTCATAGGGGAAACCAAAGACACGTGGAATGTTTAAAGAGCATTGCACATCCAAATCATTTGATTCCCAGCTACAAGTCATTAGGCTGATATTATTGACCTCAAGCACACTTGGGAAATGTAGGTAAAGGACCAAGAAATTTGGAAGGTCTAAAGTGGAGATTACATTTGTGCAATTTCAAATTTTAGCTAAATGAGTATTTTAAAAGCAAAGTATATTAGGTGGTTTCTGTGTGCCAGATACTGTTCTGAATGCTTTCTATATATTTTATTTCAGTATCATAAAAATCCCATGGACTAGGTACTATTATGAATCCCACTTTACAGTTGGGGAAATTGGTGTTCAGCATGGTTGGTAACTGGCTCAAGGCTACTGAGCTACTTAGGTGGCAGAGTCAGGAGTGTCTAACTCCAAAATGTAGGCTATTAACAAGTATGTTACATTGCCTCTCAATACCTAGAACACAAGGGTAATTAAAAAAAATAAGACACAAGAATTTTTGAGATTATTCGTTCGTTTTGTATATGTTTAGTGATGGTGTGTCTATGCCAGGAACTACACATGAGGAGCTGAAGATACAGTTGAAAACTGACTAGGTTCCTGCCGTCTGGCATTTACATTCTAATCTAGACAGAAAAAAATATATAACCATAGAAAAAAATAAAATTAATGTAAGCTGTAGTAAGTGCTATGAGAAAGACAAAGATTCTGATATATTAAATAAGGGAGGAGGACTCTCTTAGCATAAGTTCTCTGTGGAAAGCTTGGCAAAGAATTGCATGTAGGTGGTTTCTTTCGGGAAGTGATCACAGGAAACAGAAGTGGGGACTGGGGAAAAAAAAAGAAAGAGGAAAAGCTGAAACTAGGGTGCATTCTCAAGTTGGTCACTGCTGTGGGCCATGGGAACAATTCTGCCGGGACACCAAACAGTAGAGGAGAATGCACCTCAGAACTGTCCAACCCATAGAAGGAAGAGATAAACACGGGTCCACCACCTCCCAGTGGTCATGGGTTGTTCATTTCCTCCCATTCCTAGGCTGTGCGTGCAAAGCTCCCACCGCAATACCAGAGAAATTCTGGGCCAGAAACTGAAAGAAGCCAGGTACAGCTGAGGCCAGGAGCTGTCAGGTGCTGTCACCCAGACAAAGTTTGGTGCTACGATGGCTGGCCAAGAGGTGGGCTGAGTGGGCGGTGAGGACGCACAAAGTGACCAATACAGAGACCTGTGTTAGAGGGCTGTGTCAGAGAAAGCTTCCCTGTGGAGATGGCTTTTGTGATGAGATTTCAGGAGGACAAAGAGCTAAGCATGGTGAGAGCTGAGAGAAGAGCATTTCCAAGAATAGGAACCAGCCACTGAAAGGCCCTCAGAAAGAGGTAGCATCTTTCAGAAACTGACACCCAGGGTGGCTGTGATAAGGAAAGGTGAGAAGCAGCCCAGGATGTCATAGAGGGGCAGTGCCAGGTCACACAGAGGCTTGGAGGGCATGATAAGGATTTCGTTTCTAGTGAATACAAACTCATTGAAGGGTCATAAAAATGCAGTCTATTAACCTCCAAACAAAGGATCACAAGAGTTTCAGAGCTGAAAAAGAACCATAGGTATGAAGCTGAGAGGTCATTCTATACAAGAAAGTACAAACTGGTTGATAGTTCCATTGGCCAAAGGTCCATATGGGGGCCAAGAACAAGGGCTTCCCTCAAAGTCAACCAGGGCCAAAAGTTTGTTGTGCACTGCTAAGTTCAGGGAGCCAGTCCGTAGCTCCAGTCTCTTACACAGAAATTGTTGGTGAGAACCAAGGCTGGGATGGGATGAGGGTCGGGACTTGATGGATAATATTAGGAGAACTTCTCAGAGTCAGGGTGTCTTACATTTTATTTTATTTTATTTTTGAGATGGAGTCCCCCTCTGTTGCTCAGGTTGGAGTGCAGTGGCATGATCTCAGCTCACTGCAACCTCCACCTCCCAGGTTCAAGCAATTCTTCTGCCTCAGCCTTCTGAGTAGCTGGGACTACAGGCACACACCACCACGCCTGGCTAATTTTTGTATTTTTAGTACAGCCGGGGTTTCACCATATTGGCCAGGCTGGTCTTGAACTCCTGACCTCGTGGTCCGCTCACCTCGGCCTCGCAAAGTGCTGGGATTATAGGCGTGAGCCACCTTACATTTTCTTTGGTGCCAGCATAGATCCTTGCTTTTAAAGAAAGGTCTCAAATCTCTTAAGACTTGGGGTATTAGAACTCTGAAAGCAACCCTTGTACTGGGAGCTCCTGAGTCTCCCCACTTGAGCTTCAGTTTTATCTTCCCCTGAGAAGTCTTTCACTTTGATTTCTCCTGTATCTGCTGTGCTGGGCCCAAAGGAGGCATTAACATTCCGGTCCAAGCCTCAACAAAACCCTTTACCCTTGAGATATTTGTTGAACAGGAATTGCCTGTCTATGTTTATTTAAACATATTTGCCACATGATTAATGAGCAACATAAAACGCTTACACCTGGGAATCATGAAACATGTAATTTCCATGCTCCTTGCCTATCTGACCTTTCCTTAGCTCACAGGTACATCAATACACATCCTGTCTCTGTAATACCTTGGTGGTTGTGTTAGAGCAGGCTAACTGCTTAACAAGTCCCAAATTCCAGTGGCTTAACACAGCAAAGTTTATTTTTCATTCTGGTCACATTCCCATACAGGGCTACTGCAAAGTTCTATTCCATGCAGTCATTTGGGAATCCAGGCTCATTCCTTCTTATGGCTCTATCCTCTTCTGAGTTTTTGAAATCTCCATTTGGCCAGTGTAAGAGCAAACAGCACACATGGAAAAGGCACCACTGCTCTCAGGTGAGGCACATCTACTCTGATGGAAACTAGTCTTACAGCCCACCCAGGTGCACAGGGATTGAGGTGTAATCTATTGGGATCCCAAGAATAGGGGACCTTGGGTGTTGTGAGCACCAGCAGCCCCTACCACGGTGGTGGAGGAAAACAAAGCACTGTTAACCTTCCAAGAAAAATATGGAAGCTGCACATATGATTTATCATGTAATACAGGCCAGGGTCAGGGGAGTATGCTTGGCTTCCTAAAGTGCATGTAGAAACAATGTAGATTACACATTGCTATCTCCAGAGCTTAGAAGAAACTCAAAGAGGCTGGGCGCAGTGGCTTATGCCTGTAATCCCAGCACTTTGAGAGGCCGAGGGGGACGGATCACTTGAGGTCAGGAGTTCGAGACCAGCCTGGCCAACATGGTGAAACCCCATCTCTACTAAAAATACAAAAATTAGGCCAGGCGTGGTGGCTCACATCTGTAATCCCAGCACTTTGGGAGGCCGGGGAGGGCGGATCACGAGGTCAGGAGATCAAGACCATCCTGGCTAACACGGTGAAACCCGGTCTCTACTAAAAATACAAAAACAAAATTAGCCGGGTGTGATGGTGGGCACCTGTAGTCATAGCTACTAGGGAGGCTGAGGCGCGAGAATGGTGTGAACCTGGGAGGCGGAGCTTGCAGTGAGTCGAGATTGCGCCACTGCATTCCAACCTGGGCGACAGAGCAAGACTCTATCTCAAAAAAAAAAAAAAAAAAAAAAAACTAGCTGGGCATTTTGGCGCATTCCTGTAATCCCAGCTACTTGGGAGGCTGAGGCAGGAGAATTGCTTGAACCCAGGAGGTGGAGGTTGTAGTGAGCTTAGATTGCACCATTGCACTCCAGCCTGGGCAACAGATTGAGACTCTGTCTCAAAAAAAAAAAAAAGAAAAGAAAAAGAAGAAACTCAAAGAATATGATATGTATTAGGACAGCAATTTTAAAAATATTACTACACTACTTATTCCAAATAATAAATATTGAGGAAATTTTAAGTGAAATATATTTAGGCGTCTTTTTCTCTCTCTGACTCTTTAGAAATTGTAAAACTTCTGAGCCTGCAGGTCTTTTTTTTTTCCTTTTAATTGTGGTAAAATACACATAAAATTTCCCATCTTCATCAGGTGTAAGTGTGCAATTCAGTAGTATAGAGTACATGGCATGGTTGTGCAACCAATCTCCAGGACTCTTTCCGTAAACTCAGAATAATTAGTTAACAGTCAAGAACAGGAATAAAATCTAGATTTACACTTCCCACATAAAGATCATAAATATTTCTTTGGAGTGAAAATAATGTTATTTTGCCTTAAGCTTGATTTTCAGTACATTGGTCATTATCGAGCAATGTTATTTCTTATTTTGTTTTTAAATTGTGGTAAAACTTACATAATATAATTTGCCATCTAAACCATTTTTAAGTGTATCGTTCAGTAGTGTTATGTGTAGTCACATTTCTGAGCAACAATCTCTAAGACTTTTTCATCTACAAAAACTGAAACTCTTTATCCATTAAACAATTCTTTCTTCCCCCAGCACCTGGAAACCACAATTCTACTTTCTGTCTCTAAGAATTTGACTACTCTAGGTACCTTATGTAAGCAAGATTGTATGGTAGCTGTCTTTTTATAATTGGCTTATTACCACAATGTCCTCGAGGTCCATCCATGCTGTACGATGTGTCAGAATTTCCTTCCTTTTTAAGGCTGAGTAATAGTCTATCGTATGTATATACCACATTTTGTTTATTCATCTACCCAGTGACAGACACTTTGGTTGCTTCTACCTTTTGGCTATTATGAGTAATGCAAGGGCAGCCATTATTAAGGTAAGTTTTGAAGATGGAGAATCACAATGAACAACACACTCACTGGTGTGTGTGTGTGTGTGTGTGTGCACGTGCGTGTTCATGCTCTTGTCACCTTCCTCCTACTCATAGACTCAGAGTGTGGTAGAAAACTAATAATTGAACCTAGGACACTTGATTGTACCATTTTCTTTACTCCCATAGGACAGGTTCTTATGTAATGAAAGTATCTCTTAAATTTCATCTACTAAAATGATAATTTTCTGAATGAATATAGGACATTGTCCAAGTAAAGGGGTTTTAAGTTGTACTAGTTAATTACTCTCAGAGTTAATCCTTCAATAAGTTACTTATAAGTACCTATTTTGTATTCTATTCAGCAGAGGTTCTGGTACATAAAAACAGTACACGCTCCTTTCCCTGGTCATAGTTTAGGTATAACGTAAAATACTAGGCTAAGACTTTCAAATGGTGTCTACTGAACATCAGTGGTCAGTGTGATGTTAGTAGATGCTTCATAATAATAGCGTTCCATGGTCAAATATGCTTGACCATGGAACACTGTGATACAATTTTTAAATTTTTATACAAACACAACTTAATTGAGGCCCAAGCACAGGGGTGATGGGGTGGGAGGGGAGTATGTCTGTGTTGAGTTCAGTTAAGGGAGCGATTCAGCATCTAGTCAAGGCAGAGAAGTCAATCATTCAGCAATCACTGGTAAACAAAATGACAACTCATCTAGATATCACACATTATAATTTTCTCAAATTAGAATTTTTCTATTGGCAACTTTCAAGACTCTCGTACATCACTGGGCTCATTAGGTAAACTGTGTAATGTCCGGGTGTCTCATGGTGGTAGATTTCTAGCCCATAATGGTGCCAAAAGTTGCCCACCCATCAAACACACATCTTTCACCACTCTCAACTTCAAGCCCACGGAGTTGTAGATGTATCTCCCATGGGCTCACTCTTCTAGAAAAGGTGGGCTTTTCTGGACATAGTCCCCCAAACAATGCTGAGGCCCATGCCATGAGGGCCATCACCCAGGGGATAACAGCGAGGTGAGGGCCTTCCCAGGCTGTGACCCTAGTGATCCAGGGGCAGCTCTCACTGAGTCAATGTCTCCCATGACCTAAGCAGAAATGCAGAGGAATCCCATCCACACTCCTGGAAGCTGGAGAGCCCTCTCTCCATAGGATGCATCCCGAACCCTTGGGGAGAGCCTTGAGAACAGCTGCCATGGAGGTGAGGCAAAGCTTTACCTCCACCCACTTAGGGTCCAAGCTAGGCCTGTTAATTAAATTGACAGCAGACAGATGAACAGGACAAAAGCATGCAAATTTACCCTCAGTTTTGCATGATACAAGAGCCCTCATAAGAAAATAAAGACCCAGCTTCATCCATGTCCCTACAAAGGACATGAATTCGTCATTTTTATGGCTGCATAGTATTCCATGGTGTGTATGTGCCACATTTTCTTAATCCAGTCTATCATTGTTGGACATTTGGGTTGGTTCCAAGTCTTTGAAGCTGGAAACCATCATTCTCAGCAAACTATCTCAAGGACAAAAAACCAAACACCGCATGTTCTCACTCATAGGTGGGAATTGAACAATGAGAACACATGGACACAGGAAGGGGAACATCGTACACGGGGACCTGTTGTGGGGTGGGGGCAGCGGGGAGGGATAGCATTTGGAGATATACCTAATGCTAAATGACGAGTTACTGGGTGCAGCACATCAACATGGCACATGTATAAATATGTAACAAACGTGCACGTAGTGCACATGTACCCTAAAACTTCAAGTATAATAAAAAAAAAAGAAAAAGAAAATAAAGACCCAAAGAAATAGCAAAACCTACATGTATTAGGTCAAACAAAGGGAGGCAATCGTGGAAAAGTAACTTAATTATGTGTAGAAGCTAAAGGAAGATATGAATTATCTTAACAAGGTTTGTTTGTACAAAATTCTCTTGGCTATGACTCCCCATAAAAGAATGTTTCTTTTCTCCTGGCACAGGGAGGGAATCTTTTTCATGGGAGTTTTTATCTCCTGTTTTCAGGAAGAAAAGGGGAAGATTAGAATGCTCATCTTGCCTCTGCTGTTTTGCAAGTGCCTTTCATTTGATGTAATCCCTATGTCAAAGTGGCATATTTTGGGGTGGCATATTCTGCCAGCCTGCACCAGTTTGACCTCTTTGTCCCTCCCTCACCCTGAGCTCCATCGGAGTGCTAAGCCCAAACCTCCCCTTCACTAGCTCTTTTCCCCCAAAGCAAAGCAACCCAGGCAGACAGCTGCCTATGGTCCCAGCCCGATCAGTCCCTCATACCGCCCCGCCATGTCTGAGTCTCAAGTTCATGTACTTTTTCCTTTTGATCTTCCTTCAATATCATAAGCTCCCCGAGGACAGATGAGCTTATATCTTATTTGTCCGCAGCACAGAGTAAGTACCACAGTTTTTCACTGACTGACAATGAATGAATAAAGGAGCAAAGACATCCATCTAAACAGTTTCCTTGGTGACCCAGTGATTCCAGGCCAGATAGCAGAAAGCTGCCACATTGTTTCCAAAAAGTTATACAAGTAGAGGTTTTATTTACATGTTACCTTGTTTCTGAGCTCTCTAAATCTGTCATCTTTTATCTACAACTAGGGTTAATATGCACTAGCCATATAGTATGAAAACCCTTATCAGATTCCAGTGGTGTGACTGTTTGTGTTTTCTACTCAAATAATAAGATGATTTTTTGGAAGGCCAGCCTAGGTCTCTCTTCCGTGTGCTACAGCCCAAGCAGCAATAGAAAGCCTGGTAATCGGACACCTTTTGCCCCACAATGCCACCCTGAATGAGTCTTTTCTTTCTGTTCTCTCTTTGCTTGGTCTTTTCCAGACTAGCTTTCCATTTCACAGCTTTGCTAAATATTCAGGACAAGGTCAGAGCAAAGGGGCTATCTCAAGGTGGAAGGAACTGAATTTAGCCACATAGGGCCTCTCCCTAATGAAAGCATTTAGCACCCAGCCAAGGAATCTATCTGTCTTTAGATTCCAAAACAGAAAAAAGGGAAAAAAAAAATCTCCCTTAAGAAAAATGCCAGTTTTGCTTTGCTTCTGCTCTAAGCCAACTCTGTTTCAGGTTCCAGGGAGGTTGCTCCTTGCAGAAGGGAACGTGCTACAGCACACATGAGAAGACCTGAATTCTATTTCTGGCACTCACTCTGATATTCTGTGACCTTATCCCCGGCTACTTGAAGAGCTTTGTCCTGCCCCCCTACCCGCCCTCTGCCATCCTCTTCTTATTGCAACTTTGTGTGTAAGTGTGTTAAGACTCAGGAAAATTCTCCAAAAGCTCAAACTCAAGTGATCTTTATTACCTGGGGCCACAAGTGCCAACCAGCCTAGAGCGGTTCCTGGGAATAGGCGGGTGGATCACGAAGTCAGGAGATAGAGACCATCCTGGCTAACATGGTGAAACCCCAGCTCTACTAAAAATACAAAAAATTAGACAGGAGTGGTTGCACGCACCTGTAGTCCCAGCTACTCGGGAGGCAGAGGCAGGAGAATCGTTTGAACCCCGGAGGTGGAGGTTGCAGTGAGCAGAGATCGTGCCACTGCACTCCAGCCTGGGCAACAGAGCAAGACTCCATCTCAAAAAAAAAAAATGCTGGCTTCCTGCCTTGTGATGTGGCAGGACTTAGTAGGCAGACTAAATCTGCCTACTAATAAGTAGACATGTTGATACAGAATCTTCCACACAGAATAGAATTTACCAGTTACCTGGAAGCATTGGCATGCCCATAAAAATCTCCTCCTTTGAGAAGCCATGGAACACTGTTCTGCCATCTACCCCACATTCTAGAAATTTACTTGCATCCTCTGAGTACCATCTGTGGTACTGGCATCTGCAACCTGTTGATGCAAAAACACGAAGCTTCTAGTGAGGAGGGAACAAACCTCTCTCTTTTGGAGGTATCAGTCTTAGTGTACTTTGTGAAAAGGGAAATGATCATGTGAAATAGTAGATGGCATTTTTCTGATGCTTTGCACAAACCTTGATTTCACATGGTGCTGCAGCTGTGTTGCTGGAAACAGTATAGCATGGAGAGGGCAAACTTTGGAAGAGACCAGCTGGATAAAATCCTGACTCCACACTAGGTACTGTGTGGCCTTGAGCAATTTATTTAATGTCCCAGTTTCAGTTTCTTGTATACAATAGGGTTTCTAAGTGGACCTAATTATCATGAGTATAAACTGAGAAAATGCCTGTACACTGCTTAGCACAGTGTCGGAACATGTCAATTGCTGTATGAATGCTATCTATTAGCAATAATATATGCTATTAATAGATATTAATAAATAGCATTTTAGTTCATATTAAAATTAAATAGTTTAATTAATAATTATTAAAATTAATGAATATTATTAATATTAATACTATATTATTATATTATCTGTTAAGTAATAGGTAACATTATAAATAATATTAATAATAGTCCAGCCAGGCATGGTGGCTCATGCGTGTAATCCCAGCACTTCAGGAGGCCGAGGCGGGTAGATGACTTGAGGCTAGGAGTTTGAGACCAGCCTGGCCAACATGACAAAACCCCATCTTTACTAAAAATACACAAACTAGCTGGGCATGGTGGTGCACACCTGTAGTCCCGTCTACTTGAGAGGCTGAGCACGAGAATCACTGGAACCTAGAAGGCGGAGGTCACAGTGACCCGAGATCATACCACTGCATTCCAGCTCCACAGAGTGAAACTCTGTCTCAAAAAAACCTTAATAATAATAATAAGGCTCATAAAAAATAACCTAGGAAATTCATTAATGATGAGCAAATGGAAGTGATTCAAATAACCCTTTTGTGGCCCTAAAATATCCTGATAGTTATCTATTTTAGCACGTGTAACATTCCGTTGTATTCTTTATTTCTTTATATCTCCACTATTCCAAAGCCTCTCCAGGGCAGGGAATTCTCTCTTTTATTGTAATGTCACAAAGTCTCCTCTATTACCTGTCCTATATAAATGTTGTTGAGTAAATGAAAAGTGAAGCCATAAATTAATGAGTGAACAAGTAAGCAAGTAAACAAATACTCATTTGAAGGGAATACTTTTTGCATTAAACCGAAACAATTGTATCTTATACAAACTATTTCTAAAAAGATAGCATTTTCCTTATTTAGTATGAACTATTGTCAACTTCCCTTCCCCTATCTCTGAGAAATGCAAAGTCCCTGATTTAGAGTAATTTCTCAAGGGTCGTTTAGGGGTTGTCTTAGTCAGCTCAGGCTGCTATAACAGATTATCGTAGGCTGGATGGCTTCAACAACAGACATTTATTTCTCACAGTTCTGCAGGCTGGGAAGTCCAGGAGCAAGGTGCCAGCAGATTCCGTTCCTGATGAGGGCCTTCATCCTGGCTTGCAGAGAGCTACCTTCTTGCTGGGTCCTCATACAGGTGAAGGGAGAAAAGGCTCTAGTTTCGCTTTGTCTTTTTATAGAGACTCATCCCATCACGGAGCCCCACCTTCATGCCATCATCTAAACCTAATTACTCCCCAAAGACCCTCCTCTAAACTCCATCACATTGAAGGTTAGATTTTCAATATCTGAATCTTGGGAGGATGAAAACATTCAGTCCCTAGCAGGTGCTGGAAGTATTAACACAGTGCCCAAAAACGGTAGAATATTTTTGGTAGGATGAATCCACTTTCAACCCTGGAAGCCAGGCATTTCAGAGTGGAAAAGAAGAGAGAAGAGAAGCAACAACTGCACAAATAAGTATCTTATTAAGGAAATCACTAGGTCTTTGAGGGGTGCACATTCTATGCTTTCTAAAGGATGAAGTCTGAGCAGGCGGAACGAAGCTAATCTTGCCTGGCTGCACTCTTCTGTTCTGGCAGGGGGCTGGTGCCGCTCCCTGCAGATGCCCACGATGCCAAGCAGCCTGGTCTAGTTTGTGGAACGTGCTCTAATCCGTCAGCACAGCCACAGTAGATATTCTGAAAACTAAGAGAATCACCTTCAGCAGCTTATCAACTAACCGTAGGCCCTTATCTCAAATGGGAACTTATTCAAACCGTTATTCAAGCTGATTCAAATGAATTTGAGGGCCTACTAACAGCCCTGGCTACATAATTTGCCGGGCGCAGTTCAAACTCAAAATGCAGAGTCCTTTTCAAAAATTATTAAGCATGTCAACATGGTGTCACAGTAGAGCATCCAACTAAGCACACGTCGGCTTCTGAGCACAGGTCACAGGCCCATAAACCCAGCCATGCCAAGCAATGACTATCCAATAAGTCAAACACCAGGAAACCCCAACCCCTCCACAGCCCTGCGGCTGCTGCAGCAGAAAAACAAAAACAAAACAGACACTCAACACCATCAGCATCAGCTCTTCCCAAACCACCAGTCTTCCTCAGAACCTCCCTCGTTTGACCTGTTTTAACTCGTGTTCCCTCGACCTTCAAATTTTCAGTGTCCATAAAGCAGATCAAGGCTATCACAAAACAAAACAAACACCAAAAAGCTAAACCACTGGATCTAGAGACCTACGGACTTGCCCTCCTGATACTTGCAGCTGGTGTTTAAGGACTTGCCTGTCTTGGGCGATGGGCGGGTAGAAACCTCACACACCAAAGCCCATGGAGCTAAATTCAAGGTTGCGAACCCCAACCCCGGTGGGAATACGGTCTGCAAACACGCCCCCTTAAGTCCCTGTCGCACTCAATAAATTGCTTTCTGAATATTCCCTTTACAACGGCAAAAAATAGAAATGGCTGTAACTGTGCAGAGAAGGAAAACAGAAGCTGGGATGAGCTCCATCAGGGGCCGAATCTGCTTCTCGCTGGTGGATACTGTGATAAGAAACCTGGATCTCAGCGGCCTCACAATGGCCTATTTATCCGGCTCTCACGCACTGCCGGCAGCCCCGGCTGGGAATCACGGGGGTGGCAGCCGTCCCCGGAAAACGGCGGCTCTCCGACACAGGAAAGCCCGCGGATCAACTGATCTGCAGACAACGCTTCTTCCTTCCTGGGAAGCGGCCACAAAGGCGGCCAGCTGACCCCGGCCCAGCGCGGCTGCCGGCCGAGGAGGACAGGGGCGGGGTGTGTGTAGGGGGAATCGTCGCCCGCCCCGCCCCCACCCCCCAAGTTTCCCTTGGCAAAAGCATCCCAGGCGTGGTTCAGGCAGAGTCCACGCCAGCGAGGCTGGGGCCGAAACTCTCCACGCCAGGAAGGCGGGGTAGGCGGACCCGCCGCCCCCAGCCCCGCGCGCCCGCTGCGCCCCCCACGGCCCCCACCAGCGGTCCCTTCCGGCCGGGGCGGCCTTGGCCTGGGGCTGGAGTTGACTTTGGTCGGGGGACAGGAACCACTGGCACAGCGCCCCCGACTGTCCCCTGAGGAGGCCCCTCCCTACGACTTTTGGTCAAAAGCAAAAAGAAACACAGACACTGTGCGTCACCCCGGGAAGCGCGCGGGGGTTTCGCTCGCGTTTCAGGAGCCGACTCCGCATCCTCCCTCGGTAGGGGGGTCGGGGGTTCCTAAAATTTACCCCCCAGCTTCACTTCTCTGGCGACAGAGCACCTTAACAGTTCATTTCCCTCTCGCTCTCAAGTGAAAACATCTCATTTTTGTGTTAAAATGTATAGACACCATGAGAATTGGCAGGAGGTCAAGCCGTAGATTCTGAGATGCTCCGGCGGCTCCCCAGGAAGCGCTGTTTTCGGAAGTGTTGACCCAGCAGCTGGGCCCTGCTGCTCTAATGACACGATGTGTGCTTTCACTTTTTCACTCCCCAAACAACGTGGTTTGGAGTCTTGAGAGCCCTGGAAATCGCTGCCCGTGGAGGGAAAGGTCTGGAGAGGCCAGGCCAGGAGAGCAGACACGCTGCGAGAAGCGGAGGCAGCCCTGTGAACTCGCCCGGCTCCGCAGGGAGGGGTGAGGGTGTCCAGGTCGCAGGTGGAGCTGGCCAGCTGCGAGCCAGGATGTCCTTGCTCTTTCCAAATTATACACAGTTCCCACAAGGAAAAAAGAGAGGGGTAGGGGGTCCAGGCAGATCTTCAGCTGTTTGTATACTCTGCACCAGGAGGCGCTATCATCAGCCCGGACCCCTACTCCACAGGCCTGAGGAGACCACAATTCTTCCCTCCAGGCAGAGTCGTGGACCCAATTTTCCCACCTCCCCGACTTCTCTTAACTCAGTATACCGCCATTAACAGCATGGTCAGCCTTCTGGACTTGAACTCCAGAAGGAATTTTGTCTCATTTAGTGCCTGCAGGGGAGCAGGATGAGATAGTACCTCTTGTACCAGCACGAGGTCTCTGAGTTGACTCTTAAATAAACATTGCTCTGTTTCTAGGGACAGAATCATTTCTTGACCTAGAGAAACAAAGATATTGTGGGAAGGACCCCTGATGCTCAGTGGCGGTTTGGAGACCTGGCGTTAGCCTTACTCAGTAAGGCTTCCTGATCTACCAGGACTGATCCAGTCGGCTTTGATGATCCCCTAGCCTGGTCCTGGGATTCTTCCAAACACCCATGAGATCACCCACATCTCACAGGGGCTGGTAGTGTTCCCAGCAGAGAAAGGTGAGGGCAGCAAGCAGTAGTAACTTTGGGCCTGAAATGAACATCTTGGGGTTTTTATATCTACCCACCCACCATGGGACATTATTGTCCCTTCCTCTCTGCTACAGTGTTTCCAGAAAATGAGAGGTAGCATCTTCTTAGAAACAGATTGGGTACCCTGTCTTAGACCCAGTTCCTTTTTTTTTTTTGAGACGCTGTCTCACTCTGTCTCCCAGGCTGGAGTACAGTGGCGCAATCTGGGCTCACTGCAACCTCCGCCTTGGGGGTTCAAGTAATTCTCCTGCCTCAGCCTCCTGAGTAGCTGGGAATCCAGGTGTGTGCCACCACACTCAGCTAATTTTTGTATTTTTAATAGAGACAGGATTTCACCATATTGGCCAGGCTACCCTTGAACTCCTGACCTCAAGTGATTCACCTGCCTCAGCCTCCCAAAGTGCTGGGCAGTTACTTTTATTATAGTTCTAGATAATATAGAAAACAACATGGAAAACAGCTATGCAAGCAAAACACAAACAGCCCTGTTAAAAAGTGGGCAAAAGACATGAACAGACACTTCTCAAAAGAAGACATGCAAGCAGCCAACAAATGTGAAAAGATGCTCAGCATTGCTAATTATCAGAGAAACGCAAATCAAAACCACGACGAGATCTCACACCACTCAGAATGACTATTATAAAAAAAGTCAAAAAAACAACAGATGCTGGCAAGGCTGTGGAGGAAAGGGAACACATACACATTGTTGGCATTGCTGGTGGGAATGTAAATTAATTCAGCCACTGTGAAAAGTAGTTTGGAGATTTCTCAAATAAAACAAAACTACCATTCGACCCAGCAGCAATCCCATTACTGGTACATATCCAAATGAAAAGAAATCATTCTACCAAAAAGACACATTTTTATGTGCTTCACAGCATTATTCACAATAGCAAAGACATTGAATCAGCCTAGGTGTCCGTCAATGGAAGACTGGTACATATACGCCATGGAATACTATGCAGCAATAAAACAGAAGGAAATCATGTCCTTTGCAGCAACATGGATGCAGCTGGAAGCCATTATTCTAAGCAAATTAATGCAGGAGCAGAAAACCAAATAGTGCATGTTCTCACTTATAAGTGGGAGCTACATATTAGGTACACATAGACATAAAGATGGCAACAATAGACACTGGGGGATACCAGAGGGAAGCAAGGGTTGAAAAATAACTATTGGCTGGGTAACAGGATGATTTTACCCCAGTCCTCAGCATCACATGTATATCACACAATATACCCATGTAACAAATCTGCACCTGTACCCCTGAATCTAAAATAAAAGTTGAAATTATATATTAAAAAAAAAAACAGGACAGAACACGAACTGTGGTGACTATTTCAAAGGAGGGAGACTTCGCTTTTGCCAGGGTTCAGGTTTTATAATATATTCTTGATATCAATATATTTTAAAAGATATCTGGGTGAAGTTTAAAAATCTCCTGAACACACATTTAATAAGCTATCTCAGAAACCTACTGAGAAAGGCTGTTCTTTGCCTGCCCAGACTCTGCCTCTTCCACCCTGACTGTCCTCACAGCCAATGGGACAACCCGTAAGAATAATGAGCTCTGGCCACCCAGCCCCATCCATGGTCAATGCCTCTTGCGGAACCCATTGTCTTTGCCTTATAGGATTGCAGACCTGGCCTCCGACTCCTAATGGCTTGCTCTATCTCCTGCTTGCACTCTGCATCTCCCCATCTAATGGCAGAGCCTCCCTGGCTCCAACCCCCTGTGCTTTCCCTCAATGTCCTGCTCTTCCAGACACTCCAGTAACTTCCTTGCCCAACCTGTTGGCTTCTATGGCAAGTGCTCCTGGAAAACCTGATCGGCCCCTGCTCCTCTAAGGGGGTTCTGACACACGCTGCCCTTCAAGTTGCTATAGGACATCAGACACCAAGATTGTGGGCAACTACTACCATAAATAAGTGCACAAGAATACCACGGTTCTGTTTGAAGAAAGTGATTAGGATTCAAAACTGTCTACACACAATGGTCTATATAATGGCTTCTTGTTTAGACTTGGTCATGTTCAGAGTCTTCCGTCCACCTCTCTCCCATCCCCCTCCTGCTTCCCCACTAGTTTAGTAAAATGTGCTTTGCAAAGAGCCCAGTTAGTGCCTTTCTACAACTAAGGATTAATGAGGCAGCAGAGAGGTCCAGGCCCCCCACTTATTGTCCCTCCCATCCACTAGGCAGTTCCTCCACTCCACTGAGTCAGGAAGGAGAAAATTCTAACCACCAGGAGTATTTTTTTTAACATCAAAGTCCTGCTGAATGTAAAATGGTAGCATTACTATGGAAACCAGCTCGGTGGTTCCTCAAAATGCTGAACACTGAATTACCATATGACCCTGAAATTCCACTCCTAGATATATGCCCAAAAGAATTGAAAACATATTTAAACAAAAACCTGTACATCAATATTCATAACAGCACTGTTCACAGTAGCCAAAAAGTGGAAACCGCTCAATTGTCCATCAATGAGTGAATGGATTAATAAAATGTAGTATATACATGCAATGGAATAGCATTCAGCCATGAAGAGGAATGAAGTATTGATACAAACTATAATCCCACACGTATTATATATAAAATACAACATAAATGAACCTACCAAACATTAAAGTAAGTGAAAGAGCCTAACTAGTTGATCATAATAATGATGATGATAATGAGAATGATAACTTATGATGGTGAAGATGACTATGATGATGGAAGAAAGAGGCTTAAAGGGGGTCCCACAAGTCTAGACAATACAGCATCCCTAGATTCCCTGGAGCAGGACCATATTTCTGAGCAATCTTAAGCCTTGAGCCACTTTGACCCCACTGTTGATGCAGCCTTGTCCAGATCAGGGTTGGTAAGTAACAGAATCCAAGTTTGTCCAGTATCAGAGCCAGCAATAATTCAACTGCACCTCAGTCTCCCTAAAATGGCAGTAAAGGTTTACAATTATAGCTCTGGGATCACAGAACTTCATATATATATATATATATAGAGAGAGAGAGAGAGAGAGAGAACATTCACTAACAGTGAGTGCTTAGTATATACCTGGCACTGTTCTATGTGATTTATATATATTAAGTTGTTAATTCCCACTGAAGTCTTGGGAACAAGGCATTGTTATTAGCCTCATTTCATAGATGAAGAAACTGAGGAACAGAGAGATTACAGTCGTGTCCAAGATCTTATAGCTGTCAGGCAGCAGCGTCTGGATTGACACCCAGAGAGAAGGCTGCCACCAGGCCTCTGCAAGAGCTTACTGGGCAGGCACCTGCGTGATTACTTCTGGCTCTTCTCCTCCCTTGTAGAATCCCAACATGCTTCTCTTTTGTTCTTTCAGGGAGACCATGGCCTCCAACATCTGGCCCGGCTGCCTTTGGCACCAAAACTCTATACACACCCTAGAGCAGAGACTTACTGAGTTTCCTTCACGGTATTTTCATGCTGTTTCCTACATCAGGATATAAATACAACAAAACAATAGCTTGTCTTTTCATTTGCCTTTGCTATTGTCTGTGCGATGAGCTCTGGGTGAAAGGACACTGGGACAGTATACAAATAGCTTTGGTCTGAAGGTAAAGGCTTTTCTTTGCCACTGCAGGAAGTTCAAAAGAGATTTGTTCTTTTTTGGGGAAGTGGGTGAGACAGACTGATTCATTATTTTATTTTATTAGTAAATTCACAGAGGCCTGGGATATTCATCTTGCAGTGCTGTTTTGCGTTTCTCTTTCTCCTTCATTCTTCAGAAAACCCAGTAACACTAGGCTATAAAGCCACCAAGCTTCCCAGTCGGTGAATTCGGGGTGCTGGGGACCTAGATAGGGAAGAAGTTACTAGTCTGAAGAGGGCCTAGATGTGGCTTCAGTGATACCTACTCTAATACTTTCCCCTCCCCATTTTACAGATGAGGGAATTCAGTCTCAAATGGCAAAGAGATGGTTACCTTCCTAGGTCGGTAGTAGATGCAGAACTTAAGCCCTGGCCAGTCTCCTAGTTCTATATTCAAAGTTTTTCCCTGCCATGGAACCTTCCTCTCCACTGCCCCTGAAAGAAGTAGAGCACTGTTAGAAGAGTCAATGGATGCCAGGCCTGGCAGAGGTCAGGCTGACAGCAGGTGTCAGAAGTGGCAGAAGCCAGAATGGCCAGGGACAAAGTTTAAGGCTGTGGTCATAGAGCAGAATGTCTAGTCTCTGCACTGATGGGTCCCAATTTCAGAGACAGGTGGAGTGGTTCAAAAATCTCAATTGCTTCTTAAGAGAATAATTGCCCTGGAAGTCATCATGCAAGGTGGCTGAAATGGGGGAGTGTATTAATCCATTCTCACACTGCTAATAAAGACTTACCCAAGACTGGGTAATTTATAAATGAAAGAGATTTAATTGACTCACAGTTCAGCATGGTTGGGGAAGCCTCAGGAAACTTACAATCATGGCGGGAGGGGAAACAAACATGTTCTTCTTCACATGGTGGCAGCAAGGAGAAGAGCTGAGCACAAAGGGGGAAAGCTGCTTATAAAACCATCAGCTCTCATGAGACACTCATTCAGTATCAGAAGAACAGCATGAGGGTAACCACCCCCATGATCCCACTGTATCCCTCCCATGACACGTGGGTATTACGATTATGGGAACTACAACTCAAGATGAGATTTGGGTGGGGACAAAGCCAAACTATATTAGAGAGTATGATGCTCCTTCACTGAGAACCAGTGGTATTTCTGGTACTGTGCAGGGAATTTCACTGTATTATCTCATTTACTTCCCAGAACAACTCCATAATGTAAGTTTTATTAAACTCTTTTCACAGCTGAGGAGACTAAGGCTGAGAGAGGTCTCACGGCCAAAAAATATCAGGACGAACATATGATGATGAATTCATTTGACTTTAAAGTTAGGAGGCTCTCCATTAAGCCACATGGCCCAAAATAAGACTGGGGTCTCTTATCTCAGAACTCTGGACTTCTGCCAGGGACTTTTCCTTCCAAAAGAAATTTTTAAACTGCTATTGATATATTATCCATTTTTCTTAGATTTAGTCCCAATAGGACTAGTGGGAAGTTGGAAAATTCCTATGGAAGGGTATGGCTCTTCCTCTGACCTTGTTTAAGGCATGCTAGTGAGAGGTGACAATGTGCTAGCAGCCCTTGCTTGCTCTCAGCACCTCCTCGGCCTTGGCATCCGCTCTGGCCACTCTTGAGGAGCCCTTCAGCCTGCCGCTACACTGTGGGAGCCCCTCTCTGGGCTGGCCGAGGCCAGAGCTGGCTCTCTCTGCTTGCGGGGAGGTGTGGAGGGAGAGACGCTGGTGGGAACTGGGGCTACGCGCCTCCAGGTGGGCGAGGGCTTGGCAGGCCCCGCACTCAGAGCAGCCAGCCGGTGCCACTGGCTCGGGCAGTGAGGGGCTTAGCACCCGGGCCAGCAGCTGCGGAGGGGGTGTCGGGTCCCCTAGCACTGCTGGCCTGCCCGCACCATGCTCAAATTCTCGCCAGGCCTCAGCCGCCTCCCCAAGGGGCAGGGCTCAGGACCGGCAGCCTGCCATGCCCGAGCCCCGCCCCAGTGGGCTCCAGCTCGGCCTGAGCCTCCCCAATGGGCGCCACCCCTGCTCTGTGGTGCCTGGTCCCATCAACCGCCCTAGGGCTGAGGAGTACAGGCGAGCAGCGTGGGACTGGCGGGCAGCTCCACTTGGGCCCTGGTGTGGGATCCACTAGGCGAAGCCAGCTGGGCTCCTGAGTCCGGTGGAGACTTGGAGAACTTTTATGTCTAGTTGGAGGATTGTATATGCACCAATCAGCACTCTGTGTCTAGCTCAGGGTTCATGGATGCACAATCAGCACTCTGTATCTAGCTTATCTGGTGGGGACTTGGAGAAGTTTTATGTCTAGCTAAAGGATTGTAAATACACCAATCAGCACTCTGTATCTAGCTCAGGGATTGTAAACGCACCAATCAGCACCCTGTCAAAACGGACTATTCAGCTCTCTGTAAAATGGACCAATCAACTCTCTGTAAAATGGGCCAATCAGCAGAATGTGGGAGGGGTCAGATAAGGGAATAAAAGCAGGGTGCCTGAATCAGCAGTCGCAACCCGCTGGGGTCCTCTTCTGCACTGTGGAAGTTTTGTTCTTTTGCTCTTTGCAATAAGTCCTGCTGCTGGTTGCTCTTTGGGTCGCACTGCTTTAATGAGCTGTAACACTCATGGGGAAGGTCTGAGCTTCACTCCTGGGGCTGGTGAGACCACAAACCCACCGGGAAGAATGAACAACTCCGGACAGGAGGAATGAACAACTCCAGACATGCCACCGTAAGAGCCGTAACACTCATTGTGACGGTCTACAGCTTCACTCCTGAAGCCAGCAAGACCACGAACCCACCAGAAGGAATAAACTCCGAACACATCTGAACATCAGAAGGAACAAACTCCGGACACACCATCTTTAAAAACTGTAACACTACGAGGGTCTGTGGCTTCATTCTTGTAGGCAGTGAGACCAAGAACCCACCAATTATGGGCACACGAGGGGAATGTCTCTGCCTCTAGGCCGCTCAACAGATCACGGGGAGGGGAAGATGCAGGTTTGTCCTCTACCCTATCACTGTCTGGGTCACCGAAGAGAGGTAGCCTTGAGGAGTGGCCAAGAGCAGAAACTTTGGCATCACACTGCCTGAGATGATCCCTGCTATTTACCAGTTTTGGGGCCTTGGATAAGGCATGTGGACTTTCTGTGCCTTATTTCCTTCATCTGTAAAATGGGGTAATAATATTACCTGCCTCATAGGATTGTTGAGAGAATTAAACCAGTTAATATATGTAAAGGGTGTAGAGGATTGCCCGGCTCACCATAAGTGGATTGAGCATCGTTATTAATATGCTTCCAGGAGCCATTTTCCCTAAGTCTTGGATTTAATAACAACCAGGGACTGAATAACCACCAGAATCCTGGAACCAGCTACCACTTTTATTGAGCACCTAATCTCTTTTACTAGGAATGCTTTATATGTACCATGTCTAACTCTTACAGATGTTAGATAAGCATTATCATCTCCATTCTACAAATAAGGAAATGGAGGCATCGAAAAGTCAAGTGACTTGCACCAGCTTACATGACCAGAGGGGGCCAAGCTGGTGTCTGAATCTACATGAGTCAGGCTACACAGTCTCTCCACTGGCTGAGCTAATTCTCCAACGCTGGGTTGGTGGTTTCCAGCAAAAGCCATCTTTAAACATAATGTCTTTTAGTATTTCTCATTGTATTTTTTTATTTTTTGGTAGAAATGGGTGGGACTGGTAGTAAACAGTGTGACTGTAATCAGATGTTCTCTAATTTGCCCCTTTGAAAACAAAACTAAGGTGGAGGAGCATTGTCATTTAGTAGGAGCTGCTGAGGCCAGACAGTGTCCACTGTGGGCTGTGCATCCCCTTCCTGGGAATCTATCCTGGACTAACTTAACCTCAGCCCACATGTACAGTAACCAAGCAAATTGAGGTCGATGACCAAGTTAAATACATTTTCATGGATTCAGGACCCTCGCTCTCAGACAAGAGGTTTAAAATGATCTTGATCCAAACCTCTCTGTTGTACAATGTTCTGATACAGGAAACTGGTGATGATGATAGCGATGGCAATAATAAAAATGACAGATGGCTCTCTTATAAGAGCTTATGGAGGGCCAGGCACTGTGCTGCATGCTTTACACATATCCCATTTAATCCTCACAACTGTCTTTTAGAGCCCCCTTTTATGGATGATGAAATTAAGACTTAGAGAAGGACAGTCCCTCATTTGGGTCACATAGTGACATGTGGAGTCAGGATTCACATTCCTGCTGAACTCCTAAACTCCTAAGGTTACATGGCCTCTGTACTCTTTGAAAAGGGTCTTTCTTGACCTGAGTCAAAAAGAAACATGCAAACTCTAGCTGTTCCAAAAAGATATGGAGTCATCTATTCCCTCAACTCCAAAAGTCAGTTGAATTCTGCCTTGAATTCTTGAACTTTGGGAGAGATGGCAGGTTCTACCTGAATCTCCTAAACACTTTTAAAAGTGGAAGAATTACAGCAAAACCTCAATTATTGACAAATGTTCTAATTGTCCTTGAATGCTTGCTCGTCAATCAACAAAGTCCCACTTAAATAGGTTCTCTCCTTCCTAATAGATCCTGGGGTAAGAGTTAAGCATTCTAATTTGCTCTTTTGTTCTGAGTTAGCTGGAAGTTTTGCCACCAGCATTAAAACAAGAAGAATAAATTTATATGTGGAAACACTTTTACTTCCCAATACTCTAAAGTACTGTTACAATGAGACAGCAAAGTTATCCATTTATTCATCTGATCATTTAATTAACATTTATGGAGTGCCTAGTATTTTCTCAATACTGCGCTAGAGGTGCTGGGAAGAGAGCGATAAAAATAAATGATACTCTTTTGTTCTCAAGTTGCTTGCAAATTTGCATGCATTGGTCCTAGTTTGGATTTTGCCAAATCCAAGGGAAAGGATCTTCAGCTGGTCCCCGCAAAGCAAGCTCCAGAGAAACTCAACAGCAGAGTTCCATTACTTGTATAGCTTTCTGGGTATGAAAAACAGGAAGAGGAACCATCACAACTCTAGGGTTTTTTAAGGCATGAATCATAAACCAGATCAACAGGTATGGTGACGGGCTTGCCAGTTTAGCGAACTGTCTCTATAAAAGGAGAGAACTACTTGATCAGAAGGAAATGCCCATGCTCGCCCCCACCCCACAGCCCTCCCACGTGAAGCTCAGCCTCTCAGAGTGTTGTTGAGATGCTGTCTGTTTTGTTTTGATTCCAGCTCCCTCTCTACCCAGCTGAGCCACATAGAGAGGATGAAGCCTGCCATTTTGCACACAGTTTTGCCTTTTCGGCTGTTTATTTTGCTAAGACTCTTAAACC
Source organism: Symphalangus syndactylus (assembly GCF_028878055.3). NCBI lineage: Eukaryota > Metazoa > Chordata > Mammalia > Primates > Hylobatidae > Symphalangus > Symphalangus syndactylus. Next base: position 43,269,082 of record NC_072440.2, on the reverse strand, counting down.
TGTCAGCGAAGCGGTTTCCAGCCCAGTCTCTGTGGTAATAATCTCCCTTTCTAAGAGATAAGCACGCCGAGTGAGATAAATTGGGAGACAAACTAACAGCAAAGTTGCTGAGTACACACGACTCTTTAAAGATGGTCTCATTCACTACTCAGGCCTTATTCACTTCGAAAAAGAAAAAGAACAACAACAAAAAAGTCCAGCTTGGAGGTTTCAGAAACTCACTAAGAAGTTACTAGAAGCTCCTCAGTGGAAAATGCCAATGCATGCACACATGTCTGACCTAGACCCACATTTCTCGCAGCACAAGGGCTGATGGAGAAACATGAGCAGGGCAGGCCTGTTGGGGAGCTGGAGGGACAGGGCCTCTTGATAAGCCTAGAGTTTACTCAGACGTCCCAAGTTCTGAGATATAAACGAAATTTTATCCCCAGAAAACCAAACCGAACAAAATACTCAAATGAAAAATGCCACTTCTCAATTTTCTAAAATCGAATTAAATCTTACTTTGCATCCCCTTTTCTCCAGGGCAGGAAATTTATTCTTGGTCATCAGGAAGGAACTCCTTACCAAAGATAATGCTACATCCTTTTGGCAGGGTTCTTGTCCATCTTCCATGGCCTGTTTAGAAGTCATTGAACTTTTCTGTTTCGCTGCTCAAATCTTGATTTTATTCAACTGTGGGACAGCGACATACTCAGGGAAGGTGGGCCCTTCCCCAGGCTCAGGCAAATGGAACGTGGTTAGTTTAAGCTGAAACTGTGCAGCAAACCTACCCTTCCTTCCACCTGTAGTGTGGGATGGGCATGTGACTGTGGATTTCTGGGATCTTCCATAGGGTGGGAGTGACGCAGGACAAGTGAGCCCCCAAGTGGAGCTTAGCCTATAAGAGTTTTTGGCTTTGCCCAGGAAATAATTCAAGGGTGAGCCGGTGGTAGGGTAGAAGAAAACAGCTTTGTTGAAGCGGCAGTGTCACAGCTCTGTGACTGCTCCTGCAGAGCAGCGTTATCCTATTGGCAGTGTGTCCACAGTAGCAGCTCAGTGCAGTCTTGCAGTCATATTTATACCTGCTTTTAATTACATGTAGACCAAGGGGTGGTTTATGCAGAGATTTCCAGAGAAGGGGTGCTAACTTTTGGACCATCAGGCCATTGGCATGGAAAGAGGTGGTAATTCCCTGTTGTTGCCATGGCGATGGTAAACTTACATGGCATGCTGGTGGGCTATCTCATGGAAAGCTGCTTCTGCCTTGTCCCTGTTTTAGCTAGTCCTCAATTTGGTCCAGTGTCCAAGCCCCACGTCCTACCTCAGGAGGCGAGTGTGAGAGGGGCATTTCCTATTTAATTAAAACAAAGGCATGTGAGGCACGATGCTTGGACCTGCAGCAGCAGCCATCTTGTTGTTATGAGGGGAAAAGACAGCATCACCAAGAAGCCGCAGCCTCCTGACAGTGTTATGTTGCTGAGGTTACCTCTCTGGAACCTCTTGATGTGTACCATGAAGAACCCTTGATGTTCAGGGCTGTTCTAATTGGGTATTCTATTACTCACTAACTAAAAGCAGCTTCCATTATACAATCTTTGAAGTCCTGAACACTGAGGACAGTGTGGTCTTCCTGTGGTCCACCCTGTGGTCTTCCATCCATGCTGGTCACCACTGATAGTGGCTGAGCCCTCATCGTCCCCTGTGCAAACGTGCTTCACTGTTTTTGTGCCAAAAGTGAAAAGGTGGGGGACCTCCGCTGACGATTGCCACCCCCCAAAGCCTAGTGTTCAGTGTCCCTGGGGCACCACACAGCCACTGCTCAGTCACCGTCCTGGGCTGCATTCAGGAGCCCACAGGAAAGCTTCTGCGCGGCAGTAATGCTGCGGTGACCTTGCCTCCAAGATCAGCTTGGGTGAAGAGGTTTTGATGCTCTCAGGCCTTCCTAAGGCTTTTGGTAATAGGCAGTTGTCACTCGTAACAGATTCTCTGTCCTCAATTCATTCACTCAAAGCTAAGAAACTGGGTCCTGAGGCAACAGTCCGACCAGGCTTTAAAATGACGTCTGGAAATTTGAAGTAATGGTTTGGTTGAATAACTGCCTAGAAAAACACTGGGTTCTCTCCCTCCACTTACCCCACCCATCCTACTCCATTCAGGATCTGCACAGCCACAAATCTGTTAGGCGGATGCATTTTTAGTGCTCCCCTCCCTCTTTCACAAGATATCTGCCCTTCAAGGACTCTCCTAGTGGCCAAGGACTTAAAAGCAAAAACAAACTGAGTAAAGTTTCCATTTATCTGGAAAAACTAGCCATCGAGTGGATTAAAGGCAGATCGAAAGACCTAGAAAGGCAAATCAAAGGTGAAGGATTCTTTTCTCTCCACACTGGAACTTTTTCATGTTACAGTTGATGGTCCATGGCTCAATAAGCTATGAGCCACTTCTGGTTCATCAGAACGGTGCTTTTAGAAGCAGAGTTGTTACATGTCAATAAGCATAACATTCGCCCGAAGAGCTTTTTTGGTTTAAAAGCATGTTTCTGGAGCCTAACTTCTTGCGATTTGAATTCCTCAGGTCTGGGTTGGGGCCTGGAGAACTTGTTTTATGTTCAGCCAGCCCGGGCCATACTGGCTGAGTAGTTCCCGAGTCCCCTGTGAGATACGCTGTCCTGCCCTTGGAGCCAGGCATTTCATTGGGTCAAAGGCAGCCTCCACCTTCTTCTCATTATAAGTAGCCACTTAAGAAAAGAAAAGAAAAAAAACCACAAAAACAGAGTTAAAATAGTTCAGCCTGAGGTTTTGCCAAAGCACTCAGCAAAAATGTTTGTTGATTCCAGAATCTAAAAGGCTAAATGAGGGTCAAAAATGAACCTCAAATTACATTTGAGAGGAGACTTCCTACAGTTACTCCATCTTTCGTAGGAACTAATCGGAGCTGGTGTTCTCTAGCACACCCTTTTTGGCAGCTTCATAAACTGTGTTTGAGGTTTCCCTAATTCTCCTGGCCTCCCAGAGAATGGCCTAAGGAGCCCTTCCATGCAAATGAAGAGTTTGCTTTATCTGGTCCTCAGAAGTTCCCCTTTCTGATGAAAACCACTCTGAAACTGGTTACAGAGCAGGGGCTGGATGAGAGGTCCCAGCCAGCCAGCCAGCCAGCACCTCTAAATAAACAGGGGTCACATGATTTATCGGGTGATGAGTGTTTGCTGGAAAGCATGTGGCGTGGGGTGACTATCCAGTCGGAGGGAGTGGGGGAAAAAAGGCACAAACATGCAGCAGAAAACTCCTACTTGCTTTTGTTTCGAAGGGAAACTCCCCTCCTGGGAGGACAGTCCCCAGGAGGCCCTTTCTGAACCAGGCAGGAGGAACGCTGTGATTTTATGTGGGGGGCTGAGCTGGATGGGACAGCCTGGGAAGACACCAGTGATCTGGGAGCAGGCAACTGTCTCCTAGAAGAGTCTCTTTTCCAAATATTTCCCCAGCGTCTTCTCAGATACTCCTGTTTAATGGGGTCTTTCCTTTGATCTGGTCGGGTTTTCTATTGGCAACCTGAAAAATATTTGCTTGATACTTGAGCAATCACTCACTTGACAGAACCACCTACTTACCCAAGGCTTTTGGGGTGGGAGGTGACAGAGGGAAGGGCTAGGGATGGAGGTGGAGAGGGTCAAGCTTGCAAGTTAAAAGAGAGAGTGGCAATGGCTACATAGGTTCTAGCCAAGACTATCGGGGCTGATTACAGCGATCGTTGAGCTGCTTTACCCAGTACTGACTAAAATTCCAAATGCTTAATATCCATTCTCAGGGGTCAACCACGGTTGATAAATTTCAGCATAATGCTCATATCTTTCCTGCTGAGGACTGAAATGACCTTATCTCTAAAATAACCTCTACAAATTAAGGAGAAAAATCAAAGAATGCCCAAGAGATAGGAACATACGATTCATAGAAAAGAAAATATAAACGGCTGTTAAAAACAAGAAAAGATGTTTGACTTCTGTGAAATCAATTTACAATTATTTCAAAATAGATGATTTTTAAAAGGTGGTAACTTTCACTCATAATGAGAGAAAAGCAAAAACTACGTGAACTGGAAAGAAGTATAAAAGGGAGGTTACTGGGCGCTCAGTCCTGTCCTGTTTCTTGACCTGGGTGCTGATCACATTGTGTGTTTAATTTGTGAAGACACTGAGCTATACACTTAGGATCAATATATCTTTATAAACACATTTCAATTTAAAAAGTACATTGGAATTCCATTTTTTTACCTGAGTGTCAAAGATAAACATGATAACACATGATACTGAAATGGATGTAGAAAAATAGATACTCTCATAGATAAAAATTATAACACAATATTGAAAAGGATGTGAAGAAATACACTCTCTCATACATTGTTAACAGGAATATAAATGGTACAGTTTCTACGGAGGGCAAATAGACAATATGTATCAAATATACCAATGCACATACCTTTTGACACAGCAATTCCGCTTCTAAAATTTCTCCTACTCACACATGTACAAAATGATAAGAGATACAATGTCATTCTCTAACATAGTGTTAGTAATAGCAAAAGATCAGAAACAAACTAGATGTACATTTTAAGGAGGCAGGTTAAATAAATCATTGTAGTTCTATAAAATGGAACACTACACAACTGTAAAAGAGGAATTGGAAACTCTTGATGTTCTGCAGAATAATCTCCAAGATATATATTTCTGCATTGAAAGAAAAGCAAAGTATAGAAAGAAAAGCATATGTAGTATTCTATCATTTGAATAGGTAAGGGGAGAATTATACATATCCTCACTGACATATAAATAAACCATCTCTGGAAGAATATACAAGAAACTGGTAACATAGCTTTCAGGTGGGAGAACTGAACATTTGGGGAACAAGATTTGGATGGAGACTTTTGCCATATGTCTTTTGAAACTTGAATTTTGAATTACATGAAGGTATAATCCAGTCCAAAAATAAATGACATTTAGAATCTTAAGCCTGGATTTTCTGTGCTATGTAATATCTTGACTTTTTAATTATTATTTGGACTCCACTTTCATATTTCTCTCTCTCTCATACCCTTTGTCATAAACCATCCCATTGTTAACCACATCTGTGAAGAGCAGGGAAAATTCTACCTTATAAGATCTACACATCAATTATGATAAGATCTGACTTCAGAAATGTTTAACTGGGAAAATCACATGCCATCTAGAATGAAGAAAATCCGTTAATCCGCTTTGCTGACTTCTCAGGCCCCAGACCGTGAACTACCATCACATGGCAATCAGCGACATTTTTTCCTCCTGTTCAGTATCATTTACTAAGTAGCAGTACAGTCCATTAGCCTTTGGTCTGCCATGACTACTGTATCATTTTCTGCTATTCCCACTTGCTTCCTGAATAGTCTCGTTTCCTCCTTTCTGGGTAGTCTGTTTATTCTCCCTCCCTTGTGCTATCTCCTGCATCTCACTAATGAGCTTCATCCTGTTTTTGACAGACCATTCTCTGTTTTGACAAGGTAAAATTGATCAGTGAATTAAACACATGCGAAACATCTCCAAATACAAACCCACTACAGGGAAAGATTTAAATGCTGTCCGTTTCCTTGCCGATAATAACTTGGAAGGCAATTTTAATAGCGAGACGGATTCTGAATGGAGAGCACTGTTTAAACTGTCTTCCATAAATAGAAACAAAGTGCAGACATCCTGCCTCTTAGCTTGACTTCTTTTGTCATCTAAAGCTTTGAGAAGTATGCTTTTGTTTTCTTGACTTATCTCTTTCCTTCTACTGCAAATGAGACTACAGCCAAGGAGCACCCACAGCAGGACTAGAGCTGAAAGGATTCCCCCTCAATTATCTGTCACTGGGAGACCCCCTATGAGACCTTGGGCCACCCCTTAATATCTCATTGCCTTGTGAAGATGAGCCAGGTGAGTCTTTCATTTGAATTGCGAATTTGATTGCTTGACTCCAAAATGAGACATACCATTCAACCAAATAGACATTCCTTATGAACTAGGCAGAGTGGGAATTCAGGTAATTCAAAAACCTGAAATTGCATTTTTAAGTTTTGTCTCTGACTCAAAAACTTTCAGAAATAAAAAGATGTTAGAAATGCTTTAGACTCGGCCAGGTGCAGTGGCTCATGTGTGTAAGTAATCCCAGCACCTTGGGAGGCCGAGGTGGGCGGATCACAAGGTCAGGAGGTCGAGATCAGCCTGACCAACATGATGAAACCCCATCTCTACTAAAAATACAAAAATTAGCCGGGTCTGGTGATGCGCGCCTGTAATCCCAGCTACTCAGGAGGCTGAGGCAGAAGAATCACTTGAACCAGGGAGGCGGAGGTTGCAGTGAGCTGAGATCGCGCTACTGCGCTCCAGCCTGGATGACAGAGTGAGACTGTCTTAAAAAAAAAAAAAAAAAGAAAGAAAGAAATGATTCAGACTTTTAGACTTAGAATTGATAACCTGAGGCTCCTAGAAAGCTCCGGAGTGCACGAATGGACTCAAGGATTCTCTCAGTCCTGGTGGGCTATGCTATGCTGTGCTGTCCTACCGTGTCTGAAACTGGTGTGTTCCTGGTCTCACTGACTTCATGAATGAGGCTGCGGACCCTCGCGGTCAGTGTTACGGTTCTTAAAGATGACGTATCCGGAGTTAGCGTCCTCTGATGTTCAGACATGTTCCCCGATTCTTCCTTCTGGCGGGTTCGTAGTCTTGCTGGTTTCAGGAGTGAAGCTACGGACCTTCAGTGAGGGTTACAGCTCATAAAAGCAGTGCAGACCAAAACAGTGAGCAGCAGCAAAACTTATTGCAAACAGCAAAAGAACAAAGCTTCCACAGTACGGAAAGTGACCAGAGCCTGTTCCTACCGTTGGTTCCTGGCAGCCTGCGTTTATTCTCTTATCTGGCCCCACCCACATCCTGCTGATTGGTCCATTTTACAGAGAGCTGATTGGTCTGTTTTGCAGAGAGCTGATTGGTCCATTTTAACAGGGTGCTGATTGGTGCGTTTACAATCCCTGAGCTAGACACAAAAGTTCTCCAAATCCCCACTAGATTAGCTAGACACAGAGCACTGATTGGTGCATTCATAAACCCTGAGCTAGACACAGGGTGCTGATTGGTGCATTTACAAACCTTGAGCTAGACACAGAGTGCTCATTGGTGCATTCACAATCCCTTAGCTAGACATAAAGGTTCTCCAAGTCCCCACTAGACTCAGGAGCCCTGCTGGCTTCACCCAGTGGATCCCCTACTGGGCCGCAGGTGGAGCTGCCTGCCAGTCCCACCCTCTGTGTCTGCACTCCTCAGCCCTTGTGTGGTTCATGGGACTGGGCGCCATGGAGCAGGGGACGGCACTTGTTGAGGAGGCTTGGGCCGTGCAGGAGCCCACGGGTGGTTGTGGGGGCAGCGGGGAGGCTCAGGCATGGCGGGCTGTGGGTCCCGTGCCCTGACCCGTGGGGAGGCAGCTGAGGCCTGGGGAGGATTTGAGGGCGGTGCCGGTGGGCCGGGGCTGCTGGGGGACCCGGGGCACTCTCTGCAGCTGCTGGCCCAGGTGCTAAGCCCCTCACTGCCCCGGGCCAGCGGTGCAAGCCGGCCGCTCTGAGTGCAGGGACTGCCGAGCCCAGGCCCACTCAGAACTCGTGCTGGCCGCGAGTGCCGCGGGCAGCCCCAGTTCCCGCCCGCGCCTCTCCCTCCACACCTCCCCGCAAGCAGAAGGAGCTGGCTCCGGCCTCAGCTAGCCCAGAGAGGGGCCCCCACAGTGCAGCAGTGGGCCAAAGGGCTCCTCAAGCGTGGCCAGAGTGGGCGCGGAGGCCGAGGAGGCACCGAGAGCGAGCAAGGGCTGGGAGGGCTGCCAGCAGGCTGTCATCTCTCAGTAACAAATACTTCGAGAATCTCAGTGGCTTCAAAGCAACAAAGGCTCATTTTGTACTCATACCACATGATAATACAGGGTTGGCTGGGACGTTGCTCCTGCATCATCAACATACTCACTCCTGGACATGATAGAAATGCAGTATCAGGAATATTGCTGGCCTCAATGCAGAAGGAAAAGAGAGCTAAGCTCTTAATTCTTCAACCCAGAAGGGGGACCCTTTGCATCCCATTGGCCAATGCCTGAGTTCAGTTGCAGTAAAGAAGTATAGCCCTTCTGCCAGGAGGATAACTACTGGGAGAACTGTTTACTGTAAGTTCCACAAACCCTTAAAACTGTATGCGGAATTATATGTGAGCAGACATATGTGCATGCTTCTGGGGAGTAGTTCTGTGGCTTTCAGCCTCTTCCAAAAAAAAAAGTCGTTAACCATTCCTTCCCCACCCCTCACAAAGTTGAGAACCAATGATTTTAGTCCAAATTCCCTATTTTACAGATGGAAGAACTTGAAAGCCAGATCTTTAAACGATTTGCCAAAAATCAAAACGATGTCCCCAAACTTGCCAAAACAACAGTTAATTGGGAGCAGAAGCAGCCCCTAAGACTGTATCAGGGAAAGGCCACCCTTTCAGGCACAGCAGAAGGCTCCAGCCTCCGCTTAACCAGCTCTCTGCATCCAAATTTAATTTAGAGAGGAAGAAAAGAGGTCATGGGAAGGGTCTTTGTTTCCTGTAGGTTTCAAATCCCAAATGGAGGTTGGAAACCGGTAGAGGATCCTCCTTGGAAACTTTTGAAAAATAACTTGCTTGAAAATATTTCAATGCCAAGAAAAACGTGACCCCTGGTCCCTGTCCCCTACTGTTCGCCTTTCCCTTCGGCCCTCTTTCCTTGTGTCAGGTAACCTGGGCTTCCATCGTATTCTTCCAGCTTCCTCATGTCTCAACTGAGCTTCCCGTTGGGGACCAACAAAAGACATTATCCTGGAAGAACTGTTTTTTCCATCTCTTTTCATAACTCCATTTCCTTTCCGGAAGACCATGTGTTTTCCTTAATTCATTTCAGCTCCCCATCCTGCCTCCTCCCTTTTTCCCCCCACCTCCATCTCAGGCTGGAATATCACTCAGCTTCTCAGCCAGCGTGGCAATGTTTCATTTCGGCCTTCCAAACAAACAGAAGTTGATGAGTCTCCTCTGATTCTCCAGGCATGAAGACCCTCTCCTTTGACCACCGCCACCAATACCAGGATGTATGAGAAAACTTGGCAATTTATCTACGTTCTCGATTCTCTTTTCTCTTCCTCTTCACTCGATTAACTGTTTTCTCAGCGTCTCCCTCATTTGCTGTCCCTTTTCTATGATAGACTTTTGTCAGGCCATGGTGGGGGACCAGGAAAACCAAATATTATTTGTGTAACAGGTAGAAGTTGTTATATATCAGCATAGAAGGCAAAGATGAGACCAATAACTATGTGATGGCAGGAAGCCTAGAATTCAGGGACATCTGCCTTCAGGTTTTGTGGAGCCTGAAGTATTTGGGGACCTCAATAAGAAAAATAATTTAAAAATGCGAGAAGGTAGTCAGGCATCAAAGTAAATATTTGTTTAGACATTAATTTAATTACAAGTGAATATGTGTTTATAATTCCTCATCCTCCCCTCCACATCAACCCTTTACAGGACATCAATTATAAGGGAGGGGACACTGGAGTGGAAACAGGCAGCAGTCTTAGCCAATTAAAGTAAAAATATACTGTATTTGCAAATTTGACAAAAATGCACAATCACATGAACACCTTGCTAGGGCTTCTCCCAAGGTCTTGGGAAGGTGCCCCTGTGAGTGGCCCTAAAGTATCAGATTCATTAAATTTGAGATTCAGACTGTGTTGGAGATAGATGTAGCCAAAATATCTAGAAGGTGAATCAGATCAAGAAGCCAGCAATCACTACCTAAAGTCTTAGGCAAGATTCAATATTTATAATTTTTTTTAAAGTCAGCACTAGTTTTTTTCCACTCCCCCTTCCCTCTAATTTTTTTTTTTTTTTTTTTTTTTTTTTTTTTTTTTTTTTTTTTTACTGCTAATGGCTTAATGCCCCAGGCCTCTAAGGACTTATATTTTGACAAAAGGTAAGCCAATTAAGGAACTCTTCCCAAAGAAGTGATTTTCAGTGTCACCAATATTGAGAGGACTGAAGGTTTTTGGAGTCTGGGACATTGTGTCTTCTCCAGATTCCCTCCAATCACACCAGGGACTCCTGGAAGCAGAATGGAGGGATAATGAGGTTTTCCATACGGAGTCCTGGACAGCCTTTAAGTGAATTAAGAGCATAGAGTATAAGAAAGGAAGGACAAATTGCATTCTTTGCATGTTCACTGAAGGCTGACCCTGAAAACACTTTGTGATGCTTTCTCCCCACCACATATTCAGATTTATTCTACTCTGAATTATTACATGGATTTTCCCATTCATAAGGTAAAAAGATAAAGAGATACCCTCTCCCTTCCACTCAAGAATGGTTGAGAATGGGAAGAATTTTCTTAGAGAAAAATTCCAACTGTTCCAATTCCAATTGTTGGAAGAATTTTGTTCAGTGAAAATGGTATAAAGGAAGAAAAAAAATTAATTCCTCAAAGCCAGTAAGGGAAAATATGAAAATGATATGTTTGGGTCAGATATCTGTTACAACCCATGACTCTGTCTAATTCATGGAGTTTTTCTCTAAGTCCAATATCAGACTTTGGTTCTTATCTAGGGGAGACATCCTTTGGTACTTGTTCTTTGGAACTGTGCTTATCAGCACTCTTCTTGAGTAGCATGGACCTGTGTTCTTATTTAGGGCACAAATGGGATGCTTGTTCCTACATACGGTCCTGCACCCAAGCTCCTGCCCTTGCCCTAAGGCCTGGCCCAATGCATATGGAGACTAAGTGATCATACACCTCTGATCTGACTATCAAGGTGTTAGTCACTCCGCCAGATGCAACTTCCTCGCTTCATAAGCTTTAGCATGTCTTCCTTCATAGAAACAAGACATCACTTACAGGGGAATTCCAAATGTAGGTGATCCATTAACTCACTTAAAAACAGTCTCTTATTTCCAGGGCAATGGAAAGAGATTATTTTCTTCCAGTCTAAATATAGGCACAAATGAGAACTGAAACCACAGGGCTGATAACAATACTGTGGTTGATTCTTTTAAAGTCACTATCAGCAGGAAGAGCCAATGGGAGTGTTCAGTGAGGGAGTGGGGGTGGGAGAGGGTCAGAGAGACAAGGAAGCAGCCGGGTGCCAAAGTCAAAAGCATCATTTGACTTTAATCCTGTTCTAGAAACTCTGATTGGCGTCTAAGTAAAGTCTGTTTTTATTTTGGAAGAAAATCACTCTTGTTTATTTGGGAAAATATTCTTATAAATTAGTTAAGTCAAACAATCTCCGAGTAATTCTAAAATTTGAGGTACTTGAGTGGCTTATGAGAATACACAAGTGAAGAACTAGACTTAGGAGCAACCAAGTCCTACTAATTGAAAAGACTGCTAGATTGGGGTGGGGTGGGGAGGGGCTTTCTAATATCCTGAAACTGGGAACAAAATCAGGGAAAAGAAGATAAAAATATCTTCTGTATCAAAAACAGAGCCCAAGGCTATGAACTAGACCCACTCTTCACCATTTGTCCTGGTGAGACAGTCAAATTGGGGTGGCTCTGAGCAAGGTGGCTGGTCCATGCTGCCTAAATATGGCTACAAAGGCATGACCTGAAACACCAGATGGGAGTGTGCAGATGCGACCCAGGGATGATCACAGGCTGGATGATCTTATAGACTGGAGGGTCCCACGGAGCCCTAGAGTGGGGACGAGATGGGAATCTGAACACAAACTCTGTCACTCACTAGCAGTGACACCTAAGACAATCATTGCATTGTTCTAGACTTCATTTTCTTTTCTTTCAAAGTGGGACTGAAAGCATATGATTTGGGAGGGTCCTGAGGTTCTGACTATAGTCAGACAGGTCCACATATGGAAGGACATTTAATGCTTGGGTATTTATGTTTGCACTATTAGTCTGCTGGGTTTAGATGTTGTAGAAAACATCAGATTGCTAGTTGGGAGCTATTGTTACTGTGATTCCAGTTACCCTAAATCCTTCTTGACTCCCCAGTGGGTGTAAATACATAATAATTATGACTATTACCCATAAGGCCTCAGTCAACATTAGGAGTGTTAAATTGGCTGAGTTGTTGGACCAGAACACCTCTGAGGCTCTTTTTAACCAAGGATTTCTCATGATCCCAAGATTCTTTTTGGACAAACTTTAAACAAGTTAAGATCAGGGTCTTTAGGAAAAAGGTATCTGTCTTTGCTTCTCTTTCATATCCTTCTCTCCTTGTTTTAGAAAATTAGATTCTTTTGGGGATTGGTATGGGGCAAGAGGAAAAATGAGGAGTCTTGGCAGAGTTTGTGTGATGAAGTCAAGATCTCCTAATTCCATGGAAGAAAGTGAGATGGCTTGTTTAATGTGGAAAGGACTAAAGTTGTGGATTCAAGGATCAAGGATATATTTTTCCCCTGGACTGTTTCTAGGCTGGAGGAGCTGCACAGGATTCACAATTGAGGCTACAAGATAATCTGCTACAAAACTTTTATTTTCCCACCATCCCAAGCACACCACCCACCTCAAGGCAGGAGCCCAGATGAAGCATATGATATTAATTTTCAAGGGATAAAACACTTTTCAGTATTGAAATTTGGAAAGCTTGAATACTTGAAGGTCACATACTTTGTTGGTGGCAAAATGAGCTCTAGATCTCATCTTATTATTAGTCTGCTAGGGCTGCCACTGCAAAATACCACAGAGTAGGCAGCTTACACAAGAGATTACTTTTCACATAGTTATGGAGGCTAGAAGTCCAAGATCAAGGTGTCAGCAGGGCTGGTTTCTGGTGAGGCTTTCTACTTGGCTTGCAAATGCCCACCTTATTGCTGTGTTCTCACCTGGTCTTTCCTCTGCATGCATGCCCTCATGAGGCTTCTTCCCCTTGACAAGGAATTCAGTTCTCTTGAAGAAGAGTGCCATCCTTATCACCTCATTCAAGCTTAATTACCTCCTTAAAGACCCTGTCTCTAAATAGAGTCCGACTAGGGGTTAGGGCTTCAACATATGAAATTTGGTGAGACATAATTCAGGCCATAACACTCCCTAACTCCCCATCTAATGTTCTCTCCACAGCAACACACTACGTGCCAACAGCAATGTGTGTGCAATGGGTGGTAGGAGAAAACTAATTTCATTATTAAGTTGTGAAAAATCAGTGTTTTTAGAGAGATTCCAAATAATTATGGCATGCTTGGGTATTCAGAGGTATTTAATAAAACGTAATAAATGAAAACATAAAATGCTCTTTCTTGCTCTAATTTTAAGCCCACTTCAAGAATGCCTTGAGGGGTCATCTTTTGATATCAACCAGAATTTACAGACTTCAGTATTTCTACTAGGTGCTTTAGCCTGGATGAGAAGAGGCTGAGACAGGAAATTTTCCTATTTTATTTAATATTTTTAAAACTGTCATGAGAAAACAGGATTGGATGACAGATGGCAAGTATGTGACATATGTGACATCATTTTATCTTCTACCAATGGCAAACATTACTTACCAATCATGGCATTCACTGAACAGAGCTTCAGAATACACTCAGTGCAGTGCCTCAAATAGCATTTTTTTTTTTTTAAAGAAAGGGTATATGACTTTGGGAGGCTTAGGCAGGTGGATCATGAGGTCAACAAATTGAGACCATCCTGGCCAACATGGCGAAACCCTGTCTCTACTAAAAATACAAAAATTAGCTGGGTGTGGTGGCATGTGCCTATAGTCTCAGCTACTTGGGAGGCTGAGGCAGGAGAATTGCTTGAACCCAGGAGGCAGAGATTGCAGTGAACCGAGATCGCGCCACTGCACTCCAGCCTCCAGCCTGGTGACAGAGCGAGACTCCATCTCAAAAAAAAAAAAAAAAAAAAAGGTATATGAGGAGATGAAATAATGTTGCCAATAGCTAGCATTAATTGTGTGCCTACCAAGTCCCATACATTGTTTAAATTCTTTACACATATAAACCCATTTCTTCCTCATGACCACCCTATCAAGTAGGCACCAATAGAATTAACATTTTTCTGGTGGGGACAATGAGGCACAGGCGCCCAGCAAAGAAGTGGAAGAACTTGGATTTGAACTCAGGCCATCTGGCTACAGAGCTGGGATCATTGTCATTATGCTATACTGCTCTCTCTCACTCTAGGGGCAGTACTAGAGTTAATGGGGGGATATTGCAAAGAGTCAACTTGGGTCAAAAAAAGAAAATAACTTTTTTTTTACAGTAGGATGGTTCCAATAGTTGAATTGATAGTCACCTGTAATATTCATCTCCCTATCACTGGAGACAACAAGCAGAGTTGTAGAGCTATCTGTTAGGGTTGTGGTGAAATTAGTTTCTGAACTGGATAAAGAATGGAGTGAGTTGGGTTATAGCACTTCAACTTCCATTTGGCTCTAAAAGTCAAGGATTCCTTGACTTAAGCAAGGATTTCTTAACTTAAGCAGTGCGAGCAAAACTAGAAGGAACCACAAGTGACATCCTTCCTGATTCTTTTTTGCCATCTCCCTTACCCCCCAGCATTGTCGAGCAGAAAGAATGCCCAAAATTTGAATAAATCACACTGCATTTCAAAAATAGACACTCAATAGATGCCATATAAAACTCGCACAGCCCCAGAATACAAACAGTAGTTGTGAAAAACTAAATTGAATTCCATCAAACCATTGTTCCTTCATTAGTCTGAGCAGTCTTACTCCTCTTCTTATCACACTTTTCTGGGAAAAGGACAAGTTACAGCAACAATAAAAGTCAGGTAAGTTTGTTAGTTGTCAATGAAGTTGACAATGTCTTCAAATATTAACTATCTCTTTATCTTGCCTCAAGAATGGCATGCTTTGCAAGGCAAGCATCCTTCTCTGGAATGTGACCTTGGCCCTTCCTAGCAGCAGCAAAGAAAAATGCCATCCCTATGAGGTTACCATTTACTGATGGGAAAGAAAATTAATGGCGGTTGCCAAATCATTGCAAATGAAACTCACATATGTCAAATACTGAGGAATCTTCTAATACATCATGTGTCGTTCCTTCCAAGATTTTTATCCGAACAGCTCTTCTACACTTCTGAAAGTCTGTAGTGTTACACTGTGAGCCAAGTGTGAATGGCCTGTTTCAAGACAGTTTGACCCTTTACTTGGACCAGCTCCAACCCAGACTGTAGCCTTACTTCCTAAATTTTTTTTTTTAGACGGAGTCTCGCTCTGTCGCCCAGGCTGGAGTGCAATGGCGTGATCTGGGCTCACTGCAACCTCCACCTCCCGAGTTCAAGCGATTCTCCTGCCTCAGCCTCCTGAGTAGCTGGGATTACAGGCACGCACCACCGTGCCCGGCTAATTTATTTTTTTTTGTACTTTTAGTAGAGACGGGGTTTCACCATGTTGGTCAGGCTGGTCTCAAACTCCTGACCTCGTGATCCACCCGCCTCGGCCTCCCAAAGTACTGGGATTACAGGCTTGAGCCACCATGCCTGGCCCTTACTTCCTAAAACTTAAAGAACAAAACTCACAGAGGAGTCCCTTCTGATTGACTGGTATACTTCAGAGGACCCACCCCTAGGATCAGCTTGAGTCCAAACTCCACTACTGAACCAACACGTGGCACCTTGGGCGAGTCACTTAAGGCCTCCACTTCTCTGTCACTTATTTTCTGATACCTAGAATAGAGATAGTGACCTTTGGTCTTGACTAAATCACAAACAAAAAAAGTGAAGATAAAAGAAAACTCAGTAATAGATAAAGACTGGTTAGAAACACAAGCGTAACAGAGACACAAGGGCAGTAGAGCACTCTTTCAGTGATTCACTTACAGAGGTAGTTCTGGAGAGTCCACAGAGGGTGTAGTTATAACCAGCAGGTGCTAGTGTTTATACAGGACGGATCAAAATCTGTCCTCAGGATTTAAATATACTAGACTATTGAAACTGGATACCTAATTCCAGGTTTGAGTAATTATGAAAAAATAGATGTATAGTTGCAGTGGGGGAAAAAGGTTTATGTTTTCATGTAATAGTTTTCCAAATGTATGTTCTGAGAAAGACTTAACAAATGGGGTTATAAGGATCAAGCAACCTGCTACTAGACCAACGTAAACCTAAACAATTAAATAGAAAAAAATGTTGTTTTGAAAGTTGGGTTTTAGATTTTAAGATTTGGAGGGAATAATAGGAAAGATTGTTAGATAAACTTGTTTCCTGCTTAAGAAAAAATAGTTTTAAGTTAATACACGATGATAGAAATAAAGGAAGAAGAATGACAGCTAACATTTCTGAGTACTTACATTCTATGTATTTACATTCTGGCTACTTACATTCTTTCCCTATTCTAAGCACTTTTCACGTATTAACTCATGTGGTCCTCATAGCAACCTTCTAATCCAAGTATTATAACATTATTATCTTCATTTTACAGATAAGTAAACTGAGGTAGTAATCATCCTCTTCTCACTCTTCTCAGCAATCAAACTTCATACTTAAGACCAGCCTGTGAGGTGTGCATTACACATCCTATATGTGGTTGGTTAATGAATCTGAGATTCAGCCATGTTCAGGTCATACAGTTGGCAACATCAGAATGTGGCCCTGATCTCCTAACTTGAACAACTTTCTCTCCTCAATTGGGATGCCATCCAGTTAAGCCATAATAATGTGCTAGAAGTCCTTGTCTAAAGACTTTCTGAAATTAGATGTCCTCTAATGCATCGTTTAGTGTCTTAGTCCCACACTTGTCTTAGCAGGTCAGCTACATCTGGAAGTGTGTTCAGTCCTGGGTCTTGCTCCAAGCAGGATTTCAGGGCAAGGACATGGCGCTGGGCGAAAGGTCATTTCCCTTTTGAGATTCTCTGACACTCTCCCCCTTCTTTTTAAGTATCCGGGCACCACTGGGCCTTGAATTGTCCAGGCTACTATCCAGTTATTTCTTAAGGATAACTTTGGCCATCCAAAATAAATCCCAAAAAAGTGACCAGTTAAAATAGTATATTGACAAATTACTACCATGGGTAATATTCGTTTTTCTTTTTTTTTTTCTCACATATTTTGCTAACTGAGAAAAGGTTGGCACCCCTTCTCTGGTTGTCTGGTCCAATCTGTTTTTGTTTCCAAGTTTTGTACTATTAGACTAATAAAAAAATAATGCTCAGAGACTTGTCAAACTTCTTCCTGTATCGAAGCTGATCACTGCACACCCCTGAGACAGTCGCTATGACCGGGTGTTCACCTTGAGGTCATACAGTGCATGGGAACAGTTACATAAAAGCCGAAAGAGGGGCTCAGCATGAGGTCAGGAAGTAGCCACAAGCAGCAATGATCAGCTCTTGCAGTTGTATTCCTGCAGCTCACATGCTCTGCATTTGGGCTGACTTACTCAAAGTTCACTCAAGTAAGCCATTGGATTGATCATGAAATCAGGATTAATTCCCCTGCATGGGGCCTCTGGCCTCTTTCCATCAACATTTTTAGAAGGGTAAAATTTTATGTGTTTTTTTAAACTAATTTCTTCTAGTCTTTTCCCTTCATTCACCTGTACTATTGCTTGATTGTAACCATAGTGCATATACAATGGTTTAATCCTGCTTTTTATTTACTTAGTGGCTTATCGTGGGCTTTTTTGTTATAATTGTTTTCTATGTAGCCTTCATAGTGACTGTTATTATTTGGCTGATCAGGCAGCCATTTCTAACTCCCCTGCTCCCATGCTTGTCTTCCATTATAGATTAAAACAAAAACCCCAGTGTTTCTACACACCCTGGTGCCAGGAGTACTCACGTACTAAAAGGCCAAGGAAACAGGAAGAGACGTCTACTGAGAGACTTTAGAGAAGGATTTTTTTTTCCAGATAAAAGGGACAGACATAAAAGGAGAGGTGCTGAAATCACTCTTCTTTTCTTTTCTTTGTGCCTTGAATTGGGTCATCATGCCTGGAGTTTCAGCAGCCATATTGCAGTCATGAGGAGATAGGTGTGCAGACCAAACGCCAAGATGCTAATGTTAGAAAGTGTTTAGCCCAACCCCAGGACCTCCCACCTCTGGACTTTTTGTTTCGCAAATAAGAAATGTCCTTAGGGTATAAGCCTCAGTTAGTCAAGTATTCTGTTTCTTACAACAAAAAGCTTTCCTAACTGTTGTGGTCTTTGCAATGGTCATTTTAACTTTGTTCAAATATGCCTAGATCCTGCAAACCTTGGCAATAGCAGGCAGTTGGTGGAAGCACTTCATGGAAGCTTCAGGTAGCTTTGGGGAGTGACCAGGGTGTAAGAAAGTTTGCTCGATGGCACAGGTTACGTTCTAGTTTAACTTTGTCCCCTTGCCTTTATTCCCTGGAAGCTGCCTCATGGCTCAAGGCAGAGGCCTGGTCTATTATCTCCATTTTTCATGCCCCAACAGTGTCTCTGACAGAATCCCTAGGTATCTGACTACTCACATGAGGCTGACAAAGCATTAGGCTGAATTGTTAAAATTAAGCCAGGAGCTGGAAACCAGGCTGATTCTCTGTAAAATTAAGAGGGTCTTGGGTAACTTGTCTTCTCTCCTTCAAACTTCTTTCCTCCAGTTGCCCCTTCTCCTAACTGCCTGTGTCTCAGCGCATCTACTCTTTTAAGGCGTCTTCAAGTTCTGAACCTTTCCCTGCCCCCCTTGCTCATTTTGCATCCCTTTTGTTCTCTTAACCAGCAGTCACCAAGGAAAAAACAGCCTTTCCCAGGATGGCTTCTTGGGCCTCTTGGGCCCATGTGCTGAAAGAGTATAAATCCCAGGGTCTAATAAGTTAGAGAAGTGTTGCTTACTGAATGCATCCTCTGGGAAATTCACTTTGTTCATCAGGATAGAGAAATTGTTTGAATCTCAATCAAGCCACTATTTCCCAAACATATATGACTTCCAATCCCTTATTCCATGTTAATATTCTGTATATGCAGGTTCTACCCACCGTTTGGGGGGAATATTGTGCTAAAGACACTCTGAAGTGACTGGTCATAGCCACAACTCCAAATTCTCTAATTTTGTACACATTTCCCCAATCCTGTAGGCTAATCCCAAATTCTTTAGTCCGGCTTTTTAAGGTCCTCCACAATATCTACAATCTAGTTTGGAAGCCTCTTTTCCCATTATTCTTCTATATGAACTTTCTGCTTCAACAAAACTCTCCTATTCCTTGTTCCCTAAAGAGTCTGGGTCTGTTTCTGCCTCCCTATTTGCATACATGTTCTTTGGGGGAGGGGCTTCTGAAATTTCATAAAGATGAGGAGAAGTGTCAGAAGTTCTTAATTAGTCATTTAACATTGTGTCTTTTGGGATGCTTTGTTGCAAGCAACAGAAATAGGCTCTACTCAATTTAGGAGGAAGAATTTATTGAAAGGACACTGGGAAACTCAAAGAATTCCTGCAGTATCCAGAGAAAAAGGCTTGAAGACTGTGCAGCCAGGAACAACACTATAAATTCCCTGCAGGATTCATTCATTGAGGACACCATAGCAGCCATACTGCGCCTGGACACTGCAGCTCACACCATCTGCACCATCAGCAAGTGTTCTTGGATGCCGATGCTAGAACCACTGGCCCTGCTGCCTCTGGGAACTGGATGTAGCTGCCATTGTGTCTTTTTTTTTTTTTTTTTTTTTTTGAGACGGAGTCTCGCTCTGTCACCCAGGCTGGAGTGCAGTGGCGCAGTCTCGGCTCACTGCAAGCTCCGCCTCCCAGGTTCACGCCATTCTCCTGCCTCAGCCTCTCCGAGTAGCTGGGACTACAGGCGCCCGCCACCACGCCCGGCTAATTTTTTGTATTTTTAGTAGAGACGGGGTTTCACTGTGGTCTCGATCTCCTGACCTCGTGATCCGCCCGCCTCGGCCTCCCAAAGTGCTGGGATTACAAGCGTGAGCGTGGCTTAAATCTGCCAAAATGGATTCGGCATGTTCCTCTTTTTATGTCACTAGCAGATTCAAAGACCATCTGATTGGTGGAATCTTGATCACATGTCCATATCTAGTGGCAAGGGAGACTGGAAGTCCAGTGTCTGGAATTTCAGCTTCTGCAGGAGGAGCTGGGCCCTGTCTCATAAGAGGATTTCCTAAAGAGAGGAAGAAGTTTCAGATGGTGAGTGGTCAAAAAGAATGACAATTGTCTATATTGTTATGTCATGGATTATTGAGAAACACAAGAGAAAGAAAGATTTTTTTAATACCCCCAAAGGAGTTTACAGTCTAGCTAAGGAGACAAGATAAACAGATGAGATTATTTAAAAATAAGATAACATACAATAATGTAATAAATAAGACTGCTTAATTAAAAGATACTAACATTATGCTGAACATAATCAACAGAGTTAGAGAAAGTGTATTTATATGTTACAGCTCCAAGCCATTGCTTTTCCAACAGATGTTTTTCTGGGGCAAAATTTATGTAAACAAGCCCTGTTTGCACCTAGAATATTTCCACACATCCACCCAGCTTCATTTTCCA
Source organism: Symphalangus syndactylus (assembly GCF_028878055.3). NCBI lineage: Eukaryota > Metazoa > Chordata > Mammalia > Primates > Hylobatidae > Symphalangus > Symphalangus syndactylus. The sequence goes on along the minus strand of NC_072440.2, from coordinate 43,248,618 downwards.
AGCTTATTTGCACGAAGGCAAGCTCCTTGATTGCCCAACAGGATGCACGGTGCTCAGGACTGAGCCATGTGTAATTTATATATATATATATGTATATATATATATACGTATATATACATGTGTATATATATATATATATACATATATGACAGATATAAAGTCTGAAGAATCAGAAGCAATGGCATGAACATGGTAATGGGTATAGGTTTTGACCTGGAGTCAGAGGGAAAGAGAACGAGCCTGGAGTTCTGGGAAATCCATCATCACTCTTCTGCATTGTGTGGTCACTTCTGTCCCTGGGGAAGGGCAGTGCTAAGCCACGCCGGGGTAAAGGCCTATGCAGAGCCAAGAGTTGAGTGCTTTTCCTATGCTGTGTCCAGGTCACTGCTGCACAGGGCATTTGGGAGCTCCGCTCCTGCAGTCAGCCAATGGCCACTCAGGATTAACAGTGAATGCTGTGTGGGCAGAGCTGGAAAAAAATGGGTCACTTGGCTGGTTATGCGATATAGAAGGCCAGCAGCCAGGGCCTCCACCCATAACAGCCATCCAGTCCCAGGGGCCCTGCTGCTCCTCCACCTTTCTCTTTCACGCCATGCAGCTCTCTGCATGACATTCTCCACCTTTCTAGGTGTCAATGTGGCCTCCAGAAAGAGGGTGAAAGTGAAAACAAAACTAGGGGTCAGAAATTAGGTGACAACTTCTCTCCTCCAAAAAGGAAAGGGATTGTGCAATATGGTAGAAAGGAAACTGATTCAATAGCTTTCCCTAGCTGTTATCTGGGTGATCTTCAGCAAGTGATTCTCCCTTCAAATCATCATCCGTAAAATGGGATGATATGAGACAACTCGTATGAAATGATAGCATACTAAAAAGAACAACTACCTACAACTAGGTTAGTTCAAAAACTATGTTCTTTGGTCCTAAGTGATACTTAGGAGTGATTGCAGCTCAAGCTGCTGGTGAGGCGCCGCCGATAATCTTCTGCTGTGGCTCTTGGCTTTGTTTGCATCCAAGAAGGTTCTTAAGGAAAAACCCTTCTGTGTTAAGATTGGTTGGTGTAATCAGAGCACAGGCATCAAGAGGAGCTCTCATCCAGCCTGATCATCCACCTCACCTGCTTGGATTCTCTTTTCCATATCATGTGTGCATGCATGCACACACACACACACTCACACTCCCATCCACACAGCCCTGAGGAATGCATAAAGTGTAATAATGAAGTAATGACTAGTGCCTAACAAGGGCAATATGTAAAATGTTGTGCCAGTAGTGGACCTAGACTCCCAGGTTTGGAAATCCTGACTCTGCAGTTTGCTTGCTGTATGACCTTTGACACATTCCTCAACCTCTCAGTCCCTCAGTTTCCACATCTACAAAATAGGATAATAATAGTACCTGCCACACAGGATGTTGTGAGGACTACCTGGGTTGATACACATAAAGCACTTAAGGTAGGACCCAGCATGCAGTCATTACTCAATAACATTAGCTATTATAATTTTTAATATTATTTTCATACATCTAATTGAATGCAGTTGTATTTAAAGCATCGGTAAGAAAAGGAAAAATGGATTGTACACATGTTTTGTGTGCTGTGTCTTCTATATACATGACTTTATTGAATCCTTACCTTAACCTGAAGCTCAGGGCTACTATTATTCTGAGGCTGATGCCCAGACAAGTAACAGGTCCAAGGGCTGGAAACCCTGGTGCGCCTGGCCCTGTGCTCCCACAATGCCATGCTTTCCCTTCTCTGGGACACTGCTACCATCACCTGAAATCGTCAAAATTCTTCTTTGGGAATTTCCTTCAGAACTTTGATGACTGTGTTTAGAATTTCCTCAGCACTGGCAAATCTTCTTCTTTTGAAAAATACATTATCAGCATTTTTTAAGAGTCATTTATTGTCAAGATGAATAACTCAATAGGGTAATACTGTTTGGGGCTAAAATGAAGGTATGATTAATGTTTTTAAGTGGCCGGTAAACCAGTTCGGGAAACAATTCCAAGAGTAAAAGTTCTGAAATATTTTTGAAAAACTCAATATCCCAGGAAAACTGCATTTCCCAGCCCTCTTTTGGCTATGTTGACTCTGACACACTTCTGCAGATGGGTTTTTAACAGCGGGGTTGTTCCTCGACTATGTAAAAGAACATAGATTAAGACTGTTTGCTGTGGTTTCCATACTTGACCTCTCCGCACCACATATTGAAATTTGATCCCCAATGTGAGAGGCGGGGCAAAAGGAGGGCATTTGGGTCAGGAAGGCAGATCCCTCATGAGGAGATTAATGCCCTCCCTTGGAGGTGAGTGAGTTCTCGCTCTATTAGATCCTAGCTAGAGCTGGTTGTTAGAAAAATCCTGGCACCTTCCCCTGTCTCTGGCTTCCTGTCTCACCCCGTGATCTCTGTACACGCTGGCTCCCCTTCCCCTTCCCCCATGAGTGGAAGCAGCCTGAGGCCTTCACCAAAAGCAGGTGCTGGTGCCATGCTTTTTGTGCACCCTGCAGAACCATGAGCCAATTAGCCTCTTTTCTTTATAAATTCCCCAGCCTCCGGTATTCCTTTACAGCAACACAAGTGAACGGAGCCACTATCTGAGCATAACTATGAGTTGTGTTTGGGGCCTGTGGTAGGATGTGAGGGTTGGCATTCCCTGCTCTTTGCCTGTCTTTCTACAGTGATGTTCTCCTCCATGGTCCCTGGAATAGTCTTCTGTCTCCAGGCCCCGCAAAACCCAGAACCATTTTGGAGGACAGCACGACAGAGGAAGAGGAATGGCATCGAGAGAGGCACTGTACATGCGTTATTTCATTTATCCTCAGAACAGCCCGTTTCACTGGGGGAAACTAGGCCCAGAGGGGGTCCAGAACCTACTCCAGATCACACAGCTGGACAGAGCAGAGGCAGGGGTGGCACGTGCCTCTAGATTCCACTTTGCCTGTGGCCAGAGCAGCGTTCTGGCCACCCCAGGCCGGAGCACCTCCCTGCTGAGCCCTTTTAAGTAGCCTAGATTGGGAGGCAGAGCAGTGTAGGCAGGGGTATAATTAAGTCATTAAGCTGACTGCTCTGGCAGGAGGAGGCTTTCTGGCCCACTTGTTCCTGGCTTCAGTAGCACCGATGGTTCCCAGAGATCATCCTCTTTGTGCAAGTGTTTGACTCAGTGGTCTGTACTGGAATTAGATGGATCCCTTTGCCACCACCTCCGGCCTCTACGGCTTGTGCTCTGGAGGCCCAGCCTTCACGTGCTTCTCCTCCAGAGCAGGCTGCCGGAGAGAAGCTGCTAGCTGTGTTGTGCCCTTGACACGGCCGTCCACATTAACTTCAAGCACTGCCAAATTGGCAGGTTAAACAGAGAACCATCACCTTTTCAAATTCTGTGCTTATCTTATATTTTATCTACCCCAGAACTCATCTCCAAAAAATGGGGAAAGAGAGATGAAGGGGATGATAGAAAAACAAGGTAGCTGAACTTGTACTTTAATTGAAAAAAAATCATAATTACTCTAAGCAAAAAATACTTGTAGACGAAAGCACGTGTTCAAAAAAACAAAGTGATCAAAATGATATTAACTTTATGTTTTTTCTCTTCCCACCTCACCTCCAGATTCTTGACTTGTTTCATCCTACTGGTTCTTTTCAAATTATACCTGTGATAATTCAGCTGTTAAAAGAGGAGTTTTGAAGTCCCGTTAATATGTGACTCAAGGAAAATCCAAGGTAGGGAGAAAAATTAAACTCCTCCGCCACTCTGGGGAACTTGGCTCTCTAAGGAGACATTGTTTTAAAACCAAGAACAAGCCAGAGATGACCAAGATTAGGTTTTATTCTTTGCTTCTCAAATCTTGATCCTAATCCATTAGAGCTAATTTTGCCTGATTCCTTTTCTGGATGCTCTGGGCTTGGGTGGGTTTCTCTTAGATGGAGGAAGAGTCAAGAAATGGGTTATGGGGAGGGAGAAAGGGACAGATTTCATTAAACTGCCAAAAATAGGTTTATGCCAGTAATAGCACGTATGATGCAAACTTGCTTCTACATGCAGAATAATCATCTGTATGGGAAGTTGCTTATGAAGATGATGACATTTAAGAGTTTGGCATCCCAGCAGTTTCACCTTTGATCTTGGAAAACTGCCCAAAGTAACTAAGTCATTTACAATCTGCCTTGCTTGCCATTTTAATGATTTTCAGGGTTGAGGGGGCGCTTCCTTCTTCATTGTGCATTACCAGAGGCCTACTTTCTGATCTAAAAGAAGCAAAATAGGTGAGTCTCACGCTCTGTGATTAAACAACACAGGCTTTGCTATACAGTGACCTTATTTATACTCCAAATAACAGCCTACAGCAGATCGCATTTGACAAATTTTAATCCTCTTAAACTGAAGTCTGAAACAGACACTCGATAGGCTCTTCATTGCCCCAGAAGTGACAATGCTCTTCTCCTCACGAGGCTCCAGTGGAAGCTGGATCCTCACAGAGGGGCAGCCATCTGGGACTCTGGGTGGAGGCCAGCCCACAGCTCTACACCTCCCGTCTTGCCTCCACTCTGAGGGTGGGCTGAGGGCAGAAGGAAGTGGACCTGGAGTTGTAGAGACAGCTGTTTAGTGGAGGGCTCTCTGTCCTGGCTAGTCAAGGTGTGTGATGGGTAGTGGCAGAGAGAGGGGTAGGGAGTGGTGAGGGAAGTCCAGGAAGCCCTGACAGGTGAAGATGGGGAAGTTGAGAAGATTGGAACGAGAGTGTGTAAAGGCAATGCAACATTTCCCCTGCTCCTGAAGACAAAACATGGGCGAGGAAGCCATGGATGTCGAGGCTTTAAAGCTAACTTTAAGTAAGGGAGATTGTTCCAGGTTATCTGGGGGCCTGGTTCTCTCCATTGAATGGCATTCAGAGTGGAACTGAGGCTTCCTGATGAAGAAATTCTGCCTGTGCAGAGCAACTTTGGCCCGTGCCCAAGAGTTCAAGTCTGTCTTTTCTGACAGCCTGCCCTATGGATTTCAGAATTGCCTATCCAGTCCCCATAATCAGGTGAACCAATGCTGTGCAATAAATCTCTTAGTATCTGTCTCCTTCTGATGCGGTTTTACTGGTTAAAACTTGACTGATGCAGATTTGCAGCCTGGAGTCCCCTTCCGAATGTGAGAATTTGTGGCTTCAGCTGCTGGAAGCCTGGCTGTGGCAGAGGCCCTCAGCTGCCAGCTGTCCTTAGGGAGTGCTTTGACTGAGCAGAGTCCCCTTGCCCCAGGTCACACTCCCTTCCCAGGGCAGCAAAGCTCCAATGACTGGCTGATGTGGGGCTAGAAAGGCTGGGCCCCTGGCCCCAACTCTGGGTAAACCTGAGGGCTGCCTCAGCTTCAGAGCTCCCCATGAACTTGGCTGAGGCCTTCATTGTGGCTGCATCATAGCCCCACTGCTCCCTTCACCCCACCCTCCTTTCTTCCCTTCTTACAAACCTTATAAACTGCCTGATAAACCTCCTGCCCAAGAATCCTCATCTGCTCCCCGGGAAACCCCATCTGTACCAGGAACCTTGCTCCACTGAGTTTCCATCTATTTCCTGCATCTTTGACTTTCCCTTCTCATTCATCTCTTTCCCCTCGCCACATGTAAATGCTCTAGGCTCTCCCATATTAAAAAGAAACACAACCAGGAAACATAATAACCATTCCTAAGTTGTGTCATCCTCAAGTTGTGGCTGGTTTTTGTTTGTTTGTTTATTTTTTCCGTATCCCAACTTCTTGAGGAACTAACTGGACCCTGTCTCATCTTCGCCTTCCACTTACTCCTCGATACAGCATGGCTTTCCTCAGCCGCCATCACTCCCTGAAATTGTTCTCAAGAAGGTCACCAGCAACCTCCTATTTATTAAAATCCCATGACACTCTTCAGCCTTTCCCATACTTGACTTGGTGACTGGCAATGTGATTTTCTTTTGCCTTTATGAAATTGTTGTCTGGCTCCAATAGCCTCCATCACCCCCTCTGCACTGGATTCCCATATATCTCCCTGGCTGCTTCCCTTCAGTGTTCTTCATGGACTCCTTTTGTCAGATGTTCAGTAGCTCCCTTTGTCAGCCTCCTTCTACTCTACACTGTCTCCTTGGGCGATTTGGCCACATCTGTAATTTCAAAGATCACCTGTGTGCTTAAAGGCTACCAAATCCTTATTTCTAACCTCAACCTCTGTCCTGGGCTCTGAATGCTGCATATCCAACTATTGAACATTTCTCCCTAAATGTTTTATCTTGTCTAATACTGAATTCACCCTCACACATGTTCCTCCCTTCTGAGCTGATAATACAATACATTCTTCCCACCAACAGAGCCTGCAGTGATCTTCAATTCCCCACCCCCACCCCCTCTGCCGCTCTCTCTCTCTCTCTCCCTCTCTCTGTCTCTCTCTTTTTCTCAACTCAGCCACTGGTCACTAGGGCTTGTGGTAGCATCCTCTTAAATAGTGTATTCTCTCAAAGTAGCCCTGCTTCTCCCACCTTAATATTTCATCTCGGATCTTCACTGTCTCACATATTTTATAACATAAAAAACAGCATTTAAAGCTGAGTGATGTGTGCTCCACACTGTGGAGGGCTTGGCTCTGTCCTTTCTCTGGTTACACTGCTAACCACAAGTCAAAAAGTCCATAGGACCTACAGGACATTGCCACCATGGGCCCACACACCCCAATTCCAGGCCATGTTTCCATACCTAGAACTGTGGATTCCCTGTCCAAATGGCCTGAGCCTGCTTCCAGGGCTGACGTGGGACTCTCTCACAGATCCATGCCCCACGTGTATGCTGCATTGCTGGAGTGCATGCCTGTAGGCTTGAAAGTGGCAACAGGTGGCTGTTTGCAGCGGGAAGGGACGGAGGCTGGACGGAGGGGTCAGATAGTCCATATGCACATGTGTGCAGAATTTCTTGTGGTTCTAGATGGAGCTGGGGTGTCAGACAGAGGGAGAACAGGGGTAAGCTGTGACTAATTTTAGTCTTTCTCCCAGCCCCATGAATGCTGGGGAAGAGGGTTCCAGTTATGAAGCATCTTTTATACACCAAGTACAAAGCTAAATAATGGGAATTAAAGATGAACCAGGCATACTCATTGCCCTCCAGAAGCTCAGGAACAGACAAGAAGGGGAGCCATTATAAAATGAGGTGAAAGCCATTTTCATAAAGGCATGTTTGAAGACTGTATGGGGTGGCAGGGTCAATCCCTGCCAGATAATAGGGAGAGGCTTTCCACATGGGAGAACATTTGACCTGAAATTTGAAGCCTGAGAGTAAGTTTGCCAAACCTGAGAAAGCCACTGTCAGCAAAGAAAACAGCAAGCATTCACAGAACCATGGGTGGCTGAGTGGGCTGGAAGCTCTGGGAGAGGTGGCTGGAGAGGCAGCAGGACGGTCATGAAGGGGCTTATAGGGTTTGCTGGGGAGCTTCTACTTCATCCCAAAGGCCATGGGGAAGCTTTATGCATTTAAAGTTGGGGACTCAGTTGGTATTAGCTACACGTTTGAAAGATTTCTCTGGATTAGCCTCTTGAGGGGTTTCCTCTTCTCCAGCATCCGCACCCCTCCCTGAGAGTCCACCTGTCACCCTGCTGCCAACCTGATCCTTCTGAAACCCACATTGGATGCTGTCACTCTTCTGCTTCTTCCCGTTGCCTCCAGGTGAGAGCCCAGTTTCCACTCCCTTTCTGTCCAGCCCCTCTCCTGCCTGCTCAGTCTCTGCCATGTGCTTCTTCTGTTGCAGACATACCCCATCGCTGGCCCCACCCCAAATACACCACACTTTCGGATTACTCTGCACCAATGCTCTTCTCCAAGTTGCCAGCCCGAATAAGTCCTTATCTTTCAGGCAGTATAGTGGAGAGAAAAGAGCACAGATTTTACATACAGACTGATCAGGGGTATAGTCCTGGTTCTGCCACTTCGTGGCTCTGTAATGTTCAGCAGGCCACTGAAACTCTGAGCTTTGACTGCCAAACTTCTCTAAGGGACATAACACCCACTTTTCAAGGCTACTGTGAGGATTAAACGCAATAACAGAGGTAAGTGTGTGGCGTGAGCACAGCAGACTGCACCTGGAATGAGCTTGCTGGACCCACAAGCCCGCTGGACTTCAGCTTTCCCCACAGTGGACCCCTGCTGCACTTCCCAGTATGTATATCTGGAATCTGTCTTAGTTCCTTGCTGTAACCCAGCCTGGTTCCTGCCACATTCTGCACACCAAGGGAGGCCCTGCTCCCCAAGCCCCAGCCATTGCCTGGTGTCCTGCTGCAAACCCAGGGGATCCCTGGAGGCCACGATGCTGCCATTTGCCCACACTCCAGCCCCTCTCCACCACCGTGTCAGTCCCTGCTGGAGATGGATGCTGACACCCACGGATCCGAGCTCATTGCATTGTTTGGATGTAATTTTGATTTCATTGCTATTCACCTACAAAGTTGCCTAGCTCCTAAGCCCAAGTTCTGCCTTTTTCCACTTTATTCGCATCTTCCCATCAGCTAGCAAAGGATGGCTTTGAAATCTGTGCCTTATACACTGTACAATAAGTCCCGTGGCTTATGACCGTAACTAAGGTGATTATGTAATTTACTATCTAAATCATTACTTTTTGAGACTGAAAGGGAACAATCAGAGTTAACTAAATGTGTGGTCATTCAAACCATAACCCATAATCCAGATAGCATTGGTCACTGGGGAGATGCAACAGTGAGCCCAGGAAATAAATTTTCTTCTTCATCTATCTCCTCTATGGGCTGTGGCTATGTTGCCTTCAGCTGTAGAGACGTCACTTGTAATTTTAATTTGTTCTCATCAGCCCGCTCTGTTGTTATGGTTCACCTAGGGAAGCATCCAGCCACTAAGAAAGAGAAGGGAGAACAGCGCTTCACTGCCTGCCATGCCTGAGGCGCAGAGCGGCTGTTGGCTGCTCTGCCAGGAGCTCTGCAGGGACATGGCAGCCGTGCTCTGTGTGGGTGGGAGAGGTGGCGGCATTTTGCGGTGCTCGTCATTCTTATTTGACAACTGTTTGGGGTTTTAGAAACTCTTGGCATTGGTTTATAACACCCCACCCACCCTGTCTCGGTAACCACCATTTGCCCTCCCTACACGAGGTCATGCCAATTGTAAGATGAGGCAAGGCAGGCTCAGCAGCCCTGGCTGGCTCCCACTCTGACACCTAAAGAGCTTTGTCTTGCCTCTGGTCAGACTCACAACTTCCTGTACCCCTCAGAATCAAGCCCTTATGAAGGGGTTCAAGTGCCAGAATGCTGACTTCCCATAGACTGGCAATGGAAATAAAAACTTCTTTCTGCTTTCAGAAAGCATATTGAGTTAGCATGATTCTTAGTCATTTGCATCATTATGAGAGAATCTGTGGGTGTGTGCCTTAGAGAGTGTGAACACATTTATTCTGGCGTTTGATAATGTATTGCCATTTAAACGAAATTCCCTTCAGCTCTTTTATTTCACCATCATGTATGGCCTTGAGCTAGCCCACCATACGAACCTCCTAGGAGTAGGGTGAAAAGGAGAAAGGAACCAGGACCAAGTTACCCTGTATACATGACAGAGATAATGGAGGAGGGGGTATAAAAGTGCCCACTGAGGGGCTCAAATAATACTCTTTAAATTCTCCCTGTAGGGCAGGGCGTGCCAGCTCACGCCTGTAATCCCAGCACTTTGGGAGGCTGAGGCGGGCAGATCACGAGGTCAGGAGTTCAAGACCAGCCTGGCCAACATGGTGAAACCCCATCTCTACTAAAAATACGAAAATTAGCCGGGCGTGGTGGCGGGTGCCTGTAATCCCAGCTACTTGGGAGGCTGAGGCAGGAGGATCGCTTGAAACCAGAAGGTGGAGATTGCAGTGAACCGAGATTGCACCACTGCACTCCAGCCTGGGTGAAAGAGCGAAACTCCATCTCAAAAAAAAAAAAAAAAAAGAGTCTCCCTGTATTGTGCCCCCACCTCAAATTTGAGAACTACCATTATATTTGTTTAAATCCTCCTAAAACTAGTAATTATTGAGTAATTGCTTTGTACCAGCAGTTCCTAACCCACATAATCACCATATGAGCAGGCACTGTGGTCTTCACTTTACGGATGTGGACACACTGGCCCACAGACCTTCAAACAGTTCCCCAAGAGCACATGCTAGTAAGAGGTAGCTCAGAGCCAGGTCTCTTGGCTTTGAAACCTGTGCCTTGTACACTGCACAATAGTCCTCTCAATTTTATGCTGCAGACCTTAGCCACAACAGAGAGATTCAGTTCTGTATGTGGTCCCCTTATTATAATGACTGTCATCTCGGGTAGAATAGACAAGGACAAAATGTATACTGCCTACCTTTTTAAAAAAGAAGTATATTTGGTTGTTCCGGGATAAGGGATGGGGAAGAGAGTGAAAGCATTCAAATTGAATTATAAGGATATGATAGGCCAATTGAAAGATAATCAAAGTCTTTGGATTTTCATTATTTTATTTGGCTTGGATTATTCTTGAATTGGCTGTAACTCTAAAACATGCTTAGAATTAATTCCCCAAATCTCGCATTTAGGAAAATGGCCTCAGAATGCAATTAATAAAATGGCAAATTTTAATTCATCATTCTAAATTCTCCATTACTTCAAAGACATATTTCAGGCAGATTTGATATACAGGTATTTGAAATTACTAGGAGTCATAAAACAAGGCATTGAGTCTGGAATCTGGAATTTTCCCTTTAGAATAAACCTGCATTCGATGATTATTCCTACATGAAACTGTGCTATTGCAGCCCTTGCACCATTATTCAACTTTGTAAATAGGGTAGATGGAATCATAGGAAGCAGTGCTGACAGTTACTAAAATATAGTTGGAGGCCTTTACAAGTTTAATAAAATGCAGGGGAAAGGGGAAGAAAAAGAATGGGGTTTACCCTGGAAAGGAGATTCCAGGGTCAGGAGAAAATTGTGCAACTTTCTGAGTTCTGCCCTCCCTGGGCCAGGCCAGGTCACTTGGCCAATTCTTGCCAAAACTTTTCAACCCAGTGACTCAGGAACTGGACTTTTCCATTCTAGCCTGTGGGAATGTGGCTGTGATTTTATAACTGGAGTCCACAGAACAATGAGATTTGCCTTTTGAAAAATTGCTTTTCAGACACCAGCACTGCAAAACACCTACTTCTACCGGCTCACCAGTGGAGCTCTTAAAACTTTTTTAAACACTCAGTTCTTGGGTGAACAACACACCCAGCCTCTCCCCAATAACTAGAAGAAAAGGTCAGCATCCTCCACATTTGAAGGTCAAAGTCCTGGTCAAAGATGCTGTTTTGATTCACCCATGGATAATGGCCAATTTGATAGACGATATAGAAGCAAACAAACAAACAAAGACCATGTAAATCAAGCTTGCCTTTAGATGCTTGGCCTAGAATAGGGAGTACAGCTTAGTGCCTAAAAACTTGGACTGTGAAGAGAGACAGGTTTGGGTTCCAATCTCAACCACATAGGCAAGTTATTTAAACTCTACAAACCGTAGTTTCCCATCTGTAAAATGAAGACGTCAATTGTACTAACATGTATTTTTTATGAGGATTACATTTTTAAAAATTCACACAAAATACTTGACATAGGGGAAATAATAAAATCATATTGTATAGACAGAACCATGCTAAACAGAGGATTCTTGTATCCACTGAATGCAGGTGCTACTGTATGAGGCACACTCAAATGGCCTCTTAAGTGGCTGGCTTGCTTGCCTCTTTCTCCACCTTCTTACAGAAGAGCAATTCCTAATGCCTGACATGGCTTGAAAAAAGCTGACAGGGGACAGCCTCCAGATATAACTGAGCAGGAAGCTAGAAACAGCAATCCCTGCACATTCTGCTAAACTCAAGCTTGAGGGAAGTCTGGTGGTGCATTCTGGCTTGGACTAGGGAAGAGCAACTGGCCAAGATCATGGTCCAGCCACCAATTATCACCTCCTCTGAGGAACACACACCCTTTTTTAAGTAATCAACCAATTAAAATTTTAAACTCAGGAATCTTTCTCTTAAAACATACAGATTTTTATTACAATTTCAAAAACATCCAAGACAATTATAGCCTAAATGCAATTATTTATAGCCGTGTAAAAATATGGGTCAGATGAATAGAAAAGACGGCTGGTTTTGTTCATTTGTTTTTACTCTCTCACTGTACCACTGTGTGGTTTAGAGTCACTGCATTTGGTTGTTAGCAACTAGATAATTTCCAACCAGCTATAAGAATCGAACCTGTTTGGTTTATCACACACAGACACACACACAGAGTTGTGTATACAAATACAATCTAAATGTCCCCTTATAAGAATCGAACCTGTTTGGTTTATCACACACACACACACACACACAGAGTTGTGTATACAAATACAATCTAAATGTCCCCTCAATGGGTAAACAGGAGTTGAAACAGTTGGAATATTCATTACTATGGGTAAGTTAGAATTGTATGAACGTAGGCAGAAAATTTTCCTTCCCTGGGTCTTGGGTTTTTGAAATATAAATAAATGCACCTAATTATGCTTACAGATTGTTTCAGTCATCTAGTGGTGTTTTAAAAATGTGAATGTGAATGACTTTTCTAAGCACTCACTTCCTAGTTCCCTAATATCACCCAGCTGCCTGCTTCTCACATTTGCTTCTCTTCTTGGTCCCTGGAAGCATTTGGGCTTGCAGACCCTGCCTGAGATGATTTAGGCTTCCTCTAACTTCCAGACTCTGCTATCCTGATTCTTGCTGAGTTGCTGAGTTGTTGAATCTCTTTGTTGGGAGAGTAAGTAAAACTCTCATTCTTTTACAGATAGGCTTGCGGATTTATTAGGAAGAAATGAAGCATGCTCAGACAAAAAGAAAAAAAAGTCAATTTCTTATTATTCTTCCATTTTTTAATTTCTTTGCAGATATTTTGGAAGATCCCTGGTTCTGTAACTCTATATTCTTATCCGCAAGGTATCACTTATTTCAGCCAATTAATAACCACCTCTCCTTGTCAAGATGTTATATCTGAGACACTCCCAAAAGTTTCCGCTGGTTTTTCTTCCTTTGTCTTTGGCTTTCCTTAGGGATACTGGGCAAATATCCCTGACAACTTAAACACTGATGTGACAAATAGAGATTTCACATTTATGATTAAACCCTCATGATTCCACAAAGGGACAACCTGAGCCATCATTTGGTTTGAGCTTGGAGCCAACAGAAGTTGAGTCAGACACTCCTAGTGAGTAAAGGCTCGCGGGTTCAACTTAGAATCGAGCAGGGCAGAGGGGCCTTTGGTTGTAGAGCTGTACTCAAAGAACATAACACTCCTCCTGCCAAACCAAACTTAATGGCTCTGCCCTCCAAAAGTCACAGCTTTTATCAACCAACTGGTATTCTACTGTGAGACGCACAGTCTATTCCACTTTGATCTCAGCAACAATATGCTGGAGGCAATGATCTCAATTTTGCAATCATAGCTGAATTGATGTAAAACTGGGGACACTTCACAACTTCCTTTACTCAAATCTCATTTCTCCCTAATAGCAGAGCCACTGCCCCCAAACTGGCAATTGGCTAGAACAGTGTGCAGAATCACCTGAGGATCTTGCTGAAATGATAATCCCGACTCAGTGAGCTGGGAGTGGGCCTATGATTCTGCCTTCTGACTGCTCCCAGCTGATGTGGGTGCTTATGGTCCACAATTGCATTTGGAGTAGCAAGGACCTAGACAGCTTTGTTCATTTCAATTAGGTGTTTATTTGCTTCCAAGTGCTGACTTCTGTGCTAGGGGCTGGGAATACAAAGATGCATGAGACAATTGCTTTCCTTGAAAAGCTCACTATTTAATGAAGAGGTCGACACATAAATATCTAACTATGGTATACATGATAATTGCTATCATTACAATATGAATACAGTCCTTTGGCACCAAAGAAAGAAGTGAGAGATAAAATTATAACTTACAATCAATGTACAAATACTCCTATCTCTACCTACCTCTGTCCTTTTTTTATCCTGCTCATGTTCCAACATGAAAAACACTTGTAACGTGGAACCCAGATCAGACCTCCCTTAAAACTGATATTTCGAAGAAGTCAAGCTCTGGACAAACTGCATATAAGCAGATGCTTTCAAAAAGGTGAAATCATGATTCTCATGTAAATATAAAACGAATGTGTGTCAAATACTTTATCCAATTAACACTGATTGAAGAGCATTTGAGAAGCCACGTATTTAGAGGCAACATTAGGATAGATTGCCAGGTCAAACACAAAGCTGGTCAATGTCCAACAGAGCCATAAACTGTAAGATAACTTTTGGGTTATCTTTTCTAAGGGACAGAAATTATTTGCATCTCCAGCAGATAAAACCTACATGTTAAGAACTGGATCTCTAGAGCTGTAAGGTAGCTCAAACAATAGAAAGTCAACCTAGCACTAAGCCCCTGGTAACCTCTTTTGCTTATTTTCAAGTTTCAGATAAATTTTGTGATTTCACACCCAGCCTCCAGAAAATTCTTGCAAGATGGGAGAAGATCCCCCTTCACTTCAACTAGCTCTAAAGGTACTTTAGGAACGGAACCTTCCTAATTTACCTGATTGGACCTCATTCCCAGATGAAATGATTGTTAGTAATAGCATCTGTCATTGATTGAGGTACTAGATTATGTGTTTTAGGTACATTATCTCTCTCAGTCTTCACATCAGCCCTTGAAGTAAGTACAACTATCCCTCCTTGACAGTTGAAGAAATAATCTCAGGGAGGTTAGATGAGTTGCCCCAAACCATGCAACTACTGGCACAGCCAGGATTCAACACAGTAATATTATTATGAATACAGTAAGTAATTAGCAAATGAATATGAGGCCTTAATGTTAAACAAGAATAGGTTGGGTTTGGGATCAATGTGATTTGTACGATTTTTTTTCACAGTGCTTAACATTTGCAGGTCCTTTGGATGAGGGCATTGTTTTCAGCACCTATGTTAAAAATAGAATAATATTTGATTGAAAAAGAGTGGGGAGGCCAGGAGAGAGCAGTTTGCTGTGGGACAGACACTGTGGCATTCCAGGCTGCAGTTTTAGGGCCTGGAACCACAGGAGCGCAGTAAGGGCAGGGCTGGGCAGGGCTGGGCAAGGCAGGGTCAGCTCACACTCCCCACCTCCGGCTGCTCCTTGGCACCTGGCTGCATGGCTGGTTCACTTCCTCTGCTACACGAAAGCTATTTCTCAGGACCTGGGATGAATAATCTAATCAAGAATGATGCCACCTTCCCAAGAAGCACTTCCTGGCCGCTCCCCAGCCACCTCCTCACGACTACGTCCTCCTGAGGGCCTATCATAGAACTTTTCTGCTTAGGGTAGGTAAAGGGAAGTCCTAACAGATGAGCCATTAGCTGGGGTGGGGCAGATTGCAGAGCGGGAAGGCAATCTCTCTCAGAGCAGAACAGGGCTACAGGCAGGCAGGGAGCCACCGCACCTATCCCAGAGGTCATTTCTGATATTAGAGTTCCCTTGGATATTTGTTAAAAAATGTGTCCTCCCAGACCCCAACCCAGACTTACTGATGAGAACTCAGGGATAAAGCTCAGAAATCCTTAATTTTTAACAGCCTTTCTTGGTGATTCAATCTGAAAACCTTTTGTCCCAGATCATTAGTTCTTACCCCTGATTTCACATTAAAAATTAAAACCACCTGAGAAACTTCTTTTTTTTTGAGACAGGGTTTCACTCTGTCACCCAGGCTGGCGTGCAGTGACACAAACTTGGCTCACTGCAGCCTCGACTTCCCAGGCTCAACAATCCTCCCTCATCAGCCTCGCAAGTAGCTGAGACTACAGGCACACGCCACCACTCCTGGCTAATTTTTGTATTTTTTTTGTAGAGGCGGGGTTTTGCCATGTTGCCCTGGCTGGTCTTGAACTCCTGGGCTCAGGCAATCTGCCTGCCTCAGCCTCCCAAAGTGCTAGGATTACAGGAGTGAGCCACCCTGCCCCTGAGAAACTTCCAAAAGCAGGATGTCCTGGCCCGGAAATCTGTATTTTTTAAGTTCTCTGTCCCACCCATTCCAGGGAGATTCTAAAGTAAAGCTAGTGTGGAAAACCATTTTTCTAGAATTCAGTGCTTCTCAAACAAGCGTGCATTCAAATCATCTGGGAATCTTGTTAAATACAGATATTGATCCCATACGTCTGGGGCGGGTCCTGCGACTCTGCATTTCTAATAATCTCTGTGGTGCAGCAGATGCTGCTGGTACTACCTTGAGTGGCGAGATTCTCCATTGTAGATCCTTAACCTTGGCTGAGCACTGGGATCACCTGTGCCAATTGTATTGGTTTCTTAGGGCTGCTGAAACAAATACCAGAAACCTGCTGGCTTCAAATAGCACACATTTATTCTCTTACAGTTTTGGAAATCAGAAGTCCAAAACCAGTTCCACTGGGCCAAAGTCAAGGTGTCAGCAAGGCTGCCTTCCTTCTAAAGGCTGTAGGAGAAATCCATTTCCTTGCCCTTTATAGTTTCTGGAGGGCACTTACCGTCCTTGGCTGCTCATGGACCCTTCCTCCATTTGCGAAGGGCATCATCCCTCCTATCTCTGCTTCCCTTGTCCCCTGGCCTCTGACTCCTCCCCAGTAAGGAACCTTGTGGTTACATCAGGCTCACCTAGATAATCCAGGGTGATCTCCTCATGTCAACACTCTTAACTTAATCACACCTGCAAAGTCCCTTTCACCATATAACAGCATGTTTATAGCAGTACGATTTGCTACTGAGAAAATATGGAACCAGCCCAAATCTCTATCAATCAATGAGTGGATGAAGAAATTGTGGTGTGTATATCTATATCTATATATAGATATACACACATACATATATATAATTATGTTTTTGTATTTTTGTATATATATTGTGTATATACATATACCACAATTTCATCATATATTCATATAGATATATGATGGAATACATCATAATTCATATATATATATGATGGAATACTACTCAGCCATAAAAAGAAACGAATTAATGGCATTTGCAGCAACCTGGATGGAACTGGAGACTATTATTCTAAGTGAAGTAACCCAGGAATGGAAAACCAAACATTGTATGTTCTCACTCACAAGTGGGAGCTAAGCTATGGGGACGCAAAGGCATAAGAATGACACAATGGACTTTGGTGACTTGGGAGGAAAGGTTGGGAAGGGGGCAAGGGATAAAAGGCTACAAATTGGGTGCAGTGTATATTGCTTGAGTGATGGATGCACCAAAATCTCACAAATCACCACTAAAGAACTTACTCATGTAGCAAAACACCACCTGTTCCCCCTAAACCTATGGAAATTAGAAAAAAGAATCACAGGCTCCAAGAATTAGAACATTTTTGTTGGGGGTGCATGCATTCTTCAGCCTACCACAATTTTTTTTTTTAATTCTGAAACTGAGGTCCCTTGGTAAAGACCCTGTTGTGTTTGGTCTAGGGCAAGGCCAGGCCCAGGTATTGTCAGAGGCTCTGGGCTGAGGACAGCACTATGCATAGGGGGCTTGTGAAACGCCACTCCGCCTAGGCCAGGGCACACTCGCGCAGGGCCTCCCTCCACCCCTTCCACTGATTCCTCCCTGGACTTCCACTCAAAAACCCCAGCACACAAACTGAGGCCTCACAAGAGAGTCAAGGAGGCAAATGTTGGTCTTTCCCCCTGCTTGGGAGGCCATTGCGATTAGGGACCTGGTTCCTGCTTTTGGTCCCGGGAGTTCACAGAGCTAGGGCAGCAGGCAGAGGGTTGAATCAGCCCTTCTCCCCAAGCAGGCCCTGGATATTAGTGAGTTTCCTTTTTATTTGGCATTTGTAGTATTCCCAGCCACTTCTCAACCCTTATAATTATAACCCAGATCCCACTCAGCCTCCTTCAGCTCGGGTTTAAAAGCTAAGCGATCTCTTGAAGCAGCCAACTATTAAAACTTCATGGCCTTTTATGAAATATCAGTTGACAGAAGGTATTATGAAACACTGCCTAGTATAATTACAATTACAGTGCAATTGTCGACACCCATGAGTCAAGCATACTGTGTGAAGTGACAGTAGGGATGGCATAGTTTCTTCCCTCGCTGGCTGCCCAGGCCTGGGGCTTTCCTAATCCGTCTCCATGGCCTGGTCCTTGCCATCAGCTCTGAGGGGCGAGAGCCAGCCACTTAGCCAGACAGGGGCCAACTCCACTGGTGGCTTCTGGCCTTATCTTGGTATGATGCAGCATGCTGGTTTTCTACTAGGCCTTTCCAGGGACTTATGGCATGGCTCTGAGCAGGGGCTGGGTGTTCATTTTCCTTGACGACTTCAGCTACAGCAATACAAACAAGCCCCGGCATGTGCCTATCGGCATGGCCACCTAGGTGTCCCAGATGAGTATGATCTTTGGTGGAATCCCCAAGAATATCTATCTCCCTGCCCTCTCTGACTGCCAAACTTCTCCAGGAAGGGCTGTACAGATGCTTTAAGTCTCTCAACACTGCAAACTAACTTCAGCCACCATCGCTCTCCTGTGCTATCTTGAAGATCACCTCAAGGCTGAATCCAATGGTATTCTCCCAATCCTCACTCTCCTTAATCTCTGTTTTCAGTTTCATACTGTTGAAATTCGCTCTTAGTATAAAGTCCAAATTTTATTACTATGGCCTATGTCATCTGCCCCCATCCTACCCTTCCAGTTCTATCACATGTCCCCTTCCTCTCTGGTCTCTGTGCACCTGTCACCCTGGCCATCTGCTGCCCTCCAATGTGCCAGGCTCTTTCCTGTCTCAGCAGCTTTGCCCTGCTTTTCCCTCTGCCAGAAAGCCCATCCACTCTTCTTCCTTGGTCAGGTGCTTTTTCACCTGCACATCTGACCTGGAATAGCACCTGCTGAAAGAGGTCTTCCCTGGCCACCTCTCTAAAAGGACGTGTCACCCATTCATAGTACCCTCTATCACAGCAGCCAGCTTACTTCCTTCATAACCATTATTGTCATTTGTAATTATTTGTTAGTTTCTTACTTGGCTCATCTGTCTTTTCCACTGGACAGCAAGCTTCTCAAAGAGAAGGACCAGATTCGTCTTGTTCATCAGTGAATCTCCAGCAACAGGAGCTGAATACATAGACTGAATTGACTGGACCCCCTGTATAAGTTCTCCCGTGGCTCTGCGCTATTTTGCTCCTCTGCTCTTCCCCCACTTCTTCTTTCCTTCATTGGCCTCCTCCACCATTTCTTAAGGTTTACCTTGACCCCACCTCTTCTTGTTTGGTTTGTTCATGCACTCCCGTGAACTCAGCAGCCTCCTCTTGAAGGCTGAGAGCTACATCTCTACCCACCTACTCCCTAGGGCCCAACATCCAGCCTTCAATGCCCATCTTCTATTTTATTGTGCTTGCCGGACATTTCCATCAGAAAGGTCATTTTCTCCTAAGCCAGCCTTTCCTCCTGATTTCCATATTTCTCTTGATGGTATCTTTCTTTAGTCATTTAGGCTTGAAATCTCGGCACCATTTTTTACTCCAATCTTCTTCCTTCATTCAATCAGGTAAAAAGCTACATAGTAGCTACACATTATCCTCTGCCACGGGTCTTCTTCAGAAGCATAGCCCCTCTTTCCTGGATTATGCAAATAGCCACTTAACTGATTTCCTGACCTCAGCTTCTCCCCAACATGCTCCATCGTATTAGTTGACATTGTATTCTTCCAGTGTTCAAACACCTTTAGTGGCTCCCTATTGGCAACAAAGTAAAGTCCAAATTTCTTAGCCTGACAATCAGGCCCCAAGTTACCTTTCTGGTTGGCCTTCTATTATTGCCCCATCTGTAGTCTCCATGTTCTTTTTTTTTTTTTTTTTTTTTGAGACGGAGTCTTGCTCTATCACCCAGGCTGGAGTGCAGTGGCCCGATCTCGGCTCACTGCAAGCTCCGCCTCCCGGGTTCACGCCATTCTCCTGCCTCAGCCTCTCCGAGTAGCTGGGACTACAGGCGCCCGCCACCACGCCCGGCTAATTTTTTTTTTGTATTTTTAGTAGAGACGGGGTTTCACTGTGGTCTCGATCTCCTGACCTCGTGATCCGCCCGCCTCGGCCTCCCAAAGTGCTGGGATTACAAGCGTGAGCCACCGCGCCCGGCCTCCATGTTCTAATCCAATATTTGTCATTCCCCTCTGAGCCTTCCTACCTCTGATTCTTTGCTTCTGCCATTTTCTTCGTCTGAAATGCCCTCCTCCATCTTTGTCTGAGAATATATCAAGAACCACTCCCAAGGCTCCCTTTTTCATACATTTTCCTTTGATTCTGTCCAACAAGAATGACTGAATGCCATGCCTATCTTTTATCTCACTTTTCTTTGAATTTCAGTTATATCTATACCTGTGTCTCTTTTAGACCATATTCAAGTTCTATGAGGATTTTTTAAAAAACTGTGTCATAACCATTGTTACTTCCTCAATGCATGAATACCCCGATGCCCACATGTGTGTGAGTGTGTGCAGACACATACACACGCACACACACAGAGGTAGTTAAAGGTCTTTAACAATGGCTGTAAATAATTGTCCTCAAGGCACTCTAGGGAGAACTCATTGACACCCATGAAAGGATGGAGCAAGTTTATCTTACACAGATGTCAGAATAATGTTGTGGCTTACTCTCTAATGAGCTTGGACCTCTAAATTAAACTAAAACAACCCTTGTGATCATCCTCCCAGCCGTGATTTAACTGCATTCCCTCATGAAAAGAAACCAGTCTGGACCTAGAGGAAACCAAGCTGTTGTCTGAAAGGCTGGATGCAGGGGCTGAGTGAGCACAGGCTCTGTCAGTACTGATCCCAGTGAGCTTGTCACAGGCATCTGTTTCTGTGGCACAACACAGAGTATTTGCCAAAGGAAGTTGGGTACTTCTTAACCAGTGACAAATGGCTCTCTCATCTCTGAGCTCATGTGGCACTTTTTACCATTCATCTTTAGGGAACCAAATCAGTAAACATATCAAGTAACCATTGTAGTCCCCAGTGGCTAGAACACACCCCACCCATAATAGACACTCAATGTTTCATTAAAGAAAGAATAAATGCATGGGCTTCTCTATTCCCCTCCCACCATGGGGAAGCTTATACTTCCAAATATTAGGATGAAATGCCCTCGTCTTCCTATCTGGCCTTCTGGGATAGCTCACAGGACACCAGCAACCACTATTGCCTACCTGGAAGCTTTGTCCAGGCACCTGGCATCATAAATCTCAGGCTCCATGGAAAAAGCCCACCTGGACCTGGAGTTCTGCATGGGGGTAGTGGGGAAAGAAAAAATGCTTTAAAATCAGAGAATTTGTGTTGCATCTCAGTTCTGTGACCCTAGACCTATGCTGTGCAATATGGTAGCCACTAGCCACACGTGACTATTTAAATCTAAATCAAATAAAATTAGATACAATTAGAAACCAGTTCCTCAGTAGCACTAGCCACATTTTCAGTGCTCAATGGCCACATAAGGCTACTGGCTTCCACACTGGACAGCACAGACATAGAACATTTCCAACATTGCTGAAAGCTCTATTGGACAAGCACTGCCATGGACAAATCACTTAGCATCTTTGAAGTCTCAGTTTACTCATTTGTCAGTTGGATTAGATGGTACCCAAGGTTCTTTTCTCTGAAAATTTTGGAAAGTCTGGAATCCACACCTATTCCCTTCGAAGTGCTAGAATATGACTGGTTGATGAATAATTCGAATATAAAATAGCCAGAGAATAATGACAATAGAAGTTTAGCTACAAACTTGGTGCAATAGTTGGAGAAAGGGGAGAAATTTGCTTTGACCTGGTGCTTTGCAGGCTCTCACTATGTTAAAGTCACATCTTGTCTTTCACCCCCTGCACTTATACCCCCACTCCCAAGCCCTTCCCCAGCCTCAAAAAATATATTCAACTCTTTGAGCCTACTCTCTGCTAGTTGGCTAAACTGATCAACTAAGTACCACTACATTTTAGTGTTGATGCCCAAAGGGTTCAAATTATAGCTTAGCATGCTGCAGGGAAAGAGCACAAGCCAGGATTTAGCAGAGCTCAGAAATAGACCTTGACCTGTCACCATGCAGCTGGTAACTTTGGATAAGTCACCTGCTGGGGCACAATTTCTTCATATGTAACATTATATAAGTCTAAGGACTTCAAGGTCATCCCCAAATCCAAGATTCTAGATTGTAGCATTAGGTTTTCCATTGCACTGGCCAGTTTGCATTGGCCATGAAGGGATTAGCAAGATTGTCTCTAGAGTGATGAGGAAGGTCTCATAGAACAGGGGTATTCCCCTTCCCAAAGCCCTAGGCTAGGTAGTACAGTGCAAGCTGCCCTTGTTTCTAATCAAGCTCCCTCCTGCAGATGAGTCACTCAGCAGAAAAGGTGTGTCCAGGCGCCTGTCTGCCTCGGCTGATTGATGGAATTCCTTATATGGCACTTGTTTTTCTGACAGGCAATATGTTCTTGGAAATGAAGCTTAAGTCAGGTCTTCAGGTGACATTCAGAGAACATTTGCTTTGTTTTGTTTCACAAAATGTTGTCTCAAGGCTAACAGCCTTTTCACCAGGAAGTTTCCTCCTGGACATGTTCAGCTGCCACAGAAAGAGTTCAGATTCAGGGCCTAAAGCAAGGGGCATAGTGTGCCCTGCTCTCTCCTACAAATAATCCCATGTTCTCTGAAAAGAGGGCACCATGAAGGCAGAAGCCCAGACAACTGGAGCCCTGCTGTAGCCAATGTCTCTGCCAGGGCGGTGTGGAGATGCAGAGCCCTGCACGTGGTCTTCCCTTCCTTCTCTCTCTTCTTATGGCACGTGGGCTGCTGCGGTGCAGAAAGGCTTGGTGTGTCCATGCTGGCTGGACAAGGACAAAGAGGGTACAGCCATATTCCCAGAGGGGAGATTGGGTCAGCATGACCCCGTACAGTGAGGGTAGCTCCCTCTGCTCACAGACTGAACACAGGACCTTCTGCCTGCACCCCTGCCCTCCATCTCTGGAGGATGCTAGCCTCTCTTAAGTCACGACCGAGATGCCCCAGCCCCTGGCAATAGAAACTGTTCACCCTGCCTGCCTGAACTTTTTCCAATACCATGCATGAGGGCTAGTTATGTGTCAGGGGCCATTTCATGCCTCACCTCATTGTCTCTGAGCCTCATGGTCACCCTGCAAGGTAGGTATTATTATCTTTCCTACTTTACCGATGAGAAGAATGGGGAGCATGAATTGCCTATAGTCACCCAAACAGACAAGTGGCTGAGGTGGGACCAGAACTAGCTCTGGGAGGCTTTGGTACCCATGCTCTGGTTCGCTGAAGACTGGAGCCCTTCTAGAATAAATGAGTTTAAGGTTCAGCTATTAAGTTTGAAGAAAAGTCTAGGAAGGGAAATGTATTTGTTTCCTATTGCTGCTGTAAGAAATTGCCACAAATTTAGTGGCTTTAAATAACACAGATTTATTCTTTTAGAATTTTGGAGGCTGGAAGTTTGAAATAAATTTCAGTGGGCTAAAGTCAAGGTGCCAGCAGGGCTCATTCCTTCTGGAGGTTCTAGGGGAGAAGCCATTCTCTTGCCTTTCTATCTTCTACAGGCTGTCTGCATTCCTTAGTCATGTCTCCAAAGGCCCTTTTGCCATATAAGGTAACATAGTTAAGGTTCTGGGGATTAGAGAATGGATACCTTTGGAAGGCATTTATTCAGCCTCCCACAGGCGATTTCTCATTCACCTTGAGAAACAGAAATTGTTGTTGAAAATGCATTTGAGTTACCTCCTTCACCTCTGCTCAGCCCTTTTCTCTTCCCCTTGAGTGGAAAGCAGGTCTGCAGAGACCCAGGGGTCATGAGATGGTAGAAGGAGAAGACCCCACACAGAGGAGCTGGGCACATGCACCCAGGCCGCTCCTGTGCACTCTTCTTTTCTGTGGGGGTGGAGGCAGGAGAGTGAGAGGTCAGTGGCCTAGGGACTGATACATGAGCTTTCTCAACCTCCTTTCTCATATGAAGGAAGCCCCCATTTCCTCTAAACTGCTTCACTACGATGGCCAGAGAAAAGAGCACCTATTTGCTTTAAGTATGTATTCTGTGTCCCATTGCCTCTGAAACATGTCCAGTTTCCTCCCATGGTCTTCACAAGGCCCTGCAAGATGAGCCTCCTGGCCACGTTTCCCACCTCGACCCATGCCAGTGCCTTCTTCTTCCCTAAGTTCTGCCACACAAGCATGGTTGACACAAGAGAATGCTCACAATTTCAGCAGAACCAGCCATTGTTTTTTTCTGGTACTGCTTGCTGATAAGATATGTGTGCAGTGGCTTAATGCGTCCACATATGCTTAGACTGTCTTTGAAAACAGAAATGTTATCTAAGCAACCTAACCCCCTTATGGATTTTTTTTAAAAGCCTGCAACAAAAAAGCATTAAAATAACTAAACCAATACCTTTAAGTCACTCAAGTTCTAGCTAGGGACTATCAGAACAATTTCTTCCTTCAAAGCCTAATATATTTTGCAAAATTACTCCTTGTGTGGCAAGCAGGATGGTTAATATTATCTTTACTTTAGAGATGGGGAGACAGACTCAGAAAAAGGAAGACAAACAACTTTTAAATGATAGTCCCAAGACTAGAGCCCAGTTTTTCTTCTTTTTTTTTTTGAGACGGAGTTTCATTCTTGTTGCCTAGGCTGGAGTGCAATGGCGTGATCTCGGCTCACAGCAACCTCCGCCTCCCGGGTTCAAGCCATTCTCCTGCCTCAGCCTCAGGAGTAGATGGGATTACAGGCATGCGCCACCACGCCTGGCTAATTTTGTATTTTTAGTAGAGACAGGGTTTCTCCATGTTGGTTGGGCTGGTCTTGAACTCCGGACGTCAGGTGATCCGCCTGCCTCAGCCTCCCAAAGTGCTGGGATTACAGGCGTGAGCCACCGCGCCCAGCCAAGCCCAGTCTTTCTTTTTTTTTTTTTTTGAGACGGAGTCTCGCTCTGTCACCCAGGCTGGAGTGCAGTGGCGCAATCTCGGCTCACTGCAAGCTCCGCCTCCCGGGTTCACGCCATTCTCCTGCCTCAGCCTCTCTGAGTAGCTGGGACTACAGGCGCCCGCCACCACGCCCGGCTAATTTTTTTGTATTTTTAGTAGAGACGGGGTTTCACCATGGCCTCGATCTCCTGACCTCGTGATCCGCCCGCCTCGGCCTCCCAAAGTGCTGGGATTACAAGCGTGAGCCACCGCGCCCGGCCTTGAGCCCAGTCTTTCTAAACCACGCCTCCTTCTGTGCTTTGCACCTTAGGGTACTTGAAGATAAAGGATAAGGAACATTGTGAAAAGACAAAGCAACAGAGAGGTCTGCAAAATGATAAGCAGCACAAATTGGCTGCTGATAAAAAACTGGACACAATCTATATATATATATATATGATATATGTTTTATGATATATATGATATATGATATAGCACTGTAGAGTTCAGCTTGGCGGGACCAGAGCGTGAGAGCCACTTCTGGGGAACCCTAGCCTACTTGACCTGCTGCTTTCAGCCCATATGTGTCCTGCACCCTTCATCCCATTTCCTGCAATTTTTCTGTTTCTCCCTCCAACTCCACACTCTGACCCACATGTCAGGAGACAGCAGCTGAGGCCAGTGGGAGATGAGAAGGGGAGGAGGGGGCCAGAAACCATCTCCTCTCTGTGCCCCAACCACCCTCATGGCCCTTCTACATGTAGTTAACTTTGCCCAGGTCATTCTTGGAATGCCAGAAGTTGGAGGGCAGGAAAAGAGGCATTTCTTCCAGCGTTTTCAATGGACGGGTCTTCCTAAAACATTTGCAGGGGCACCAGAATAGAAAGTTTTCAGCTCAGGCCAGTAGTCAAGTGTTATATATGCATGTTTTATTGCTTGTTTGCTTATTTCTAATGACCAGATCTTAGAGGACAACACGGGCTCTGCTCTCTGACCAATGGGCTCTAACCCCCATACTATCTTGGCCAGGTCACAAACTTTTTGAGCCTTAATATTCTCATTTGTACAACTGAAGTGATAAGAATACCCACCTTTCTGGGACTGTAAAGAGGATTAATTAAAATAATGTATGATTCCGAGTAGTTTCTCAGTAAACTAGAGTTATCATTCACTTCACTGTGCCTGCCATCTTGAATACAGTCTTTGATCGACAATTGAATGGATGATACATAAAATAAGGATATATCATTGCATCCATGTTGCAGATATGAACCAGAGCTCTGGAATCCAAGAAAAGTTTTGGCATTCCACTCTCTCTTCTCAGGGATGACTTTAATCTTCAGAACCCATGTACGGATGCTCATTGTGGGTAAACGTGAATTAGCAGTGACAAATCACAAAGCTTCCAGGAGGATCCAGGAGTCCTTTTTCTGACCAGGCTACAACCATTAACAGGTCTCAAACAGCATTAAAAGAAATAGGCTGGAATAGAAAATACCAATAGTAAGGGGTTTTTTTTTTTTTAGCTTTTGTTTTTTTTATATGAAATTAAAATATAGTAAAATTTAATTTACTATAAATTTATATGAATTAATTTATTGTAAATTAAATTCAGTATGCTGTACTCATGTATACATATAAATACACAAACATAAATACTTATATGTATTATTTTATTTATACTTATTTGTATTTATGTTTGTGTATTTATATGTATACATGCGTATAGCATACTGAATTTAATGTACTATATAGTTCCTACTTTGGGTTACGATCCAGGAACTTTCAAAGATGCTGTTCTTGGTATAGACATTGCCTTTACCCAATTTTCATAGAACAATAATTACTGTTGATTATCCACCTTGTGACTATTTTTGGACCGTGTGTTTTAACAGAGCAATGCCAAGAGTGAATATGAGAATCTAGGGTTTGGGGAAGACTCATGTTATCAAGCTGCCTGCCTAGGTCACCCCCTGTTTCTTCAGGGAGCAGAGTTAATGGTACATTTTAAGCAATGGAGCCACTGAGTGAGTGACGCTTGGGAGTTTACATTGGTGGGGGTATGTCAGTGACTGCTTGTGGGTGCTTCCGCTGCCCATATGTACGGTGCAGGCTGGACTTCAGAGAAATATCACGGGACATAATGACCGCTTACATTCCTTGCCCTGCAAACCACATCTCCAGCTCAGTCTCTGTCATTTCTGAGCTGTGTGTTGAGCCCTTCCTCTATAGGAGGAAAGACTCAGGGTGGGAAAAGAACCCCGTGGAGGAGCACAGGAGCATGCAGCATCCTGTGACTACCCCTCCTGGCAGAAAAACAAGGGGCTCTCCCAATGACGCCAACGGTGATTCCTCACAGCACCTCCACTCAGAGATACGTATTCACACTGGTTTGAATTAGACAGAAACTACAGGAATCATAAATAATGCTCATCTTTCAGAGACCATAAAAAGGAGTAATTAATGTGAAATTCAGAGCCATTTGATGATGAGAACGGATGAAGGCAGCCTTCCCGGCGAGACGATGTGGAAAGAGCAATGGACTGGGAGCCAGAGGCCTGGCGTGCAGGAGCAAGTCTACCACTAACCAGCTGACCTCCTGGACACACCATAGCCTCTCTGGGCTTCAGTGTCCTCATCTGTGAAATGAAGGAGTCAGTATAGGTCATGGGGTGGAGAAGGAAGAGGGTGTGGCCAGAAAATTATTTAAGCCAAATAACTGTTCATTGAAAAATTGACCAGAAGACACAAAAACCCATCAAAATGAGGCAACTCTGAGGCAAAATGGGGGTGTCTGGGGCCCCACTTTGATTTCTCCCATGACAGGTAGAATCCTTAGGTGACCCCTAAGAGCGTCAGCCCCACTGTGTACCTCCTTCCTCTCACTTATTCAAACGCTAATCTAAGTACTGCTATGGGGGAATTTTGGAGGTGTATTTAAAAGTCCAAATCCATTGGGCTTAAGATGGGGATATTTTCCAGCTGGGTCTGACCTGATTATACAAATCCTTTTACAGTAGAGAGTTTACTCTGGCTGATGACCAAACAGAAAGCCAGAGATTGGAAGCACAAGAAGGATTTGACACATTGTTAATGGCTTGAAGATCTAGGGGCCCAAGTGGCAAGGAATGTGGTAGTTTCGAAGAGCTGAGAGCAGCCTCCACTCCACAGCAGCCAGCCAGAACAAGGACTTCAGTCCTATGGGTATAACAAGAAGAAACTTAGGAGTCAGCTTTTCCCCAGAGCCTCTAGGCAAGAACTCAGCCTTGTGAGACCCTGAGCAGCGAACTCAGCCATGCTGTGCCAGACTTCTGACCTACAGGACTGTGAGATACTAAATGGAGGCTGTTTTAAGCTGCTAAATTTATGACAATATGTTTCACAGCAACAGAATATCAATACACTCCCCACATCGCATGGTGGCTGGCAAGGACCTCCACAAAATGCCAACCTCTGAGGATCCCCATAAAGAAGCCTGAATTGGATTGTCTCCGCCATCTTTCATGGCTGCAAGTTTCTACATTCCCCCCAACATTTCATGTCGTTCTGAGAATAGCTTGATGGAAATCATATTTGAAGCTGTGAGCTGTAGAAAGTCTCCACGTTTTGTTTGTTTTTTTGTCTAGTGACCTGTGGGCCATTAGAAAGAACTGTGAATTGCTAAGTAATAATTGTATAACATGGAACAGGGTAATAAACATTTTTCAGGGTTTGGTTGGTCCGAGAATATGGAAAATGTATTGGTAGTCAGTAGAACCAAGTTACATGTCACCCTTGGGTGGGCAGCTGACTGGATGAGGCAGTTTACCTTCTAACTAAAGCTCTAATCTCAGAATGTCAGAGTCTCCTTTGTTCTGGTCACCCCAAGATGAAATTACAGCAAAGCATTATGTTCACAGAATAGTCAGCCCACCTAGGCCACTTACACCGAGCCAAGAATGAGAAGAATTTGGCCAAGGAAGCTGGTGGAGTCCATCTTTATCCATTGTGTTGTTCTCTTTGAGCGTCCTCTGATGCAAAGGAGGAAATTCATGGTGACTTTAAATGTCACCAGTGTTTCAATGAAAACAGGAATGTTGCCTGTGGAAACACTTCCTGACTCAGAAAAATCGTTACGACCTCCAAGACCCTAATTATCCCAGGCGGGTCCCAATACTCCCTTGGTGGAACTACTTCACAGTAGGGAAAGAGAGCATGATAGTCAGAAACTTGGATTTGAATCTTATCCCTGCCACTCACTAGCTGTATGCCTTAGGTAAGTTGCACAAATTCTTTGAGCCTCAGTTTCCTCATCCACAGGGATGACTAAGAATGCCTCTCTAAATAGGAATAATAGTGCTCACTTGATAGAGATCTAATGAAAATTGCCTAAGATCACATGCATAAAAGATCTCATACAGTATTCAATAAGTGTCAATCATAGTAGTAGAAGTTATATTTTTATCATATTTGTCCTTTAACAGTTTCCGTATTGGAAACAGTTCTTCCATTCTAGGGGAACTTTATCATTCTGCCTCTGACCTGGTCTTCATTCCTGAAGAATTTATGGAGTTCCTACTGGGATAGCCAGGGCTCTCCTGGTAATCAAAATATTATAAATGACCTATATGAAATAACCCTTTTTCTCTAGGAGCTCATATTTTTAAATTAAAAAGATATGCAGATTATATAAGCAAAATGGAATAAGTTAAAGTATCAATCAACCATAAATTGCTGCAACAATCTTTGGTATCATTTATCATCATCATAATTATTATTATTACTATGAGTAGCTGAAGAATAACCACAGGATTCAGTGTTTAATACACATTCTTAGGCCAGGTGCAGTGAATCACGCCTGCAATCCCAGCACTTTGGAAGGTCGAGGCAGGAGGATCACTTGAAGCCAGGAGATTGAGATCAGCCTGAGCAACAAAGTGAGATCCTATCTCTACAAAATATTAGCCAGGCGTGGTGGCATGTGCCTGTAGTCCCTGCCACTGGGGAGGCTGAGATGGGAGAATTGCCTGAGCCCAGGAGGTCAAGGCTGCAGTGAACTGTGATCAAGCCACTGTTCTCCAGCCTAGGTGACAGAGAGAGACCCTGTCTCTTAAAAAAATGCATTCTTGGCCAGGTGCGGTGGCTCACACCTGTAATCCCAGAACTTTGGGAGGCTGAGGCGGGAGGATCACCTGAGGTCAGGAGTTCGAAACCAGCCTGGCCAACATGGCGAAACCCCATCTCTACTAAAAGTACAAAAAAATTAGCCAGATGTGGCCGGGCGTGGTGGCTCATGCTTGTAATCCCAGCATTTTGGGAGGCCGAGGCGGGCGGATCACGAGGTCAGGAGATCGAGACCACGGTGAAACCCCGTCTCTACTAAAAATACAAAAAGTTAGCCGGCTGTGGCGGCGGGCGCCTGTAGTCCCAGCCACTCGGAGAGGCTGAGGC
Source organism: Symphalangus syndactylus (assembly GCF_028878055.3). Classification (NCBI taxonomy): domain Eukaryota; kingdom Metazoa; phylum Chordata; class Mammalia; order Primates; family Hylobatidae; genus Symphalangus; species Symphalangus syndactylus. The sequence goes on along the minus strand of NC_072440.2, from coordinate 43,218,235 downwards.
AGGAGAATGGCGTGAACCCAGGAGGCGGAGCTTGCAGTGAGCCAAGATTGTGCCACTGCACTCCAGCCTGGGTGACAGAGTGAGACTCCGTCTCAAAAAAAAAAAAAAAAAATTAGCCAGATGTGGTGGTGGGCACCTGTAATCCCAGCTACTCAGGAGACTGAGGCAGGACAATTGCTTGAATCCAGGATGCTGAGGTTGCAATGAGCCAAGATCACGCCACTGCACTTCGGCCTGGGCAACAAGAGCGAGACTCCTTCTCAAAAAAAAAAAAAAAATGCATTTTTAGACTTTAGAATAAGCAAAGTTCAATGTGAACTTGTAGGTTGGGAAAGGTCCTATGTGGGGTGGGCAGGCAGCAATGGGGTTAAAGCCATGGAGGGGTGGGTGGAATTCACTAGATGCATGGAAGGACAGCTCAGCAGGATACTTGAAGTTGAGGCTGACTAAAGTGTGGTCAGGATTTAAAGGTCTGGCATGTTAGGAACTGAAAGTTTGTGTTAGAACACTGCAGGTGAGAAGCTTGTATCAGTAGAGAAGATGCAATTTTAGCAAGCTTTGAGCAACACACTTGAGTGATGGAGACTTGGCACTCAAACAGCTAATAAGAAGTCATGTAGATTGTATAAGAAATGGAGGGCATGTGGAGATTGGCACTTGAGGGATAATCATGGGTAATTTGCACACCTCTTTTGAGTCTCAGTTTCCTCATCCACGTGGGCAGTGGTTTGTAGGCTGGGTGGCCCAGTGGGGAGACTGGAGGAGACAGAGAGGCCAGTGCAGAGGCTGCTCTACAATGCTTCTGACAGAGGTGAAGAGCTTCTCTAGGGAAGTGCTTCTTAAACTGCAGTGTGCACACAAATCCCCTGAGACCTTGCTCAAATGCGGATTCTGATTGAGTCTCTGCCAGGAGTATCTCCCAGCTGATGCTGATGCTACTGATCAGGGACTACACTTGAGTAACAAGGACCAAGACTAAGAGTTACAGCAGAAATGGAGAGACAGAGGTGCACACATCAAAGGAAGACCTGGTAGAAGTTAGCCTTTGATGAAGTACTGAGACATCCTGCAACGTGGATGAAGGTGAACCTCCAAAACATATGCTCAGTGAAGGAAGCCAGGCACAAAAGAACACATAGTGCATGGTTCTGCTTATATGAAATGTCCAGAAAAGGCAAAAAGCAAAAATATTGAGCCAGTAAGCAGATGAGTGGTTGCTTAGGATAGAGAGTTGAAAGAGAAGTGATCGTGTGTGGGCATGAGGTTTTTTAGGGGGTGAGAAAAATGTTCTGAAATTAGATTATGGGGATTGTTATACAATTTTATAAACATACAAAAAATAGTTGAAGTGTATACTTACAATAAGTTAATTTTATGGTAAATAAAATTGTTAATTTTAAAAAAAGATTCAATACAAGTTTGTGTTTGAAACACAGGAGATAACAGAAAGGAAGCAATACAAGAAGAAATTCATCTGTTAAGCCCGTTCCATCGACAGGCTAGTTTTGTTCTCCCTTGCTTCTTCCTCTTGCAAACAGCAAGTCTGAGGGACTGGGATCTGAGCTCAGAGCTAACCTAGGTATTTTAGACACTTCAGTAGGTAGAGAAATTCCTTTCAGTGATCCCAAATCACACCTTGGGTATAACTACCTCCACTGCAGTATTGGTCAGGTTAGCAACCTGGAAAGGCATGAGGGGAACAGAATGAATCATCAGAAAATATATACTGTAATCATCTGAAAAGGTGACTCACGCATGAATTTTTACATGCCTATTCTTTACTCAGACCCCAGTAATATCTCTTACATTGAAAAACTACACGTCCTCAGGTTTCCAAGCACAAAATTGTGTTCAGACATTGCATTGCTTTTACCACAATCTGCATACAGCACCGGAGCCTGGAGATTCTGGGTCAGTGTGATCCCAGGACCAGTAACATCAGCAACACCTGAGGACTTGGTAGAAATACAAAGTCTTACGCTCCACCCTAGGATTACAGAATCAGAAACTGGGTGTGGGGCCCAGAAGTCTGTTTTAACAAGCCCTCCAGGTAATTATTTGCATGTTAACATTTGAGAACTACTACTCTAGGTCATGATATGCGCGCACACACACACACACACACACACACACACACACACCAGCCTCACTTGGGAAATGATGCCTATTCCAAGACAAGAGCTACTGTCTTGTAAGGGCAGAAGTTATGATGGCAAATATATGGCAGGAATGCAACCACTTCCATCTTCCCTATACATGCCTGTCACCACTAATCCATCACTGCAATTTTTCATAATGAGTCAGGGTAGCAGTGCCTTTGGCCATCTAGCGGGAGAAAACCTCACCAGGTGTCCTGCACTAACGTGGAGGTGGGTGGGGAAAGGCTGAAGTAGATTTAGAAATTGCAATGAGGAGAATTTGGCAGAAAGTGAGAGCCTGATATAGATAGTGTCATTAATTCCCCATGGTCTTGGGTGGCCTATAGGAGATTAAGAATTTCCTATTATCCAAGCTGGGGAACGTGGGCTGAAAGATTGGTAGACCCAATAAGGCCTGGAGTCCAAACAAATAAACTCACAAAGTGCCAGAATCTCAAATCCAGAATTGTGGGGCAGAATTAAAGTGTCAGATGCAAACATGAGGTCCCAAAGGCCAGGTGGAATCAGCCACATCCGGTGGAAACTGATGCAAGTTATCCAGTGACAAGGTAGGACAAGGGACATCCCGGAAGACGTCACAGAAGATCCACGGGACAGTTCACACCAAAGACCTCCCTCCCAGCTTCCTTGTTCAAGAAGAGTAAGCTTTCCCTTCCCAGAAGCCATTTCGGGGAGGAGAAGGTAGACAGGCTTTTCTTTAAGAACAGAGATATGGCCCTGATATTGAAATAGTGACCCCAAAGAGGCAGGTATAAACTGGAAGAGACTGGGTTATCTGTGAAACTGTGAGGTAGGTAGGAATTTTAGATCTGTTTCAGAGAATAAATTTAAAATTTTGGGGGCAAACATCTGATTTGTAACTGTTCATAAAGCTACCTATCAAAATGTTATGGATTTCAGACTTTTTTCTTGTCTTGACATTAGTTTCTCCCAGTCCAGCTAAAACAAGCAAGGCGTGGGAGGCAGATGCAAAGGGCGGCATCGGCCTCAGAGGGTTGACCAGCTCCAGGTTTCAACACGAGGTGCCCCTTGTCCCATTTCAGAATGCTTCCCCTTCAGCCTAAAAGGTTTCAACAGTTAGTGCTTCCCCTTCAGCCTAAAAGGTTTCGACAGTTAGTGCCATTTGGTCCAGTCACATAATCACAGCTGGTAATTGGAGAAGGTGAACATGTGCTTCCAACATTCACTTTTCATAGACTCATTAGGTCAAAGATCATCTGAGCAAACCCTCTCATTTTACAGATGAGGAAACCAAGGTCAAAGAAGCTAAACTAAGTTACTCGCGAACTGTAGCTGGAAAAAAGCTAGAACCAGAATCCAAATTGCTCCAAGTCCAAATTCACAGCTCTTTCTACCACATCAGGCTGCTCATAAACCAGAAATGATCTGTTCCACATACTGTAATCATAAACCAAAACCCAAAGATTCCAAGTAGTCTCTTTCTTGAAAGAAACCATTGGTGTTTGCTTTACTTCTTCTTCCTGCATGTGTTTTGAGAGATGTTGTGAGTCTCCTGATGAAAAGCTATTCTGAGAGAAGCTGAGACAAAGCCTCAGTGATCTATGGCTGCCAAAGTTAGCCCCTCTGCAGCTGTACCAGCACAGGGGAGGCGGGGAGGCAGTCAAGCTGTCTTCAGTGCTGTATTCAGAGGTGCAAGCGCCTGGAATTCAGCAATCCAAAAGGGCCTTCTGGGGGGCAGCTGCCTTCTTAGAGTCGTTGAAGGATCACCCTTTGAAGAATCATCCTTCGACTGAAGGAAGACTTTGCATGCATCATGTAGCGTGAGTTTCAAAGACTGCCAGAATCCAAAGTCTTGATCAATCCATCAGGATGGGGACAACTTTTAGACAGGATCTGGTGATAAGGTGGTGCATATCTTCTTTCTTCCATGACCTCAAAAATTTTGTTTTTAATTTGTATTGGGAAGAAAAATGGAAATCAGAGCAATCACCTGGATAATTTTCTCCAAAAGCACACATTTGCTTTAGTTTCCTGGAATGACTATTCATGAATGCATTCAGATGCAAGTGTTATTTATCTGTTATCCCCATAAATCTCATGGGGAGCTGTGCTTGGCTCAGGGTATCGGGTTGGAAGCCTAATTGCAACTCTTATCCAAAGTGACCAGAACCTTCCCAGTTACCCAGAATAAAGGACCCCCAGTTCCTTCTTTGTGAGAGAGAGAGAGCGCCATGTCCTTAAGTTGCATTTTCAGTATTGATTTTATTGTGGTCTGCTAATGTTTATATGTCTTAAAAAATGTTCTCTCCATGGATAAGGTCTCCACCTCTCAGGCCACAATAATACCTGGCAGAATGGACAAGCATGGATAATTTTCTTGTTTAACTCCAGGGCCATGTGCATGCCTCCTATTAGCCCTAACATGAGGGGGGCAAATAAATTCAATAAAGTTTCATCGAGTCTTACTTGTTTTCTGTTATGAATGATTTAATATTATAATTATTTTAGCATAGAGGCAATGTGTATCTAACTCGGGGATAAATGATGATTCTGAAGACATCTTTGCTGTCAATTAACATGTTTCAGCTTCCCTAGAACTTGAGGAGAGAGGTTGGACAATATTATATTTGGCTAATGGCAAAGTCTGCAGATACTTCAACAAGAAAGTGAATGGTAATATTGCCTTGCTGATGCTTGCCATTTTCATTTCTCATTCTCATATTGGTCTGAATAAAACTGAAAACTTTCCCTCCTTTTTCTAGATAGTCCTCTTTTATTTCTCTAGAAACAAGAAAAAATAAAACACCACATACACGTATCTCACCCCTCTTCCCTTTGCCTCTCCTACTGCCTGGGCCTTCACTAGACCCGTCAGTGCTGATGGCCAAGTTGTCCTCACTTTCATATGATTTCAAACCCTTAGGTTTGAGAAGGTTGATCACAGCGGGAGGTCACAGGAAGGCAAGCAGTCTGCGTTGGTTCTAGACGGCAAAATTCCTAGATAATAGTTCCTTCCTCTGCTCACCTGGGTTGTCCTTCCTTACGCCATGGAAACCAAGGTTCTGGTGAGCCTTGTGAAGCAGCTATTAGGTCTCAGCCATTAGCAGATGGGCATCTTGGCATATTCACGCCTGGGTGAGCTGAGTCCTTGGGACAGATAGTAACATGATGGAGAGAAGAGAGAAGACACACCACCCTAGGATATTAGGGCCAAAGCCCCCATGGGAAAGGCTTGCACACCACCATCTGCACCAGAAGCAAGTAAGCAGGTGCATTTTATAGAAAGAGTAACATTTGTTTTCGTGGAGGAAGTTATTATTTGTATGCTTAAAGCTTTTTAAAAATCTCTGCTTTGAATAATCATTCACATGAAAACCATACACTAATGGAATTTTAGAGTTGAAAAAGATCTCAGCTCTCCTCTAATTGAGCGCTTCCATTTTAATGATAAGGAAAACAAAGTCCAAAAAGTTTTCCCCAGGCTCTCGAAGTAGAGAAGCCACGGTTAGAACTAACTGAACCCAGCAAGACAGTTCTTTAAGAAGAATGACGGCTGGGCGCGGTGGCTCACGCTTGTAATCCCAGCACTTTGGGAGGCCGAGGCGGGCGGATCACGAGGTCAGGAGATCAAGACCACGGTGAAACCCCGTCTCTACTAAAAATACCAAAAATTAGCCAGGCGTGGTGGTGGGCGCCTGTAGTCCCAGCTACTCGGAGAGGCTGAGGCAGGAGAATGGCGTGAACCCGGGAGGTGGAGCTTGCAGTGAGCCGAGATTGCGCCACTGCACTCCAGCCTGGGTGACAGAGCGAGACTCCGTCTCAAAAAAAAAAAAAAAAAAAAAAAAAAGAAGAAGAATGACAACAACAAAAAATCCACATTATTTAATTATTAGTAAAACAGTACTTCTTGAGAGACAGAAATACAGAGACAGAGAATGGTGGTATAGAGCATGCAATAGGATAATAAGTGGCTAAAGTACAGGCTTTAGGACAAGCAGACCTGACTTCAAGGCTCAGCTCTACCTCCTATTAACCATATGCCCTTGGTTTAGACCACTCTGGCCCTCAGTTTCCTCATCTGTAGACATTTGGATGATAATAATAGAGCAGACAGTGATCTAACTTCTCTTTCCATATTTGTAACAGAACTCTGATCCTAGTGACAAGGATGAGGGGACAGATTACCTGGCCTATGGTCCTTAAGGCAGCCTAGGGAAATTTTGCCATATATTAGTACAAATTCCCTATAAATACTTTTAATTGATAGCCCTGACTAGATAGGGGCTTGAAAATGTTTTCCCTCTGGCTCTAACTGACTTTTTTCAAAATCTTATTCCTCTGCATGCCTCAGGTAGGCCATGAACCTTGATTGGTCTGGATGTCAACCATGTTGGTTCCTTTCTTCTTGTGATGGCTGCTTTGGTCATGGGCATGTGAGGCAATTGTGTGTACTGTCTGGGGGAGTAACGGACTTCTAGGAAAGATTTATAACAAGAGACATATCAGGGAAGAGATTGGATGTTGCCCCATGTGGATGTGATTTAGCAGCCAGCTTGAGGTCATGATGGGAGCTTGGTTAAGAACCACCTACCGTTCTGATGATGGCAGAGCAAAAATATAGAAATATCAGATCCTGATGCCACTGAATTGGGCACCCCTGTAGCCACTTTACTATGGAATGTCTCATAATGTAAGGCAATAAACTTATTTGCTATTTAAGCCAATCTTAAGCTACTTATAGCTGAATGCATCCAAAGTGGTACAGTAGTACTTACTATATAAGGTTATTGTGAATAGTAAATGATAAATGCAGTAAGAGAAATAGTACACAATCAAGCAAAAAGAAACTCTTCAATAAATAGTAGTTGTCAATAGTGTTGCAGTTGTTATTATTATGGGAGAATATATGCCAAAAAAATCACATATCCTATTCTTTAGTGACAAAAACTTCTTAACCATGTCTTGATAGCCTTATATCAATTTTTTAAAATAGAAGTAAAATACTATATATGTTGTTTTTCAATTCCAACATGTTTCCTAATAGAAATGTTGATGCCCATGGTAACTTGCCAAGCCAGTTGGAAATTACCTCTAATTCCCGAGGGTGTGTATCACTTAATAATCTTCCGAAGATTTGAAAATGTTGTCTTCCAACTGAAAACATTTGGATTTTCAAAATTCTTCTTTTAAATGTAGAAAAAAGTGCTAAGAAATGTTAAAGGACATAAACAACCAACATAGACTGCCCTAATGCACATTAAGGGCCAGTTCCTAAGAGAGACAGGGCCTGACCACCTCAATACAACATTTTTGTTGGAATTAAATTTTACAGTATCTGCAGAGGCAGAGTGGCATTCACTGTATGGGACAGTGGCAAACACTTGATCTGTTTCCAAGGGCATGTAACCCTAAGTCAAATAACCATTAGGACTTAGGCTGCAGTTCTGGTCTCTAAGGACCATGCACTATTCCCTGTGGTAACAAAGTGAACCACAGAAATTCAACCAAAGTTCAGGTGATCCAAGAGGAAATCACCAAGAAGAGATGAAAAGAAAGGCCAATTGTCAACTAAAGTTTCCTCCAGAAATTATGGACAGTCAGAGTGTTTCTGAGTGATGAACAAGATTCAAAAACGTGAAGAGTCAGGAAAGTCTTTACAGATGTTTTTCTTCCCCTGGAATTTGTAGTAACTATTCCCTCTGAGCTCTTTGGGCCACAGAAGCATAGAAATGTTTGTACATTGAAAGGAGTAAGGGAAATGATTAAAAATTTCCCAGGAGTTCAAACCTGTCCAGAAACTTCCTGTTTCTAACATGTGGTTTGTGAAGCACTTCCCGGTACTTTAATGGGGATGGGATGGGGAGTGAAATCAGCCATTTGTGTAGCAATGTGGTACAGTGTGACTTTGGAGTGAAGCCAAAGATTCTCACCCCAGCTACACTTTAGAACCATACAAGAAGTTTGTGTAAAATGCTGACACCAGGCTACCCTAGGCTACCAATTAAATCAGAATCTCTGGGATTGGGTCTAAGCATATGTAAATAGGTAGATATTTGTCTGTGTATATATGAGTTTTCTAAGCTTTCCAGCTGAGTCTAGGGGTGAGAATTTACTGAATTAGGTCTAATATTAATTCTTGGCTTCCCAGCTTCTAAGCTATACAACCATAGACACGATGTTTTCTCTCTATGCCTCAGTTTCCGCATCTGCAGACTGGGTATTACAATCGCAAGACGGATTAAATGATATGTTGCATATAAAGAAATGAGCCTAGAGCTCACTAGCTCACTGTTCACTCCATTCCCCTGCAGAGTGAGGTTTGCAGTGACAGAAAGAACTGGCAGGGGAAGTGGAGGGCTGGGAAGTTCATTAGAAAGAGAAGGTGCCACTTTCTCTTATCTTGCCTGTCAACTGAATTTGTACATTCCTGGAAGAAAGCAAGTGTCCTGAAATAGCCACTTAAAATGAGTCTGTTAGAGTGGATTCCATATTAAGGGGGGGAAAAAAGTACTTCTCCATCTCTTCTCCCTGTTGGCAGGCATACAGGAAGATGATGAAAGGGCTACCACACCCTGCTGTGGACACTGGCTGACCGGTCACGAATGTCCACAGGGAGTAAACAACAATTGTGTTGATCCCTAACATGAAAGATACAGAAAAACGAGGACCAATGTTCATCTGACATTACCTGTCAACAGGTCAGTCTTTCCATGAAATTATAAATTTGTATGTCTGCCTCCATCAGTATACTGTAGGCTGCCTGGGAGGCAAGGACACGCTTCTTAACAATAGCCCTTTTAGTAAATGCTTTCCAAGTACCAAGCATATATGTAATTTATCTCATTTAATATTCACAACGTTTAAGGAAGGCACTGCTATTCCCCCCACTGTGAAGAAATGATACCTAAGGCTTAGGAACATAAGTAACTTGCCCAAGTCCACATAGACCATGAGAATGGTCAGATTTGAACCCAGGTTTGTGTCTGGCTCTAAAGATTTTATATCTCAGGCCTTAAAAAGAAAAACCTGGCACCACCTGTTTCCAAATAACCCATGGAAATAAAAAAAATTTTTAAAATCGCCCAAAAAGTAAAAAAAAAAAAAGAAAAATTAACATTATAATGGCACAAAAACAATACACATTAAGTAAAAACTACTTTGAGTACTCATACAACCATTCTGTTTTTCACTTTCAGTATGGTATTCAATAAATTACACGAGATAGTCAACGCTTTATTGTAAAAAAAAAAAAAGAAAAGAAAAAAGAAAAACCTGGTGTGTAGCATGCGCCAATATTTGATGAATGAAGGAAGTTTGTTTTTTTTTTTTTCCCAGAAGAAAAGCTAAAGAACTGAAAGTCAGCATCTATACTATCCTTATAATCCACACTAGTCCTTACTGATTTCTTGCGAGCCACCTCTGGAATAAATCTAATTGAGGAGCAGCAGGGTCTCTCCAAGGTTGCTATACATTAAAAACAAAATCAACCTGAAAAAGCCAGACATTATGATTTACAATTTTATGTAAAACATGAAGGTAAAACTTCCACATGCACCTGTCTTATCGCCCCAATTCAACTGTAAGCCCCTGAGAATGGAGTCGTACATAATACTTCTTGCACTGTCCCACAGGCCTCAGCAGAAATATGGGTCATCCCTGGGAAGGGTTCGAGGCCTGGTTAATATCCTGCTGTGAACTTGGCCTTCTCTCAACCTTTTATCCATGTGCAATCACATTAGATTGGTCATTCAGGGCAGACAAGAAAAGGAAAAGAAGTCACAAAATGAGAGCGTGAGGCATGACCATGAAAATGTAGAGCGGCCCTCCCAGCCTCTCAGCTAGGTGATAGATATTTGTATTGATTCCACATCTAAATGTCCAGTCTCTTTAGCACACCTAGAAAACCCCCTAGCAGATCCTACACCTTCTTTTTTGCTGCTCCTGCAATTCCTCTGTGAGGTTAAGTCAGTTCTACAATAATGAAAGGGCTGGGAAGAGGGAGGAAGCAGGCTACAATCCACCAACATAGACAAACTTGAAATCATGGGTTGAAGAAAATTTACACTTGAAAAGTCCTTGGAAATGATGCAGCAAGTCTCCTGATTTCACAGGCAAGTGAACGAAGACAGCAAGTCAAGAATTGATTGGCTCATGGTTACACAATCAACTAGTGCCAGGGCGAGAACTTGAGCCCTGGTTCCTGGCTCCCAATCCTCTGCTCTGTTGACTTTCCTAGGCTGTCCCTTTACAAAGTGAGTAAGGGAAGAGACTACACACTAATGTGCAGTGCTGAGAAGAGTCAAGGTGCTGACCAAGCGCGGGGTGGTAAGCACAGTGTAGACCTGGAAGCCTAGTGCAGGCTTGTCAAAGAAGCTGCACAAGTTGGTCCAGTCTCACTCTCTTAGGGCCATGATTTTCCCCGCACATGGAAAGTCAGGTCAAAGGCCATTCAACTGGTCACTGAAATTTCAAACAGATGGTTGTGATTACATGACCTTGGCTTTATTAGCAACTCTAAGGATGCAGTAAGCTACCAAGAAAACCTAAGAATCCAAATTTTGATAAATTAGAGCCCTCCCATTTTCATATAAACAAATCTAGAGTGAAATTAATAGTTTTCAAATTCCAGCCTTCTCATATTAATCAGAAAAAGACATTTATGATGCCAACACACACATATAATTAGTCTTCTTTACAGCCTGATAGCAAGAAAAGAAAAAAAGAGGACCATGAGTTTCATATGAGTTACTCATGTGAAAATCTGAAATTAATAACTTCATGGACCTGAAAAAGCAAGAGCTGTATAGATTATTCAGAAGAAAAGAAAGATTTCTTTCCTTAAGCTTCAAATACTTAAATCTTTTCATTATGAAATTCTGTCCAATTTAAATCTATTTCAGGTTGTCCCAGAATAGCCTTCCTTGGTAATCCATGCCAATCCTTTGTGAGTCTTACTCTAAAAAATTTGCTTCTCTTAGCTAACATATTTCTCAAGCTAGTTCATGGCCAACACTCCCCTGTCTTGAGAAGTGGACTAATAGTAGGTCCTCACTCTCCTTAATGGTGTTTTTTTCTCAGGCGTGTGGTGCCTTGAACCATCAGCCTTCTGGTGAACTGGGGCCTGGAGCACCTGCAAGCCAAGCCTACTGCCACAGAGTTGGCTGGCACAAGCTGCTGCTGTGACTGTGGCAGGCTGCTGTGACTTCGGATGGGGATCTTAGAACCTCTAAGATGAAGCCATTGTCAGTATCTGCCTGATCTTGAAAGATCTTGGCCAGCCACATGTTCTCCTGTTTTTCCAGCAAGATCAGCTTTCATGAATGATCTTGTAATTTTGTTTATCTTCTGGCGCCACAGCTGTCAAACTTTGCAGCATGAATCCATTCATGTTGCAAGATCCACAACACACCCAGTAAAGTTGGCATTGACCTTGAATCAATCCTTCACTTGTGAACTTCATGTCTTGATATCCAATTACAGCATACTCACCCATCAAATCCTTCTGGGGTCCACTCAGAATCATGCAGTGAAAAGTCAGTTTGTGCAAATCATGTTCTCTTTCCACAGTGGTGTCCTTTGGTAGATAAGAAAGAGCTATCTATCTTGAATGGAAGGAGGTGGTTCTTTTAGCTAATGGAATTTTCATAACTTCAAGAGAAGTCTGATTATTTTGGATCTGAGACTAAACTCTTTAAATAGTAGACTTTAAGTTCTTGCAGAAGCTTGTACTTATGTTCATTTCTGATAAGTAGTTTTGTTGTATGTTGAATCTCAGCCATGATAGATGACCTTCCTTGTGTTTTTCTTCCCCAGATTACATCAGTGTTAGGCACTTACTATGTGTGAGGCCTTCTGCTTAGAGTTTTGAAAGCAAGAGTATATCCTTTTGGATCACATTGTTCGTCTTTATAAGTGCTCAGTTTTTAATGCTTTGTCCCTCAAAGGGACAAAGAACACAGGTGGGGAAGAGTGGGGCTTGAAAAGGGAGGCAGTACAGGACGAGCCTAAAGACGTCATTCTCAAAGGAAAAGCTGTAAACCACAATGTCTTCATTCCTCCCTAGAATAGCCCATGCTTTTATTGTCCTGTTTTGATTCTAGTAATTTTGCCCTGTTGCATTTCAGCAATAGGGAGTTTCATAGACAAAGCAGCACTGTCTTAATTGCCAGAAGTCCATTCTGTTTCAAGTTGCAAAAGAGTCCCTTGGTGAAGTTGTCTGTGTACACACTGTCAGAAGCCATCAGATTTTCAAATTTGGTTCTGTCGCCAGGTATCCCAGAATGTGCTCTTTTCTCCAGCTGACATTTTGAGTATCAAAGGCTGATTTTTGTTCAACGACCCTGATGAAACCATTGACACTGAGCCCCTTCTATGCACCCTGAAAGTATTCTTAGCTGCCTCTACGTTGCATAGAAATAAATGTTGGCAGTTTTGCAGTCCTATTAAAACTGCCATTGACCACATGATGTCTTGTCTTGTCATTTAGTTTTAGCGTGGCTATCCTCCATCTCCAACTAGATTCAGGAGATGAATTTACCTTTCTAACTCCAGAGAAGATAGTCTAGTTCTTCTACCTGTTTTAACGCTTGGTCCCAGCTAAGAGCTCAGGTTTTTCTTGAAGGTCAAGATGCAATTAAACAAAGAGTCTTCCAGAATCCGGTTGCTTTGTTCTCTCAAAAATCACATATCTAAATCTCAAATCTTAAACCTCCAGAAACTCCCTCTTCAGATAAAATTTCAAAGACCCAGAATATTACTATAGCTAGGAAGAAGCTAAATATTCAGCTGGTCCGTCACCCTCATCTTTTAGACACTGCCATAGTATCCAGTTCCAGAGAGAGTGCTTGGAAATGGTTATTCACGTTTGATGAACTTAACTGCTTTGGCAAAAATGTGTAAGTGAAAAAAATTCTAGGCCTTTTTCCATGCCCTGAGGGAGGGATCGTTTCAAGATTTCATGGGATCAAAACAACAATAAATAAAACTCATTACTTGTAAGGATGGATTGTTCTTCCAAGGATCTCGAAGTGGAATGTTATTAAGAGAGAATTTTTTTTTTCTGTGCTTTTAATCTGGGAGTTAACAGCATCTCTACCATGATCGGAGGGGAATAAACAAACATGCCTACAATGTGCCTAGTTCTGTACAGTGGGCCAAACACATCTTCACTAAGAATTGTTTTTCTTGTAAACTTGGGTATTTGATGAACCTGTCAACCAACATGGAAATTCCTCCCTTTTCCGTTCAATACAATGGATGAAAACAAGTAGATTGATTAACTAAATAGCTAACTAATGGGCCTCAGGACTGACTGTTATTGAAAGAATTCAGGACACAGTTCCTACATGTGAAATTGAACTTCGCAGTTCCATAATGGGAGTCAAGTGTAATTTTTAAAAAATTTCTAAGTATGATAGTACGAGGGTAGTTTTAGAATATATTCTGCTTAACAACAATATAAATTGACATATGTTTTGGAAAACAATTTAGAAGTAGATATCAAGAGCCCTAAAAAATTCAGGCAACTTGATTCAGCAATGTCACTTTCTGAGAATCCTATCTTAGGAAACTAAGCAAAATTTGAACAAAGTTTTAAGCCCAAAGATATTCTTGGCAGCATAATTAATAGTAGGCAGAAGTTAGAAACAATCTCAACGTCCACTAAAAGAAGAAAGCTAACAAATTATGGTACAAACTTTCAGTGGTCAGCACTAAATGTGATGTTTATAAGATTTTTAATGACATGTAAAAATATTTCTGATGAAACAATAAGTAAAAAGATTAGGGGCTGGGCGTGGTGGCTCACGCCTCTAATCCCAGCACTTTGGGAGGCTGAGGCAGACAGATCACGAGGTCAGGAGTTCAACACCAGCCTGGCCAGCATAGTGAAACCCTGACTCTACTAAAAATACAAAAAATTAGCCGAGTGTGGTGGCGCACACCTGTAATGCCAGGTACTCAGGAGGCTGAGAAGGGAGAATTGCTTGAACCCAGGAAGCGGAGGTTGCAGTGAGCCAAGATTGCGCTATTGCACTCCAGCCTGGGCGACAGTGCAAGACTCCATCACAAAAAAAAAAAAAAAAAATTAGGATGTAAAAATTGTGTGTGTATGTTTATGTGTGTGTATAACATCCAAATGTTGCATGTCCACATAAAGATACTCGAAGGAAATAAATATAATGCACTGTAAACAATATTTATCTTTCGGATCATTCCTTTAGTATCTATTTTTACCTTTTTCTATGTTTGTAAAATATCCCCTTCATCAGAGTATACTACTCCTATGGAAAAAAAATAACTTTAGGTTAAAGGATCGAAGAAAATAGTAAGCTTGAATGATAAAAATACACAAAGGTAAGTCACGACTATTCTTTTTGATTCTGCATTTATTTTAGTGAATGGATAAATAAATGTGTGAGTGAAAGAATATGTGTGCTTAATTTTCAGAATTCACTTGAAGCTGTCCCCAGGTGATTATAGAAGTTGTCAACAAATAGGGTATTTTTCATATACAGTGATGGCAACTACCTACATGCCTAGAATAGCCAATCTGATTGTCCAACATCAGAAGGAGACTACGCTGTCCACCTTAGCCAATGAGCCACAGCATTAACAAGAAAGTTATTACTTTAGTTCAGTAAAATTTGACATCATCCACTGTGCATACGTTAGACTGCACTAGCTGCTACTGAGACTATAGAAGTGAGTAAACACTTTTCACAGATGAGATTCTAGCCTTTAAGGAATATTGATTTCATAGCTGAGACAGACCTACATGTGCAACCGTAATTCAACATAGGTGTGCTAAGGATGCTGGTGAAGGGACTGGGGAAATGAAGTGGGAGTGCAGAAAAGTTAGCAATGAAATCAGACACCCTTAGAGGGGGTGTTTTTTGTTTGTGTCTAGATACGTAGACAAAAACCACTGTGGGCACGGTGGATGACACCTGTAATCCCAGCACTTTGGGAGGCCGAGGCGGGTGGATCACTTGAAGTCAGGAGTTTCGGACCAGCCTGGCCAACGTGGAGAAACCCCATATCTACGGGTGGATCACTTGAGGTCAGGAGTTCGAGACCAGCCTGGCTAACATGGAGAAACCCCGTCTCTACTAAAAATACAAAAATTAGCTGGGTGTGGAGGTGCTTGCCTATAATCCCAGCTACTCGGGTGGCTGAGGTTGCAGTGAGCTGAGATCACGCCACTGCACTCCAGCCTGGGTGACAGAGCGAGACTCTGCCAAAAAACAAAAACAAAAACAAAAACAAACCTTCATTTTATGCAGGGAAATATTTTTGTCCAATCCATGGGAACTGTAATATTCTGTAGTCATGAGAATATTTTTCTTTTACAGTGTTCTATGATATTTTTATGACATCTTTCTAGGTTCTAAAAAATGTACTTTACCTAAATATTTACATATATCCTCTTCAGATTTCGTTTAATAAGAATGAGAACCTATCTCATCATCATTACTTAATGTTCCACCACTTCAGGAACAAGGAGACTAAGACAAGATTCTGCTGAGTCATTTTTTCTTTTGCTGCTGTATTCCTATCTGGAACGTGGAGATAGAAATAGTTTCTGAGCCAGGATTGGAGCCCTGGTTCGTTTGGACACTTTTTGTTCAAGAAAGTTCCTACTGAACAGGTTAGTCTATAAAACATATAAAGGAACTAGGCGTCTTGATTTTTTTAAAAAAATTACAGGTTGGCTCTGTGAGGAGGAACCGGTAGGCTATTCCAACCAACTCTCCCTCAACCTCGAAACCCTGACACTCTGTTCCTGGACAGTCTTTAGCCTTGGGAATAATGAAGGTGTTTCAGGAGTGCTGGTTTTTATCTTTCTAGGGAGCAGGGGAAGAATGATGATAGCTGTCAAAAACTCGGAGTATCACACTGACTTGCCTTCTTTTCTCACTTGCTCCCTCCTTCCCCATTAAGTAATTTTTAGGGTAGGCACAAAGGAAAGGAAAGACTCCAGTCTGTTAAGGAATTGGCATTGTAATAAGACAAATCTAAATTTGCATAATGAAGCCTTATAGTAAACTTGTGTCCATACGCATGATAGGACACGGTGTTCTCAGATGCTCAAGTGTTAAATATTTGTGAATAGGGCTAGTGAGAGTTAATCCATGAAGACTTTTGAAAGAGAAGAAAGATCTGAGTTTGAGCAGAGGCAAAACATCATGTTTATATTAAGTGGAAGTTAAAAATGCTTTATTCAAGTTTGATTCAAAATCAGATTCTAATGGTCTAGCCTTGGTTTCAAGCTAAGCCAAATTTTGTTATTTTAATGATGCATTTTAGGAAATAGGGGGGAAAATGGAGTAAAATGAGGTCTTTGGTCAGTATAAACACAAGTAAGATTGTGATGCTTGAACATGGTTCACTAAGTCAAAATCTGCCCTAAATATTTTAATTATCTGAGTGTTTGAGTAGCTGGGTGGTCTAAGCTAATAAAATAGCCTCTGTGAAGGCACAGTCTCTCTTCTGTTTCTCAGGACTCTGAGCAGTTGCTCACCAGCCACGTTGTCTGAATGACATAATTGCCAGATAAACCTTAGTGATACTGCAGAGTAATTACTTTAAAACAGTTCAATTAGTTTTAGTCTCATGTCTAGTTAAAATCATGCCCTTAGAAAGGTCATGTGAAAGACTCCAAAGAACTTAGTAGTGTATATGATGAAGCCACAGTTCTCAGAAAGCCATCAAGCCATAGGAGCTGAAGCTACTCTCTCCTTCCCGCAGACCTTATCTTTAGGTGGGGCTTCATTTGCCAAAGCACCACTACCCGGTCAGCCCAGGAGCTAACAGCATTGTGGAAGGAGGTTTAATGAACAGAAAGCCCCACTGAGCCAAGCATGAGCCTGCATTGTGCATATAGAAGCAATCACACTTGAGCATCACTCCAAATCAGAGAGGGCCAGAGATTTTCCCATCCTGCCAGGGAACCAGCATGAGTGTCACCCACTGTAACAGCTTTATATGAGCTTTACTTCTGGCCCAGGATCCCCCTCCCATGCCTTCTTCCTTCACTTGTGGCTTTTCCTTATCACACCTTCCATCTGGGCAAGGAAAGCATGTCCATTCTCTCCTCCATGGCTGTTTGATCTTTCTTTCCAGTTTCTTCCATTCTCACTGCAGTTAAGACTGCTCTTTTCTATGATGAGTTACCCTTGCAAGCCTGAAGTCCTGCTTTCTATTCTCTTGAGAAAGATAAGTGCTTGATGTCCTATGGGGCTCTCTTCCCCAGAAAAATTCCATTATCTCAATGAGGACTGGAAGGCAAAACATGAGTCCCTAATAGTCCCCATAAGTTGCCCTTTCATAAGATATGAGATAAGGTGATAAGCACATAGAAGCACACAGTTTGCAAAAACGTTTTGGATGCTATCAGAAGAAACTAGCAAAGAACAGGAATCACTTATAGACATAGGTTTTCAATATTTTAAAATTACATTTTTAATGGTTAAGTCTAAAATGAGCTTTTAATATTTTCCAGACTTCCAGTAAAACCATTTAAATCCAATTAATATCTCAAAGAAAAACAGTTAATAAAATAAGAATAATTCTATTCCAATTTCTATTTAAAAAAAACTAATCACTGACTTAAAATTACACTTTATTACTGATATCAGTAGGGAAAAAGCATTGTTTGAACCTGAGTCCCTAGTGTGAAATTATCATCAATAAAATTATACTCAGCTCTGCTCATATTCAGGGAATTGTGTTAGGAGTAGAAATGAATTCAGATACAGGTAGGAATTCACACCCTAATATTTACTTGAGAAACTAGTGATTGTAATAAAGCTTGATTATCAAATGCTTAACTTTAGCAAAAAAATACAAATGAGACTGGCTTGTCAGTTTGGTAGTGGCTAGTGCAGAATTTGATCAGAAGGGAATATGGATTTATATGGGTGTCACTCCTTTCTTCTGTATATTCCCTTGATATTTAGTTCTAAACAATAGTGATTTTTCTAGCATAGCCATCTATTTCCAAAATTATGAGGAATCACAAAATTATACAACTAATATGCTCCTCCCAATGTCTAGTTAGTAATTCTACCATGAGGAACTGATTATAAGGAAGCTGTAATCATCATGCAGTACCAATCTTTTAATTCTCCCTATCTCATCTGGAGAAGCTAAAGAGGTAGCAAATACCCCTGGTTCGGATTCCTTCTGATGTCTCCTTTATGCCCTTTCTGGAGGTAACTCTGGCTCTCTTATCTCCTGGGGACTTATCTATGGAATTTCAACTTATGTCTTTTCAAGACCCTTGTGCAGATTTTCTTCCTGAGGCAATTTCTCAGTTATGTGTTGGGCTTCCTGATTTATTATGAAATCTAAAACCGTAGCAAAGATGAAGGACCCAGCTTTGATTCCCTTTATCTCTGCATCATCATTTTCTTTGCCCTCTATTTCCTTCTCTGGAAACAATGACTCCTGTTCTCCATGTTCTTCAAGATTCTCTCTCCCCTGAACATCTGTGGGACTATAACACTGCACCCCCACCACGGTACTTTCCATAGCCTAAATCCAAAAACAGTGAACACAACCTCAAACCATCAGCCTGCTACTTCAGGCCTACTTATTCATGTAATGGAGGCATCTTGACCAGCATGCCCTGAATGGCAGCCTGACATGGGCCTTTTGACCAATGTGCTAGTTCACTCTGTTTAGTCTTTCCTATGTGGAACATTGCTTCCAAATGGCATTCCAACTCAGATATTACAGCTCCAAATCACTTGCCTTGACTGCCTTCTAATACTCAATTTCTTCATCTCTTGATTCTTGCAACTCTCATCTTTTCTACCTATGCTCTGTTCCCATCCTCTGTCTACTGTTTAGAATTGATGCACAGCACCATCTTCCTGGGTGCCACACTGGTTCAGCCTGTCAATTAGGCTGGTTCTTCCATAGCCATACTGCTTAAGTAATGCCTGTCTTGCATCTCCTGGTAGCTTAAGATCTTATTAGGTCAGTGCCATCTTCTGCACCCAACAGATTTCTTCCTGACCACGTAAATGAAACTCAGAGTAAAAGATTATGAGCTTATAAAAGAACAGCTGGGGCTCTCTTCTTTAGCACAATCAGGATCAGGTAATCGGTCAGTTAATTAAAACTCAGTGGGAGCTGAAGTACTGAACCCACCAGGGAGCACTCTTCTTGCCACAAGCAAAAAGATGAGAGATAGAAGGTGAGATATAGTACCCTGTGCATGGGGTACTACCAGTTAAGCTGGTGAGTTGGTAAAGTGGAAATCAGTTAATAAAGCCTCCATTCTAATCCTCAGTTTCCTTATAACACTCAGCATAATTTACTGTCTAGCCTAAAACAGAAAAGAAAAAAAGTGAGATTTATGTTAAGCAGTAAACTTAACCTTGAGACATTCCCTAGTTCAGGGAAGTGGCCTCTTCAGAAGCTGTATTCCACTCGTTCATGACCCAGAACACCTTATAAAAATTATCAGTGCCCTTGGCTGAGGCTTTTTGTGAAATGCAGAAGATGTTAAGCACAAAAACTCAAATTCAAATCCCAAAGCAGATGGAACATGAATAATAGAAATCATAGTCTACTAATAATTCAATAATAGCATCTTATGATTGGACCAATTCAGAGTGATAATTGCAACTTGGTACATTATTCGTTCATCTATTTGAAATCTTGGAAGGGACTCTACACAGCACAGTAAGGAGGCTTTGAGGGCCTAAAGCCGTTTCTGTTGTTGTTTGAATGGTGCCAGCCACAGCATGTTTAAACACCACTGCTGCTAGCTGGGTGCCAATGTGGTTTCACCAGCAAGTGTGGGCAAGGATATTTTTTTTTTAAACTGAAAAGGATTGCTTCCAAAGCATGAAATCAACTGTTAAATCTATCTACTTTTTAAAAACATCCTCTATTTATACTTAGTGAATCTGTGCAAAAATCTTGTCACAAACACACTTAACTCCATGGCCTTAGTGAGAAACCTCTGTTGGGGGGGCTCGGACCTGTAATCAAAGCATTAAGTGATCTCTCCACTCCCCTTCTTCCATTCATCGACAGCCCTAGCCAGTCAACAAGTGGATTCTCAGGAGCATACCCAGATGAATCCAGGGCCCTGACAGGAGACCTATGTAAAGGTAGACCACTTAGGGATAAGCACCAACCGTTTGAAGGGCATTTGTTATTAAAGGATTTTGCTTTTTGGGTTTTGTTTTTTAGCAAAAAGAAAGAAAGAGAAGAAAGAGAGTAGGTTTAGAGATGCAGACTGCCAAATTCGTAAGTATTTGTATGATTATAAATACTAAAAAGTATACGTAAATTGTCCACATGGATCTGCTACTTTCTTCATAGCCCATAATTGGATTATTTATTTCTCGAGTGAGGACATTGCATTCTCATTCATTGCTCTCATGCTTTAGCTTTCACCAAACTTTGTATAATGCTCTACACACTATAGCATAGTGAATAAGAGCAAGGGCCCTGGAGAAGACTGACTGAGTTCAAATCCCAACCCCCCATCTCCTTGAGCACACCCCATAACATTTCTGTGCCTCACATTCATCAGTTGAATGTATTAGGTTGGTGCCAAAGTGATTGCAGTTTTTGCCACTGAAAGTGGCAATCACTTCGGCACCAACCTGATAAATCACTTAGAGGAGAAGACTGGTGCATAGTAAATGCTTAAAAAACATTGGCAATTACTGTTCACTAACTGCAACTTGGCTAACTTGGCTACCCTATGTGTTTGAGTGACAAAATGGCCCACTGATTTTGAGAAAAAAGGACCCTAGAATGGAAATGGAAATGTGGTTTCCAGCTAGTAAAATGGTATTAGAGTATAGATCATATGGAGCCATCAAAATTATTTCTCCAAGATAATATATAGTGTAGATGTGGCATACTAATGACGACAGGAGAGAGCCTATGGATCCGTAGGTGTCTTTGTCACCAAGCGGAAAATATCTTGAAGTAGAAATCAAAACACCTAAACTGTAGTCTAGTTCTTTCCTTAACTAGCTATGTGATTTTGGTATAATCATTTTACCTCTCTGGACTTCTGGACCTCAATGTTTTCATACACAGAGTGAGCAGGTTGATCTAGCAGTGCTATCCAATAAGATTTTCTGTTGTGATGAAAATGTTCTGTCTCTGCACTGTTGGGTATGGCAGCCACTAGCCACATGGGGATATATTGAGCACTTAAAGTGTGATGAATACAACTGAGGAACTGCGTTTTTAATTTTATTTTTATTTTTAACTAATTTAGATGTAAGCTTACATAGGCACGTATAACAAGTGGCTAATATATTGGGACAGCACAGACAGTATTTTCTAAGATCTTTTCTGATTCCAACATTCTGTGCTGGACAGAACCTCTCTAGGGAAACCAGTGTTGTTACAATGGATCTTAAGACCTTATCTGATCTTTAGGGTCTGTGTACTTTGGAAGACAACTAAAAGCAAATTTGTAGAGACCCTTAAGAAGAACATGGATCTTGAGAAACTAGGAGTGTGCTGCCTGGAGGCTGATGAGTACTCTAATGACCTTCAATGGTATTTTCTAAGTCTTTACATGAATCAGGTTTGAACTGCCTCAACTTCCGAAAAATAATAGCTAATAAAAACTGACATTTTTTGAGTACTTACTCTAGATTAACAGACTTATTTCACAAAAACCAAATAACATAGGCATATTATTATTCTTGATTTACGGATGAAGAAAGTGAGGAAAGGAAATGTTAAATAACTTGTCTCAGGCCATCCAGCTAGAAAGTGGATAGCCAGGATATGAACCTAGACAATGAGCTCCAGATCTTATTTCGTAAAAATCTTAATGAATAATAGCACACATATAGAGCAGTGTTCAAGTCAAAAATGTGCAGATTAATTACTTTTCATAAAGTAAACGTGTCCATACCATTTCCAGAATATTACCAGCATCCCAGAAGCCCTCATTAGGACCCTATTCAGTTACTGCTCACCCCATCCCAACTAAGAATAACCACTATGCTGATTGCTAACACCATAGGTTAGAAGAACTTGTACTTTAACCACTATGTTGTAGATCCCTGAAGACAGTATTAGAAGATCACATTCTTATAATCAAGAGAAGAAACAAACACGTTTGGTGGTCTCAAATAAATCAGTAGTAAAAACAGGCAATCCGTAGACTAGAGAACTACTCACTGATTTGATACATATTCATTGAGCATCTACTATGTAAACAAGCATTCTGCTAAGCACTAGGTATTCAGCATTGATTAAAACAGACAGAGCTCCTCCTCTATAAAGGTTTTAAGACTTGGTCCAGTTTATCAACTAATAGTTGGCTTAGAGAGTAGAAGAAGACTACTCAGTGATCTTGGTGGTGGCTGACAGCCATAATAGTGGTGGTCAATGGCCTTAGTGATAGTGCCGACAGTAGTGCTGGCACTCCAGAGAAGACTTGCCCTGGCTCTGGTCTCTAGAATTTTAGCAGAATGTCCTTTGAGTCTCCTGGAATTTTGGAAAGGTGACAATTAGAGCTAATTGCATGACATTCCACTAAAAACAATTTTATAAACAATTTCTGAATAGTGTCTTCACAAGCAATAACTTACGAAAAGTCTACAAGCTTAATGTAACCAGAGAGATTACAACATGAGATGGGAGATGTGGGGATATTGCATGAATAGGACAAAAATTAAAAAGACCACCGGGGAACTCCACCCCAGCTAATGAGGAATGATTACTCCCTGCTGACAAGCAACTGAGCCACTCTAACTAATATTTTCCAGAGTAATAAAGAAGCTGATGCAAGACAGTGAAGCATCCAGGGGCTATTTCCAAACAAATTCTGGGAGATACAAAAGCAAATAGACCAATGACAGTTGAAAAAAAAAAAAAAAAAAAGGCTTCTATGGGCTACTGCGAATTGAGCTACTTGCATCACTATGACCCAGTCGTGCCTTATGCCCAGGGATACTTTAGTAACTGCTCTCTTGTGGTTCAGGGAGAATGTAGATGGAAGTTGAGTTTTAAATGTACCGACGTCTTGCTTTTTCCAAAGTTGACTTGATCTCTCCCTTGAAATGCATATGCTAATATGACCCCTGGGAATTGTGCAAACCTACCAACACGCCACAAGGTCAGCTGTTTAGACATTGTTGGGTTTCCGTAATGCTGAGAAAATAGCATGGGATCCCTGCAGGAACCGTGCCATCACTGTGTTTCTCTTATCTGAGCTCGGTTCTCACACTAGCTGGAGCTCTTGCATCTACTGTACAATGAAAACATACTGTGGGAACAACTAAAATTTCATCTCAGGGGAGGAGAAGGGGTGCATTTTCTTCTATTACCCAACTCCATGCTATGCAACCAGTCTCACCCATCCTTGTGTCAAATCCGCATAGCTAATGGAGCATGAGAAGCCTTAAGTGCCTCAGTCTATTTATTGTAAACAGTGAAAGGGTGTAAGCAGCAAACAGGACTTCTAATCATGGAAAGCTGAGTGGAGCTGTGCAAAGGGCTTGCAGGGAAACCCAAGTCCAGAGAGCACAGCTAGTGTGTAATGAACTGCAAGGGTGGCCTCAGGTCTTTTCCTATAAATGAGCGACAGGCAGACTCCTAGGAGCTTTGCAGCACCAATGAGGAGCAGCGAGGCCTGAGCGGGGAATCTGCATAGCTCAGGAAGTTCTGACTCTATGATGAAAAGACTGAGCAAGAGAAAAACCCCACTTCCAAATGGAAAAGGTCTAGACATCTAAATCCTTTCCTCTCATTATTTTTTTCTCACCGTGATTTCAGCTTGCATTCAGTGGGAGCTGGCAATCTTTCCACTCAGGTCTTGTTCCTTGACAAAACAGTGCAAAAACTGATGCTTAGGCTTTAAACTATGTGGAGCACACCCAAGGCTACTTTGTAGAAAGCGAAGGGCTATGCAATGACCTGCTCCCTGGAGCCCTTGTAATAGTGGTTGGGAAGGTCTCAGAGCCAGCAAAATGATCCTTTCTGACTCTGTGGCTGAGGGATGGTGCTGCAAATGTGTGTTCTCTTGGGTTTCACTTCCTCCTGCCAAGATCACTCTGCCCTGCCCCCTCCTCTTTTCTTCAAGGGATTGGGGGCTAGACCATTCATTCACTCATTCACTTAGCAAATATTTATTATTTGCTATGTGTCTGGCACTGATTTAGGTGCAATGCACAAGACAGACAAAATTGCTCCCTTCATGAAGCTTACATTCTAACAAGAGAGAAAGACAAAGACAAATAAGGAAATGCATAGTTTAATATTGGGCAGTGATGAGTGGCATGCAGAAAAATAAAGTAAGCTGAAGGGACAGAGAGTTATTGTTAGATAAGATGGTCTGAGATAATCCCTCTAAGGAGATGACATTAGAACCCAGACCTAATGATGTGAGCAAGCCATGTAGACACCTGGGAGAAGAATGTCTCAGGTAATGGAAATAGCACATGCAAAGGCTAACAGGTGGGAACATGCTTGGCATTCAGGAGGAACAGCAAGACCAGTCCTCATGAGAAGCCATGGGGAAAATAATAAAAGATGCTATCAGAGAAGCAGGCAAGTGCCTGATCATGCGGGACTCTGGTACGGACTTTGCATTTTATTCTAGGAGGATGGGAAGCCATTTGAGCATGGCCAAGATATCATCTCTATTGCAAAACTTTGTGACTGTCAGTGGCCCTGCCCACAGAATAAGACTGAGAGCCAAAGCTCAAACTGGAGAATAGACAGCCAGAGCAGAGTGTGACAAGTCATAATGACCACAGCAATTCCAATGATCAAAGCTCAGGTATGACTGCAAGACCAGGAGCATTCTGTGATCCAATAGCCTTTTCTCTGTCTCCTCTTTTTAGAAGGGCCCAGTTGCCACTGTTAGGATGTAGAGAGACAACAGAGAGACATCATATCTGTACCCAACTAGCTACAGGTCCCTCCTTGCCATGCACAGCTCTTGTTTGCCTCCCTGCTTTCCTTGCCTGCCCTTCCCAAGTACACCTGAGGCTCCCGTCACAGTGAATTATGCATCTTCCCCGACTGTGTTATTCCTCCCTTCCTGGAACGTGCTCATTCTTCTGCCTAGAGTGACATCTTCTGCCTTGTATGCCTGAGGAAACACCCACTCATCCTTAAAGAGTCAGCTTAAATAGTATCTCCTCTGTGAAGGATGTACGCTATTTCTGCTGACATGTGTCACATGGCATTGAAGTATAGACAGTTGACGCTGGATAAGAATAAATAATGAAGACTTAAGTAAAAATGTAAAAAAGGTTTTTTGTTAAGGACAAGGAGATAACACACTGCTGTTTTAGAAGAGATAGGCCACTCTGAAGGGAATATACGCTCCTAGTGTCATTCATCAGGGAGTAGGTAACTTCTCGGGGAGGAAGAAGCACAGCAGAGTGGGAAAGGGACTTTTAGGTGCTGGGAGACATTGGCTAGACACTCAGGCATGTCTGGATCAAGCTGAATTGACTCTGGCCACTGCGATTAGGCAGGAAGCTGGCCCAGGAAGCAATCATGCATCTGGGTTTGTGTGACAGTTCAGTTCCTGCTTAAAGTGAATTGGTAAAAGGAGCACAGTTTCTGCTCTCCTGAGGTGAGCATTGCTGGGAGGGGTGCTTTAGCAATGAGGAAGACACAGAGAAATCAGAGGTGAACAGCCACCTGCAGGTGGATAATCACCCACTAAAGGACACGTGCTTCCACTGAATGAGATATGTTAAATAAAGGAGCTGCCCCACATTGCCATCTTTGCTCGGGAAGAAGAAAGCTATTATAACCTAACAAATGGTAATCGATTGCTTCTTATGACCAAATTTAAATTAAAACCAAACAAGCTCCTTGAGTAAGACCAAACCTGTTGAAATTTCTAAAAGGCAACTAAACTTCAAACCTCCCCCGACTCCATGCAGCAGCTGAAAGATCATAATTACTAGTTTGATAACTGAAAGGAACACTGTATTTTTGTTTAAAAGACACAAGTTTGAGTCCCTGGCTGTGCCGTCATTTGATTGTGTGATTGGCAAGTCACTTCACCACTCTGAACCTCAATATCCCCACCTAAAAGGCAGATAATGATAGCTAACTTGCAATGCTGCTGTGAGAATTAAATGAAATGGGCTGGGCGCGGTGGCTCACACCTGTAATCCCAGCACTTTGGGAGGCCGAGGTGGGCGGATCACAAGGTCAGGAGTTTGAGACCAGCCTGACTAACATAGTGAAACCCCGTCTCTACTAAAAATACAAAAATTATCTGGGCGTGCTGGTGTGTGCCTGTAACCCCAGCTACTCAGGAGGCTGAGGCAGGAGAATCACTTGAACCCGGGAAGTGGAGGTTGCAGTGAGCCGAGATTGAGCCACTACACTCCAGCCTAGGTGACAGAGTGAGACTCCATCAAAAAAAAAAAAAAAAAAAAAGAATTAAATGAAATGACGTATGTGAAATAACTGTGTATAGAACATGACATGAATAGAAGTAATTTAATAATACATTTCTGTTATTAGAACTACAATGGAATCAGCAATATGTTTATAACTTATTTACTGTATTGTTGTTACTAAAAAGTGTAGTCAAGTTCAATGCACTGAACTTTATGCAGGGATGTGCATTCTAATCAACATACGTAAAAATTGTTAAAGGATTTTCTTTAATATCATGCATCAGAGGTAAGGCAAATGCAGAAGTCCCAGGGGGAAACTTGTGAGAGTAAATCACATTTTTTATAATTTACTGTCTTTCACATTTTGCTTTCCAAATGCTGCCTCAAAATGTTGGGTTTTTAAAAATGGCCATCTAGACTTGGTAAAATCATCTAGCTAAAAGAAAAGGTCTTTTTGGGCATAACAAGATCAGAAACTATAAATATAAAGATGGATAGATTTGATGACATAAAAATTCTGAATGTCAACAGAGCAAGAACCAAGCAAATATATTAAAGCACAGTTGAAAGACAGGTTACAAACTGGGATAAAATGTAGCATATGGGAAAGAGAAAGTGTTAAATTTCTTAATTTATAAATTTTTAAATAAAAAATTATGAACAATCGAATGGAAAAAAATTACATATAAAGATAATTTATCAGAGAAGAAACACAAATGACCAATAAGAAAGAATGTCTAATCTCCCCAGTGATTAAAGGAGAACAAACTAAAATAATAAGATGCTATTTTTCATTTATCAGATGGGCAAAGGTTTAAAAGAATGCTAATACTCATTGTTGGCGAGGGTGTAGGAAGTGGGCACTCTCATAAACTGTGGTGGGAATTAATTTTGGTACAACCTTTCTAGAGGGCAATTTGGCAAGACCTATAAAAATCTAAAATATGCAAACCCTTTGACCCAACCACTCCAATTTAGAAATTTATTCTAAAGAAATGAGACAAATGTGCAAGACGCCTCTACAAAGTTATTTCTCGTGAAGTTGTTTATGACAGGAAATTGCAGACACTTTAAATATCCAGGGGATTAATTGCATAAGTGATAGAATGTACACACAGTGAGACATTAAAAACAATGATGTAGGCATAGTTACTGACATGAAGAGATATCCTTAATTAGAAAACAAAACAAAAAATTACTATACAGTAAAATATCTATCTGGTTATTGCTAGTGGGTGGGATTTGGGGTGCTATTCTCTATAATTTTCTTAATTGGTTTATTAATGCTTCGATTATAGCAAGTATATCATAATAACTACTTTTACATTAAAAGAAATAAAAGGTATTTCTAAAATAGTTTTTTTAAAGCAGTATTGCTTCTCACAAAGATTGTTTTACATCACAACATTTTAAGTATGACTTCCTTTTTTCTTAGTAGATTCCAATTGAGACATAGTCGAGACTATTCCAACACAATATTCTCTTGGGGAGAGCTTGATTTGTTTTCATCCTCACAGTCTGATGTGCTGACATAAAAGCTGAAACAAAAACTTAATGAATCATCCTTCCCCTAATCCTTCCCCAGGAATTTTTGCTTCCTTTTCAAATACTTTTCTGCTGCTAGGACAAATCTCAGCTCTAAATCAAAGACCCTAAGTGCATGGAACAGGCTTTTTGCACAAGGCTGCTGGTCTTTTCTCTAGCTTTTGCTTGCCTTTCTCTGAAGCAACCAAGGGTCCAGGCCTGGGGTTACCTTGTTCAATAACAGCAGTGTAATTCCATTTTTTAAAAATCAGTCAATTCAGTGAAAAATCTATTCAGTCCTACAGAGATTACTTAATATAGCAGAGAAAACAGAGGATACTGTTGAAGCATCTAGGTTCTAGAACAAGACTGCACGGATTTAAATTCTGATTTTACTTACTAGTTAACTTGCAATGTTAACTTCAGCCGATTACTTTAAGCCTCAGTTTCCCCATCTATAAAATGAGCACATAATATCTTCTTCATAGGATTATTGTGAAGATCAAAAGAGAAATCATATGTAAAGCACTTAGCACAGTGCCTGACACTTAGTTGACTCTGAAGAATGCTAGTCATTAATATTATCATTTGTTTTAATTACCTGTTGTGTAATTATTCTAGTTTCTGTAGGTCAGGAATCCGGGGGTGGTTTAGCTGGGTGTTCTGGCTGTGGTTCACTCACAAGGCTGCAATCAAGGTATCAGCTGAGACTAGTCATATCATGGGTAACTTCCAAGCTCAGTCAAGAGGTATTGGCAAGACTCAGTTCCTTTTGGGCTGCTGGACTGAGGGTCTCAGTTCCTTGCCTTGTGGGCCTCTCCGCGTGGCAGCTCACACCTTGGAAGCCTGCTTCATCAAAGCCAGGAGTTAAGAGCGTGAAAAAAAGGTAGAAATTACAGCTTTCATAACCGAATCTTGGATGTGGCTACACATCACGCTTGCTATATCCGACTCCTTAGAAATAAGTCACTGAGCCCAGCCTACAAACAATGGGAAGGGATTACACAAGGGAGTGAACCCAAGAGGGTAGGAATCATCAGGAACCATTTTAGAAATGCACTGCCACATCATTGTCCAAGTTTTACAGGAAAATACTAAATTTTGAGAACTATGTTAAGTGATTTTGTAGACTTTTATAAATCCAAACAAATTGCAGAGTGTCCAGCTGGAGCTAATGGATCATTTTATCTGAATTATTATCTATGTTAATATGGTGTTGAGTAGTTCACAGAGAAACTCCCAGTAAGCAAAAGAGTGGGTGCTATACAATAGGGGTCCCCAAACCCCAGGCCATGGACTGGTACTGGTCACTCACAAGATGACCACTCACATTACTGCCTGAGCTCCTCCTCCTATCCGATCAGCAGTGGCATTGAATTCTCATAAGAGTGTGAACCGTATTGTGAACTGTGCATGCAAGGGATCTAGGTTGCATGCTCCTTATGAGAAACCAATGCCTGAAGATCTGTCACTGTCTCCCATTGCCCCCGGATGGGATTGTCTAGTTGCAGAAAAACAAGCTCAGGGCTCCCACTGATTCTACATTATGGTGAATTGTATAATTATTTCATTATATATTACAGTGCAATAACAACATAACACTTGAATCATCCTGAAACCATCCCCCACCCTAGTGCGTGGAAAAACTGTCATCCATGAAACCCAGTCCCTGGTGCCAAAAAGACTGGGGATTGCTGCTCTAGAAATCTTCTCTGGTACTTATATTACAAAAGCGGTAGGGTTTTTCATTTGTTTTCCAAATATAATCCAACTCTGTGCCCTTGAATACACGTCTCAGCCAACTCCTGAAGGAATTAGATGCCATCAAGCTCTCAGAGTCACCTTCCTCTTAGCACAAAGGAATGTAACCCCACATGTAGGGCCCATCCAAGGCATAGTTGGTCTCTTACTGTCTTCTGGCTCCTAAGTGTCCCAGGGCTGTTGTTTTATCTTCACAATTCACTCCAGGTTTTGAGTACCCCTATTTTCTTCGCTCATCAAAGTACCAGAGAGACTTTCTGTTACTTGATTTCAGAAAGCAATTTGATTCTTCCTGAGTCTCTCAATTATCTTTCACACCTTATACTACAAA
Source organism: Symphalangus syndactylus (assembly GCF_028878055.3). Classification (NCBI taxonomy): domain Eukaryota; kingdom Metazoa; phylum Chordata; class Mammalia; order Primates; family Hylobatidae; genus Symphalangus; species Symphalangus syndactylus. The sequence goes on along the minus strand of NC_072440.2, from coordinate 43,188,125 downwards.
AAAAAAAAAAAAGAAATTCTCTCTCTAAAAGAAATTCCTTCATACTCTGAGACGGGCAGTCAGCTTTAAAAATTGTGTGATGTTGTTTCTAATCATACAAATTCTACTTAATATTAAATACTATTCTTCCTTTACAATGACCTAAATTAAAAGTGTTCATGGAGTAAAAAAAAAGTTAATTTCTCTCCTAATTGATTTATTAGATTCAGTGCAGTGCAAATCAAAATCCCTGCAAGCTTTTTAAAAATAAAGTTGGTAAGATAGTGTATTAGGCCATTCTTGCATTGCTATAAAGAAATACCTGAGTCTGGGTAATTTATTTTAAAAACTTTAATTGGGTCACAGTTCCACAGGCATAGTAACATCTGCTTCTGGGGAAGCCTCAGGAAGCTTCTAATCATGGCAGAAGGAAAAGGGGGAGTAGGCACATCACATAGCAAAGGCAGGAGCAAGAGAGAAAGAGAGGTGTGTGTCAGAGGGTGCCACACACTTTTAAATGACCATATCTCACGAGAAGTCACTGTCATAAAGACAGTACCCGAGCCATTAGGAATTCACACTCGTGATCCAAACACCTCCCACTAGGCCCCAACTCCAGCACTGGGAATTATATTTCAATGTGAGATTTGGGCAGGGACAAATATCCTAACTATATCATTCCATTCCTGGCCCCAAATCTCATGCCCTTCTCACATTGCAAAATAAAATCAGACCTTCTCAACAGTCCCCCCAAATCTTAACACATTCCAGCATTAACTCAAAAGTCCAAAGTCTTATCTGAGACAAGGGAAATTCCTTCTACTTATGAGCCTTTGAAATCAAAAGCAAGTGAGTTATTTCCAAGATACAATGGGATATAGGCATTGGGTAAACATTCTCATTCCAAAAGGGAGAAATTGGCCAAAAGAAAGGGGCTACAGGCCCCATGCAAGTTCAAAACCCAGCAGGACAGTTATTAAATTTTAAAGCTCCAAAATACTCTCCTTTGACTCCATGTCTCACATCCAGGGCACACTGGTGCAAGAAGTCAGCTTCCAAGTCCTTGGGAAGCTCCATCCCTGTGGCTTTTCAGGGTTCAGCTCTGGCAGCTGCTCTCACAGTTGTTGAGTGTTTGCAGCTTTTCCAGGTACAGGGTGCAAGCTACCGGTGGATTTATCATTCCTGGGTCTAGAGGACAGTGGCCCCTTTCCCACAGCTCCACTAGGCAGTACCCTAGAGGGGACTCTGTGTAGGGGCTCCAAACCCATATTCCCCCTTGGCATTGCTCTAGTAGAGATTTTCTATGAGGGCTCTGCCCCTGCAACAGGCTTCTGATCTGAACACCCAGGTTTTTCCATACATCCTCTGACATCTGGGTGGAAACTCCCAAGCCTCCTTCACTTTTGCATTCTGTGCACCTGCAGGCTTAACACCACATGGAAGCCACTAAAATGTATGGTTGCACCCTCTGAAGCAGCAGCCTGAGCTGTATCTGGGGCCCTTTGAGCCAAGGCTCAAGCTGGAGTGGCTAGGATGTAGGGAGCAATATCCCAAGGCTGCACAGGGCAGTGGGGTCCTGGGTCTGGACCACAAAACCATTCTTCCCTCCTACACCTTCAGACTTGTGATGGGAGGGGCTGACACATGGTCTCTGAAACGCTTTTGAGGTATTTTCCACATTGTCTTGGCTAGTAGCACTTGGCTCACTTTTAGCAATGCAAATTTCTCTAGCAAGTGGTTGTTCTACAGCCTACTTGAATCCCTCTCCCAAAAAAAGCTTTTTCTTTTTCTGCCACATGGCCAGGCTACAAATTTTCCTACTTTTTACACTCTGTTTCCCATTTAAATATAAGTTCCAACTTTAAATCATTCCCTTACTCCCACATCCGGGCATAGGCTGCAAGAAGCAGCCAGGCCACATATTGAACACTTGCTACTAAGAAATTTATTCTACCTGATACCCCAGGTCATCATTCTCAAGCTCAAACTTCCATAGGCCCCTAGGGCATGAACAGAATGCAGCCAGACCCTTTACTCAAGCATAACAGGTGTGACCTTTGCTCCAGTTCCCAATAAGTTCCTCATTTGCATCTGAGACCTCCTCACCCTGGACTTCACTGTCCATATAACTATCAGAAGTTTGGTCACAACTGTTTAACCAGTCTCTAAGAAGTTCCAAACTTTTCCTCATCTTCCTGTCTTCTGCTGAGACCTCCAAACTCTTCAACCTCTGCCTGTCACCCAGTTCCAAGGCTGCTTACACAGTTTCAGATATCTTTATAGCAATGCCCCACTCCTCAGTACCAATTTTCTGTATTAGGTCATTCTTGCATTGCTATAAAGAAATACCTGAGATGGGGTAATTTATTTTAAAAAGAGGTTTAATTGGGTGATGGTTCTGCAGGCTGTACAGGAAGCATAGCAGCATCTGCCTCTGAGGAGTCCTCAGGAAGCTTCCAACCATGACATAAGACCAAGGGGGATCAGCTACATCACATGGCAAAAGCAGGAGCAAGAGAGAGAGAGAGAGTGAGGGGGAGGTGCCACACACTCTTAAATGACTAGATCTCATGAGAATTCACCATTATGAAGAACGCATCAAGCCATGAGGAATTCACCTCCATGATCCAAACACTTCCCACCAGGCCCCACCTCTAGCATTGGGGATTATGATTCAACATGAGATTTGGGCAGGGACAAATATCCAAACTACATCAGATGGTTCTAAATTTATATGGAAATATAAAAACTAGAATGGCCACAGTAATCTTTATAAAAGAAACAAAGCTGGAGAATTTAAACTACCAGATTTCCAAACTTATTGCAAACTAATCCATAGTAACCAAGGTGCTGCAGTGTTGTCACCAACATAGACTAAAAGATCTGAGGAAAAGAAGAGAGAAAGAGAAATAGAAATAGAAGAGAAATAGAAACACATATACAGTCATGCACTGCATAAGGATATTTTGGCCAATGACAGACTGGATATATGATAGTGATCCCATAAGTTTACAATGGAGTTGAAAAATTCCTAATGCCTAGAAACATCACAGTGCAGCATGTTACTCACAGATTCGTGGGGATGCTGGTGTAAACAAACCTACTGCACTGCCAGTCCTATAAAAGTATAGCACAGGCCAGGCAAGGTGGCCCACACCTATAATCCCAGCACTTTGGGAGGCTGAGACAGGAGGACTGCTTGAGCCCAGGAGTTCAAATCCAACTTGGGAAACATAGCAAGAACCTGTCTACAGACATTTTTTAAAAGTAGCCAGGTGTGCTGACACACACCTGTGGTCCCAGCTATTCAGGAGGCTGAGGTGGGAGGATCACTTGAGCCCAGGAGACAGAGGCTGCAGTGAACTGTGATTGCACCCCTGCACTCCAGCCTGGGCAATAGAGTGAGATCCTATCTCTAAAAAGAAAAAAAAGTATAGCACATGCAATTATGTACACTTTATAATACTTGATAATGATAATAAATGATTGTGTTACAGGTATACATGTTTACTATACTAAACATTTTAATCTTTAATTCAGAGTGTTCTCCTACTTATTTTAAAAAGTTTACTGAGGCAACAAAAGCCAAAATTGACAAATGGGATCTAATTAAACTAAAGAGCTTCTGCACAGCAAAAGAAACTACCATCAGAGTGAACAGGCAACCTACAGAATGGGAGAAAATTTTTGCAACCTACTCATCTGACAAAGGGCTAATATCCAGAATCTACAATGAACTCAAACAAATTTACAAGAAAAAAACAAACAACCCCATCAAAAAGTGGGCAAAGGACATGAACAGACACTTCTCAAAAGAAGACATTTATGCAGCCAAAAAACACATGAAGAAATGCTCATCATCACTGGCCATCAGAGAAATGCAAATCAAAACCACAGTGAGATACCATCTCACACCAGTTAGAATGGCCATCATTAAAAAATCAGGAAACAACAGGTGCTGGAGAGGATGTGGAGAAATAGGAACACTTTTACACTGTTGGTGGGACTGTAAACTAGTTCAACCATTGTGGAAGACAGTGTGGCAATTCCTCAGGGATCTAGAACTAGAAATACCATTTGACCCAGCCATCCCATTACTGGGTATATACCCAAAGGACTATAAATCATGCTGCTATAAAGACACATGCACACGTATGTTTATTGCAGCACTATTCACAACAGCAAAGAGTTGGAACCAACCCAAATGTCCAACAACGATAGACTGGATTAAGAAAATGTGGCACATATATACCATGGAATACTATGCAGCCATAAAAAATGATGAGTTCGTGTCCTTTGTAGGGACATGGATGAAACTGGAAAACATCATTCTCAGTAAACTATCGCAAGGACAAAAAACCAAACACCGCATGTTCTCACTCAAAGGTGAGAATTGAATAATGAGAACTCATGGACACAGGAAGGGGAACATCACACTCCGGGGACTGTTGTGGGGTTGGGGGAGTGGGGAGGGACAGCATTAGGAGATATACCTAATGCTAAATGACGAGTTAATGGGTGCAGGAAATCAACATGGCACATGGATGCATATGTAACAAACCTGCACATTGTGCACATGTACCCTAAAACCTAAAGTATAATAATAAAAAAAAAAGTTTACTGTAAAATAGCCTCAGTCAGACCCTTCAGGAGGTATTCCAGAAGACATTGTTATCATGGGAGATACAATTCCGTGCATGTGATTGCTCCTAAAGGCCTTCCAGTGGGACAAGATGTGGAGGTGCAAGACAGTGATACTGATGATCCTGACCCTGTGTAGGCCTAGGCTAATGTGTGTGTTTGGATTTTAGTTTTTAACAAAAATTTAAAAAGCAAAAAAAAAAAAAACAACCCTTTTTTTAATAGAAAAAAGCTTATAGAATAAGGATATAAAGAAAGAAAATAGTTTTGTTTTCTATAAACAAATACTATACAATGTGTTGTGTTTTAAGCTAAGTGTTTTCACAAAAGAGTCAAAAAGTTTCTAAAAATTCAAAAGTTTATAAAGTAAAAAGTTACAGTAAGCTAAGGTTAATTTAGTATTGATGGAAAAATTTTTAAGGAAATTTAGTGTAGCCTAAGTGTGCAGTTTTTAAAAGTCTATAATAATGTACCGTAATGAGCTGGGCCTTCATGTTCACTCACCACTCACTCACTGACTCACTCACAGCAACTTTCATTTCTGCAAGCTCCATTCCTGTAAGTGCCCTGTACAAGTGTGCCATTTTTTATCTTTATACTGTATTTTTACTATACATTTTCTATGTTTAGATACACAAATATTTACCATTGTGTTATAATTGCCTACAGTATTCAGTAGAGTACCATGCTGTACAGGTTTGTGGCCTAGGAGCAATAGGCTGTTCCGTATAGCCTAGGCGTGTGGTAGGCTAGGTTTGTGTAAGTACACTCTATGATGTTCGCACAAGGATGAAATCACCTAACAATACATTTCTCAGGATGTATCCCTGTCCAGTGATGCATGACTGTATACAGATATTGATTTTCAACAAAGTCACTAATAAAAATCAATGAGGAAAGGAAGGTCTTTATATTAGGTTGGTGCAAAAGTAATTGTGGTTTTTGTGATTGAAAGTAATGGCAAAAGTTGCAATTACTTTTGCACTAACCTAAATAAATGATTGTGGGAACAGACGGATATTCAAGTGGAAAACAATGAACCTTGACCTCTTTTTCACATCACATCAAAAATTAATTTGAGATAGACATAAACATGAAAGCTAAAACAATAAAACTTCTAAAAGAAAACATGAAAATATCTTCACTAACTTGAAACAGGCAGAGTTCTTAGACACTAAAACATTAATCACAAAAGAAAAATTGATAAATAGTACTTAAAACAAATTCATAACTTCTGCTTATCGAAAGATACTAAGTGAAAAGATAGGCCATAGACTAAGAAAACATGCGCAATAAAATATCTAACAAAGGTTTATCTATTCTATTGTATCGATCACATTTCTATCTGAAATCTGTCATATTATTCCAGATGTGATATCTGAAATTCGGTAGTTTAAGTTCTCCATGATACATATCAGGAATATATTTTTTAAGATAATAATAAAAAGACAAGCAACCCAACTTAAATATGGGTAAGTGCCCAAATGAGCACTTCACAAAAAGTAGTATATAAGTAGCCAATAAAGGTATAAAAAATGCTCGACATTATTAGTCATCATTGTAATGCACATTAAAACCACAACGAGATATCATGATACACACATCAGAATGGTCAGGGAAAAAAGACGATATCAAATATCATCAAGGATGTGAAGTAAGTGGAAATCACATACATTGCTGGTGGGAATGAGAATGTTGCAATTACTTTGGAAACGTCTGGTGATTTCTAATTGAGTAAGTTAAATAAACATCATCAACTGCTTGACCTGGCAATTCTACTATTAGGTTTATAATGATGATACATGAATACATATGCCCACAAAAGACTTGTATAACAATGCTCATGAAAACTATATTTATAATAGTAAAAATGTAGAAATAGCACAAATGTCTATCAATCGGAGAATGGATAAGCAAATTGTAGTATATACAATGGAACTACCTACCATTTGTGGAATACTATACAGCAATAAAAAGAAATGAACTCATTGGCCTATAACAACATGGATAAAATTTTTTTTAATTACTTTGACTAAAAGAAATCAAATCAACCACTATAGAGAACAACTTTTAAATTATATTTGAATTTCAAGAATAGGCAAAACTAGTATCGGAGATAGAAGTAAGAATATATGTTACCCTGGGCTAGGAAAGTGGGGTGTTATTGACTGGAGAAGGTCATGAGCTAACTTTCAGCAATGATGGAAATGTTTTAGGTCTGGATCTAGGTGATGGTCACATGAATATATAAATACGTAAAAAGTATTTGAGCTGTACACTTAAAATTTCTGCATTGTATAATATAAAAATTGTATCTCAATAAACATTGAAAAAGTCAAAATAGTATTAGAAATTCCTTTTTCTGATCAGATAGAAACCCCTACTCCACTTCCGCTGAACCCCCATCAGAAAACCTTCAACATTCTACTATGTCCTGTTTGGAGAAGTATATCCTCTAATCCTTCTTTGTTGAGATTACTGAATAATTCACTTATCCAACAGCTTGGCAAGCATCCACCATGTACTTCACAGAATGGAGTTGGATTTGTGGAGCCACAGATGGAGGACAACCACTTTATCCCTAGAGCATATCTGCCCCATAATTGGCTCAGGGCTGGCAGCCTGAGCTCCTGAGTGGAACATAGGAGGAGCTAACTCCCAACCATACAACCGAACTCCTGGTTCAACTAGAAATTCGGGGGTAGGTGCCTCACACAGGGAGAGGAGCATGAGTGGGTAGGTGGGAGAGCCTTGCCTTCGCTTAATCCCTTGTCCTGCTTTTCGTGGACTTGCTTGACAGAATGTGTGGTGGGGCTGGGGAGGAGGCTCACCTTGACAGACAAAAGGCTGACAAATCACCTTCAAAGGAGTTGAGATAATTTGATAGGAATCATTTCTTCTCTGTGAAGTACTGAAGGACTGACGTAGGGTAGTTGACTAACTGAGGGCGGTGTCAGAGCCAGCTCTGTAGTAAGGGCGGAAGGTTAGGAAAACAGGTTTCCCATGCACATGGGAACATTGGGGTGGGTAGGGCGCTTGATGTATTTCCAGAGTCTGTGCTGGCTGAGGGCATCTGGTAGCACAGTCTTCAGAGAAATTCTCCTAAATATTTTCCACATTTTCTAGTCTACAAAAGAGAATTAGACCCAGGTGCTAAAGGCACAATCGCATCTCACTGGTGTTCACTAAAGATTGTATTCATTGTTTCTAAAGATGCAACAGCCAATGTTTTTTTGCAGCAATTCCAGACTCCAATGCAGAGAAGCCATGTTACGTATACAACTTGCATGAATCCCATTCTGCTGTTCCTTGTTCCCTGTCTCGTTATCCTCAACTTCTAAGAAAGCTGATATCCTCGCTTACCTTAAATATTTATAACCTTACACCAAGAAATACCAACAACTTTTTAAAAATTATTTACTTATGCCATTTTTATAATTAGGTACTATGCTATTTAAGGCTTTCAGGGGCAAACACACAAAAAATTGTTTTGATCGAGTTACAAAATAAAATTTTAAACAAATGTACATAGAATACTCAAGAGTTTGTTTTAAAAGTGATTAAAAACACATACCAACCTTAAGTGAATATCATTTCCTTTAAAATAATGCCTAGGAAGGTACTTAATCCAACAAAAACTCCTCTTTTGCAATTGCCCCTAGAGCTACTTCACAGCTGCATGTAACACAATAACAGATAAAATGAAACTCGAAACTCATTATTTTATAATTACAACTGTCTTTAAGTAAGAAAGATGTTGGCCTACCTTACAATCAAAATCAAAACCACCCTTAACAAGGATGATTGGCCATCACTGAGGCAATTGCAAAATATCCAGTTCAAAAGTGTGATTTTTTAAAAAAAACTGTGGCAAGTGACGGAAGATTACAAAAACAAGGGACAAGCCTCCCAAACTTGTCTGTCAAGCTTGTCCTTTGAAGGAGACAGTAGTCATTTCTGATAACAAGACCTTTTTGTGAAATAAAATAAAACAATAAGAGAAACCCACTGAATCTCATTGTGTTGTTCTCATTCCTTTTGCAGGTGAGTGCATACTGTGTATCGTGCCATTGTTCTTTGAATGATCCCTTTTTATTTTTTAAAAACCACTTTATAAATTTTTTCCCATTAATAAATTGCTATAAATTAATTGAAGCATTCAGAAAACACTGAAGAAAATATGACCATCTATTATTCCACTGCAAGAGATTGTCATTTTAAAGGTGGGTTTTGTATATTACCTTAAAAATGATTAGAATAAAGCTGAGATGGCTATGCTGGTTGAGATATTACATTTAGAAAAATGTGAAAGATCATTACTGAAGCCTTGATATTTGTTTTGTAGAAACTGAATACTGAGGGTAAAAATCAAGTTACAGTATTCTGTCTACAAGTCAGACTTCAAGTAATAGTTTCCAAATATATGAGTGCCTTTGGCATTAGGGGCTCTTAAGTGTATCATTTAAGAAGTAGTGCCTTCTCCAGCTCAGAAAGCTATGTCCCACAAAGCAAAGCAAGCCAAAAGTTACTTGTCTTTCCAGGCAAGTTGGCAAGAGTGAAACAAAAGAGGAGGTGATACCCATTAACTTTCCCTTCTGGATTACAGAGTGGGAGCCACTGCAATCTTTCATCCAATAGCCATGGTCACGGCCAAAGCCAAGCAATCCTGCCATCTTTGGGCTCCAGAAAAAAAGAGCTTCACTCTTCCCAAGGTTTACCTGTGAGGACCAAGGTAAGAAAGAAAACTTTCTTGACAAATACCTGCCATAGTCCTAAAGTCCAAATCTAAGTTTATTCACTAATCATTGTAATTGTAAGCCAACCGAGGTACACAGCATCTGAATTCCTCCACCTATATTGCTAGAAATCCATATGAAACTCATTGAAAGGGCATTTCTCTTTACCACCTTCTTGCATTCCTTTGGCCATGCTGATGTCTGTCCCCTGTGTCTCAATTACTGAGCTGGGTACTGACTTTATGGACCTGAGGCAGAGAAGGGTGGAATCTGGGTCAACAGGGAGACTTAGGAGATACTAGGATGTAGTGAAGGCTATAGCAATTGATGGAATAATTACTAGAGTAGAGTAAGAAGAGGAAAAGACAAAGATGGAGATTTGAGGAATCCTTGAAGTCTGACAGGGCATGGTTGTTCATAGGATTTAGAAACAAGAAACAGGGCATGCACAATGACACCCACATGGTGAAAACATTCTATATGATCATTATCTGTTATAAAATTGTATGAAACTATCTGTTATAAAACTTTATATTGAGCATCTCAATGGCAGGAACTTTGTCTTGTTTATCTTTGGGTCTTCCTTAGCTTCTACAAATGCTTAATTGATGTCTAGAGGGGAAGAAGAAGGAGAGAGTAGAAGCAGAGAAAAACAAGAAAATAGAAAAGACAGAGTGGGAACAAGGAAGACAGGCAGGAGGAAATCAGCTGGAGAGGTAATGTTCCACAAGGATTCTCTGTCCAGCCTGCTTGCTAGAAACCTAGAACTTCACTGGCTAAGTCAATCTCTGAACAAGAAGAGGCATTGCCAAGAAGCCTGGCGGAACTGAAGGCCAACCCCAGGAAACCAGCCTGCAGAGTAGAAACAAAGAGTGTGCAGTGTTGCTTCTAAACCCACACAAGAAATTGATAATAACTTCAGTAAGGTCAAGGCTTCTGATGTGAAGATACCTTCATCGGTTTTTCAGACTGCTTAAAGACAAGGCAATAAAATAGATCTTGAGGACTCAGTTGACCCAATACTGAAAAGAAGTTACTAAAGATTTGGTAGCAGTAGATGATCACGTCATTGTGATTATATGTCACACTGGTGCACTGGCTTGCAGGAGGTAAGACTGCGAGGTGGCAAGGAAAGAGAATAGCGGTTCTGGTTCACAGAGCACTAACACTGCCTTGATAGCAATGATGGCAAATGATATTTTCCCAAATGACTGTGGTCTGCGTCTTCTAAAATCTACTATTTATTTTCTCCCAATCAAAGTTTATCTCTATTTGACTTTGTAGGTTCTTGAAGCTAATAAATTATGGAACTACTTGCCTAGAAAAATATTTTTGTGGAAAGAATTGTAATCTAGAGGAAACACTCACTGACTGAATTCCAACAAACCTGTCCAATGGTATGGTTGAGTTCTTGCACTCTGCCCAAAGCCAAGAGATTTACCATGAATAGAAACCATTCAAAGCTCTTAATTCAACATTCTTGAACTGTGTTGCAAATTTGGTCCTCCCATAGGAAGGTGGGGTGAGGGACAGGGAGGATTAGAAAAATCTTTTTATCTAACCATACTTGAAATGTTTTGTTTAGTCTGGAGAAACCCAAATGATATAGTTTTTCAGATTCTGTACTTTTTCATTTTGACTTTGTTTGTGTATGATATCTGCACCGAAAACCTGTCAAAGTACAAAACTCATTCTAGAGCAATTTAAAGTCTACTCATGCTAAACAATGAGTTAAAATAGTGTGTTGCTTTTCTGTAGTTCCTTTCAAGCACAACATTAAATCTCTGGGTATTTACAGAAATTTCGGCAAGAACTCAGTCAGACAATACTTGCCCCATTTTCCCAAAGGAAAAATATTTTGATAAGTCACATAACATGGCCTAATCTTTTCAGTAGAGTCCTCATTTCCTGCCCAATTTTCCCCTCTACTCACCTTCCACCAACCCCCAAGAAAGGCACCTGCCACCACGTCCAGCTAATTTTTGTATTTTTAGTAGAGATGGTGTTTCACCATGTTGGTCAGCCTGGTCTCAAACTCCTGACCTCAAGTGATCCACACGTCACAGTCTCCCAAGTTGTTGGGATTACAGGCATGACCTACTGTGCCTAGCCTGATTTCTATCTTTTGTATGGCTGCATAGTATTTCACAGTTTGTATGTACCACATTTTCTTTATCCAGTCTGTCACTGATGGGCATTTAGGTTGATTCCATGTCTTTGCTACTATGAAAAGTGCGGCAGTGAACATTTTCATGCATATGTCTTTATGGTAGAATGATTTCCATTCCTCTGGGTATATACCCAGAATAGGACTGCTGGGTCAAATGGTAGTCCTGCTTTTAGCTCTGAGGAATTGCCATACTGCTTTCCACAGTGGTTGAACTAATTTACACTCCCACCAACAATGTGTAAGTGTTCCTTTTCTCCATATCCTCACCAGCAGTCTAGACTTTTTAAGGGAAAGTTAGACTACCTATTTATATCTCTAAGTAACTACAAAAGCCAAGGTATCTGCCACAGAATTCATCCATAGGCAGGCAAGGAAACAACAGAGTGAATTTCAAGAGTCAACAATGAGCAGGAATAAAGTTGCTTTCTATTTATACCCTACCAACTTCAACTTATTCAATAGACTGCTTACAAATATGTACTACACACACTCATACATATACTACACTTCTATTCTCATGGATACTTATAGTCACCTAGAGTCTCTGCAAAGACACAGTACAAACTGATAAAAGCAGTTTCTCCTGGGAAAGGAGAACGGATGGTTTTGGAGCAAGAGTGAGAGAGAGCTTAAATTATGCCTTTTGGATTCTGATTATAAACACATAGTTTTAAAAATTCATTTAAATTCAAAATCTTTTAACTAGTATGGAAAATAAAGCAAATAGAAAATTAAAATAGGAAAGTAATGTGGAGCCAGGCATAGGTTAGTTTACTAAATACATAGCATAAAGTCTGATAAACTTGCTATGGAGTAGAAGGCAAATTTGGCTCTAAGCCTCTGGTTACCAGAGTGAAGAAAGAAACAGCATGATTTCCAGTGTTCATCAGGAAAAACAAACCATTTGCTCAGGACAAACAAAGCTACTTCTAGAACTAAAACCAGAGTTAAATTTATCCTATGGATTCAGTCTTTTGAGTCCCCAAAAGTAGTGAAGAATACCTTCCCTAACCTCATTATTATAAACACAGGGCAAAACTAATAGCGTTGCCAGTCTTATGGTGTTTGTTATTATTAGTAACAGGAGCTAAAGGTGATATGAACCAGGGCTCATTATTGGCTTTGTAGGTGAATTAATAAAATCATGGCAATTATTTGGCTTTAGTAGAAGTAATGAGAAGAAAATTAAGTGGTCTTGTTACCAGTGGAAGAGACCCGAGTTACCGGCAGTGAATCCATACGGGTCCACAGCAGCTTCAGTCCTTGCCTCCTCTGAAGAAAGAATTTGACTGAGGGGCATATAGCAGAAGAAGAAACCAAGGCAAGTTTCAGGGCAGGAGTAGAAGTTTATTTAAAAGGCTTTAGAACAGGAAAGAGAGGAAAATTCGCTTGAAGGAGACCCAAGCGGGTGCTTGAAGGTCCAAGAAAGAAAAGAGAGCAAAAGAAGATAGCAAAAAAGAGTGGCCTTTAACCTTGATCCTAGGAATTTATAGGCTCGCCTCTTTCCCAAGATTCTTCCCTTAGGGTGGGCTTTCCAGATGCCCAGTGCTTTCCTTACCCTTTGGAATTGAGCATGCACAATGTATTTAGGGAGTTATACACATGCCCATCTGAGGCTTTCTTCCCTTTTCCGGTGGAGTGTGCCCCCGGAAGATCATACTTCACCATTTTTGTCTCTTAACATGCATGCCCAGGAAGTTGCTTCTCCCTGGGGCCTGCATTCAATTAACATTTTGATGTTAACAGGTGTGGACCATCAGGAAATGGCCTCTCCCTAGAGCTGCCAAATACATACTTTTAAAGAGGCAATGCAATAATTGCCAAACCATCACCAATATTTCTAGTGGGTGGGGGGAGAACCCTCTCCTGCCCCGCTCATGCCTAACTACCTGTAACAGACTATGGCCCTGAATCATTAGGCTGCTCCTACTTGAAATTCACTCAACCTTCAGAGTCAGATGCACCCAGCTGTCCATCAAAGATTTATAAGTTCACAACAGGTTGTCTTCAGATAATATTTGAGCTTTGAGGCCTGTGCACTATGCAATGAATGAATGATATAGTCGCACAGAATGTTCACCAAAATATCTTCACTACAAGCCAAAGCAAATGTGAATCACCTATCACTACTCGCCTATGTTAATGGATAAAATTAGAAAGACTGACCGTACCCAGTGCTGATTAGGATGTGGAGGAACTGGAACTCTTATAAGCCACTGATGGAAACACCAGATGATGTGATTACTTTGGAAAATTGTTTGACAGTTTCCTTAAAAGTTACACAGCTACCATCTGAGCTAGCCATTCTACCCCTAAGTACTTACTCAAGAAAAAAGAGAAAATGGCCAGGTGTGGTGGCTCACGCCTGTAAACCCAGCACTTTGGGAGGCCGAGGTGGGTGGATCATGAGGTCACGAGTTCGAGACCAGCCTGACTAACATAGTGAAACCCCGTCTCTACTAAAAATACAAAAATTAGCCGGGTGTGGTGACACGTGCCTATAATCCCAACACCCAGGAGGCCGAGGCAGGAAAATCACTGGAACCCGGGAGGTGGAGGTTGCAGTAAGCCAAGATTGCACCACTGCATTTCAGCCTGGGTGACAGAGAGAAACTCTGTCTCAAAAAAAAAAAAAAGGGTCTGATTGAATAATTGGAAGACAATTTCAAAGGTATAAAGTTTGCATAAAAGAACTCAGGTCACATTGAGCCAAGATTGTGCCACTGCACTCCAGCCTGGGTGACAGAGCCAGACTCTGTCTCAACAAAAAAAAAAAAGAAAAGAAAAGAAAAAGAAAAAAGGGAAAATGTGTCTATACCAGACTTGTACACAACAGTAGCAGCTTTATTTGTAATAGCCAAAAACTGGAAGCAATCCAAACATCCATCAACAGATGAATGAAAAAACAAATCGTAATATGTCCATACAATGGGACAACAGTAAAAAGAAATTAACTATTGATACATGTAACATCAATCATTGAGTGGTTCTTATGCCCCAAGAACTTTACACTGTTTCATTTAAGTCCCATGTCCGCCCTATAAGGTAAATACTATTGTTCTCCTCTTTGTAGACTTGAGAAAACTGAAGATTGGAGAAGGTCAGCAGTTTGTCTGGGGTTACTCAGCTGATGAGTGGGTGAGACACAGACTAAGTCAGCCTGACACAGAGTCTTCACACACACTGTGTAGCAGGGAGCAGGACTGCTTTGAGCCCCTTGGACCTACAAACCCCTTCAAGATGAGGCAGTACCATGCAGGAGATGACCTCTGACAACCAGAAGGGGCTCAGGGATGGTGCAGAGAAGGCAACTTTGAAAGAGGCAGACATTTTTTCTTTCTTTGGATAATGCCCAGATGACTCACCCTTTCTCCTCTCTCAGCTCCAAATCTTCAGGTCTTAATCTTGATGTGTCAGATCTGGGGACCCATTGGAGTGCTCCCCAGAGAGGTTGTCCTTCTGTCTCAAAGCACAGGTTAGGACAAGCAGCAGCTCCATTTGGGCATCTATTCCTGAAGCGACCTGCAATTTGATATTCTTTTACTGTTTACTTCTGCTTTAATTACAGGGTGGGGGGAAAGAGCTCCTAAAGTTTGCCAAAAACTTTGGTGATTTTTAAAAAGTCCTTCTTTACTTTCCAATTATTCAACTCTGCTGGGAAAGGCAACAGGAGCGCTTTTGGAACTGAGCTTGCTGCTGAGTTGCCAGGGTTTGGAGATCTCTGCAAAGGTCATTGTTTTTTGTAAAGGTCATTGTCTTTTCATGAAAACCCCGGCAAAGCATGCCAACGCAGGAAAGCCACCAGCTTGCCAAATGTCCGGTGTCCCAGTCACCTGCTCTTCCTGCCCTAGGAAGGATGTGTGATGATCTCTGGAGTAAAGACATCAGATGGGGTTTGTTCCTTTCTTGCTCTTAAATCAGCTGCAAAATGCAAGAACAAAGCACATACAGGATGATTCCCTGAGCCCTGTGCCGCCTCCTCGTTAAAGGCCAGCAGCTGCTGGGTGTTGCACAGAGCAAGATAAGCAATAGGACATTTGTAGCCATTCACATCCTGAACGTAGAGCACTGTGTTCTCAGCGGAATTTCTGAGGCTTCAAGCCCTGAAGAATACCCGACAAGTGAAAATACAGAGAAAGGGTGTGCTCTGGACAGGGGTCCTGGGTGGAGTGGGGGATACTCAGCAGGAAGGGCAGGCAGAATCCAGCAACCAAGTCACGAGTCACTAGCTCTTCAGAAAAGTGGCTCTGCTCACGAGAGAATTAGGGCAGGATGATTTTGGCAAGCCCCATGTTGTGTTAGCTGCGCAAACTTTTTCTGTTCTGTTATGCAGCCTCTTAACAACTGGGTGGGGGCATCTTTTCACATTTCATGGAGAGGCTGATTCCTGTCAGATGTTTAGCAAAGGGCTTCCACATTAGGTTTATCAAGCACACACAATTCCAGATGCAACGCGGAGTCCATTTAGTTTGAGAAGATTAAAATGTGCCGTTTCCTGCCATTGGCAGCATTTTCATTTCTCCTCTTTCCTTACAGTTTTCTCACGTTACTTGAAGTGATTCTTACCCTTATCTTTACACTGTATTTTAAAGAAAATTATGGGGGAGAGGAGAAAAGACCCAGAGTGTCACCAGAAGCACCTGACAGGAAGCTGCTAAACTGTGTGAGCGCCTCCTGATTGGAGATATCCTCCTCCCCGTTGGATGCCTCTGGTTTACCTCCCTATGGGCAGATACTAATTTCAAACCCGTGGCCATAAGATTATTTCGATGACTTCTCTTCCATCTTCCTGCCTCCTCCAATAGCCTCGATGTCCCTATTCCTCCCCCCACAAGCCTACCTCAGTCACCCACTATCAACAAACACAAATGCAGCTCTCCACAGGTCTCTCACAAAGAGTCTACACAGACCCCACACCAACCAACCCCCACACCCAAGCCAATGCCCCAAGAATGTTATCATCATCTGAGAGAAGGGCTAGGACAGGCCACCCAAATACAGTAGTGACTGTACTGAACTGACAGAAGCAACTCAGGATATATGTCTGTGTGTGTGTGTGTGTGTGTGTGTGTGTATCCATATATCCTCTTCAAAGGAGATATCCCTAGAGAAATATATGTATATAACTAAATATATGAAAACTTTCACTTAATGTAGATTTCAATATATGTAGATACATGTATATATATTCTTTCCCCTATCCCATCCATTCATTCATTTATTCAACTTAAATTCATTTAGTGTTTACTGTATGCCAAGCACTGTTCTAGGCAGTGAAGACTCAACAGGAAGAAAGAGCCAGGTGAAGACTGGCTAGGCAGTGAAGACTCAACAGGAAGAAACCACATTTCCTGCACTTTGATAGGAAATGTTGGTAATCCTACATTTGGTAGAGTAAGACAAAAATAAACACATAAATGTATATTTCAGGTTATGATAGGGGATATGAAGAAAAAGCAAGCAGGGAGGTAGGAAGTGATGGGGATTGAGGGTGATGTTTTAGATGGGTGGTCAGGGAGGCCCTTGCTCAGAAGGGGAAGGCTGAGTGGAAAGCTGAAGGAAGTGAGCGTGAGCCATAAGGACATCAGAGTGGACACCCAGGGAGAGGAAAAAGCACGTGCAAATGTCCTGTTTGGGAGCATGCTTCTTACTTTCAAGAAGCAGCAAAGAGGCCAGGAGTAGAAAGAGTAAAGGGAAGCGGTAGGAAATGAGGTAATAGAAGAGGGGCCCAGAATGAGAAAGGCAGACTCTGGCAAGCTCTGAACAGAGGAGAGGCACCATCTGACTACTGGCATAGCAGGATGCCTGCTGAGTAGGAAGAGTTTGAGCAGTCAGGGACAGAAGCAGGGAGCCTGGTTTGGAGGCAGCTGCAGTAATCCAGGTAAGAGGTGATGGAGCTGGGATAAGGTAGCAGTGAGGGAGGTGGGAGTGGAGAGTTTCTGGCTATACTGAGAAGAGAGAGCTTCAGGACGTGCTGATGGACTGGGCTTGCGGGATGGCCTTGGTCCTGAAACTCCTGGCAAGGGAATAGGCCCAGCTGTCAGCTCAGAGAGTGCAAATGCATCAGAAATCAAGACCTCTTGAATTCTGGCTCTTATGCAAGAGGCAAAGACCCCATTTATTTAGCACCTACTATGTGTCAGGTGCTGCCTTAGGTATTTTCCCAGAAACTTCTTCCTCACAAATCTTCGAGATAGGTTTGACTACTTCCACTTCATGGGTAAGGAAACCAGAATCTCAAAGAAGTTCAATCAGTCAGGGACAGAGATCTGAACCTGTGTCTACCAGTCCCCAGGGCTGTTAATCAGAGCCCCTTACAGAAGGAGAGCCTAGCAGAGTGGCTTGGGGGTCGCTGCAAGCTCAGCAAAAGGAGGCACCAGAATAAGGGAACCCTCACACCCTCCCAGGCAGCCGCAGCTTCGCACCAGAGCTCCAGGGTGGAGCTGCAAGTCACGGGTCTGACCTAGCACCAAGCTTCCTCAACAGGATCCAGGATGTAGCTGCTGGGGCTGCAGCCACCAGAAGCAGGAAAGCTAACTGGGGACAGGCAGGAGATCCAGGTGACCCATCCAAGCCCCAGGCCCGGCTTTCCTGCGTGAGAGGGAGGGTACCACCAGGTACTGCCCACAGCCACTGTAGTCAATGCCCTCCAAATTCAGTTTCCACATTTCAGCCTCCACACACCAAAACTTTCAGCTAGCCATCCTGGGAGGAGCCCTGAGATCGCTGCCTCTGGGCTGGCTGGGGCCGATTGGAGGAAATGGGCCTGCACTCAACACTTGTGCACCTGCACTGGGCGTTGTGTATTTCTCCTCTGGTTGTCAGAGCAACAGAAACAACAGTGGCTGCCGAAACCCCCTTAACACCACAGCCCAGGCTGACCTTGACCAATGGCAGCCAGACCTTGCATCTTGGCCTCTTCCCTTTTCTCTCACCCCACTGAAAGTATCTCCTCTGAAACCAAAAATTTAACTGGCCTCTCTCACTGAGCTGAAATGGTTTCTACAGCTTGCCCAACTCTGAGCTCTTCCTGACATGCCTGGGTTTCTGACTGTCAGCACCCCAGGGAGAGGGTGGGACGCCCAGATCCAGGCATGGAGCAGAATGTCGCCAAGGGAGAGCGCCGGGAGCCACCTCCTCAGAACCACTGCGGAAGCTACTTTACTGCAAACAACCTAAGTAAAGTGGGCAGTTTCCCAAGGTGTGGCCCCAGCTGCTGACCCCAGAGTTTGTACTCAAACACCCGTGGGACTGGCTACTGCCCTTATTGACAAATCCTATCTCCTCAGATGCTCTGGGGCTGTAGGTCTTCATTCCATGTCAGGAATGCCCCGCTTTGAGATGACTTGTGATTGTGGTAATTTATGACACCAGCTCCTGTGAAAATGACTGGGGAATGGGCAAAATGCCCTGCCTGTAAACTCACAAATGGACATCCAGGACCAGAGATGCCCTTGCTCTGAAGCAAGCACCCATATCGCCCTGCCTCAAACTGTGGGGTGCTGGGCTAGCTCACGTTTCATCTCTCAGGTTGCTGTTCAAGTTGCAACCAGAGAATTCCATGTGCTCGGCTGGGAAACAGGACATCAGGGTCCTTCCCTCCATTCTGTGAGTATCCACCACAGGAGGGCGAGGGAAGAGGGCACCTCTACGCTGCTTTTTTAGTTATTTCCACAACGCACAAGTTAAATATAGCATTTTCCACATGTGTACAACTGAGAAAATCAAAGTTCAGTGAGGTTAAGTGACTTGTCTGAGATTGCAGTGAGCGAGTAGCAGGACCAGGATTTGAATCCAGATTTCCTATCTCACATTGTACTGTAGAGGCATATTTAAAGTCTTTAATAAAGGGCTCAGTTCCTTGATTATCCCACACAATAAACAAAATCATAGGTACTGTATTAGTTTGCCAGGGCTGCCATAACACAGTATCACAGTCTGGGAGGCTGACAACAGGAGTTTATTGTCTCACGATTCTGGAGGCTAGAAGGCCAAGATCAAGGAGTGGGCTACTTCTGAGGCCCCTCTCCTTGGCTTGTAGGTGGCCATCGCCTCCTCCCTGGGTCTCCACATGCTCTTCCCTCTGTACATATCTATGTCCTACTGTCTTCTTATGAAGACACCAGTCACGTTGGTAATCCCACAGGGACCATTCCAGTGACCCCATTTAACCCTAATTACCTCTTTAAAGACTCTTTCTTCAAATACAGTCACATTCTGAGGTATCAGAGATTAGGACATATGAATTTGGAGGGGGAAGATAACAATTCACTCCATAACAGGTACCAAGCCCTGTCTTTTCAATGCTTGTTTTAGCTCCTCAATAATAAAATATAATAACAATATTCTAAATATAAATAAATACGGTAGGCATTCAAATGATCATGAAAAAAGAAGGCTTTTACTAAAAGTTAATTGTCTTTCTTTTTTTTTTTTTTTTTTAGAGACACAGTCTTGCTCTGTTGCCCAGGCTGAAGCACAGTGGTGTGATCTCAGCTCACTGCAACCTCTGCCTCCCAGGCTCCAGGAATCCTCCCACTTCAGCCTCCTGAGTAGCTGGGACTATAAGTGCATACTACCATGCTCAACTAATTTTGCTAATTTTTGTATTTTTTGTAGAGATGGGGTTTCATCATGTTGCCCGGGCTGGTCTCGAACTCCTGGGCTTAAGCAATCCTCCCGCCTCAGCCTCCCAAACTGCTGAGACTACAGGCATGAGCCACTGTACCTGGCCAAAAAATTGATTTTCAGCTGCCATTCTGTTAGCAATTTTTTTCAGAAAGCATTTCCTATGTACAAAACACTTTGATCATTACAATGCCTTATGGTACATAGCGCCTCTACTCATTAAACTTTCACTAGAGCTGAGAAGATAAGAAGACATAGACCCAAATAACTATCATACAAAGGAGACATGCTCTATGCCCCAAGAATGGTGCCTTGTAGAGTACCAGGAAGTCCACAGGATGAGACATCACTTCTATTTGGTATAATTAAGGAAGACTTCCTGGAGGCGGTGACTTTAAAGCTTGACCTTAATGTCACATGGGATTTTAATAGACAAAGATCGGGGATGTTGGCTTTTAAAACCATACATTTGGACCTTATATTTGGATTTTTACTAATCCAAATAGTTTCTATATAAAAATAGGAATAATATTTACAACCTCATCCTGCTACATGTACCTTGATGAGGAGCATCTCCAAGGAGACCAAGAAAGAAAAAGGGCAGTTTCCAGAGAAATAGAACCCAGCAGTCTGGTGCACCTGAGTCTCTCTTAAGCCCATATAAAATAGATGACAGGCTTCCACGTGTGCTGCGCGCCCCCTTCCCTCACTAGTAACCACGTGCCTGCAGCATCCAGCAAAAAGTTTGACACTGTTGTGAGGCTGCCGTCAGCCCAATTTCTCGTTGTTTTGTTTGTTTGTTTGTTTGTTTGTTTTGACAGAGTCTTGCTCTGCTACCCAGGCTGGAGTGCAGTGGCAGGATCTCAGCTCACTGCAATCTTTGCCTCCTGGGTTCAAGCAAGTCTCCTGCCTCAGCCTCCAAGAAGCTAGGATTACAGAAGCACACCATCATGCCTGGCTAATTTTTGTATTTTTAGTAGAGACGGGGTTTCTCCATGTTGGCCAGGCTGGTCTCAAATTCCTGACCTCAGGTGATCCACTCACCTTGGCCTTCCAAAGTGCCGGGATTACAGGTGTGAGCCACCACACCCAGCCGATTTCTCATTCGTTATTCAGAAATCAGGAGGGGGCTCGTTTCCCAAGATAGGATAAGACTTTGGGCAGACAGGTGGCTCCAGAACCATTTTGCCCAAGAACAAGGTTTATCCTCCATCTTCTGTGACTTTGGAACTCAGACTTTTCCTTTCATTACTCTTCTGTATCTGTCTTTAATAGAACAGATGACCATTTAAATCACAAGGCCAGCTTGCTGTACTTGGGGGAGTTCTCAGGGTATAAACCAAGCATGGAGTATATCTGATTTTGTACTTAGTTCTCCCTGCTAGGAAAGCTCTTCTGTCTTTCTCCCATCCAAAGTAGCTTTCTCCTACTTAGCCCTCAAAACTCAGCTCAAAGAGCACCCCTTCAGAGAAACCAATTTCTTTCACAGACACTCATATCTAGGGCAGGTTTCTCTACTATATAGTCCCATTATACCTCTCCTTCACAGTTTGTAGCGACATGTTAGTTTGTATCTCCTGTAGCAGATCTTAACTTCCACAAAGGCGTGTATGGACCACGATTATCCTCATGTCTGACACATGGAAGGTGCCCCACATGTGCACCAAACCGTTGGGAGGCAGCCTGATGTACCAGTAATTGGAGTCAGACAGACCTTAGTTGGAATGCCAGCTCCAACACCTACTATTTGGACAATTGATTACACTTCCTGTATCTCAGCCTCCCCTATTACAAAATGAGGATAATCATGTTTATTTCACAAGATTGTTATGAGAAACATATAGATAAGAACATCTAGCTGGCATTTGGTGAGTGCTCATGCAGTAATATTAATTGCTTTACTTCTTTTATTACCTGGACAGGCTCACCATGGTTCTCAGGGAACCTTGACTCTCAGGCCACTCAGACCTTCCTTCATAAACCCCAAAGTCTGCCCTAGAATTTTAATTCAAGATTGAAAATGCTTTCTGGAGCTCTCTGAAGCTGAATTGGGAGGTTTCATTATCCACTGTGTCTGTTAGTGTTCTAAGCTGCAAGAAACGGGAACCAACTCTTTCATCTAAGATGAAAAGGAAGTCCTCAAAAGTAAATAGGCTGCTCAGAGTTTCTAGAATGATGCAGAACCAGGTGCAGGGGCTCTCCCTCAAGAACGATGCCCCACATCAGGCCACAGAGCTGGGCCACAAAAGACACTGCTGCAATTGCTACCGGGCATGGGCCAGCTCCAGGTACTGTGTGTGGTTGGCCCTGGATGCTGGATGCTGGCTATGGAACCACAGTCCTTGTTGCCTCTGGGAACTAAGCATAGAGTCACTGCTGTCTTGCCCTCATCAGGATGGAGGTTCGTCCATAGTGCCCGCTTTAGCGCTGCCTCAAAGTCTAGGAAAGGGGCCGTGCACGGTGGCTCACGCCTGTAATCCCAGCACTTTGGGAAGCCGAGGTGGGCAGATCACCTGAGGTTGGGAGATTGAGATCATCCTGGTGAACAGGGAGAAATCCTGTCTCTACTAAAAATACAAAAAAATAGCTGGGCGTGCTGGTGCATGCCTGTAATCCCAGCTACTTGGGAGGCTGAGGCAGGAGAATCACTTGAACTCAGGAGGTGGAGATTGCGGTGAGCCGAGATCGCATCACTGCACTCCAGCCTGGGCAACAAGAGTGAAACCTCCGTCTCAAAATCAATTAATTAATTAATTTAATTAAAGAAAAAACATTTTAAAGGTCTAGGAAAGGCACTTCTGACTGGTGGAACCCAGGTTAATGTGCCCACAAACTCGCTGCAAAGCAGGCTGAGGAAACACAGGTCTGCCACGTTCAGCTTTTCTGTGAGAGAAGCCTCTGCCTTATCAGCTCAGGAATTCCTCCCCAAAAGGAAAGGGGTTTGGTCACTGGACGTCCAAAACACTGACCGCAGCCTGCCGTCCCCTGGAATGGGCTCGGCTCCTGTTTCCCAAGTCTTTCCTTACTCTACCCGTGCCAGCCTCATAGACTAAGCTCCCTAATTGACCACTCTCCACATACAAGCATGTTTTAGGTGACTCCTCCCTGCCCCATATCCCTGTTCAAATATTTCCATTTTCTTTACTCCTTTTTCATCCATTTGTATCAGTTTTCTTCCTCCAAAGTCATATGTGCCCAGGATTCTACGTGCATGTAACTCCACAGTCAGTCCACTTCACAGCTCAACTCTTTCTTATTTCTAAAGATCAATTTATTTCAGAATTACTCTTAACCTATTTAGAATGGGAGCAAATTCACATTTACACAATATTTTAGGGAAGTGTTCCTTCTCTCATGTGCCCACCCATGTCAATGTCTGAAACAGCCAGCCTCAGTGAACATTATGCTCTTAAGATGGTCTTCAAAAAGTAGTATTCTTTGGTCAAATGAATTTAAGAAAAGTTTCCCTGTGAGAGTCACAAAGCACATTAGGTAATTAAAGGTCTGGAAAGTCATGAAATACAGAAGCCTATTTAACTTTTAAACTCAACACTTCCAAAGCTTATTTGACTACAAACCATCCCCACATTTTTTGTTATTGTCTTTATAACACTTTTTCACATCCAAAGCATGCTGCAATAAAGCTTCTTAAGATACTCTACTCAGAAGATTCTTCATGTTCCCTTCCTCCTGATAAAACTATCTCCAAGTAAATGAATCTCTGCTCAGCTTGGAGAAGCAGAACAGGGACGATGGGGAGAGGTGCCTTACTGTAGACCCTTGCCACTCAAAGTGCGGTCCGTGGACCAGAAGCATCACCATTACCAACACCGAGGAGCTTGGGAAATGTAGCATCTCAGGTCCCACCCCAGACCCGGGAAACCAGAATCTGCATTTTAGCAAGTTTATTCCTATGCACAGTAAAGTTTGACTCATATTGGCATAGACAACTCCTACACCTAAAATCTCCAATTCCCCATAATGAACACGTAAGGAGTTCAACTCATGCCCAAGTTTCCATAAGTAGAATTTGCTCCTCCCTTTAGGGTTTTACAGAGCTCAGCATTCTTTTTCAGGGTGGGCCCACACCCTTTGAAATTCTGGGAGTTTAAGGAAACCTTAGCATTTTGTGGTTTGACCACAAAGAAGCTGAGCTGACTTCTATGATCTTTTCTGAAACATCCCGTGGGGAACCTCTGGCCTCCAGCACTGAGGGATGTGCCATCAGGACTATCACTGGAACACCTGGGAGGTACTGTTGTAACAAGCCACAGCCAGGTAGCATTTAGAAATCCAATTCTGCACAGAGTACAAATGGAATTCTAAAAGGGCACTTCATTCATTTTCTGCAAAACTAGTCTTCCAACCACCAGCATGTGTATTTACCAAATGCAGTAGATTTTAAAACAACATAAACTATAACCCAAAGCAATGCTGGTATCTGGACCTCAGCCAGCCTGCCACCCTGTTCACCTGCCTTAGGTTACAAAAGGTTCCTATAATGCCTTGCTTCACAGAGTTGGATGTGAAGGGATTTCAAATCAAACAAACCCAGGTTCAAATACTGGTTCTGCCTCTTACCAGTCCAGTTGAGCCAACCATTTTGCTTTATCTCTCTTAGCTGTGGGTTCTTCCCTGTAAAACAGGGCTATGAGGATTGGCTTCACAGAGCTGTTGTAATGAGGACTCCATCAGGTGAGATGTGGGAAGCACCAGCTCAGTGCCTTTCTGGTGCCAAGAGCTTCAACCACATTAGATACTTCCCCCCACCCTGCCATTCCCAGCCCACTCCCCAGGTGTCAGCTCAGGAATTCCCTTCCTGTAGGCTTCCATCCTGAGGCGACCACCCTGCAAGCCCTGTGGCTGTGGAAATGACAGCCTGGATCTTCCTTCACTGTTCAACCACTGTGGTCACCTAGCCTCTGCCCTCCCAATTACCACAGACCACAGCTCCAGAGGCAGCCTGGAGAGCTAGCAAATTTCTTTCTCCACCTCCCTGACAGCCCTGTGGGACCACTCCTAATCTGTGACAGGCTTGGGGAAGGAGGCAAAGGAGGAGAGCTTGGAAGGAAATGGGAGAGGCAGGGCTGGGGGGAGTCCTTTCTCCACAGACCTACTGTCCGGGGTCTATATCTTCTGCTTCTGAGAAGAAATAGAGAAAAAGGAAAATTTGGTATACTTTCCTCTTAAGCCATTGAAATAAGGTAAATAAATGAACCTGTTTTCTTCTATTTAAACTTGGAGCTGGTAGAAGTTGATTCTACTAAGCAACTCTCATGCAGGGATACGGAGGAAGAATCTTCATGGAGGGAAAGCACTGCTATCATCGGTAAGTCATCATTCCCTTAAAGGGAAGAGACAGAGATACAACCATCGAGTAACCAGACTCCCAATGACACATGAACTGAGACTGAACAAGATCACGAGCCACTGATTGATGATTGCTCCAATGACTTGTGGCTCACTGTTAGTACCAAGGGAGCATTGTTGCTAATCCTCCCAGCTATGAGTGTTTTCCAGATGAGATAAAGTTCTGTAGGCTGAGAGTGTGCACATTAGCAACACTGGCAAGGTGAAGATGAAGATGATCAGTGTGAATAAACAGCAAGTGGTATACAGTCAGGCCTCAGAGATGGCAGGCTTGGTTCCAGACTATCCCAATAAAGTGAGCATCACAATAAAGCAAGCCACATTAATTGTTTGGTTTCCTACTGCATGTAACTGTTATGTTTCCACTACACCATAGTCTATTGTGTGCAATATAGCATTATGTTTTAAAAAGTAATCCACATACCTTAATTTAACAGTATTTTATTGCTAAACAAAAAAAAATGCTAACAATATGGAGCCTCCAGCAAGTCATAATCTTTTCGCTCATGGAGGGTCCTGCCTAGATGTTGATGGCTGCTGAGTGATCAGGGTGGTGGTTGCTGAAGGTTGGGGTAGCTGTGGCAATTTCTTCCTGGACAATGAAGTTTGCTGCATCAGTTAACTCCTCCTTTCACAAAATATTTCCATTTTTTGTTGTTGTTATTTTTATTTATTTATTTTTTTTGAGACAGGATCTCGGTCTGTCGCCGAGGCTAGAGTGCAGTGGCGTGATCTCGGCTCACTGCAACCTCCGCTTCCCAGGTTCAAGCAATTCTCATGTTTCAGCCTCCTGAGTAGCTGGGATTACAGGCAATCGCCACCACACCCAGCTTATTTTTGTATTTTTAGTAGAGACAGGGTTTCACCATGTCATCCAGGCTGGTCTCAAACTCCTGACCTCAGGTGATCCACCCACCTCAGCCTCCCAGAGTGCTGGGATTATAGGTGTGAGCCACCGCACCCAGCTCACAAAATATTTCTATGAAGCATATAGTGTTGTTTGATAGCATTTTACCCAAAAAAGAACTTCTTCCAAAACTGAAGTCAATCCTCTCAAACTCTGCTGCTGCTTTATCAACTAAGTTTATGGAATATTCTAAATCCTTTGTTATCATTTCAACAGTGTTCAGTGCATCTTCACCAGGAGAAGATTCTATCTCAAGAAACCAGTTTCTTTGCTCATCTGTTAAAGTTCTATCATGAGATTACAGCAATTCAGTCATATCTTCAGGCTCTACTTCTAATTCTAGTTCTCTTGCTATTTCCACGACATTTGCAGTTACTTCCTCCACTGAAGACTTAAATTCCTCAAAGTCATCTATGAGGGTTGGAATTAGCTTTTTCCAAACTCCTGTTAATGTTGATATTTTGACCTCCTCCCATGAATCACGAATATTTTCCCTGGCATCTAGAATGGTGAATTCTTTTCCGAAGGTTTTCAATGTACTTTGCCCAGATCCATCAAAGGAATCACTATCTATGGTAGCTATAGCCTTGCAAAATATATTTATTAAATAATAAAAATTGAAAGTAAAAATTACTCCTTGATCCACGGTTTACAGAATGAATATTATTAGCAGGCATAAAAGTAACATTAACCTCCTTGTACCTCTCCATCAGAGCCCTTGGGTGACCAGGTGCATTGTCAATGAACAGTAATATTTTGAAAGGAATCTTTTTTTCTGATTAATAGGTCTTAATAATGGGCTTAAAATATTCAAGACACCATGCTGTAAAGAGATTTGCTATCATCCAGGCTTTGTTGTTCCACTTAGAGAGCACAGGCAGAGGAGATTTAGCACAACTCTTAAAGGCCCTAGGATTTTTTTGAATGGCAAACAAGTTTTGGCTTTAACTTTACGTCACCAGCTACATTAGCTCCTAAAAAGAGAGTCAGTCTGTCCTTTGAAGCTTTGAAGCCAGAATTGACTTCTCCTCTCTAGCTATGAAAGTCCTAGATGGCAGCCAGGCGTGGTGGCTCAAGCCTGTAATCCCAGCACTTCGGGAGGCCGAGGTGGGTGGATCACAAGGTCAGGAGATCAAGACCATCCTGGCTAACATGGCAAAACTCTGTCTCTACTAAAAATACAAAAAATTAGCCAGGCATGGTGGCAGGTGCCTGTAGTCCCAGCTACAAGGGAGGCGGAGGCAGGAGAATGGCGTGAACCCGGGAGGTGGAGCTTGCAACGAGCTGAGATCGCACCACTGTACTCCAGCCTGGGCGACAGAGCAAGACTCTGTCTCAAAAAAAAAAAAAAAAAAAAAGAAAGAAAAAAGAAAAAAAAGAAAGTCCTAGATGGCATCTTCTTCCAACAGAAGGTTGTTTCAAATACATTGAGAATCTGTAGCCACCTTCATCAATGATCTTAGCCAGATCTTTTGGATAACTTGCTGCAGCTTCTACACTAGCACTTGCTGCTTCACTTTGTACTTTTTGTTTGTTTGTTTGTTTTTTGAGACGGAGTCTTGCTCTGTTGCCCAGACTGGAGGGCAATGGCATAATCTCGGCTAACTGCAACCTCCACCTCCAGGGTTCAAGCGATTCTCCTACCTCAGCCTCCCAAGTAGCTGGGTTATAGGCATGTGCCACCACCCCCAGTTATTTTTTGTACTTTTAATAGAGATAGGGTTTCACCATGTTGGCCAGGCTGGTCTTGAACTCCTGACCTCAAGTGATCCACCCACATCGGCCTCCCAAAGTGCTGGGATTAGAGGCATGAGCCACTGCACCCAGCCCACTTTCTACTTCTATGTTATAAAGAGGGCTTCTTTCTTTAAACCTCATGAACTAACCTCTGCTAGCTTCAAACTTTTCTTCTGCAGCTTCCTCACCTCTCTCACCCTTCAGTGAATTGCAGAGAGTTAGGGCCTTCTTCTGGATTAGGCTTTGGCTTAAAGGAATGTTGTGGCTAGTTTGATCTTCTATCCAGACCACTGAAATTTTCTCCATATCAGCAATAAGGCTGTTTTGCTTTTTTTTTCTTCTCATTTTTGTGTTCACTGGAGTAGCACTTCTAATTTCCTTCAAGAGTTTTTTTTCTTTTTTTTTTTTAATTCACAATTTGGCTAACTGTTTGGAGCAAGAGACCTAACTTTCAGCATATCTCAGCTTTCAATATGCCTTCCTCGCTAAGCTTAATCATTTCTAGCTTTTGATTTAAAGTGACAGATGTGTGACTCTTCCTTTTACTTGAACACTTAGAGGCCACTGTAGGATTCTTAATTAGCCTAATCTCAATATTGTTGAGTCTCAGGGAACAGGGAGACCCGAGGGGAGGAAGAGGGACGGGAACAGTGGGTCAGTGGAGCAGCAGAACACACACAACGTTTGTCAATTAAGTGTCTTACTCGGGTGTGTTTTGTAGTGCCCCAAAACAATTACAATGGCAACATCAAAGATCACTGATCACAGATCATGAAAACAGATATAATGATCGTGGAAAAGTTTGAAATATTGTGAGAATTACCAAAATATGTCACGGAGACACGAAGTGAGCATATGTTAGAAAAATGGTGCTGATAAACTTGCCACAAACCTTCGATTTGTAAAAAGCATATCTGCCATGTGCAATAAAGAACAATAAAACAAGCTATGCCTGCTGAAATGCATTGACCACTAAAAGTGTACAATAAGACCCTTTTCTAAAATAAATACTCCACAAATAATAATAAACGATTTTTGATATTCAGCAACAGTCCTCAGTTTTCTAAAGTATTTGAAGAGGGCACCATTTTTATATCCAGGGCTGAGGATGGGCCACCAAAGAATTTAACATTTGTTCCAGATGCCCACCTTTCCCTGCAGAGAGGACCTGCTCAGAGCTCCATCTCACAGAGCTACTCACAACATGGCCCATGGACCAGAAAGGTTGGGAGTTTGTTAGAAATGCAGAGTCCTAGGCCCTGCTCCAGATCTATGGAATCAGAATCTGCACTTTAGCGAGGCCTGCAGAGGATCTGTGTGCTCGTTACGATTCAAGAAGGGCTGTTTTAGAACATCAGAAACCAAAGCAGTTACTGCACCAGGTTATTCTCTGAGGGTGGTCAGGAAAGGCAGATTTATTCTGTCACATCCATGAAACAACTCTAAAGGGACAGTGTTCATTTGTGACATTACTCACCAGGGTAGGAGAACAGCACCTTTGTTCAAAGGCCCCATGACACACTCCTACTCACATAAATTAATGGCCCCAATGTGGTGGTGAACTCTTGAGGTAGAAGCAAAAAATTCACCTGCTAATGTACCCATGGAGCTGCGTGACTCCCACAGGAAGCCCAGAATTGTGCTTTCAGGCTCACAAGGCCTGTAAAGTAGCAAGTTGGTCTTGGTCTTTCTGGCCATGATCATAAACTTTCAACCAGCAGCCAGGTCATAACAGGGAGGCACTGGAAGGTATAATGACAACAGGTTGTACAACATCAGTGAAGTGGAGCCAAGGACAAAGGAAGAGGCAAGAAGAGGGAAGGATGTTTTACAACTTACCAGGAGTTGTGACCAGTATGATGCACAGAGTTTCAGGCTTAAGATAGGGATGGGAAAAAGTAGAGAGGGGTTAACAACAAATGCTGATCTGTGGCTTTTATTAAATAAATTCACATGTGTTCTTAAGGACCTTTGAATTTCAGAACATCTCTGACAATTTATGATTAGAATATTTGATGAAATGGTTTAAACTCAACAGAAAAACTTCTATACCAGAACATTTTTATCAGATTTTTAAAAATGCACCCAAAGTCTCTATGAAACATATAAAAATAGGCTTATTTGGGTGTAATGTGAAAGTGAACCAGCCCAACTGTGCCACCAAGATCCTGCCTCTGAAGATGCTTCTTTTTTTTTTTTTTTTTGAGACGGAGTCTCGCTCTGTCGCCCAGGCTGGAGTGCAGTGGCGCAATCACGGCTCACTGCAAGCTCCGCCTCCCGGGTTCACACCATTCTCCTGCCTCAGCCTCTCCGAGTAGCTGGGACTACAGGCGCCCGCCACCACGCCCGGCTAATTTTTTTTGTATTTTTAGTAGAGATGGGGTTTCACCGTGGTCTCGATCTCCTGACCTCGTGATCCGCCCGCCTCGGCCTCCTAAAGTGCTGGGATTACAAGCGTGAGCCACCGCACCCGGCCCTGATGATGCTCCTTTGCCCTCATTCTTCTCTGCTTTTCAGAGACCAGCCAGAAAAATCACAACATTCAACTGAATTAGCATCCTTCTACTTCCAAATCCTGTAGTGAGGAGGATGGTTAAGTTCCACAGACAGCTGCAAAAAGACTAGAAAATGCCCTTGTGGAAAGGCCTGATGTGGTTTCTTAGTTTTCAGTGAGTC
The DNA here is from genome assembly GCF_028878055.3 of Symphalangus syndactylus. NCBI lineage: Eukaryota > Metazoa > Chordata > Mammalia > Primates > Hylobatidae > Symphalangus > Symphalangus syndactylus. The sequence goes on along the minus strand of NC_072440.2, from coordinate 43,157,281 downwards.
CATTTACATGGGGAAAGGGCTTCATGGTGTAAGATTGCCAATCCATAGTACTTACCTGAATTTTATCTTCCGTATTTACTCATAGATCTTCCACTTCAAAATCCTCTTTCAAAATTTCCAGGAGAAAATATGATTCTTCTCCAAGGCCACCCCCTTCCTCCCAGGAAGAAAAGGCAGGCTTGAGGGCAGCAGCCTTGAAAGACTCCTGACTTGACTAAGAGGAACTGAACAATGTATGTCAATGTGTGACATTCGTATGGCCCTGCCCTTATAAAGCTCCTTCATATGCATCACCTCAAGTTTCTGAAGAGGTATGAATTGTGTTTAATTAAAGCCCAAGTGATGGAAGCGGACAGAAAGTTATTTCGAGGCTGTTCACACATCTTCAGCCCCTCTTATCATGCTTTCGGAGCTCTATTCTAAAGGTTAGGGGTGTAGGAGGCAATTATGTCTCTTCTCTAGCAGCTGCCAGAGATTACTGCCGTCAGAGTGATTATCACCAAATAATTGTTCCCTTTCTTCCCTGCTGACAGGGCAGAATGGGAACAGAGACTCATCTGAAATAGATTTTGTACTTGCTGAATGCAAGTTGGATAGCTCAGGTCAATGAGCATCCACTGAAGTATTTCAGTATCGTGCCTGTTGACCTCAGAGAAAAATTAAAATTCGTCTGATACAAAAGGGAAAACCATCAAATGTCACCTGCTTGAGGTTATGCAGATTTCTTGGAGTTGAGCAACTGTGGTTTCAGACTGGAATAAACATTTATTTTAGCCTGAAATAAAATGTCCTTTGCTGAGGATGATTCTAGAGGATAGACACAAGAGGAGTATTTTCTGGAGCCTGAACTCTGAGACAAGTACCTGGCTTATTTCTGTAGTGGTAGATGTGAAAAGACTGCTCATAACCCCTCTCCTCCTGCCTGCCTTTATGACATTCACAGGGAGGTTATTAAAATTGTCCACTAGGCCTGTCTCTGGAGCAGTCACAGAGTCCAAATTTTCCGATGAACTCCTCAAAGTTGTCATGATACTGAAGATAAATAGGCTATAATGTGAGTGAAGCGTGCTGCAAATTCAGTAGTGTCACCTTTCAGCCTACTATCTACCCAGCGAAGCTCTAGACTGCTGGGAAATGAAATGTTCCACACTAACAAATATTTATGTGCAATTCTATACAGGGTTGTGGGCAAGAATAAAGTAGAGCAGGTCATCATCATAATCTTTAATGTCTGGTAATATGAAGAGAGAAAGGTGGCCATCTCTTTTTTCTCTCTCATTGAGAGAGATTTGATGTAATTTCAATCAACAAACCTATATTATAGCCTGATATATACCAGACATTATGCTAGAGGTTATGGGAACAGGAAGGATCCTGAGGTAACAAAGACAAGGTCTCTGCCCTCAGATGAGTTCACAGTGTGGCTCTTCCCTTTTTTCTAAAAGAGACAGAATGATAATGAGACTTCTGAATCGGAAGAGTCATGGGATCGAAGTTTGAGATTTGGCTTCTCCATTTGCTAGCTTTTGACTTTGGGCAGGTCACTAGCCTCTCCATGCCTCAGTTTCTCTCTCTACAAACTGAGGATAAGGGTACTCCAGTAACCTACCTCAAAAGATTGTTGTAAAGACCAAATGAAATTGAACATGCAAAACCTCTTTCTAAATGGCAGAGCATCATGCGAATGTGATCATTATAATTATGAGTCACAGCAAAAGAGCGATTAGATTCCTAACAATGATACCTTCTACATAAACAATAACCTTGCCCAGCAACTGCCATCTTCTAAATCCCCTAAAAATCAGCACATCAGAAAGGCACGTTGGCTTTCCTTCAAAGGTAGGGGTGTATTATAATAAACATTTGTGTGACCCTAGCACCAAGAGCATAGCAAGTACTCGATAAATGCTGAAAAATTGGAGTTAGTCTGAGACTCCACAGTCAGATTAGAGAAAACAGAACCAAAGGGGCTACTCTGAAAGTCGGGGGTCAAACCATACATCTTAGTGGTCACAAATTAGTCCATTTGTTTTCGTATGTCATGTCAATATGTCAGTAGTAAGGGTAAATGTTGCAATGATTTACCATAGACCACAATCATAAGGGATTCCTCTACCCCCTCTCCCTGCCCACTATCACCACAAGATTTTTGCTAGTAGCTTTTATTGTTGATCAAGTTTCACTTTGACTGCAAAAGTCACAGTAGGTATCCTGTAGAAAGTGTTTGAAGAGATTGGGCGTGGTGGCTCACACCTGTAATCCCAGCACTTTGGGAGGCCGAGGTGGGAGGATCACCTGAGGTCAGAAATTCGAGACCAGCCTGCCCAACGTGGTGAAACCCCGTCTCTACTAAAAATACAAAAATTAGCCGGGTGTGGTGACACGTGCCTATAATCCCAGCACCCGGGAGGCTGAGGCAGGAAAATCCCAGGAACCCGGGAGGTGGAGGCTGCAGTAAGCCAAGATGGTGCCACTGCATTTCAGCCTGGGTGACAGAGAGAAACCCTGTCTCAAAAAAAAAAAAAAAAAAAAAGTGTCTGATTGAATAATTGGAAGACAATTTCAAAGGTATAAAGTTTGCATAAAAGAACTCAATGTCAGATTCTAGACCATGCAGGACCCAGCACAAAGGCTCTGGACGCACATCAACTGTGGAGCATTGCTTTTTGAAGGAGGCAATGATAAGTGTAGTTCTAGTTAACATGCTCCCAATTTTTGACCTTTAGGCAAATAGTTTAAATTCATTCATCTACATTTTCCAAATCAATAAAACATATGTGCCACCTTTCTCACGTACACTTACACACAACAACAACAACAAAAATAAACATCTCTAGAAGCCATGAGTGTTTTTTTTTTTTTTTAAGATCATATTTGTTCATTTAGGCCAATACCAAAATTGATCAGGGGGAAGGGTGGGGAGCTGAGCTGGAGAAATGGTACAAGAGCCAAGCTAAGGGCAGTTGGAAGCTGGCCCAGGAATAAAATTCCCTGCGTGCAGCTGTAAAACATACATCTGTCCTTCAGGGACTGAGTTCAGGGTAACCAAGCATTCCTTATAATAAATCTGCGCGCTTTGCTGTGCTAGCGGAGAAGCCCGGTTATATGTGTGAGAGGATCAGCCATGAGCTACTTGGTCTCTGCTGGCCATTTTAGTACTAAAATTTATGACAGCCCTAAGCAAAACTCCCAAAGTGCAGAAAGCTGGGGGCTGGGGCAGATCAGGTCAAACATGTGGCCTACACAGGCCCCTCAGTCTCCTTCCTCAAGCCGAGCTTCCACTCTTCCCCCCGCCCCAGGCCACTCTCTGCAGGACAGGGTGTTCAGAAATTGCTTGAAAAGGGAGAATTATCTTGAAACCAAAGACATTCATTTAGACTTGAACAAGGGTGGTTGTTTGAAGGAATACTGGGGAAAAAACACCTTAGAAGGAAGGAAAGGAGGCATATAGGTGGAAGTTAAGTCAGACTCCACATAGTTGCAATTAATATGATTTTTGGAAAGGCTCTTACATCCTCATTTCTGTGGAAGCCAAGTTGCCCAAAGTGCTGAACCGAAGTTTTGCCGTATAGAACACAGCCACACAAACAGGCCCCTCCTAGTCAGTCACTGAATCCAGCCTCTCCAGACTCAACAGTCTCACTTAGCATCTCAGAATTCCAGGAAATACTAGGGATGGCTTGGCTGCCTCCTTGGTTATAGGTGAGGAAACAGGCGAATGGTGAAATGACTTAACCAAAGTTCCCAAAGCTGGCACATTTACAGCTGAGATCTCCCAATACTGTTGTCTTACTCCTGCAGGCAAAAATTAGTGGATGTTTTGTTCTATTTTTGTCTTTCAAAGGACTTGGCTTCATTGTTAAAAGAAACCTCATTGCAAGTTACCAAGCAGTCAAACCCTGAGGAGGGATGAGCCATTATTTTTCAAATCTGTGCAACAACAGTGCTTCTGTTACATCACCCAACACAGAATATCTTAAAATCTATTTCAGGAATGGATCTCGTAACCAAAAAACAGCTTGTTCAAAAAGGGGCACCTATGCACATGGCAGATGCCTTCTATCTGGTCTCCATCTTCTATCAGGTCTCCCTTTCTCTCTCTTTATTACAGCCCCCCACCTCTGGGAAACTGCCACGCCCAGCCACTAAGACCAAGACTTCGTGCACTAAGACTGTGTTGACAGATAAGCAGAAAAGTACAGCACTAGTTTCATCTAGTGTTCTACCCTGTGTTTCAGTTGAGAGAAATTTCACACATATACACAGACACAGACACACACACACTCTCTCTCTCTCTCTCTCTTCCTAAGAAATGAATATAGAGTACCTAAAACCAGACAAGTTCTAGATCACTGAGGCTTGAGACCCAAGCCTGAGACTGTTCCTAACTGGCTGCATTGACAGCAGATGCCCTGCTCCTCTGCCCCGCTCTCTTGGATCCTGCATAGATGTAGCCAAACTCTTCCCCACCAAACCAACTTTAGACTCTCCTGGGCCTGGCGATCCATGCCTGCTTCTTCACCCCTCTCTTGAAGATTCCTGTGACTATGGGTCTGGAAGCCCTTTCTGCCAAGACACCACTTTCCTCTTCTGGTCTCATTTGGTTTGTCTGACCCTTGGCTGGTTCTAATCCTTGGTGAATTCCTTCACATACTGCTCTAAGCTTGCCCTTTGACTGCATTACCTTGAGCCTTTCTACAGGGCACCAGCTCTATTTCCTGGCTAGAAGTAGAACTTCCCTCTCCCGCTGCGCAGAAGTCCCACTCACAGAATTCGGCTTCATTGCTTCTGTGCCTCTCCAGCTCCATTGCTTGAAGAGCAGAGATGACAAGGTGTAGTTTCTGTGCATGCATCCACGTTCTCATTGATGGCCCAGCCACCATCTCTAAAGTTTTTTTTAATGATTAAGGGCCTTTGGGTTCCCCTGTGGCACTTCCTTGGAGGTAAGGGCTCAGGTGAAGTTGTTCATTTGGCTGTTGATCCCAGGGGAGCACAGGGAATATGAAACAGGGAAGGGAGGAAAGCTAATAAAGAATGTGTTAAAAAGCTTTGGGCAATCAGGGCTTCCTCTAGCAGGAAACCCTTAGGAGACTGCAGAACATTCCTTGGAATGAGGGCAAGGACGTTGGATTATTTATCCAGCCAGGCCTTTCCCTCTTTGGCCAAGGGTTATTCCTTGGGCAATAATTCCCTGGCACTTGCAGACTAACCTGTGCGCTTCCAAGCTCATTTTTTCTTTTCTTTTTTTTTTTTTTTGAGACGGAGTCTCGCACTGTCGCCCAGGTTGGAGTGCAATGGCGCGATCTCGGCTCACTGCAACCTCTGCCTCTCAGGTTCAAGCGATTCTTCTGCCTCAGCCTGCCGAGTAGCTGGGATAACAGGTGCCCGCCACCACACCCAGCTAATTTTTTGTGTTTTTAGTAGAGATGGGGTTTCACTATGTTGGCCAGGCTGGTCTTGAACTCCTGACCTTGTTATCCGCCTGCCTCGGCCTCCCAAAGTGCTGGCATTACAGGTGTGAGCCACCATGCCCGGCCGCTTCCAAGCTCATTTCTATGGCTGAAGGATGCCCGCAGGCAGAGAGAAGCAGGAGGTTGTCTGTCTACACAGCAGGTGACTACAGCCAAACTCTGGGGTGGCCAAGGGGACATGGGTTGGACACCAACAGCGTCTGCTACAAAAATGGTTGTTGCCACCCCTCAGAATCCCCTTCTCTATGTGATCTTCCAGATTCAATGTAATATGTACTGAATGCTGCCAAATATAATGTACCAGACTAGACTCAGTTAATCACGAAGATGTGTAAGACAGAGTTCTTCTCCACATAGAACTTTCAATTTGATGTAAGAGACAAACAGAAATAAAAGTCTTTATAGAAAAGTAAGTCTTTATAGAATAAAGAAGAATATGAGAAGGGCTGTATCAGAGCCATGAATCACTGGCTGTGAGAGCTGTGGGGAGATGAGATTAATTTTGACTAGAGGGAGAAGGCAATCAGGGCAGTTTTCCAAAGCTAAAATATTTTAAACATATGCTAAATCGACAGACATCCAATTCCCACCAAGAGCAAAAGAATAAACATTCTTTCGCAGGGCCCTAAAGCCAGAAAACAGTGAAAGAATTAGAACCATTTTATCTCAATTCATAAAAGGAAATAAGTGACATCTTTCAGTATCACCCCATCTTCTAAATGCAACATTTAAAACCAAGTCACAAGAGCAAGATGTTCTTCCTGCTCCACGTTCAACTATGCATTTGAAATCTGTTCTCATTTGTCAAAATGAGCAATTAATTAACAGTATTTGTGAGGTTCTCGGACTCAACAAGTGTGCCCCTCTCCTGCTGCCTCTGCCACAGGCAGCCACTTTGCATGTCCCTTCTTTTGAAGGACAACTTAGGAATGAAGCTAAACGAGACATCAGCAGTTTTCCAAATCCAGGTGAAGAAAGTGAATGACTTCAGCATGAAAGACAGGGCTGGGGCGACGGGGGAGAGAAGGAGACGGATGAGTCAGCCCATGTTCGTGGAAAGCTGGGGTTTGTTGGAAGAATCTCAAGCTTTCATTTTGTGGTGTTTGGAAGCTTAATTCCCAGCTTCTAATTAAACATATAAACTGTAATCACAAAGGTATTTCACAAGTAGTTCCTTGGATGTGGCAGGGGTTCTAAGAACCAATTTGAGATGCAGGGAGGAGTGGGAAAGGCGTGGAGAGGAAGCAGGCCTGGGAGTGAACGCATCCTGGGCTTCAGGAAGCTACCTGCTGAGGAGGTGCTGGGGACCCCACACCTGAGCTCCACACTGGAGGGATGCAGAGAGAGAGGATGGGGATGGAGCCGTGCAGTGGGGCCTTTTTGTTCTTCTTGCCCAGGTCCTTTTCTCCTGCCTCTCTGGCTGCCCGGCTCCAAGCCAGAGACTTAGATATGCAGCTGGAAGTTTGGGTATTGGCAAGAAATAGCAACTGCACCCCACGTCACCATTCAAGTTCATATGTGGCCCTGCCCCTGCCATCCTCTCAGAAAGGAGATGCTAACGGGCAATGACAAGGAGGAAGTTATGGCACAATGGCAGACTGAAAGTGCCCAGTCATGCTATTACTGCGCTCATCTGAGAATTCTGCAGGGGCAGGGAGCGGGGGATGGAAACCCTTGGGCTTCTCTCGCTTTGTCCCCTGAAGAGTGACTCCGCAGCATTATAGTGTCTACCCCAGCCAAAACCCAACCGCTCTCCTGCCAGAAGGGAGATTTTGCCAGATACAAATCACATGCTGGCCAGAAGCACCAAGGCCCTGGGAAGAAGTGTGTGTTTTCTGGTGGGGAGGAGAATGTGGTATTCAGAAGTCCAACTCAAGGAGAAATACAGATCTTGAGCCCTTCACCCAGGGTTGCTCTGTGACTCCACTGCCTAGCATGGTTTAACAACCATACAGCTTAACCATAATAGAGACAAGTTCCAGATCAGTGGAACTTGATCCCCCAAGCAGAAACATTCCAGATCACTGGAGTTTGAGATCCCAGTCTAGCCTGTCTCCTTTTCTCTGCTCGCAAGACATTTTATGGATAAGAGCAGGAATGAAACAATAATACGTGTGATTGATTGAGGGCCTCAAATGTGCCTGCTGACACGGAGTCATAATCTCCTCTCACAACAACACTGAAAACTAAGTCTTGTCATCCTCCACTTGATAGCTGGGCTCAGTGGTCAAGATTGATTTGTTAAAGTTTCTATCACTTTGAATTCACCCCAATCATACAGCTAATAGTACGGAAGCCATCTCTGAATTGAGCTGTGACTGACTGCAAAGCCTTTCTTGTTTCCGGGCCAACATACCATCTCTTCTTGACTTGGAGCACAACCCACTAAATATTCAGATATTTATGTGTGGAAAGCAGTGGCGAGGTTGGCTGTCAGCCAGACCTGAATTTAGTTCCACGCTCTGCCATGGGAATTTGGGCAAGTTATTTAGCCCTTTTGAGACTCAGTTTCCTCATATAGAAAATGGGAAAGAGACTGTTACTACCTACCTCTTAAGGTTGTTAAAAAGAATAAATGAAGTGGTGTTTGTAAAACATTTAGCACAATGCCTGGCACATAGTCATGCTTGATAAATGTTTATGATTGTCACTTTTAGTGTCTAGACTCAGAGATCCCCAAAAAGGCTTTTTAAAAAAACATGAGTATACAGAATTGGATTAATTATAATCTTTGATTTATGATGTATTCTCATTATTGATCCGTGAGTGGTCCTTCTTATTAATTAATGTATTCATTTTATGCTAAATATCCACAAAACTACCACTCAACATGAAAACTATACCATTGACAATAACTTACAGCTTTTATATATAGAAGGGATTTCACAGTTCTAAAACATGTTTTTTTGTTTATTTGTTTTTTTTGAGACGGAGTCTCGCTCTGTCGCCCAGGCTGGAGTGCAGTGGCGCAATCTCGGCTCACTGCAAGCTCCGCCTCCCGGGTTCACGCCATTCTCCTGCCTCAGCCTCTCCGAGTAGCTGGGACTACAGGCGCCCGCCACAACGCCCGGCTAATTTTTTTTTGTATTTTTAGTAGAGACGGGGTTTCACCGTGGTCTCGATCTCCTGACCTCGTGATCCGCCCGCCTCGGCCTCCCAAAGTGCTGGGATTACAAGCGTGAGCCACCGCGCCCGGCCCTAAAATATGTATTCTTGCATATACCATAGCTATATTCTAGGTATTAGCATGTTGAATGTACTCAATGTTCATTAAATAAATGAATCAATACATGCAATAATTCATCAATAATCACTTGTATTTAGGGACCAGACAATAGACACCATACTCTGAAGTGAAATGTGAGACTACAAGGTAGGGTTTGCAAAGGCAGTATCTACAAACCAGGCTTTAGTCATGATTAGCCATTTGCCACATTCAGAGTACACCCTATTAAATTAAAAGGTGAATGGGCACGAAATAGAATAAGATTTTTGGAGAGAACTATGGGTGTGCTGCGAGTCCCACTCCCACCGATGGGGTAAGGGTTGTGGGTGCTTTTCCTTTATCTGAAATCAAGGGAAGGTGGCATAAACGGTCCACTGTAAGAGACTGATAGGTGTAGACTGAAAATGGGGTCACAGTGGTTGGATGTCTGTCTCATGCATAAACCACGTAAAGGGTGAGTAGTAAGGGCTAGTAGGCTACCTCTCCAGTGGAATAAAAGAGGGGTGGCTGCACTGTAATCAGACAGTGCACCCAGAGGTAGTCAGAGTAGAGGAAGCTTGAGTGTTTCCCATGGATCAGATATCAGCCACAGAGAAGAGACGGCAGGCTGAGGTCACCTTGGATCCTAAACAAGAGGACTGTCTGGAGAGGCAGACGGATCCCCCGTGCCTTTGGTGGCAAATCACCAGCCCCCTTAAAGTGAGAAACTTCATGCCACCAGCAAAAGAACCACATGAGCTATTCCCATATAGGCAGACTATATCTGAAGAACTTGCCAAATTCTCTGGTAGAGCCAGCCTTAAACACACGTAGGCTCTGAGATGACTCACAATAGGATTTGTCAAGTCAGAATGGTCCTGCCTCTGCACTCCTCCCCTTCCTTTGCTTCAACCCAGGAGGGGCCCAAGGCAACCTAGAGAGTGAATGAGAAGGCAGAAAAAAATCAAGGCAGTAAGATGGAGAAGCAAGTCGTCTCTCTTCCACTGCAGGTCTGGGCTTGGGGTGGGGTAGCAGTGATAGAATCTTTAACTTCGAAATAAGTGTACATTTTTATTACTACATTTGACTGGACATAATAATAACTAAACTGAGACTGTTTTTCTGACTAGGAGTGACAGACCACTATCTATTGCCTGAGAGGGGCCAGCCACCAGGATGAATTTGAAGAGGCAGTTTGGGAAAGGAAAGTAGCTGTGCTCTGCTTAAAATCTGTGAGTCCCACTTGCTAAGAGTGACAGTTATAGGGTCTCAACTGAGATCCTGTAAGAATTAAGGTACAGTGCTACAAATGTACAGTGGGCACATAAAAAAAATTTTCAGACCCATTTATAATGAAAACTATGAAACGCTGGTGAAATAACTTGAAAAAGATACCAAATGTATTAGTTCATTTTCACACTGCTGATAAAGACACACCTGAAACTGGGAACAAAAACAGGCTTAATTGGACTTACAGTTCCACATGACTGGGGAGGCCTCAGAAGCATGGCAGGAGGTGAAAAGCACTTCTTACATGGGAGTGGCAAGAGAAAAATGAGGAGGAAGCAAAAGCAGAAACTCCTGATAAACCATCAGATCTCGTGAGACTTATTCACCATCATGAGAACAGCATGGGAAAGACCAGCCCCCACGATTCAATTACTTCCCCCAGGTCCCTCCCACAACACGTGGGAATTCTGGGAGATACAATTCAAGTTGAGATTTGAGTGGGGACACAGCCAAACCATATCACCAAAAAATGAACAGATATTCCATGTTCATGGATTAGAAGAATCAATATTATTAGACTGTCCATACTAACCAAAGCAATCTACATATTCAATGCAACTCCAATCAAGATACCAATGACATTCTTCACAAAAATAGAAGAAACTACCCTAAAATTTATATGGAACCACAAAAGACCCAGAATAGTCAAAGCTGTCCTAAGCAAAAAGAACAAAACTGGAAGAATCACATTATCTGACTTCAAATTATACTACAGAGCTATAGCAACCAAAACAGCACAGTACTGGCATAAAAACAGACACAGACTAATGGAACAGAACGGAGGACCAAGAAACAAATCCACACACCTAAAGTGAACTCATTTCCTACAAAGGCACATATACACAATGAGTACTATTCAGCCATAAAAAAGAACAAGATTCAGTCATTTGCAACAATGTGGATGTAACTGAAGGTCATTATGTTAAGTGAAATAAGCCAGGCACAGAAAGACAATAGTGTGTGTTCTCACTTATTTGTGGGATCTAAAAATCAGACAATTGAACTCATGGAGATGGAGAGTAGAAGGATGGTTACTAGAGGCTGGGAAATGTAGTCAGTGGGTGAGGAGGAGGTGGGGATGGGATGGTTAATGGCTACAGAAAATATTTAGAAAGAATGAATAAGACCCACTATTTGATAGCACAATAGGGTGACTATAGTCAATACAAGTTTAATTGTACATTTAAAAATAACTAAAACAGTATAATTGGATTGTTGGTAACACAAAGGATAAATGCCTGAGGGGATGGATATTCCATTCTCCATGATGTGATTATTATTCACTATATGGCTGCATCAAAACATCTCATGTAATCCATAAAAATACACACCTACTGTGTACCCACAAAAATTAAAAACTAAAAAAAAAAACAAAACTGACCCAAAATGGATTAGGAAACCTACTTTGGATCCCTTCTTCTCCATCAAGAGTCTCCATCTAGGTCAGCTCAGGGCTTGATTTGTAACCAGAAAATGCCACAAGAGCCTCGAGATTTTCTCCACAGGAGTCAGCCCTGAGATGCTCATTAATCACTGAAAACAAGTAGTCGTTTCATGCCAAGGCTGAGAGCATTCTGTTCCTAAGCAGTCCCCTCGTCTCTCTGATCTTCCAGGAAAGAGCATAGCAATGGTCCATCCTTTGGGGATGCAAGCCCTGTCCCATTCACAGTTTGAGGGAATTGCCGCCTGCTTCCATGCCTCCAAGCACAGCTGTCTATTCCTCCCCTTCCAGAATTATGCCACAATGTCTGCCCTCTGTGAGCCCTTAGGGACACATCTGGACTCTTCGTCCAGGGTTTGTACCTGCAGGAATAGGCTGTGTAGCAAATTCTGCCATGTTCCACCCAGATCTGGGTGTTAGTCCCTCAGCTTTGCATCCTTCTGCGAAGGGATGTGATTCCACCTGAAGTCACACCATTGCTTGGTTTCCCTTCTTACTTGCTTGCTTCCCCACTTCCTTCCTGGTTTCTTCTTAGAACACTTTATTACTAAATAACTTGTATACTGGGTGTGATTCTAGCAACCCGACCTAAAACAAGTTGTTAGACCTACTCAGCTTTACCACACTGGCTCACCTTCTGACTTTGTGCTATAAAACTAACTGGTCTCTAACCAATACTCAAAGAGGACAAGAATGCAGGTCTCAGGCATGAGTAACTGGAATATAATCTCCGCATAAGGCACCCCCAATCTCAAAATACTACACCTCTCAAGCAGTGACTTCTTAAGCACTCTTTATAAATATAAGGACATTAGTCACAAACAAACATTTATTCAAATTTGTTTTTACTCTTCCCCTTTGTTTTTCAATCTATTTTGAGTGCCATTCTCCTTTAGTTTCTGAAGAGACTGAATAAACAGTCCACTTGAAAGCAGGCATACTGAATATCCATTGAAAGTTAAGAGACCATACAGATAAGAGTCAAAATATGCCTAAAGTGAAACTCTTAGTGAAATTCAATACCTATTTCTTTATATGGAATGGTGTAAAGCTAAGTTGATTGAACCATATAATAAAGCAATAGTCAACAGAAAAATCAATAGAGGTACATTATGCACCCATTTAAAGGACTTCAGCCTATAAAAAAGACCTATGCCACAGAACTTTTAGTTATGAAACAGACGGAGAGACGGCAGCTCCTTAGAAATCTGCAAGTGGAGGCTCTAATTCCTGGAGGGGTTGCACCAATTTGGATGCAACTGCTTCTTCCCCATTTGGAGCACACTGATGAGCCACAAAGAACCCAGTAGGCTCCCTCTTGATCGCCTTGGACAGTCAGCCATGATTGTCTTCTCACTTTGCACAAAGGGCAGTGTGACAACTGGCCACTTTATAGGGAGAAACATGGTGACAGCCTCTCACAGTTCTCCATTTAGTCTGAGCCTCCTTCTCCCAAGCTGCTCACCACTACAAGCCCACATCAGTAAATACCCACATTTACTTTTATTGGCCCCTTCTCTGCACCATCTGGATTAGAAGTAGTGTTCAGGCAAGTTTTGAGAAAGACTTCAGTTCCAAGAGTTGAAACCACGGGGAAAGGTTTTACATATATTTTCATCTACTGAGAGAAGCATCAGCTGAAGACGATTGAGAGGCAAAACAGCTCAGAAGGTGCTAGAGACAGACTGCCAGTTTAAATCCTACACCTGCAACAGGACATCCTGGGTCAAAGTTCTTTGACTCTACATGCCTCCTTCTCCTCGTTTGTCAAATTAGGATGATAATATTTACCTCAAAGGGTTGTTGGGAGGATTAAGTTAATACTTTTAAAAGTGCTTAGATGAGCACCTAACACATAGTAAACACTCACTAAATATAATGCCTGGCTGTTGTTTCAATCACTGTTATTTGTGTCTTCCTCTTCTTCTTCACCATCATCATCATTATCACCACCTTTCCCTAAGAAAATTTACAAACTTGAAGCAATGTTTATTTAATTCAAAATAAAGGCCCCATAAGCTTCACACAGGAGCACACTCCATGTCTGCAGGAATTCTCATCACTCCTGTGTTCTCCCTATATATTTGCATCTCTTACTGGCCAGAAGACCTAGCTCTGGTATATATAACTGAATTAGTCACTGGAATGTGACTATGGCTGCCATTTTTTTTTTACAAGCCTATTTGTATTTGTCCCATTTCCCAACCTTGAGACCTCAAGATGTCAGGAAAAAAGACTAAACTTGGAGTCAGAGCCTTGGTTCCTAATCTTGGCTCCCACTAGTTGTATGACAAAGAGCAAGTTACTTAACCTCTTTGCACTTCAATTTCCTCACCTGCAAAGGACAGAAATTGGGTAATTAATATCTGCCTTTCATTACCTCCCAGAACTGTAGTAAATCTCAAATAAGATATGGTATGTGAAAGTGAACTCCCCCATGCAGGTTCAGTGCCCCATTCACTCATTCATTCTCGTCTCTCTAAACATACTTTGTGTAGACAAAGATCATTTACTTCCATTTTTAATTCCAGTGTCAAAAGAGTACAACATACCTTCCAAAGGGCATATAAGCATTCCATTCTTAACACAAATGGCTGCCTCCTCTTTTCTTCCCCTGGGTTTCAAAGCTGTAATACGAGTACACAGCCACTTTTAAATTCTTTCCTATTTTCCACTCTCTCTAATTACATGATATCATGGACTAAAAGATAGACCATGAGATCTTCATGTTGCTACAACTTACAAGTGACGCAAATTATCATTAGCAAACTGCATCTGAAACTGAGAGCACTTCACCCGTAAGGATCCCAAGAAGAAACAGCCCACTCTAATAGAGTAAAAGCAAAGGCTGAGTGCGGAGCTTAAGGAATACATTGGGACCAACCTGTAGATATTTCAAAAGCACTAATTATTGCTACAGCTGGTCATAGGAAGACTAAACCAACTGCACTTATCTGTAATGATTTTTTTTTTAAATGCTACCAACGCATTTCACACGTGCTAAAAACTCCAGGCTAAATTGGTTGCAAGACATAAGGCCATCAGGGCATTCAACGAAATAGTCTCTGCAATTATCACTAATTAACCAGCCCTAACAGTTGGAAGCCAGTTGGAGAGGTTTACGCTTGAATGTAAATGAGGAAGGAAGGACCTGCTGGAATGAGATGGTGTGGCATATTTGTTTTGTTTTGACTTCTTTCCAGACATATTTCAGTTTACATAAATATTTGAAGGTTGGATCAGACAGGATTTACAGCACAATGGTATCAGGAATGTCTTTATAAAAACTTTGATATGGCCTAAATTAGGTTTCAAGAAGGAAGGGCAGCCGTGGGAGCAGGAGCCTTTTTCAGTATTTAACTTTATGTCCTGAACAGTGCCTCACGCTACTTCATAAATCACAGGTACCTTGGACTTAGAATGCGCAAGCCCTGTTTCCATGGCCTCGATTTCAGCAGGGACAGACACTGCCTGGAGAGAGAGCTTGCCAACCTTCTGGTTTAAGCACTGCATGTGTGACCTTTGGTTGACCTTAGGTTCTGGGATTTGAGGGTTAAAGTTGTCTTTTGGCATTGGAGCCTGATTTTTTTTTTCTCCAAAAGTGTTTAGAGAAATAAGAGAGCGCCCCACCCTCTGCAGCAGGGCAAGCTGTTTCCTGTAGAAGCAAGAATTAGTGGCTATCTCAGTTATTCCTTGTGAAAAATACTTCTTCAGGAGAGAAACTCTTTCTCAAGGGGTCTGTTTCTGTTTCTCTTTCAGTGCCTAACTCTCCAAGGAGTTTACTTAGAATTAGCATGGTCTTTGCATAAAGGCCGATAAAGCAAAGACGATGCTGTTTGTTTTCAAGGTGAGAATTAGACCAAAACAAGAATCTGACAGGTTGAACCAAATGAAAAGCCCTCACTTCTCTGAACATGAATTTTCCTCGCACAAATTGCTTTTTCCTGAAGGCAGATCACTGAGGGGCAGGTGGATTATAGGAACCTAAACTACAAAATCATCTCTAATAAATGAACATTTTTACCGCAACAACGGTTGATTAGGGATATACCACGAAATGTACTAGCCTATTTCTGAGTGAAGCAGGAAAGCTTTCATAGAGAGGTTTTATTGTTTACATTCAGTGAAAGGAAAAGTCTGACTTGAAGTAGTCAGATATAATCTCTCTCTGAATTAAAAGGGTTCTATTGTACTAAGATGCTGGTGCTGTTAGCAAAGGTGAATCCAGGATTTTTGCCCAGCCACAGAATGCCTTTATACAAGCGAGCTATACATGTGGCCACAAACAGACAAACTTGCCTGGTTATTGGCAGACATTCTCAGTGTAAGAAGAGTTTATTTTCCTTTAGGAGCCCACAGTTGAACAATGTTCTGGTGCCCTAGCTGTTTCATAACTTTCCATGTAATTAAGCAGTTGGCATGACCTTCTGTAGCAAGATAATAATAGGAATTAGCAAAGGCGGGGCTTGTACACAAGGACACTTTGGACTACTCAAGCTCACAAATAAAAGCTTTCAAATAAATGCAAAACTGTCTTTCAAATTCAAAGAGCTTTCCCAGTGAAGTGACACTCCCCCAACACACACACACACACACACACACACACACACACACACACACACACGGCAAGCAAACATGACAAAATTTCCTGTAACTTGAGAACTGCAAGAGACAACTCAAAAAGGTGGGAGGAAGCAGACCTGGTCATCATTTTTCAAAAGCCACCTTCACGTCTAGATGACCTTAAGGATGAATGTCAAAGCTAGTCATTTGGAAAAAAAAAAAAAAAAAAGTCACTACAGATTTCTAGGAGTAAGCTGGTTTTGAAAAAGAAATTATGATTTAAATAAAAATAATAAACCCATGAGCAGAGCAGAGCAGAGCACAAATTACATGGCCACTGAACACCAAGTGGTTTCAAACCGAGATCCAGTAGAACAGATGTGCACCTTTCCTGGGACAGAAATCTGAGCACTTTTGTCCAGGATAGTTCAATAAGCAGGCAACAGATAGGTGGGTGTGGTAGATAGCCTCCAAAGATGGCTGCCATCAATGCCTGCACTTCCTAGACGCATGGGCTGCTTCCCCCATCAAGATGGGAATCTAATTCCATCTGGAAATCTGAGCCATCCTTGGTGCCTAGCTGGACAACAAATATGGCAGAAATGGGGCTGCATAACTTCTGAGGCTAGTTACTATGGCTGTGCAGTTTCCCCTGGATCTGTTGGAATACTCACTGGAAGGATGGACCCAGCATCTCACTGTGAGAAGCTCGAACCTCATGAGAAGCCACACATAGGCACTCTGGTCAACAGCCTCATCTGGGCTCTCAACCATCGGCCATCAGGAGCTGCTGACCATGCCAGTCAGCCATATTGGTTGTGCAGCCCCAGCCAACACCTGCCTGCAACTTCATGAAAGATGCCAAGCAAGAATTGTCCAGCTGAGACCCATTAATTCACAGAACCATGAGACATAATAAATGTGTGCATATATATGAAGTGGGTATGAAATTACTTTGCTCATTTTTTCCTTATTGACTTATAAGAGCTTTTTGTAAGCGAGGGATAGTAACTCTTTGCCTAACATTTTAATACTGTTACCAAATGAAAGGTCTTGACTGTAAGTTGTACCGCTTTTTGGCTTGTTGAACGGAGAGTTGAACAAAACACACAAACAAAGCAACAGAAGAAGAGAGTAACAAAAGCACAGATTTATTGAAGCAAAAGTACACTCCACAGAGTGGGAGCGGGCTCGAGCAAGTGGCTCAAGAGCCACCCCCACCCCATTGCAATGTTCTTTAGGGTTTTTATTAAGCTAAACAAAAACTTGTTAACACCCCTAGGTGCCCTTTAGAGGCCTCCAATTGGTTATACCCTATGAAAGATTGCCCTACGACCAGTCCGAGGCTGAAGTGGAGACTTCTGTCCTGTTGTCACAGGAGTGAAAATGTGGCCTGTTTACTGCCTAATCTTGCCCAGAACTGGCTGCACCTGCTGTTCTCTTGCTTATGCCTTAACCCTTGGTTACCCTAATTCCCTATTCTTCTATCTCAATACCATACATTTTCTCGATTTTGCCATTTGCCTTTTCTCTGGGTAAAAAATTATTGTGTTTTTGTGTCTGATGTAGTCAATTATTCAATTATTTGCTGCTATGGCTTTTGCTTTCATAGGCCTGCCCCACATCAAATTGAAATCCATTTCTCTGATTATTTATGTGTGAATGTAACATATGTTTATTGAACACCTACTCTGTGCCAGGCACTCTCCACTTTGCAGTGAATAAGATAAAATAGGGGGCTGGGAGCAATGCTTCATATGGGTAATCCCAGCGACTCAGGAGGCGTAGTCAGGAGGATTGCTTGAGGCCCAGGAGTTTGAGACTAGCATGGGCTAAATAGTGAGACTTTATCTTTTCAAAAATGAAAAAAAAAAAAAAAATTAGCTGGCCATGGTGGTATGTACCTATAGCCCTAGCTACTTAAGAGGCTGAGGCATGAGGATTGCTGGAGCCCAGGAGTTGGAGGCTACAGTAAGCTGTGATCACACCACTGCACTCCAGCCTGGGCTACAGGGTAAGACCCCGTCTCAAAACACAAAAGAAAGAATAGTACCATACCTTCATTGAGCTCATAGTCTTCTAGGGAGTTAGAATGGGGTGGATTTGAACACAGAACTGCTATGAAGAATGTTACCTGTAGTAATGGGGAACACGTAGGCTGCTATGGAAGCCCATAGCAGGGGCATTTATGGACTTCCAGGGACGTCAAAGAAAACTTCCTGTAGGAAGTGACATCTAAGCTGCATTCTGAGTCATATATTTATGGCTTCATTCTACATTTAAATCAGGAGTTAATTTAAGTTCAAGCAGCAATGTACCTAGTAAATATGATCAAAATAAGAGCTATCATTGCTTTTACATGTTGGATTTCTATATGTGCTTGGGTCTGTTTCTCGGCTTTGCATCCTATTTTTTTTTTTTTAAAGCTGCCTCTTTTTGGCTCCTAGGTGTTCTTTTTGTAATTATTGTCTTAATTTTGTATTCGAGCCAACATATAAAATCATTTGCTTTGCTTTTATTAATACTTTTTACCCTAAATTACTTTTCTTGATGTACACCTGTACTTTTGTCAATCTATTACAGTAAAATCACTTTTCACAATATTTATTATAGTTTTCCATTTAACTTCTTAAAATGTTTATTATCTAAAAATTGTATGTACTAAAAGTGCATACAGTATATTTTCACCACTTAATGAAGAATAAAAAATGACACCCATGTCCCTCACACTGTGGTGTGATCCATGCAGAGGGCTCATGTGCTGCTTTCTGATCTGTCCATTTCTGCGCCCTCAGCAGTATCCTACACTGAAATAGCACTGAGCATTCCCTTGCTTTTCTTCATAGTTTTACCACGTGTGTTCCTCCAAACAATATATCATTTCATTTGCCTTGTTTCAACTTTTTATTTTATTTATTTTTTTTGAGATGGAGTCTTGCTCTGTCGCCCAGGCCGGAGTGCAGTGGCACGATCTCGGCTCACTGCAAGTTCCCCTTCCCGGGTTCACGCCATTCTGCTGCCTCAGCCTCTCCGAGTAGCTGGGACTACAGGTGTCTGCCACCACGCCCAGCTAATTTTTTATATTTTTAGTGGAGACGGGGTTTCATCGTGGTCTCGATCTCCTGGCCTCGTGATCTGCCCACCTCGGCCTCCCAAAGTGCTGGGATTACAAGCATGAGCCACCGGGCCCGGCCTAACTTTTCTTAATGAAATCATTCTATATTTTTGTAACTTCCTTATGTGCTTCAGCATCATATGTGTTTACATATACAGACAGAATACAGCATGTTCGTTTATTTTTACTGCTACATAGTAGCACAGTATATGTATATCCTGAAGTTTTTTAATCCAATTCATTGTTGATGGATATTTGTATTACTTTAAGGTTTTTGCTAATAGGAATAATGCTTTTCTGAACATGCCCTGGTTCACCTGTAAAAGTTTCTCTAAGATTTATACATAGAAGATAATTCCTGGGTCATAGAGTATACACATATTCACCTTTGCCAGTTAGTGCTGGATTGTTCAACAAAGCGATTGTAACAAGTTACACTCCCACAAGCAGCCTTTGAAAGCTCCTGTTGCTTTCTTGCCAACACTTGGTATTAACTGACTTTTTAACTTTCATTAATCTGATATGAAAGGATACTATTGTAGTATTTATTTATATTGTCTTAACATATAATAAGAGCAATAATATTTTATATATTTATTGGCTGTTTGTATTTCCTCTAGAAAATGACTGTTCGTGGAAATTGCCCATTTTTCTGTTAGTTTATTCCTCTCTTTCTTAATGATTCAAAGGAGTTCTTTTGCACTCTGAGACTAACCCTTTGGTCACATGTGTGGCAAATGTCTTCTCCCTGTTTATGACTCTTATTTTCTCTCTCTCAGAGAAAATAAGGTTTCTTCTGATAAGCTGAAGTTCTCGATTTTAATATAGTCAAATATAATAATCTTTTCCTTTATGTTTAGATGCTTTTGGTGTCTTGTGTAGGAAGTCTTTCCCTACCTTGAAATCATAAAGATATTTCCTCGAAATCATAAAGATATTTTTTCTAAAAGGTTTAAATTTGGCCTTTCCATTTTTAAGTCATGAATGCATCTGGAAATGACTTTCGTGTAAGTTCTAAAGAGAAAAGCATTTTTAATTTTTTTATCCTTTGCAAGGACAACCAATTTTCCCCCATTACTTCTAATTGAATAGTCCTTTTTTGCCTCGTTGATTTTTTACTCACTGAAGATGACATCTTTTAGGAGTTCTAAATTTATGCGAAGGTATTCAATCCACCCTCTCCTGGATTAAGCTCCAGTTTTTGCTCCTGTCCCTTGAGAATATTTGGCCCATCGAAATCTAGACAAAATCCTCCAGGGATTTAAGGGAGTATAAGGGGATATTGCACAAGGCAAACACAGATCAGAGTTCACTTCTACCTGTGGTATCACCCTTTCTTCTGTCTCTGGCCTCCAATTATTTTTCCACTTTACCACCAGCTCAGTCCTGCCTTTATAAATATTAATTTCAGGTGTCAGTATAAGAAGAAATTTCTCTATACTTTCAATTAAAATTATTGCCCTTAATTTAAAATCTAAATCAATTTGATGCTATTTCCAGTTCTTTTTATTTCACTTATAAAGTTAGGATTCTTTCTTTCTTTTTACATCATTGTTATTACATTTAATCTGGTTAGCTATGTTTCTCAAAAAATTTTCCAGGAAGGGTACACGAATAATTCCATTCCTGTGAATATTTTAGTATTTCCCTTACATGAGAAAGACATCTTGGCTGAGTGACACTCTTTCCCCTCTGCATTCTTTAGATGTTATTCCATTGTCTTCATCAGAAAATGTTCCTGAAGTGCTTGAGATTGGGCTAAACTGTTGGCCTGTTTTTGTTTTTGTGGGCTGATTTTTATGGAGGTAGGGGTAGAAATAAAGTAATAGTGATCTGCTTCTGTTTCTATTGTTGGATGATTACAGAAATTTCTTTTTTTCATTTCCTTTTCTTTTGTTGATGTTATTTAACATCACCAGAATATACTTTGATATGGGTTGTTATTTATTAAGTTTTCTCAGGTTACAATAATCCCTTTCAATCTGCAGATTCAGATTGTCCTTCATTCTAGGAAAGTTTTCTTACATTATATCACTGAATGTTTTATTTTTTCTCTTTTCTTGTCCATGAATTGCTATTTTCTGTGTATTAAATCTCCATCAACTATTCTTCATAGCCATAATGTCATTTCTAATCTCTTGCAATTCAGTTCTTTTCCTCAGTTATTTTTGGATTTTTCTCTATTCTATCTTTTATCTCACTAATTTTGATTCTTCATAGTATCAATGTTGTTTTTACTACTTCTAATGTCATTTAAATCGCTTTAACAAAATGGCTAGTCAGGCTGCAGTCGTGAATATTCCATAGTATTTCAGATTTAAACTGGCCTCAATCTCACAAGGTTTTAAAACTTGTATGAAGAGTGAAAACAAAAATGATAATTGACTTCATTGTTGAGAAAAAAGTGTAAATATAATATATAACATATATATAAATATACAAATTTGGCATTTGTGATGTTTTTACATGCTTTTGTTTTGTCTCTTTTCTCCAAATGTACATTCCATTTTGAGAAGAAACTTAGGAAAGTAGCCAGACATGAGTAAGTTTGGCCGCACCCAGAGAGTGAGCTGATGAATTCCCTTCCAAATCTACAGTTCTATAATATGTAAACTGTAATTGTTTCTCAGACTGTTAAAAAATTCCATCAACTTCTCTGATACATTAAGTAGATTTGTACATTATTTTTTCTTTTTTAATGAAATAGCAACTGTCTTCTGTCAAAATGAAGAGTCCATAAATAAAATCCTGTCCAAAGTAACAAAAGAAAGGTATAGCAATTCATAGTGTTTTCAATTCTTAAGATCTAAATAAAACATTAAACCCCCAGAAAATAAATGCCATCTGTGTTGAAAAACTCAGAACAAATACCTTCTCCGATCATGTTGGAATATAGTATTTACTTCAGATATGAAGTGATTTCACAGATCCTAACTTTAATGATCATGTCATTTTTATGAATGGGAAAATCTAAGGTGTAGTGAGGGGAGATATTTAAAAATATCTAAGGAACCAAGAGTTGAACAGACCAGAACCCCTTAGCAGCCAATGTTATTTTTTTAAGTGTATATGAGAATGTCTGTGCAAGGATTCTCCTGCTCTTTAGGAGTAGGTAGAACTATTATTGCAAAGTTGTCATTTTCAAGTGAATAGTGTGTGGGTAGCTTCCTTTATGTCTGGACAAATAAGAGCTGTGCAGGAATTTGCTAATTAGTATGTGTTGATGGCTCAGTTCAGTAGCCCTGCCTCAGGACTCAGACCAGGATACCATAAGTATTTTTAAACTTCTTCAAGCATAATACCTGTAGGAAAAGATGAACAGAATTGGAATTATTTGACTCGGAAGAAAGAATACCAAAAGCTAAACTTGCTATTTTCAAATAGCTCAGAAGAATTACAACTTTGTATGACCCACAAAAAGGAAAATTAGATAATTGCAACAGGAATTGGTTAACATCAAAGAAAGAACTTCCCAGTTATAAAGACTGGGGGGGAAAACACCAGGTAAAATAACAAAATAATAATGACAACACTAATAAGTATGGTTTATTGAATATATTATGTGCCATTTCCATTTTAAGCACTTTATAGACATTAACTCATTTAATCTTCACAATAATGTTGTATGGTCATATTGTTGCTTCAATTTCACATTTATTTGTCCATTTAACAATTATTTTTGAAGGCCTACTATGTACCAAGCACTGTTCTAGACAGAAGGATTAGAGATTCATAAGACTGGACAAAGTCTCTGTACCCCTGAAGCTTTTATTCAGGCATTGGCAGATGGGGGAGGTTGACAATGAACAAAGAAATAAGAAAAATAACTTAGAGTGAAAACTATTATGCAGAGAATGGAAAATAGAGGGTTATGATAATCATCAATGAACTAGGCAGTCAGAGAAGTATCTCTAAGGAGGTGAATTCTGATTGACAAGAAGGAGACAACATGTGTAGGGAAATGGAAGAATATTGCTGGTAGAGAGCAGGTGGAGGCAAGGCACTAAAGCAGCAACAAACTTAACCACTTCCAGAGGCCAAAAGAAGCCCGCTGCGCCAGGGCATGGTAGACAAGGGTAAATGTCTACCAGGAAGTCCCATAACAGTTAAACACCATCCAAAGGCTTTACCCTAACCCTTGTAAAGCGCCATAACCTGTTCTCTGACCTCTCTTTGGTCTTCACCCTGTGCCATTTCCCCTTGTCTACAGGGAGAGTACAGTGGTGCAATCTCAGCTCACTGCAGCCTCTGCCTCTCAGGTTCAAGCAATTCTCCCACCTCAGCCTCCCAAGTAGCTGGGACTACAGGTGCAGGACACCGTGCCTGGCTACTTTTTGTATTTTTGGTAGAAACGGGTTTCACCATGTTAGCTAGGCTAGTCTTGAGCCTCTGACCTCAAGTGATCCTCCCGCTTTGGCCTCCCAATGTACTGGGATGACAGGCGTGAGCCACTGTGCCCAGCCTATTTCTTTTAAAAATACCTCTATTGTAATGACTAGAATAATTCTGTATAAAAATTTGCTACAAAATCAATCAATCGATTCATTATATTTCTTAAACATCATTTGGGCTTCTATGTGTAGAGAATGGATTGTAGGATGGCAAGCACAGAGGTCATCTGCAGGAAGGTCATGAAGCCTTTCTTCTGGAGCAGGGAGGCCTCCCCTGTGAAGGTGGAAACAGGAGGCTGAGCCACTGACCTGCTCTGTAATTCAGCCACAGCTAGGGCATACTACATTCTCCCACTCTATAGTGGCTGACCAGTGCCAATTAGAGCCCCGATTTGCTATCAGTTGCCCATGTGGTTAAGTACTGTCTTTTTGTTTATTTGTTTAAACTCAAAATTATGGCAGCAGTTGACCTACCTGCCAACATAACGCAATTCCTACACACATACACACACACACACACACACACACACACACACAGAGGTAATGGGGGAAAATCATTTTACACTGTCTTTAGTTACATGGAAATGCCTTAGAATGAAATGTGTCTGACTTGGGTCAACTGTTATCTATAATATAAGGATGAGTCTACCCAAGGAATTTCTTTCCTGTCTTTCAAATAGTACGTTCCAGAAGAATCAAGATCCAGATGTGATCGAGGAACTTCTCATGACAGTGGAGAAACTCAGCCTGCCAATATTACTAAAGGGAAAAAAAGGTTTTGAGGTAGATATCCTCCAGATTTTGTTGGATAAGGGGGAATTAATAATGTGGCATATGAGATCAGTCCCATAATGAGGGAGAAAAGATCAGAGGAATCTTGAACGTTGATGTGTCCATCACAAAATCATCTGCATGCATCTCTCATTCTCCTTCTATAATATTCTCAAGTCAAATAAATGATGTTCAATGTCTATGTTCAATATGTGAAACAGATATTGGAAAAACAAAAGTACAACCTTGAACTTCAGTGATTAAACAAAGGTAATGTAGGAGCTCTTGATCTGTTTCTTGAAACAAATAGGCTACTCAAATCACATCCACTACAGGACATCATTATGGTCTACAGACACAATGATGCAGTACTAATAAAAAACTTAGCCATATCAATAATATTTATTAAAGATCTCCTCTAGGTCAGATATTGTGTCGAGTGCTGCGAGATCTTTTCCTAAGGATGGAAAATATTTATAGAACTACTGGTGACCTATGTCTCCAAAATTGAGATAAATTTCTGCAACATTCTTTGGGACTCTTTAGAAACATTTCCCATTTGGGAAACTTCTTAAACAAAAATGGTGATTGACTGTTCTGCTCATTTATGCAAGAAAAAATTGAATGGATTTCATCTGGAAGAGTTTCCTAACACTGAAAATACTGAAAACAAACAAACAAACCACATACGTTACTTAAGTCACACAGATTTGGCCTCTAACCAAAAAAGAGAGGGGGAAATATTAACATACAAAGCATTGCATTCCTTCCATATATACGTAAATAGTGTACTTGGACCATAACAGCAAGAATCCAGAATCAATGAATCATGGCTAAGATATCCATAAAATACTTGAAGCGAAAATAGTGTGGTTTCTTTTAATACTTATACAAAAATTCAGGGCTTTCACATAATCACTAATGAAAAAATGCCACTTGTTCTAGTCCTTCGTAATTGCTAAATATTACATTCACATTGTTACCTATTCACTTTTTCTGATTTTAAAAGTAGTATTTCCTCACTAAAGAAAAGTTGGAAAATCAGGAAGATTATAAAGAATTTGTCCCACTTTTTAAAGGAAAATCTCCCATAATCCCGCAACCTAGAATTAATGGCTAATATTTTGGGTAGGTTTCATTCAGCCTTTTTCTTATATGAACCTTATATTTTTACACAGTTAAGAAACAATCATACGTACACTTTTTAAAACTTTTATTTTAGCTTTGGGGGTACATATGAAGGTTTGTTACATAAGTAAACACATGTCACAGGGATTTGTTGTACATATTATTTCATCACCCAGGTGTTAAGCCTAGTACCCAATAGTTATTTTTTCTGCTCCTGTCCCTTCTGCCACCCTCCCCCATCAACAATAGGCCAACTGTCTTTTGTTTCCTTCTTTGTGTTCGTAAGTTCTTATCATTTAGATCCCACTTATAAGTGAGAACACGTGGTATTTGGTTTTCTGTTCCTGCATTAGTTTGCTAAGGATAATAGCCTCCAGCTCCATTCATGTTCCCACAAAGACATGATATCCTTTTTTATGACTGCATGGTATTCCGTGGTGTATGGAATTTTCTTTATCCAATCTGTCACTGATGTCATTTAGGTTGATTTTGCGTCTTTGCTATTGTGAATAGTGCTGCAATGAACATTCGCATGCATGTGTCTTTATGGTAGAATGACTTATATTCCTCTGGGTATATACCCAGTAATGGGATTGCTGGGTCAAATGGTAGTTCTGCTTTTAGCTCTTTGAGGAATCAACATACTGCTTTCCACAATGATTGAAAAAATTTAGATTCCCACCAACAGCGTATTTTTCTCTGCAACCTTACGAGCATCTGTTATTTTTTGACTTTTTAATAATAGCCATTCTGACTATTATGAGATGGCATCTCACTGTGGTTTTGATTTGCATTTCTCTAACGATCAGTAATACCAAGGTTTTTTTATATGCTTGTTGGCTACATGTATGTCTTCTTTTGGGAACTGTCTGTTCATGTCCTTTGCCCACTTTTTAATGGAGTTGTTTTTCTCTTGCAAATTTGCTTAAGTTCCTTAAAGATGTTGGATATTAGACCTTTGTCAGATACATAGTTTGCAAATACTTTCTACTATACTGTAGGTTGTCTGTTTACTCTGTTGATATGTGCAGAAGCTCTTACATTTAATTAGATCCCATTTTCCAATGTTAGCTTTTGTTAAAATTGCTTTTGGTGTCTTTGTCATGAAATCTTTGCCCATTCCTATTAATATGTCCAGGATGGTATTGTGTAGGTTGTCTGTCTTCCAGGGTTTTTAGTTTTGGGTTTTATATTTAAGTTTTTAATTCATCTTGAGTTTTCTGTTTGTTTGTTTTTTGTATGGTATAAGGAAGGGGTCCAGTTTCAACCTTCTGCATATGGCTAGCTAGTTATCCCAGCACCATTTATTGAATAGGGAGTCTTTTCCACATTGCTTATTTTTGTCAGCTTTGCAAAAATCATATGTCACAGCTGTGCAGCCTTATTTCTGGGCTCTCTATGCTGTTCCATTAGTCTATGTCCCTGTTTTTGTACTAGTACCATGCTGTTTTGGTTACTGTAGCCTTGTAGTATAGTTTGAAGTCAGGTAACATGATGCCTCCAGCTTTGTTCTTTTTGCTTAGGATTGCCTTGGCTATTCAGGTTCTTTTTTTGCTTCCATTTTAATTTTTAAATAGTTTTTCATTTTGTGAAGAACATCATCGGTAGTTTGATAGGAATAGCATTGAATCTGTAAATTGCTTTGGGCAATATAGCCATTTTAATGATAATGATTCTTACTATCTGATATGGTTT
Organism: Symphalangus syndactylus; assembly: GCF_028878055.3. Classification (NCBI taxonomy): domain Eukaryota; kingdom Metazoa; phylum Chordata; class Mammalia; order Primates; family Hylobatidae; genus Symphalangus; species Symphalangus syndactylus. The sequence goes on along the minus strand of NC_072440.2, from coordinate 43,130,211 downwards.
GGCTCTGTGTCCCAACCCAAATCTTATCTTGAATTGAACTCTCATAATTCCCACATGTTGTGGGAGGGACTTGGTGGGAGATAACTGAGTCATGGGGACAATTTCCTTCATACTGTTCTCCTGGTAGTGAATAAGTCTCACAAAATCTGTAGTTTTATTAGGGATTTCCACTGTTGTGTCTTCGTCATTTCTCTCTTTGCCTGCTGCCATCCATGTAAGATGGGACTTGCTCCTCCTTGCCTTCCACCATGATTTTGAGGCTTCCCCAGCCATGTGGAACTATAAGTCCAGTTAAACGTCTTTCTTTTGTAAATTGCCCAACCTAGGGTATGTCTTCATCAGCAGCATGAAAATGAACTAATACAGTAAATTGGTACCAATAGAGTGTGGCGCTGCTGAGAAGATAACCGAAAATGTGGAAGCAACTTTGGAACTGGGTAATAGGCAGAGGCTGGAATAGTTTGGAGAGCTCAGAAGGCAGGAAAATGTGGGAAAGTTTGGAACTTCCTAGAGACTTGTTGAATGGCTTTGACCAAAATGCTAATAGCAATATGGACAATAAGGTCCAGGCTGAGGTGGTCTCAGATGGAAATGAGGAACTTGTTGGGAACTTGAGCAAAGGTGACTCTTGTTATGTTTTAGCAAAGAAACTGGCAGCATTTTGCCCCTGCCCTAGAAATTTGTGGAACTTTGAACTTTAGAGAGATGCTTTAGGGTATCTGGAGGAAGAAATTTCTAAGCAGCAAAGCATTCAACAGGTGACTTGGGTGCTATTTAAAACATTCAGTTTTAAAAGGGGAACAGAGCATAAAACTGTGAAAAGTTTGCAGCTTAACAATGCAATAGAAAAGAAAATCCCATTTTCTGAGGAGAAATTCAAGCAGGCTACAAAAGTTTGCATAAGTACCAAGGAGCTAAATGTTAATCCCCAAGACAATGGGGAAAATGTCTGCAGGGCATGTCAGAGGTCTTCACAGCAGCCCTCCCATCACAGGCCTGGAGGCCTAGGAGGAAAAAGTGGTTTTATGGGCCAGGCCCGGGGTCCCCTTGCTGTGTGCCACCTAGGGACTTGGTGCCCTGCATCCCAGCTGCTCCAGCCATAGCTGAAAGGGGTCAATGTAGAGCTCGGGCCATGTCTTCAGATCGTGCAAGCTCCAAGCCTGGGAAGCTTCCACATAATGTTGAGGCTGTGGGTGCACAGAAATCAAGAATTGAGGTTTGGGAACCTCTGCCTAGATTTCAGAAGATGTATGGAAATGCCTGGATGCCCAGGCAGAAGTTTGCTGCAGGGGTTGGGCTCTCATGGAGAACCTCTGCTAGGGCAGTGTGGAAGGGAGATGTGGGGTCAGAGTCCCCACACAGAGTGTACTGGGGCACTGCCCAGTGGAACTGTGAGAAGAGAGTCACCATCCTCCAGACCCCAAAATGGTAGATCCACCAACAGCTTGCACCGTGAACCTGGAAAAGCTGCAGACACTCATCACAAGCCAGTGGAATCAGCTGGAAGGAAGACCATACTTTGCAAAGCCACAGGGGCAGAGCTGCCCAAGACCATGGGAACTCATCTCTTGCATCAGCGTGACCTGGATATGAGACATGGAGTCAAAAGAGATCATTTTGGAGCTTTAAGATTTGACTGTCCCACTGGATTTCAGATTTGCATGGGCCCTGTAGCCCCTTTATTTTGGCCAATGTCTCCCATTTGAAATGGTTGTATTTACCCAATAGCTGTATCCCCATTGTATCTAGGAAGTAACTAGCTTGCTTTTGGTTTTACAGGCTCATAGGTGGAAGGGACTTGCCTTGTCTCAAATGAGACTTTGGACTGTAGACTTTTGAGTTAATGCTCAAATGAATTAAGACTTTGAGGCACTGTTGGGAAGGCATGATTGGTTTTGAAATGTGAGGACATGAGATTTGGCAGGGGCCAGGGGCAGAAGGATATGGTTTGGTTCTGTGTCCCCACCCAAATCTCATCTTGAATTGAACTCCCATAATTCCCACATGTTTTGGGAGGGACCTGGTGGGAGATAATTGAATCATGGGGGCAGTTTCCTTCATACTGTTCTCCTGGAAGTAAATATGTCTCACAAGATAGTATTATTTTATCAGGGGTTTCTGCTGTCACGTCTTCCTCGTTTCTCTCTTTGCCTGCTGCCTTCCATGTAAGATGGGACTTGCCCCTCTTTGCCTTCCACGATGATTGTGAGGCTTCCCCAGCCATGTGGAAATATAAGTCCAATTAAACCTCTTGCTTTTGTAAATTGCCCAGTCTTGGATATGTCTTTATCAGCAGCATGAATACAAACTAATACACTATCCATGAGCATGGGATGTTTTTCCATTTGTTTGTGTTTTCTCTGATTTCTTTGAGCATTGTTTTATAATTCTCATTGTAGAGATCTTTCACCTTGCTGGTTAGCTGTATTCTTGGGTATTTTATTTTGTTAGTGGCAATAGTGAATGGGATTGCCTTTCTGATTTGACTCTCAGTTTGGCTGTTGTTGGTGTATAGGAATGCTAGTGATTTGTGTACATTGATTTTGTATCCTGCAACTTTGCTGAAGTTGTTTATCAGGTGGAGGAGCTTTTGGGCTGAGACTATGGGGTTTTCCAGATATAGAATTACGTTGTCTGCAAACAGAGATAGTTTGATGTCCTCTCTATTTGGGTTCCCTTTTTTTCTTTCTCTTGTCTGATTGCTGTAGCTGGGACTTCCAATACTACGCTTAATAGAAGTGGTGAGAGAGGACATCATTGTCCTGTACCAGTTTTCAAGGAGAGTGCTTCCAGCTTTTGCTTATTCAGTATAATGTTGGCTGTAGGTTTGTCATAGATGGCTCTTATTATTTTAAGGTATGTTCCTTCAATACCTAGTTTATTGAGAGTTTTCGACATGAAGGGATGTTGAGTTTATTGAAAGCCTTTTCGGGATCTATTGAAATAATCATGTGGTTTTTTTCTTTAGTTCTGTTTATGTGATGAATCACATTTATTGATTTGCATATGTTGAACCAACATTTCATCCCAGGGATGAAGCCTACTTAATCATGGTTGATTAGCTTTTTGATGTGCTGTGGGATTCAGTTTGCAAGTATTTTGGTGAGGATTTTTCCACTGATGTTTATCAAGGATATTGGCTTGAAGTTTTCTTTTTTTATTGTGTCAGCACCAGATTTTGGTATCAAGATGATGCTGGCCTCATTGATTGAGTTGGGGAAGAGTTCCTCCTCCTCAATTTTTTGGAATAGTTTCTGTAAGAATGGTACCAGCTCTTCTTTGTACATCTGGTAGAAATTAACCCATCAGGTCTTGGACTTTTTTTGTTGGTAGGCTATTTATTACTGATTCAATTTCAGCACTTGTTATTGGTCTGTTCAGGGAATCAATTTCTTCTTGGCTCAGTCTTGGGAGGCTGCGTGTGTCCAGGAATTTATTCAACTCTTCTAAGTTTTCTGGTTTGTGTGCATAGAGGGGTTCATAGTAGTTTCCGATGGTTGTTTTTATTTCTGTGGGGTCAGTGGTAACATTCCCTTCATCATTTCTAACTGTGTCTCTTTGGATCTTACCTCTTTTCTTCTTAATTAGCCTAGATAGTGGCCTATATATTTTATTAATTTTTTCAAAAAACCAACTCCTGGATTTGTTGGTCTCTCTATATATGTATATATATACTTTAAGTTCTGGGTACATGTGCAGAACGTGCAGGTTTGTTACATAGGTATACACGTTCTATGGTGGTTTGCTGCACCCATCAACCCATCATCTACATTGGATATTTCTCCTAATGCTAGGGATTAGCTAGGGATTAGCATCCCTAATCCTAGGGGTCTCCCCTAGCCCCCCACCTGCCAACAGGCTCCAGTGTGTGATGTTCCCCTCCCTGTGTCCATGCATTGTCATTGTTCAACTCCCACTTATGAGTGAGAACATGCAGTGTTTGGTTTTCTGTTCTTGTGTTAGTTTGCTGAGAATGATGGTTTCTAGCTTCATCCATGTCCTTGCTAAGGACATGAACCCATCCTTTTTATGGCTGCATAGTATTTCATGGTGCATATGTGTCACATTTTCTTTATCCAGTCTATCATTGATGGGCATTTGGGTTGGTTCCAAGTCTTTGCTATTGTGAACAGTGCCACAATAAACATAAATGTGCGTGTGTCTTTATAGTAAATTATTTATAATCCTTTGGGTATATACCCAGTAATGGGATTGCTGGGTCAAATGGTATTTGTCTTTTGAATGATTTTTCATGACTTGACTTCCTTTAGTTCAGCTCTGATTTTTGTTATTTCTCATATTCTGCTAACTTTGGGGTTGATTTGTCCTTGCTTCTCTAATTCTTTCAGTTGTGAAGTTAGGTTGTTAATCTGATATCTTTCTAATGCTTTACGTGGGCATTTAGTGCTATGAATTTCCCTTTTAACACAGCCTTAGCTGTGTCTCAGAGATTCTGGTATGTTATATCTTTGTTTTCAATATTTTCAAAAAACTTCTTGATTTCTGCCTTAATTTCATTATTTACCCAAAAGTCATTCAGGAGCATGTCATTTAATTTCCATGTAATTGCATGGTTTTAAGTAATTCAATTTTTCTAGTCTTGACTTCTATTTTTATTATGTTGTGGTCCAAGAGTGTGTTTCGTATGATTTGCGTTCTTTTGTATTTGTTGAGTATTGTTTTATGTCCAATTATGTGGTGGATTTGAGAGTATGTGCCATGTGGTGATGAGAAGATACATACACTTTTTAAAACTTGCTTTTTTAATACTACGAGCACTTTCCCATGTCATTAAAACTTCTTCATAAATGTTCTTTTGATAGGTACAAAATATTATATTTCCGAGCCTCTATATTTTTAACATTTATGTTGCTTCTAATGTTTTTCTATTATAAAAACTCTACAGTGGTTGTAATGACTAGAATTTTTGCATTACATTTTGAATGACTTTATTGTAATGACTAGAATAATTCTTTATAAAAATTGCTACAAAATTAATCAACCAATCGATTCATTATATTTCTTAAACATCATTCTGGCTTCTGTGTAGAGAACGGATTGTAGGAGGGCAAGCACGGAGGTCATCTGCAGGGAGATCATCAAGCCTTTCCCCAGGAGCAGGGAGAGGCAGGAAAATGGACCCAGGGGATCTAGCTAGTCACCTCTTCAAAAATGTAATATTAATGACATCCCAGCAGAGTTTTGAAAAGAGTAAAAGAGTTTCTAGTCCATGAATAGGCAAATAGAAGTGGTATTTTCCCCCTACATTTTCCTTCCTCAATCTGGGTCATAAAGAAATTGATTGAAAAAGGGACTAGAGGGTTCTTCTCTAGGTATGGCATATTGATTGACAGGGTAGCAGACCTCAGCAGAGACATGAAGCTGCCCAGCACTTTTTTTTCCCCATCTCACTATCAGCTACCATGTCCCTCCACTCCAAGAACATTGGAAGTCAACTGCTCAGAGGTATTTCAAATACCCAGAAATGTCCTTATACACCACAGTGTTCAATCAACTTCCCCAAAGTCCCAACAGTTGTTTAGAATATGCCTTGTCCCAGGACTGCTGGGTTGCACAACTCCAGGTATACCGTTTGTATTATATTCTATATTATTTTTTTTCCAAAAAATAATATATTAGTCCACAGGTCCAAGGAGTTCAGAGAAGCCTAAAGAGATTGAACAACAAGGTAAAGAAAAAGGAAGAGGTGGAGGAGGAGGGAGGAGAAGAATGAAACCCATACAATCCCACACCCTTCTAGATCCATCATAGTCGAGTGGCTTAAAACTAAAGATAAAGAGAAAATCTTGAGGAAAGTTGAAAAAGAAAACATTGCATACAAAGGAACAAAGCTAAGAGTGACAGCAGGAGTCTTATCTGAAACTATGCAAGCCAGAAAACAGTAGAATGATCCCTTTAAAATGCTGAAAGAAAAATACTAGTAACCCAGAATGTATGCCCAGTGGAAAAAAAATCCCAAAAATTAAAGAGAAATCAAGACTTTTTCAGACAAACAGAAACTGAGAGAACTTATTATCAGCAGACCTACACTACAAAAATTGTGAAAGGAAGTTCTACAGGTAGAAGGAAGATGTTACTGATCAAAACTTGGAATATGGAGCCAGACAGATCTCCAGAAATGGTCAAAATGAAGGGTTTTCTAGCTGTAAGTGAATTGAATTAAATTATTATTATTATAATTTTGAGATGCAGTCTCACTCTGCCGCCAGCCTGGAGTGTGGTGGCAAGATCTCAGCTCACTGCAACCTCTGACTGTCTGGTTCAAGCTATTCTCCTGCCTCAGCCTCCCGAGTAGCTGGGATCATAGGCACGCACCACCACGCCCAGCTAATTTTTGTATTTTTAGTAGAGACGGGGTTTCACCATGTTGGCCAGGATGGTCTCGATCTCCTGACCTCGTGATTAGCCCTCCACCTCCCAAATGCTGAGATTACAGGCGTGAGCCACCACGCCCGGCTAATTAAATTATTTTTAACATAAAGTGTCAATTAGCAGACACTGTGGTTGCCCACCACATCTCCTCCAATGGGCTGAAATACTCTTTTCCCACTTGCAGAAGAGGTGAAGAGCTGCTATCAGGTCACAGCTATATTCTTCTCCTGAGAACTGACCTTGACCAATGGCAGCCACTTGGAAACAGAGTATGCAGAAAGCTATTCATGGGTTCCTGGGGTGTCCAGTAACCAATGACTAACAGATATGAGGCACCAAAAAGGCCTGCCCTTTTGCCTGAAGGTGGGATAATTCTGTGGTACCATTCCTGTTTAAAGGTTCCCTATGGAATCAGCAGAAGCTGGCTTCATCTGAATTCATATCTTTGGCCTTTTCCCCTGCCCTATTCTGCTTCCTTCCCTTTGGCACAGGTTTCACCTGAGAGCTGTCCCTCAACATTCCCTCAATCTCTGCTTCTGGGGAACCTGACCCAAGGCACTCTACATTTCACCACAAAGCATGATGTTTGCCATAGGTTTCTGTGCTATGTATCATGCTGTATATCCAGTCAAGAAATTCCCTTCTGTTCTCAGTTTCCTAAAGAGTGTATATCAAGAATGGAAGATACTTTTTGTAAAAAAATTTTCCACATTTATTCTTATGATCATATGCTTTTATTCCCCTTTATTTTGGTAACGTGGCAACATACAAAATCAACCTAGAATTCTTGGAATAAATGCAACTTAGTCAATTTTTTTTTAAATTTTAATCTTAATACTTTTCAAGGCTAAGCAGGGAGCAGCAGGAGAAATCTCAAATACATTTAAACCTTCCAAAGCTGCCAACCACAAGAACACTAGCCATTTCACATTCAACGAGTTTGTCTTCTATCAGGCTTACAAAAGGAACAGGACTGTCCACAGGTAAGGGTGGAATGAGAGGGTCTGCAAGCACCTATCAATCTTTTGGCTTCTAACACCAGCTTTTGCTTGAAGGAGCAGTAAAACTTCATGCTTCAGCCCTTAGGCAGAGCCCTTCAGAGGATCAAAACACATGGGTAATCAATCCCATAGGATTACGTGAGTAGGCAGTACAAAAGGAATTTGTGAACTGGCACAGGGCCTTTCCTAGACTAGATTTTCAAAAAATATTGGCCTATTAACAGATTTTTATCACCTATTTATCATAGACTACTTTCCTCATCTTTACTTTGTGCATATTAGAAGTTGGAGGAACTTAAACTCTAAGACCATAGTCCTTTTATCACCAAATCCTTATTTTTATTACTAAGGAAAGAAATAGCTATCAACATTCTAACTAGAAAATACATGAATTTTTGTGTATGGAATAAGTACCCTAAAACACACAAACACACAAGCTCTAGAGTGATGGTGGGTTAATCCCATGAGAAATACCTTTATCCAACTTTATTTGGTCTCTCTTGAGACCCCCATTCTGGAAATGGCTCATCAGGGCTGATAACACAGTTTTTTTTGTTTTGTTTTGTTTTTGGTTTTGATTTTGAAACAGGGTTCTGCTTTGTTACCCAGGCTGAAGTGCAGTGGCACAATCATAGCTTACTGCAGCCTCAAACCCCTGGGCTCAAGCAATCCTCCCACACAGCTGGGATTACAGGTGTGAGCCCCAACACCTGGCCAGATGACACAGTCTAGCTGCAAGGTTAAAAGTTTTCCAAGTTTGTTACTCATTGTGTGTTTTTGCATTCTCTGCTAAATTCTAAATTCTTTCCAAGGCTGTGAATGTATCTTGCCTTTCTTTTGTCCTGTCTTTCTTGGCAAAGTATTAAGGACAAAAGGGATTTGCTCAATTATTACTGAATTAGAGATGACAGGCCCATGGGAATCACCCCTGGACCCTGGCCCTGCTAACACCCTTCTCTAATCAAATGTGTTACTGAAGAAAGTACCCACAGTGGCATCAAAGACAGAAACACTCTGCCAAAATAGAAATCCTAACAAACTCTGAAATCATCAGCTTCCTCTAAATTTCTTTCTATTGTCCTTCCATTGATTTATGAGGTACAATGCTTACTGGACTCCTTTAACCTGAAGATCTGGTGGCTGAGAGTACTTTTTAAATAGCTGATCATTTGTGAAATAAACACTCTGATCGTCTGATGGCTGCTGACTTTCAATTTGTTTCTTTTGTTTTTTTTTCCTCCCAGGAACTTTCCCATGGCTCAATGTAATCATTTCATCAAATGAGAAACATGCTTTTTGTAAAAAACAAACAAAATCCACTGTCATTGGTAGAAATTGGCGCTTCCCTTAACCCTGTCAGACTCAGCCTGTTCCCTTCCATTCTTTATAAACTTATTTCCCTTAACAACCTTATTGGTGACACAGTTTGTATTGATTTGCCACTCATATCTCTACTTCTTCCCACGACCCCAGAATTGCTACAATCTGGGAGGAAAGAAGCTGTGGAAAATGACCAGTATCCCCTGCATTCCTGGCTCTTACCTTTCACTAGAGCCCTGACTCTAAGAATTTTCACTTAAATAACATCCCACAAATTGCACCAATTAATTTTAATTCATAGATCTCAGAGATCATCGGGATTTTTGAAGCTAGAAGGAACCTCAGTGATTGCCTAGTTGATTCTTTCATTTTACCAAAATTAAGCTTTGGAATAAATGCATTATCCTAGATCTAGAGACAGAACCAAGATGCAACAAGTCTGAACCCTTTCTAGTGAATACGTAGTACCACCCTATATGCATGAACCAAATCTGAGAAAATGAGCTTGCAGGTTTATGCACAGCAACATGAAAATGTTCCCAGCTCCCTCGAAACAACATGCTAATTTAATTTCAGCCAGCAAGACCTCATTCCAAGTTCCCACCCCCATCATCCAAAAAATAGGGTAGCAGGGCTGCCCTGAACGTTGAAGCCTCCTGGGAAATTCCCTGACATATCCCAAGGAAAAAGGGTATTGATGCCCAGTTTCAACAGACCTTTCTCACATTCCTGATTCAGAAATCTTCTGACCTAATATGTATTAGTGTTCTACTGAAATCAGTCTCAAACACCTTATTAAGCAACGTTTGAGAAATCTCTGTGCTACTTGTCCTGCCCACCCCAACCTCAAGCCCTGTCCTCCAGAATGGCTCCACAAAGAGGAGAGAACAGAGGCGGATCACCACCACAGCCTGAGAAGAGGGCCTGTGAAAACTGCCCTCCTTCCAATCAAAAAGGATTTTTTTTTTCCTGACTGCTATGTGAATAGAACGTTAAAAACTTGAACTTTGAGCTGTGATCCAATACCTGAAATTCCTTTCATTCCACAATTAAAGATAAGGCTTTCAGTGAAAACACAGCAGGAATGAGCATTCCCCAGACTCATTAATGCCCAGGAAGAGATAAATGACTGACGTGGGCCATTTCTTAGAGATGGCTTTGGGGGAGGAGGAGGGAAAGGAGAGGTCAAGTGTACTAAAGGAAGAGTGAGCATGGGAAAATGAAAGGCTAGAGGCTTTGAAGAGAATCTCTGCCCACTTCACCATCTACCCTGAACAATGCCAGATCTAACTGCTTCCAGAACTGCTCCTCACTTTAAAAAACAAAAATCTCCTTTGGCCACAAAGCCAACTGCTACAGGTTTTTAAGTGGACAAGGATGTCTTTGGGTGGCATCTACCCAGATGAAGATGAATAGGAAATAGATCCTTATCCAGGTATATTAGAAAGCGACTTCAAAACATGTAATGAATTTGTGCTATCAATCATTATATTACCTCATGAGGTAATATGTATGAATATAGCCTTTTCAACTGGAGAGCTCAAAGTGAAAAAGGAACCATAGATTTGTAGAAAACAGCCAAATCAGCTTCCCAAGCACTCAGCAGAGTATCATAGGTAAGAGAAATCACACACACACACACAAAGATAAAATCGATACATGAGTTAAAGGAATCTCCAGATTGGTATGATTGTTTCCGTAAGTGAAAAAGTGGAATTAAGGATGATTTTGATAATGTGGTAGAATGCAGTCCCTTCTTATTTTCTGAGGAGGTGGGGTGGGGAGCCATTGCAAAAGGCAGAGAAAGAGAATGAGGATTGTGCTCCTGTTTACACACAGCCTGGGTTAATGTGTAATTGACAAGATTAATGGCTGCATAATAATTGCCTCTATTGTTTACTGTCTGGATGGTGGCCAGCCACCTTCCTGCTCTGCCCACCAATGGGTTTGGGTTTGTAAGGAATGCAGTCAGTGGCTGATGGGGTCTGTGTGCCAGGTGTAACCTTGCTAAAGAAGACATTCAAGAATCATACAGGGAGACCTGGTGAGGTTTTGCCACGGCAGGGCATGCCTTCTTCTTGTTGTAAATAGTCTAACTTCAAATCTGCTAGGTGAGTTGTGTCAGAACAGAGCCAGGCTCGGCCTGACCTAACTGTTCCACCTGAGAAAGACAAAGAAAATAAAACCTCAGGATGTAGAGAAAGGTCTCATTTCTGTCCTGGCCATCCTGTGAACCAAAAAGCAGAGTGTTCCTCTGGGCCATTCCTTGCACTATCCCGGGCTGTGCTGGGAAGTGCCCACCTTTCCCCCACAGGGATGCACACATACCTTCCTCCCCACTCTTCCCTGATCTGCTTTCTAAGCTCTTGCCTCTTGTGCACTGTGAGACAAGCAAACAGACCAAGACTCTGGGTCATGAACCGCAGACAGGATTTCCATGGAAAGGTACCATGCGTCCAACCCCTCTCCTGCTGATCTTGTCTTGTCTTGCCTCTCACAGGGACCAGCATGGTTTTATGTACAAAAACAAGAGCTACGTAATTCTCACGTGGCCTTGTTCTCATTTGGGTCAGAAGTGTTCTTCTCGATTACCTCAACCTTTGTGGTTTTCCATTTCCTAACAAATCAATTTTAGAGTCTTGACGTCTGACAAGGCCCTCCTAGGGCTGGTACTAATCTACCTTTCCTGTCTTCCCTTCCAGCCCAACTTAGACTGCTTTACTGTGGAGCTCTATTCCTCCTTCCTTCCACCTAGAAGGTCTCCCTGCTACCCACTCTCAGTATATTCAGATCTAATCCCTCTGGTGCAGACTCCATAGTGTCTCCCTATTATACACTCTCACATCCTTTGTGCTTTTCCTTCATAACACTTATCCCTCCTGTCATTAAGTAATGATTTGTGCAGTCATCAGTGGGGTGGCTCTCTCCCTTGCTAGACAGCAAGTTCCTAAAGACAAAAACTGCACATGCTGTGTTCTGTGATACCTCTCTAAAAGGGGGTCTTTAGTATGTGCTTAAATCAGTTGTCAAGTTAATAACTATATGAATACATGTAAAGACAAGTTCAAATTTCCACTTCCTTGGTGAGCTCAACCTTCAGCCTCTCCAGCTGGGTATATTCTTGTTAGTTCATCTGAAGTAACAGGGGAACTTTGTGCTTCCCTGGCACTATCATTTTCCTGTTTTATTATCAGTATCCGGGCTTAGTCTTATCTCTCGTGCTTCTCTAAGCCTCCTTGAGAGCAGGGACTCTCATTCATTCTTTGTGTGGCTCACAACTCCAAACACAAAATTTTATCTAGCTGGGAGTAAAAAACTGTCAGCCAAGTAGTGGGCTATTTATTTATTCAGTCAGTCATTCATTTGATATCTATAGTCCTACATTCTGCACACAGTCCTACATCCTCCACACACTACTTCTTCTATATTAAGATTACATTTTAAATAATTTTCCCCAGTCTACAACTCTTATCATTTCAGAATCTCATCCATACAGCATATGCTGTTTCCAGGGGCATTCCACTCCAGTCTGCAGTTTTGAGTTTAAAGACATTGACATGGTTTGGCTCTGTGTTCCCATCCAAATCTCATCTCGAATTGTAATCCTCACATGTCAAGGAAGGATCTGGTAGGAGGTGATTGGATCATGGGGGGCGGTTTCCCCCATGCTGTTCTCGTGATACTGAGGGAGTTCTTATTGAGATCTGATGGTTTAAAAGTGGCAGTTTCCCCTGTGTGTGCTCTCTCTCTCTCTCTCCTGTTGCCATGAAAGACGTGCCTTGCTTCCCCTTCCCCTTCCACCATGATTGTAAGTTTCCTGAGGCCTCCCAGCCATGCAGAACTGTGAGTCAATTAAACCTCCTTCCTTTATAAATTACCCAGTCTCAGGTATTTCTTTATAGCAGTGTGAAAACAGACTAATACAGATATAAAGTCAAGGCATGAAGGTGCTCCATGTTTTTGACCATAGACAGCAGAAGAGGCAAGAGGCTGGAACGGTAGAAAAATAGAGGCAGCAAGAGTGAGTCCTTGCAACAGGTGGTTTAGGTGAATTAAATTAAAAGCCCTAAGAAATTCAAAGCAGTAATAGGCTTTGAGCTTAAGTCGTCACCCTGTGTATACAGCATAGCCTTGGGAAAGTCACTTTTCTCCCCAGATCTGTTTTCTGATGGGTAGATTGGCACAGATGATGTCTGTCTTTCAGATTGTGTATGGGATTAGTATAATGTCTGAGAAATTTCTCTGTCAACTCAAAAGGGTTATGCAGATGGGATTACCTAAATAAAAGCCTAGAGCTTCTAGTTTAGAAGACAAGGTGTGGGCACACAAGAGAGGAGCTGGGCACTGAGGAGGCTGAAGTGAGAGGACAGGGAGCTTGTTGTTCTCCTGCAATATACGAGGTACACGAAACAGAGAAGCTTGAAAAGGGGAAGCAGAACCCTGTAGAAGCACCATTCAGGGCTAAGAGCAGGCTGGGTTCCAAGGGGCTCCCACAGAAAGTGAGTCTGGAGAAGAAGAGGTGACGAAGGAAGACCAAAGTCTCTCTAAGGAGAGTCTGCTGTACTTGCTACTGGGAGGACATAAGAGGATCAGTAAAAGCATCCAATGAAAAGAGGAGGAACCACAGAAGCGAATGCTGGATAAAGTGTTCAAGCCAGGCAGTCTGGTCAGATCACAATCCCATTTCTTCTTCCTGGACATGCAGCCAACTATAATTCTCAGACTCCCTTGCAGTTAGGTGTGGCCACCTGACTGAGTTCTAGCCAAAGTAATGTGAACAGAATGATATGGGTCACTTCCAGACCAGGCACATACCAACCTTCTGCCTGTCTTTCTCTGTGCTGTTTTCCATCCTTGTGTGCTCGCTCGCACTCAGGGTGACTTCGGAAGCCAAATGTTGAAGATGGTAGAGCCACAAGACAAAAGGATCAGGTTCCCAGATCACTGCTTGGAGGACAGAGACCTATCAGTCATGACAACCATTTTAGACTCTATACCAGCAAGAAAAAAAAAAAACAATTATGTTGTTCAATCCAATGTACAATTAGGGGTGAGTTTATTAGAGCAACTATCATTACCTTAATTAGTATAGCACGACGAGGCTAGAGAGGTGACTGAGGAGACCACTGGCTGCATTTTTAAATAATCAAGTGTAAATTATATGAGAGAGGAAGGGGAAACAGGTGGGAGAAAGAAGAGGCTGGTAGATGGTATCTATGGATGGTTTTTGAAGACAGGACTCCAAAATAAAGAATATTGCAATGTTCTTTTACACAAAGAATGTGCACCTCATGACCTGAACAGTCCACGTCCACTCCTGCTTGGCAGCTCCCATACACGTGACCTCGGCCCTAGCACTTAACCTTTCCTTGTCTATTTATAGCCAGAGAAGAAAAATACCAATCAAATTTCTGTAAAAGGTTTCCCAAAACTCCAAGTTCCTGCTCATGCTTTTTCTCTCTCTTTTTCCCCCCAAGTAATTTTTGATTGTTTAATGTGGGAAAATGTTTTATGAGAATTGCATTCCTTTCTGAGCCACTGCCTGGGTCATTTAAATTAAACAATAGACAAAGGGAAACATTAACTTGAGGGGTTTTATAATAACAATCTTTAGGGCTGAACCAGGATTGGCTAAGAACATGAAAGGAATTGGAAGATTTGTGGCCATCCAGCTACAGGAGAAAAAAGTTCAGCTTTCCCTTCTTCTCCTCCCAACAGGTATGCTCCAAAGATGATGCCTCATTAATTCTGTGGTCCTGTCAGTTTCTAATATTTCTAAAATGTTCTCAGATGCTCAGGCAAGCACAGACCAATGAACGAATGTAGATACCAAAGGCAAAGTTTTACAGGACTCTAAAGCCATTCAGGCAAAGACAAGGTGTAAACAGAATGTATTCTAATGACTATTATTATTATTTCAATCAGATAGGTCTATTCAGGACATGCAAGTTTAGCTTTTGAGTCTTGCTCATAAACCTTTGGGCATTTTTTCTAAGTTCTTGTAATAGTGACAATGAGAGATTAAGCTAGAAAATAAATCTACAAATGAGTAGCTATCTTATAATTAGTAAGCACTCTCCTTCATATAATATTCCATGCCAGTCTCTAATAGCCACCCTCTGTACTCATATAGAGCCTTTCATCTGAGATGCCCAAAGTACTTCTTGCTAATACCAGTGCCAATTCTCTCAAAATTTCTGTAAGTCAGGGAACTAGAATTCCCATTCATAAGGCGTACTGACTGCTCCTGACATCTAAGCCCTTCTGTCTCCATCTTATGTAGTTGTAGGTGGGCCCCTGCCCTAGGTCACTGTGGTACCCCCAGCGCAATGAAGGGGAGAAAGGATCCTATCAAGGCAGGAAATTCTGGTTGCAGCCACATAGGAGACAACGGGACAGAAAGGAAGCTCCATCATTGGAGTTAGGCCTGACTGCAAAGCCTGGCTCCTGTGTTTCAGCAAATTAACTACCCTCTCTGAGCTTCAGTTTTCTCATCTATAATCAAGAATGGGGCCGGGTACAGTGGTTTACACCTGTAATCCCAGCACTTCGGGAAGCTGAGGCACAAGGATTGCTTGAGGCCAGGAGTTTGAGACCGGACCAGGCAACGTGACCCCATCTCTACCAAAAAAAAATTTTTTTAAGTTATCTGGGTGTGGTAGGGCACACCTGTAGTCCCAGCTACTCAGGAGGCTGAGGCAGTAAGATCTCTTGTGCCCAGGAGTTCAAGATTACAGTGCGCTATGATCATGTCACTGCACTCCAGCCTGGGCAATGAGTGAGACTCTGTTGAAAAAACAATAATAATAAAACGAAAAAAGGATGTAATATAACAGTATGGTTCTTGACCCACATTAGGCACTCAATAAATACTTGCTTGGGCTATAAAGCCATATCCTCAATTTCATTGTATCTTTGAAAGTAAGCAATGTTGGCCGGGCATGGTGGCTCACGCCTGTAATCCCAGCACTTTGGGAGGCCGAGACAGGCGGATCACAAGGTCAGGAGATCAAGACCATCCTGGCTAACACGGTGAAACCCCGTCTCCACTAAAAATACAAAAAATTAGCCGGGCATGGTGGCAGGCGCCTGTAGTCCCAGCTACTCGGGAGGCTGAGGCAGGAGAATGGCGTGAACCCGGGAGGCGGAGCTTGCAGTGAGCCGAGGTCACGCCACTGCACTCCAGCCTGGGCGACAGAGCAAGACTCCGTCTCAAAAAAAAAAAAAAAGAAAGTAAGCAATGTTGTGTCTGGTTAATACTTGGTTGAGGGTCTGCGTGGGAATAATGCTCATAGTAAGCACTCAATAAATCCTAGTGGAATTGTCTTACATTGGAAGAGTCTATTTCCAATGTCCGTGCCACCCAAGCCAACTTGAGTTTTCCATAAGAACAAATCCAATATTATCTCATGTAAATTCTAATCCCTGGGTTTGAAATTTTTTTTTAGGTGCAATTGTAATCCTCCGTCTTCAGTATACCTGGGTTGATTTTCCAAATCCCTTCCTGTTGTGCATTCATAACCAATGGAGAATACTGTTATGAATTGTATCACTTTGTTAAATACCAACAAAAAAATTATTAGTTACAGCCAGGTGCAGTGGCTCACGCCTATAATCCCAGCACTTCGGGAGGCCGAGGCAGGCGGATCACCTGAGGTCAGGAGTTTGACACCAGCCTAACCAACGTGGGGAAAACCTGTCTCTACTAAAAATACAAAATTAGCTGGGTGTGGTGGAGCACACCTGTAATCCCAGCTACTTGGGGGCTGAGGCAAGAGAATCTCTTGAACCTGGAAAGTGGAGGTTGCAGTGAGCCGAGATCGCGCCATTGCACTTCAGCCTGGGCAACAAGAGAGAAACTCTGTCTCAAAATAATAATAATAATAATTATTATTAGTTACAGGGATTTGTTGAAAGGATTCTTATGTAAAATTGTCTTGTATAAACTTTAATGTATTAATTATACTTTGTGGATTTGTTTGAATTATTTTTAGAATGTGAATGGTTTAGTCCTCTCAGATATTTGAAATCAAAATAATATACTTTGGATTATAAATATCATATTTTCATTAGATTTTTCATAACTCTACCAAAAATCCAGCCATGCCATTGGGCAATCAAAATCTATAAAGTCACAAGAAGCTCCCATTTTCTTGATCTGAGAATTAAAAAACAATTTATAAACTTATTTGGAAGGCCATGATAATGACACCACATTTACTCAGAACTCACTTGTCTAGCCTCAGCCTGTTCAAAATACTGAAATAACCAAAAAGTAAGAATGAGGTTGGAAAAGGGAAGCTTCTGAGCAGGCAAAAATAGGCATTAATATGTTAAACATCTATATTTCATGGTTGCGAATTTCATTGACAAGAGATCTTTTAGAATACCACTCAGAGCTAAGTACTCTTATTTTGTCCACAATGCTAACAAGTTTTTCATTCAATTTTGCCCATTGTTGGTGGATGAAAAGCAGCATATCAGAAGTGTGTAGACATTAGAGAGAAGAGTTCTTCTGGGTGTCAGCCCATAAGCCAAGAAACCAACTGGTTTTTGCATAACTATTTGTCTGGCACTTCAGCAGCTATTAAGGGAGAGAAAAGTAATAGTGATTGTCCTTGCCTTCCCCACCTTACCCCTTGGTTGGTAGTAGAAAAGGGATACACACAGGAAACAACTAGAGAACAAATAAATTGTGCAGTACTGGCCATATGCACTAAAATAACTCAGAGAAGGGAGACATCAGCATGGAAGACAGTACAACAGATTTCACTGAGACCAAATCTTCTGAAAAATTATAAATTACAGCAAGCTCTCTGTCTTAAAGACAAAAAAAAATCTGAAAAGTGATATCTTGAAATCATTGCGGTAGACATTTCTCTTCGGCCCTAAGACCAATTTTGAGACAATTACATTTTTATTTTACCAAGTGGTAAGGCAGTTAAGAGTGGGGACCTGCCAGCACCCATTCTTTTGTCCTACAGAGCACATAGCTGTGTTGTGTACAGAAAAGCCACTTCTAAATATTCGCCAAATTGAATTTCCAAGTCAGGGCATATTAATGTACTCTGTTACTTATCACATTAAAACCTAAAGAGATGGTAAATTTAGATGAGATGCAGAGAGAAACGCAAAACCGGCTAAGAGCGCAAATGGACTAGGAAATACCTAAAAGATTGGGGAAAAAAGCAAAGGTTTGCTCACAAGAAATGAACAGGAAGTTTTAGGAAACTTCAAATATCTAAAACACAGGGATGATTTCTTTGCACATATCTGGAAAGCCAAATTAGGGGAAATCAACTTAAGGTGTAGAAGGAGCAATTTCGATATCAAGGCATTTGGAATGCACTCTTGAATA
This sequence comes from Symphalangus syndactylus, assembly GCF_028878055.3. Lineage (NCBI taxonomy): Eukaryota > Metazoa > Chordata > Mammalia > Primates > Hylobatidae > Symphalangus > Symphalangus syndactylus. The sequence continues at coordinate 43,112,139 of NC_072440.2, read as the reverse complement.
AAATTGTTTTTTAATGTTTTCTTTCATATGCAGCTCTTTAAATGGTTCTGTGAAATAGCATGGAAGCAGACTCATGGGTTTAGTGACACCATCAGTAGCCCTGGGCTGAAAGACCTGTGTAAGGCCCATTCCCCCACCCCGCCCCTCCAGCCCTGCCAATCCACAAGAGCACTGATACCTTCTGAGAAGGGGCTCCTACTCAATGGGGTTCATGCAGATTATACCTGGAATCAGGATTCTGAACAACTCCTTCATGAACCACTCTGCTCATGACCCAGGTTGGGGAAAGAGGCCCATCTGTCTGCTAGAATCAGCGGAAAATAGTGATGGTAAAGGCATGAGCTAAAGGTTCTGAAGGTGGGAAAATGTACACACACAAGACTCACTGCCTGACTCCTTGGACAAAGACAGATGCTGGCTTGGTGTGATTTAAAGGACACCAAGATAATTCCCCAAATCTCTTTCCTATCAACAAGAAAAACAAGCAACGCAGTATAATGAAGAGGGGATTGTGCTAGGCCTGGGGAGGCCCGAGTCCAAATCTTCGTTGCATGTTATCTTGATCTAGCTACTTCACCTTTCTGGGACTCAGTTTCCTCATAACAAGTTATTCTGAGGACTAAATGAGATCATGTATTAAGTACCTGGTACAATAGGAGCCACACAGTACACGCTCATTCTGTGGTAGCTTCTATTCTGCAACAGCAGGGACCTGCTTTTGACCTAACCATTGTTAGGTTGTCACTATTGCCCTTCTGTAAGTGAAAGTATAGCAAGGAGTTGCTCTGCACACCCATAGATAAATACACAGGTAACTTAACTTCTGTTGCTTGGAACTCAAAATCTTAATAGGAAAATCCTCAGCTTGCTTTGTCAACCTAGGAAAGGAAGTTGACCAGGAAAGTATAAAAGAGGGTGGTTCCCAGAAAATTAAATCACTTCAGCAGAATTTGAGGTATAAAATGAAGCACTTAAGAAAATGGATGCTTTTATTTCTCCATATAATGGAATTCAGAAGTTCTGCACATACATCGAAGAATATTTTAAGAATAACAATTGTTCACCTGGACACTTCCAGACAAAACCAAAGGTTTGAATCCATGCTGGCATAGAAGACACAAGAAACGGAAATCACGAATGACACAGTGGGACCACAGGAGTCTCACTCTCAGCAGGCCTGTGGCCAGTGACATTCTTCAGTTTTCCTTGCCATTGTCTGCTGCTCAATCAGCTCTACTTGGTAGAAGGAGCTGGCCACTGGATCCAGATGGAGCTGCTGGGAATGAATGCCACACTGGGCAAGCAGGGCCCTGTGGTTCCATAGAGAGGCGAGAGTACCAGGACTGCTCAGTGGACAAGATGGGCACAAACTGAAACAAACCAAACCGCTTGACTGAATGCCGCTGCCCAGAAATATAAGTAACGGAGGCTAGCATTAGAGTGGGAATCAGTGAATCTGGTTAGAGCTTTCTGGGGTAACTCAGAGGAAAAATTATGCAAAGTGAGTTGGGCAAATTAACTGCAGGAACTATCCTGATTTAGCAAGAGATAAGACAGGGGAGGAGTCTAGAGCAGAGAATGGAAGAAACAGGCAAAGCAAGGCCCAGCGCTCAGGGCCCAGGCTGCCTCACCCAGAGAGCTTCAGGAACTTGGATAGGAATACTAGAGATAAAGCATATTCTAGTCCCCAGGACCTGGGGCCTCAGTTCGAAAGCTTTCTCTGTCTCTTTTTTTGCATGTAAATATAAAACAATGGCTGGCCACTAATGGTTGTTTCTCCCCAAAGTAAAACACAGACAACGAAAACAAAAAGTTCCACCAGCCAGACATAAACTAATGATACACGTTCCAGGTAAGTGGTTGTCTGCAAATCTGCCTTAGATCAAAGAATTCTCTCTTTTTTACTTTTGGTCTGTAAACAGGAAGGAAAAACTGGGGTTTCCCAGGCATGCACACTTACTTGCTACTCAAAGAAACACTCAATCTGTTAGAACTTTTTGATGGCATGGGAGGCCTAAGGTGTGATTTCCATTATCTATTAAATGGTAAGTATATAAGAAGCATGGTAGATTTACAGTAGAGTCTACCTCAGTGAAGATGTTATTGGTAGAAATATTTATTAACATTTTCTAAAAATATTCACTTATGCTGTGTAAGAAAAATGCTGCGTAGGATGCTAAAAGTGGCATAAAATGTTAGCAAAAAACCTACCCTCTCAGAGTATACATTCTAGGAAAAATGAGGCAACCTCAAATAATGCTACACAACTATAATCTGAGTATTTGCTATATGCAAAATGCTTTGTGCACATTGTTTACTTAATCCTCACAATAACCTATGAAAGAGATTAAATTATCTCAATTTTACTGAAGTTCAGAAAAATTGAATAACTTGCCTAAATTCCCATGGTCACATGGTCAAAAGGACATCTATTGTTTCATCTATCTACATCTCCTCTTTTTTTTTTTCAATCCCAATCTCTTTCTTCTGAGGATCTGGTCTTCAAGATCCCCCTGTCCCTAATGCATGAGTGTACGCATGCGCACACACACACACACACACACACACACACACAATGTGCTTCTATCGGGCCAATCATAGACCTCTGCATTCCTGATCGTGTGATACAAATCAAACCAATCAGAGTTCTTTGGTGTCTTCAAATTGGAACTAAGGTGAGAGAGTTCCTTCTTTCTGACCCTCTTGTGAAATGAAGCTTGGGCACATGAACTTTGGGGTTGCCAAAACACATAGTTCTAGCCTGTTGGAAGATGCTGGTCTGAGGAAAGAAAGCCAATACCAAGAAATAACTAGAAATATGAAATAAGAGACATCAAAGACAGCAGTGTGCTGGTCATTAACAACTAGTTCTCCAAATGTAGTTCTGACACAAATGGTGGTTGGTAATTTTCTTTAAGTGAATAAAATGAAAGTAAATCAACAAAGACACATACTGGAGCTCGACTCACTTTTCAATGATATGACTGACTGCTTTGCCAAGTCAAATAATTGTTCTTAAAATCTGAAAGATCTTAGCAATTTTCGATGCTATTCACAATGTAAGAACTGCAGATACAACATGCTTTCAAGTTCAATTTGCATTGTCAACATTTTCTTTATCACTTTCTTAAGTCTAGAATCTAGACAACCAACAAAACAATAGATTAAGCCCTGGTTTTAAGAATTTGTTCATTTCTATGGTTTAAATGCCTCCACTACAGACATTTTCAAGCTTCCAACATGACATCAACACATATGAAGTTGGAAAGAGATGCATAATAGCACACCACTGTACAGGGTTTCCACCATACCAATACCACAGATATGAAAAATCTCAAAGGTGTAGATAATAGCAAAATGCAGTAAAATAATTGAGAAGTAATGAGGTTTCAGAATTTATTACTTTTGTATTTAATATAATTTTTACTCATGAGTTTATATCATTTATTTTTTAATAATGTTATATTTAACAACTGGCTTACAAAATCCCTCAAAATCAAACAGTTGGCTCTCAAGAACTAGTGCAAGCCAGATTCAGCACCCCACAGGCTCCATTTATTCCTGAGAATAAATTTATTCCCACCCTGATTTCAGGAGCCTACAAATGCTCTAATTTGTTCAACCTAGAGATAAAGTGGCTTTTCAGTTGCTAGCAACCAAAAGAATCTTAGCTAATTTAAGAAGTCCCTCTTGGCTAGAGTGGACAGGGAAGGCTTCATCAAAGAGGCAGGGCTAAAGCGCCCACCTCTGAAGGCCAATTTTCCAGACGACTTAGTTTCATTTTTTTGAAAAAATTGAAGAAATAACCATGCCTCCCACTTTGATAAAAGGAATTTTCAACTCTGGAAAACCTGGCCATGCTGTGCCACTATCCCTTTAAATGTCTTCCCAGATGAAGAATGTTTAATCAGCTGAACGGAGCCTCCAACCCCTGCAGAACCCGGGAGGATGTTAGCAGCTCACAGCCTTGCTCCCAGGAGTCACGGCATCATTCTGTGAAACTGCACAGGGTGGAGCCCTGGCTTCTCCCTGGAGAGGAAGTAGCTGCAGGAATGCCAGATGTGGCATTCCCACAGCAGCTGGTGGAGGGGTGGTGTCTCCCAGCATGAGGAGCAGCTGCAGAGACTGAGCCCCAGAAGTTTGCAGTTTCCACAGGCCAAGGAGAACCCAAGCTACCTGGGGCCTGAGGCAACACAGGCTGATAAATAGAGCATAATTTGGGTCTGATTCTCCCACACTGCCTTTGTCTCCTTCCACCGGTGTTTGGTATACCTTTTTAAAGAGTTATTCCAAGTGTTTTTTCAAGCCTCTAATCTGTCTTCAAAAATATCCTGGAGAAGGAAATGAAGATTGTTTGCTGCAGAAGACAAGGGTGGAAATGGCCAGGAAAAGTCTCTTCAGGACACCTAGATGAAAGCCACAAATGAGGGTGGGGAGAGCTTGGACAGAAGCCAGCCAGGGCTACTGGCCTGCCTGTCCTGCAGTTTTTAAACTAAGGGGGTAACTGAAGTCCTCTGCTCTGTGTGAAGACCAGGGGTGGGGGATGCGGCGGAGGAGAAGTTGGGGTGGAGAGGCTGTAGACAAAAAGGATGAGAGGGCTGGAGGTGGGGGAATGGGGGGAAATCAAGTATGCAGCTCATCTTAGGTCTTGTTTAATGTACGGTTTCAGGGGGGTGGGGTAGGGGATGGACCTTCAGCCCTGTATCCAAAGTTGATTAAAATCCTGAAATTTTTCATAATTGGACCTCATTAATAAATTCCTCAGGGTTCCAGGAGGCTCTGTAGAGGTAAAACAAGGGTTTGGAGAGATGAGAGCAACAGGAGGTTGTAAGATCCCAGACCACGGAGTTAATTCCACTTAATCAGCCTGGAGAAACTCCACATTTACAACACATCCGAGGACTCAATGAGGCCTCCCACCCTCTGCAGCACGGCAGGGATTTTTCTCATTTACTTCTCCCTTATTTTTTAACCCCTATTTCCAACATGAATAATAAGCTGCCCCACAAGTTAGCACTAATGCTCCTCTTCTCTCCGGAGGACGTTTACTGTGTCTGTGGTAGGCATAACTCCAGAGCTTGGGCAAGGCAGGATTCCACCTCCCAGCCTCCTCTCTTCATTTTGCCACCCACCATCTCCCACCAACCCCTGCTCCACCTGCTTCCTCGCCTCTCACTTTTGAGCACATATATTCTCAGTTGTTAGCTTGACCTCCAATTCACACATAATCTCTGTGATGCTTAATTTTTTGTGTCAACTTTGTTGGGCTAAAGGATGCCCAGATAGCTGGTAAAACATTATTTCTGGTTGTGTCTGCTAGAGTATTTTTGGAAGAGATTAATATTTTAATTGGTAGACTGAGTAAAGAAGATCATCCTCACTAATATGGCCAGTCATCACCTAATCAATCCATTGAGGGCTGAATAGAACAAAAAGGCTGAGGAAGGGAGAAGTCAGTCTCTCTGCTTGAGCTGGGACATCCATCTTTGCCCGCAGACATCAGCCTTCCTGGGTCTCTAGCCTTTGAATTTGGACAGGGATTTACATTAGTGCCACACTCTCCCTTGCTTCTGAGACCTTTGGGTTTGGACTGGAACTATTCCCCCAACTTTCCTGACTCTCTAGCTTGCATACAGCAGATTGTGGGACTTCTCAGCCTCCATAATTATGAGAGCCAAGTTCCATAATAAATCTCTTTCCGTATATCCTATGAGTTCTGTTTCTCTGCAGATTCCTGACTAATACAATCCCAAACCTTGAATTGAGACATTAGCATTAGCTTGTTGCCATGCCAAATCTTTAGTGCTTAACAAGTGGCCAGCTTGCTTGGTTTGTAATGTATCTTTTCTCTTTCCGTTAGTAAAAGTGAGCCTGAGCTGCAAAACACCCAACAGCCAGATACTTCAGAAAAAAGGCAAACAAGAAACAAAGAGCCTGAGAGATGCCCAAACTGGGAAGCCAATCTCTGAATAGGAGTGGGCCAGGGTCAAATGTAGGCTTTTGTCAGGGATCCAAATGGCTCATTCTCATAGCATCTATATCTTGCAAATGTCTCCTTCCTTTCTTGAACATTTTATTGAGGAGAGTTACCCAGCAAGACTCTGGCATGGAAGGGGCATTGCAGTTCAACCTCAAGAACCATCCCCAAGAACCATCACATGAACACCAAGGTGGCTGGTCCTCAGCACAGGACTCACTCCCATGACGAGCAGTGTCTTCTATGAGATGTGACTTTTTTTCACTGTGCAGGCTAGGGTTGAATTACAGAGAAAAGGGAGCAGAGAAGGAGGGAGAAGGGAGAAAGGGTCAATTTAGCAATGGCAGTGGAATCTGAGAAGGTAGTCATCCCAGATGTGCAGCTACCTCCTTACCACACCCTCAACCCATGCCCATCTCCACACCCCAATTTCAAGCTGGGGAGGAAGAGAGCAGGCTGCCTCCTTCACTTCCAACTTTGCCTCTCTTTTCCTATCCCCTTGCTAGAGTGCATTTGGAATGTTCCTTTCTCTTCACTCTTCACCATTCTCTACTTTAACATCCCCTCATCCCATCCCAATACAGAAAAATAAAAGGTTTCTTTTTGTTGCTGTCTTATGATTACAGAGAAATCTCAGGGGACCCAATACTGACATGAACTGGCCCAGCTCTCTCTACCTATCTTAGGAACAAGTCCAGGAAGCTTCAAAATCTTGCCCCCAGGGTTTGATTCCAACTATTTGACATTCTGGAAAAGTCAAAACTATGGCGACAGGAAAACATCAGTTGTTGCCAGTGGGAAGGAGTGAGGGAGTAATGACTAGGTATAGGTGGAGGACAGAGGATTTTGAGGATACTGAAAGCACTCTATGATACTATAATGGTGGGTACATGTCATTATATAGATGGTCCTGGACTTACAATTTTTTGACTTTATAATGGTGTAAAACCATTGCAATTTCGATGCACTTTGAATTTCTAATTTTGATCTTTTTCGAAGCTAGTGACAGGGTACATGAAATATTCAACACTTTATTATAAAATAGGCTTTGTGTTAGATGATTTTATGCAAATATAGGATAATGTAAGTGTCCTGAGCATGTTTAAGGTAGGTTAGGTGTATTAAACGCATTTTCAACTTACAATATTTTCAACTTACAGTGAGTTTATCTAGACATAACCCCTTCTGAATTGAGGAGCATTTGTACGTTTGTCCAAGCCCATAAAATGCACAACACCAAGAATGAACCCTAATGTAAACTAAGGGTTTTGGGTGTTAATGATGTGTCAATGTAGGTCCTTCTGTTGTAACAAACGTACCACTCCGGTGGGGATGCTGGTAATGGGAGAAGCTATGCATGTGTGGGGGCAGGAGGTATACGGGAATTCTCTCTACCTTCCTCTCAAAAAAAAACACTTTATGTGATAGTAGATTATGCTTAATGAATGCTTGTTCTATGCTAAATTTTCAAAAAACTAATTCTGACCCTCGGCATTGGTATGGCATCCCTCAGGAGGGAGGACAGTGATATGTGCTCATCTCTTACCTGCTACCTACAGCCTGGGTCACTTTTCACCCTGAAATGGGCTTTTCAGGGCTTGGCCAGGTTCCACCTGGAATATCACCCTTAAAAAGTGAAAGGTGGATGAAGAGGGGGTTCACTTTTTATTCCACATATATTTATAACTTGGAATTTTACAAGAATACCTCCATGTATTTTTTCTATAAAAGTAAAATAAAATAAAATAAAATAAATAGAACTTTGCAATATTACTTAGTTAAGCCTGTGATTTCAATTATAAACCAGATGTCTGCTTGAACCTTTCCACTGTCGTGGATCCCTTATACTTGGTCTGTACCCCACATCTGATGCCTAAGATGGGTGAATCCCCTCCCTGTGATTTTCCTGCCTTTATTACTCTTCATCCTCTGCCTTGGCCCTGCTGCCTCAATGGAGCCCTGTACCAGTGTGTTGCAGACTCCATCCCCTTCTTTGTCTCTACAGGAAACCCAGGCTCACTCAGCTTTTCATGAGTTTGGTAACTCCATGGGGAGTTGTGAGAAGGCATCGCAGGACTCCATCCCCAGCTCCTGCTGCCCCTATCTCAGCCGCTTGGGGAGTAAACTCCACACCCTCCCACTGCCTGCCTTCCTTGACACCCCCACCGGACCTCTCATGAATCCATTCCTTTCTATCTTCTTCCAAAGTAACAGAAGCTGACTCTAGCTAACTTTAACCAAAAGGGGAAATATGTTAGGATGAGAGGGTCTCAGGAAATCCAGATGGACCATAAGAAGATCCGTAGAGCCCTGGCATCTCTGGGCCTCTCCTCTCTATGAAATGGAGATGGCTGCCATCCACAGGGTGGCTGTGGGTAGGGGATGCTCTCTTTACCTGAAGCATCCAGTTTGCAGTGGGTTCTCAGGAAATATTGATTCTCTTCTTCCCTTACGTAGGCCCTTGACCACATGAGAGTGATCTTTCTACAACACCATGTGGCCATGCCACTTCCTTGCTTAAAACCCTTCTGTGCCTCCTCAGATCCCTCAGCATAAAGTCCTAGCACCTCCATCTGCAGTGTTTTCTCTCTGCAGTTGTCTGTCTCTGTTTCTCCATCCATGCAGTGGGCTGTAGCTGTCCCTTAGCACCCAAGTGTCCAGCTACACAGAAAGAAAACTGGCTCTTCAGAACCCTAACCCCGAGGTCCTGGAAAGGAGTATCATACTGACCCTTGTCTAACAATCTCAACCAGGAGGAAAGGGGTCGTAGAACAATGGGTCACGCAAAAGGGGAATGATCCACAGCTAGACATGCTCAGGCGTGATCACAATCTTGCAGATGGCTAAGTAAAATTCCTCTGAAGATTTGATATTTGGGTGTAGTTTCAAAAAGGGGATTTGTTTTGTTTTGTTTTCACTGAAGGGAAACAAAGCATAGACTTTGAAATCAAATCCATTTGGTTTTGAATCTCTGCTTGGTCACTTAATAATTACTGGGCAGTGTTGAGAAAGCCACTTAACCCCTCCAGTCCTCAATGTCCTCAGGTATGAAGTAGAGATGGCTGCCATTCACAGGGTGGCCATGGGTGTGGGATGCTCTCCCTCTTACCTGAAGTTTGTGGTGGGTTCTCAGGAAATATTGATTCTCTTCTTCCTTTACATAGGTGCTTGATGCCATGAGAGTGATCTTTCTACAACACCATGTGGCCATGCCACTCCCTTGCTTAAAACCCTTCTGGGGCTCCTCATATCCCTCAGCATAAAGTCCTAGCTCCTCAAGATAACACAAAAAGCCCTGAAAGTCCTCTCTGCCCTCCTCTCCACTCATTCCCCACCACTTATGTGCCCCTGCCATGGAAACGACTTACCATTCCAAGCACCCCTTGTGCCCTCTCTCCTTCCCTGCTCCTCTTTCCCCCCCCGACTCCCCAATCTTGTCTGTCTAATGTCTACTTCTTCCTGGGGTCTGTTTACTCAGGAAAATCTTCTTTGGCCATCACTTCCATCCACAATGCTGTACTGAGTCTCTTCCAGATGCTCCTGGTTAGAACCCTCCTCAGTGTTCCTGAAAACCAGCCTAGACAGTGAGAATGGCCTGAGAAACTCTGCTTTGCAAGGCAGTCCAGTCCACTGCTATCTCCTAGAAGTTTCTACCACTCCCATCCTAACTGGCAATAGAGCCAAAAATGCCTCTCCATAATTTTCACCCAGTGATCTTAGATTTTACCCTAGAACAGCCTTCAAATTACTTGGAGCTTGAATCTTACTACCCCTAATCTATCTTTCCATTCCTTTTACTGGACCTCAAGAGACGTGGTCCAGTGAGCATCTATCATCCTGTAATATTCTTTAATTTGTCCATATTCTTCTCAAACCCTGGCGCTCTTAGGTGAGTCCAACCACCACCTCCCTCATTATGAATCCTACAGACCTATGCAGCCTCAGACTGAGGGGCTTTTTTATCCAGGTAAGCCACCCTGCCTAGGTCCTGTGAGCTTCTGGTTAACCACGCTCCCTCCAAGCCCTTAGCATATGACCTGCTGTAGTGCCAGGTCCAATCTCTCCCCACTCCCAGGCTCATGCAAGTGCCTAAAGTTACACAACAAGCCAAGGGCAGAGACTAGGAGATATCTCAAGATTTATAATGTCTAGTCTAGCACGGTTTAGCAATTCACTTGTCCACAATTCTTTGAGCTGATGGCCTTATATATGTTAATAATAATAAGTATGGCTAATGCATATTGAAGGTTTACTCTGTGCCAGGATAGGCTAAGAAATATATGTGAGTTTTCTAATTTAAGCCTCACGACAAGTCCCTAGGAATTTTACAGATGAGAAAGCTAAAGTTTAGGGAGAATAAGAAATGTAATCCACTAGCTTAATAGAACGAAGGCCTAGGTTAGACATCAAAGCAATAAGGTCTCAGAGCATATTAAATATGACAGATGTGAACTCCCATATTTATTTTCTAAAATTAGGAATTTCCTAATTTAAGCCCTCCCAATGACCAAACTTGATTTCAATTAAACACAAAGGAAGATAACTCACATCAATCAAGTGAAGTCTGGGGGTACAGAGTACTAGCACAGCCCCCAGGGCACAGTCCTCTCAAGTGTTCTCCTAGGCATGGACAGGCCCCTCCTTACAAAATGTTCAGAAGTCCTAGAGCTTTTGCCTCATCCACTCACCCCGTTTCTAACCCTGAATGTGGTGTGAGAACAGATCTTGCAGCCTTGCAAAGCTTCTGTAGACATCTGCTGTCTCTCTTACATTTACATAACAAGGCTCATCTCTGATTAATTAATTTGATGATCTCCAGTCAATCTGGTGTCTGAACTTCAAACTGTGGTAAAACCTTATTTATCTATTTAACACAATTCCAAGAGTTCCTTATATTCCATCTTTAAAGCCAGTAATAACTTCCTTTTATAGCTAAACCATGAAATGAGAAACTGGCATTGGGTTAGATTGGTTCCCAGGTAAAAGAGTGCTCACAAGGCTAGTGGCTTTCTGGTAACACTGATCCACTTGGTACTGGTGGGTAAAGACGTCCTCAATCCCATCCCATCCCTTGTAATCCCTGTACAATGAAGAGAGCTTTGTCCACCAAACCTTTCACCCACTCCTGGAGCTCAGGAGGATGAGAGGCTGTCAGCCAATGTTCTGGACAAATGCTCCCCATGGAAATTTCTGCTAATTGAACTCAGATCTTGCCTTGCTTGTTCTGAAGCAGGATCAGAGATCTGACTGCTGACTGTGTGGCTTCCCAGAAGATTTGGAAACATGCTTGATGTGGGTATGGGATAGGGACAGGGGAATTCTTGTGGCCTGGGGGCAGAGGAGGGCTCCAAACACAACATTAGGGCTTGGCAAAACCGAAGAACACTATGCCAAGACCTTTTCCCTTCACTTTTAAGCCCATATGCATTTGAAAGGGACCTTAGTCCTCATTTCAGGAGTGAGTACACATTAGTCATCAGTGTACAGTGATAGTGGCACTGGCAACTCATACCTAGAATGCCCCCCGCTTTTTTTCCTATCCAATTTCTTCTTATCCACCAGAATCCAGTTTATTTTTACCAGGACTTCTCCGTCAAGTCTAGCTCACAGTAACTACTAGCCTATGACAACATAACACTTGTTGCTAGAAAGATATCTCTTGACATGTGCGCCTTATGGCATCTTTTGAAATTTTTAAACTATGTGTATTTATACATATATACATACATGTGCATATGACAATTTTGCATGTACTTACTCAAAAACTGTTTACTGATAACCTACTGCTGCCAGACACTGAGCTGGGTACTAGGGACATGATGGAGAACAAGGTAAGCAAGGTCTTGACCCTTACAGACCTCACAGTGGGGAACTGTATGGCTTGATGACTGTACCCACAGGATTTTAATTTATGGAGGTGACCAAGTGATGACACGAAGAGCCTGATGCTATTGAAGGAAGATATTTATCACTTACATTTCCCCCAGAGAAGGCACACAACATCATGCAAGGACACATAGGGAGCACCCGGTTTTGGTCAGGAGGCAGAAGCAGGAGCAAGGAGGGGAACGTCTGGGCTGGAGCTTTCACTGGGGTTTCTGCAGAAGAACTAAAACTGGGCAGCGTCAACAGTTTCAGATTGACTAGTCTGAATCATTCTGGCAGGCTTTGGGCTCTAGGAGTGTTCTCTAGTTGTCTGATACCTGGCCCTGGAATGAATTAGGGCAGATAAATACTGGACTGGTATATGAGAGTTAAAGGGGGTTACTGAAGGTATACACTCCGTTGTTCTATTGGGTCGTTTGCCTATGAAAGACGAGCCTTTTGTTATCTGTAAGACAGACCCTAGGAGGGTCCGTCTCTCCCTGAACAGCAAAATTTTAGATGTCAAAACATCATAAAATTCAAAACATTTTTGAAAACATCATTAATACATTGTATCCATCAGGGCTCAGAATGGACAACAGAACATACTCTAGATATTTGAAACAAGGGGGTTTAGTGTAGGAACACAGTGTTTACAAAATTACTGAAAGGGCTGAAGAGGAAGTCAGGGTCCACCAATGGATAATTCATTTTAAGGGCATACGGTTCTAACTTGGATCCGGAAGCAGCAGAGATGCTGCTGCTACCAATACTGCTGTCCCCTCCAGAGTGACATATCCCCACAAAGCTGGTGACTAGACATGGAATGCTGGTCCACCTGCCACAATTGACTCAACCATCTATATAACCTTGCTTAGCAGTAAGAGAACATTACGTGTATTTCTGAGTTTTGCAAGTGCAGGAAGGAGGGGACGACTGTGGTCACAGATTTCTATGTTCTATACAGTATAACACACAAATGTAACGTGATAAACACACAAGACTGAACTGCCTCTCTGTCCTACAATTGATAGGTTTTTATGCCAGAAGGTTGTCCAGCTAACATTTCTATTCTAGGCTGGACTGGTCTGTCTGTCCCACACTTTTTTCAGCTGAAAACTCTCTACTCTTCTTTGAAGACACAGTTCAAGCATTGCCTCCTTTGTGAGGACTTTCTTCTTCCTGCTAAGAACTGGCCACTCCCTCCTCGATCCTCCCCATGGAAGCAGAAGTAGACTCTCATCGCAGTGCCCACCATACTTCTTTGCTCTTACACCAATGTCTCTCTGCTTGACCGTGAGATGCTTCAAGCCATTCCATGGCATGCAGTAGACACAGAATAAATGACCCTTGGATGAATGGGAAAGGCTGAGGCTCTTACCACAGACCCAAGATGCAGGTACACTCTCATCGCAGTGCCCACCATACTTCTTTGCTCTTACACCAATGTCTCTCTGCTTGACCGTGAGATGCTTCAAGCCATTCCATGGCATGCAGTAGACACAGAATAAATGACCCTTGGATGAATGGGAAAGGCTGAGGCTCTTACCACAGACCCAAGATGCAGGTAGGGATTCCAATATAGCCTGTTACCCAGTCCAGTCATAGAGGAGCTGAGTGGATAAGTCCTGTTTTCATCAAGGCTAAAATCTTGGACAATGTTAAGACATCTTAGCTCTGGTACTGTTTGGGGCAAAACACTGTAGCAAATAATTAAATAAGAGTAGCCTGAGCAGGGATTAGGAAGCAGAAGGAAGTTTAATATCTCTGCATGACTCAGAGATACCAGGTAGTTTCAGTTGCATCTAACAGAAACACAGCTCAAATGAGACAAATGAATAAAAAAAGAATATACTGACCAGTATAACTGAAAGGTCAGGGTCCTAGCTTCAGACATACCTGGGTCCAGTCTGCACCCTATGTCATCAGGGGTCTGTCACTTTGGCTCAGTTTTCCTCTATAAACTGTATTCTCACACTGACTCTCCCCATGTGGTAGCAAAAGTGATTATTTTTTCTTTTACTGTTCTCAACTTACACTGTACCCATTCATCAATCTCAGTAGAAATGGAGTCTCTCTCTCGATACTTCCAGCAAAATATTTCAGGATTGATTCTGACTTGGACCAGTCTGGTTCCAAGTACCCCTCACCCAAGCCAGAAGAATAAAAGATGCAGGCTTCCATTGGCAGGTGCTGTGTTCACCCCTGAAATGGGGGATCCATGTGTCAGACCAACCCCACCAAAGCCCATGGGCTAACTATGGAAGGAGGTGGTGTTATCAGAAAGAGGCGTATAAATAGTAGACATGAAAAACAACAGCTGTTTCCCGGAGTGGTTAACTAGTATTTTGCTATCTCCAAAGCCTCATTCTTCGTTTTGAAAGAGTCTTTCAACTACTCAAGAGCAACAGCAAAACTGCAGCCATTCTCAGGGTGCTTCTTGGATGGGATGCCCAATGAGATTGGTACAAAACAGAAAAATTTGACATCATTTCTAAGTTTCAGTAGAGACTGGGGAGAGAAAGGAAAAACCCATCAGTTTCGGGTCTTGAGTAGTAAAACCAGAGTGAGAGGGAAGCGGGGAAAACGCTTGGGATGTAAATGGAATGAACAACAGAAAATAATTAAAAAGGAAGTGGCTTCCTCTCGTTTGTCAGTTGGGCCTTGTGAGGAACAAGAGCGGTACCTTTTCTGGAGCCTCAGCTGCTCTGCTGCCTTTCCAGCCGCCTCCTTGGGAAGAATGAGGCCTTAACAACCAGCATGGTGTCAGGGCTGGCCTCCACCCAAGCCTAAACAGTGCCCCCATTGAGGGACCCCAGGGGCAGCCCTGGATGCCTCTCCCTTCTCCTGCTCCCCTCAATGGGCTATTTGTGGGACTAACAAGGACTGGGAGACACACTGCCTATCTCCTCCGAGGCCCCAACAGCTGCAGGATTCTGCAGGAACTCCACAGGGCCCCTGCACATCCCTGCAAAGACACCAACCGGAGGATGCCGGATTCAGAAAGGGTCTCCAGGCGCCTCCTGGATGAGGGAGAAAAATACTCCTCAGTTCTTTCCTTCCTCCCAGCCCTTTCTCCCGTCTCCTGGGATAGCGACTCTTCACCCCAAAAATATTTGGTAGCCTGCCTTCCTGCAGCTTGGATACCCTCCGTGTTCTATCCTTCTTGCTGGCTGGGAGAAAGAAGAAAAAGGAGAAATAATCTTCTAAAGCTGAGAGCTGATGATTGTAGCCATGTCCAAATATTTCATCTTCATTTTCCACTTCCTCTGCTGAGATAAAGTGACGTAGAGTGGAAAGTGGTAGCTAAAAAATTCTCATCACAAACCAAGATCACAGCTACTGTTCCCATTGATCTTTCAACCCCACAACAACACAAAGGAGCAGTAACAGGCCGGGCGCGGTGGCTCACGTATATAATCCCAGCACTCTGGGAGGCCGAGCTGGGCAGATCACCTGAGGCAGGAGTTCGAGGCCAGCCTGGCCAACATAGTGAAACCCCGTCTCTACTAAAAAGACAAAAAATTAGCTGGGCATGGTGGCAAATGCCTGTAATCTCAGTTGCTCAGGGAGGCTGAGGCAGGAGAATTGCTTGAACTCAGGAGGCGGAGGTTACAGTGAGCCGAGACCATGCCACTGCACTCCAGCCTGGGCAACAAGAGCAAAACTCCATCTCGAAAAAAAAAAAAAAGGAACAGTAACAGTTCCTTGTATTCTATTTTTCCTGAGCCCATTAGGAAATGATTGCTAATTGCCTTGAGGAAACAGACCAGCATACTGTCTAGAACAGACAGGTGAAGAAGAATCATCCCTGACTTTCTACTTCTATAGGATATAGTCTTGCCTGTGTCTTTTCACTTAAGAGATGCAAGTTGACCCCCTGCCCAAATGTCTCCTTCCAGGAGTTTATTGTTGCACATGAAAATCCTATTCTCGTGATATTCCATGTTTGTTAGTGGAAGCAAGTGTATTCTGCATGAATAGAAGTATGTCTGTTTTGGTGGAACTTTGCTGAAGTGTAAATACCCATGGGCTCAAGACATCAAGCTTTACAGGTGATTAACATTAGGGTGCTATGTAGTTCATCCTGTCCTTCCCAGAGTGATGGCTGTGATAAAGAGGAGAGGGAACAGCCCCAGGAAAAACCTCTACCTACTTTGTAATGAACAGAATCTGTAGAGAGATCTGGTACAACTTAAACTTTGTTCCCCCCACAAATTTTTGCCAGAAGGTTGGGACCTGGCCTCATTCTTCAGGGTCAGGGGACTGTTCCCCATGCCAGTCCATTCTACTTTTGAACAAATGTTACTCATTAGATCACTGGAGAATCCTTTCTTGCATCAATTTCCATTTGATTTCCCTTAAACATGCAGACATTCATCCTGGTCTTGCCCCACTACTACAAGCACTCTAAAATCTATAAAATCTTCTAAAATCCATAAAATCTTCAACCCTTCCACAGAGGAATCACTCATGCTCCTCCTGAGCTTTTCCATTTTGGGCTAAATCATGCTTTCTGTAATTTCTGCAACAGTTCCAGATATGAGACAGTTGCCCGATTTTTAACCAGCTGGTTGGCTGTCTCCAAACTCTGCTTTTTTTGTTGTTTTTTTGTTATTTGTCTTTGACACTATTAAGTATATGGAACTCAGCTGCAGTTTGACTAGGGTTCAAATGCAGACAGGCCATTGCCATGCTTTATCGGAGGATTCTACTCCCAAACTTCCTGAGTTTGGCTCTTCCTCCCTCCTTCCAATTATCTGCTGGTGCTGGAGGGAACTCCAGCTGGAATCCAGGGTCAAGGGAGCTCTTTCCTCTGGTCCATACAGGGCAGCCTCCAAGGGAAGAAAGTGGACCTGGAGGGACGAACCAAAGATTGGCCACAACAACATACTGTCATGATTGATTCTAAAACTCGATGCTCACCACATGGCAACCAACTCCCACTAGACTTCCTTGGTGATAAAACTCATGAGACTTTTCACATGAACTTCTGTTAAGCCAGTCATCTCCAGTCAATTTGTTTTTTTTTTTTTAACTGAAGATCCGATATTCATTCCTCATTTAACTTTATCCCCTTAGTTTCAGTCCTTTGATCTAACATGTGGAGCTCTTTTAGAAATACTGATTCAGTTAGTAAAACCTCTCAAATTTATGTAATCTACAAACATCCAAATACGTCTTCTCTGTTTTCATTCAACTTGTTGATGAAAGTGAAGACAAGACCAAAAAGCTCAGATATTCCAGACCAAATGTCAGAGGCATCACCACGTCCTGTTCAGAACCATGCTGATACAACAAAAGTAGACACCAGATGCTGGAGAGTTCAGTCCTGCTTCCCAGTCCAGAGACACTTCACATAAAGGAATGCCACATTTTTGGACATAAGAAAATATTCTAATGTTTTCCTTGAGTTGATATTGGATAGGGGTGTTCAGTATTGCTTTTCATACTGTGCACACATAGGATTCTATGGATGCAGAAAGAACAGCCTTTTATCCTACCTTACACATTACATAACAGGCCTCTGACCTTTAAAGAAGATAATTTTTTATTAAAACAGCCTTCTTGCCAAAGTCCTATGTGCTCCTTTCTAAGAGAGATTCCCAGATTACAGCTTATCCAATCAATATGATAATAAAAGACACATCAAAACCTTAGCCCTGTATTTTCCTAGGGTTCTCTAAATCCTGCCCAAAGAGGTGCTGTTTTCATTTCCCAAGAAAAATAGAACCATTCTACGAATTATTTGCAAAAACTGGCTGAAATTCTAAATTGAAGATTTTGCCAAGCAGATTTGAATGCTAAGTTAAGACAGCTTTCAAGGTAGAAGCTCTCACTTTGAATACAGAAACCCGTTTTGGCAAAGTCATGTGAAAAATGCAAACATGTCCCAGTCAAATGTTTTCCCAGCCATTTCCCAGCTTCATGTCTAACAGAGGTTGAGTGTGAGGCGAAGAATGGTTTGAATAATAACCTGAGAATAAATAAGTCACTTATTTGGGGATTCTAATGGGGAAAAAAAGTCACTAAGTAAAAAGTCACAACTAAGTTGAGATTTGAATTAGCTTCATCATGGGATGCACAAGAAAAACCCAAGTAATTCTATTTCTTTTGGAGTTCAAGCCCATCAGAGCATGAATTCCTTTCCTGTAAGATTCTATTACAAATTAAGTTGGATCATAGCTCACCTTGCCACATTTCAGCCTTATAAAAGAAGCTTCCAGAAGGGATTAGCCTTTCTCTTTCCAAAAACGCTGAACAAATTTTCATGTACCCTTCTCAATCATTTTGCAGGAATGATCTGATAAAATAGTATTTCCCTCCTCCGGGTCTAATGCCCATCACCTTCCAACACAGTAAGTGAGCAAATCTTTCCCTCATAATATGTCTCCATTCAACCCTTCCTCTGTTTTCCCTTATTTGCTGTCAGAATGACATAACAACTGAATCCTTCAGGCTCGGGGGCATCTCTTTTCTTCAGTATTCAAATGTAATTATTTGAACTGCAGGAAGTCTGGTGTCCATCTCAAGCTTTCAAAGGCTCTGCCATAGGAGGCTCCTGCTGGGTGGGTGCCAGTCACTCATTTCCCAACCCCTGCTCCTGGCTCCTGCTGAGCTTCTCAACCCTCTTGCTCACCCTCACAGCCCCCCTTCCTTTGCAGGTACACTGTTCCCCTTCATTCCACAAGGCACCACTAACATACAGCCGTATTGAATAGGACTTACACTGAAGGTTTGGAAATTTTGGAAAGGCACTATGCAAAATTGGACTCAGCACCACTGTAGCTAATGTCTATCCATAAGGAGTCCCTTCCTGGCTAAGTTACTGGGCGGGCCCTCAGAATGGGGTCTCTGGCACGCTTTCCTCTCTGCCTCACTCACCAAGGGAAAACTCAATCTTCTTTAACAGTAAGAAAGAAGAAGAAGAAAGAAAACAAAATAAACAAATGACCAAAATCTTTAATAACCCAGCAATCCTAAAATGCAGACATGTCTGTAGCCAAGTTTTGTTTTTGTGGGTATTTTTTAGTAGCAATTAAAAATGTTTAGCAAGCAAAAAATTTAACAAGCAAGAAAAATTTTATGACATAAATTTGCAAAGTCACTACAGCATTTTTAAAAATCATAGTACATCTATATGATGTAATAGCATTTGCTTATTTAAGGTTATTTGGCTTTCCTGTATAAGGTGCAGCCTCCAAGCAGTTATTTGCAGCATCTTTCAATGGTAGAAAAATTACTCATTATATAATGTTTAGGAAAATTAGGATCCAAAATTGTATGAAGTGTGAGTTCAACTCCATAAAAAATCTGGAGGAAAGCATGCCAGATTATCAACAGGAATTAAAGGAGCAGGGGTGATGGCTATTTTATTGTTTGAGTTTCCCTGGGCTATTTATTTTTTTAATTTTTTAAAAATAATTCCAACTTTTATTTTAGATTCAGGGGTTACATACATTTATGGCATGATGCTGACGTTTGGGATAGGAATGATCTTGTCACCCAAGTAGTGAGCATGCTACCCATAAGTAGTTTTTTTCAGCCCTTGCCCTGCTTCCTATATCTCCCCTCTAGTAGTTCCCAGTGTCTGTTGTTCCCATCTTTATGTCCGTGAGTACCCAATGTTTAGCTCCCACTTATAAATAAGAACATGCAGTATTTGGTTTTCTGTTCCTATGTTAATTCACTTAGGATAGTGGTCTCCAGTTGCATCCGTGTTGCTGCAAAAGACATGATTTCATTCTTTTTCTTGGCTGTGTAGTATTTCATGGTACATATGTACCATATTTTCTTTATCCAATTCACTATTGATGGGCACCTAGGTTGATTCCACATCCTTGGAATTGTGAGTAGTGCAATGAATATGTGAGTACATGTGCCTTTTTTGTAGTACAGTTTATTTTCCTTTGGGTGCATATCCATAATACAATTGCTGGGTTGAATGGTAGTTCTGTTTTAAGTTCTTTGAGAAGTCTCCACACTGCTTTCCACAGTGGCTGAACTAATTTACATTTCCACCAACAACGTATAAGCATTCCCTTTTCTCTGCAGGCTCACTAGCATCTGTTTTTTGACTTTTCAATAACGGCCATTGTGACTGGTGTGAGATGGTATTTCATTGTGGTTTTGATTTGCATTTCTCTGATGATTCATGATGTGGAGCATTTTTGCATATGTTTGTTGGCTGATTGTACGTCTTCTTTTGATAAGTGTCTGTTCATGTCCTTTGCCCACTTTTTAATGGGTCTTTCTTTTGCTTGTTGAGTTAATTTCCTTATAAATTCTGTATATCACACCTTTGTCAGATACATAGTTTACAAACACTTTCTTCCATTCTTTAGGGTGCCTGTTTACTCTTTTGATAGTTCCTTTTGCTGTGCAGAAACTCTTTAGTTTAATTAGGTCTCACTCGTTAATTTTGTTTTTGTCGCAATTGCTTATGACTTGGTCATAAATTCTTTCCCAAGACTGATGTCCAGAATGGTGTTCCTAGGATTTCTTCTGGGATTTGTATAGTTTGAGGTCTTATATTTAAATCTTTAATCCATCATGAATTAATTTTTGCATATAGTTAAAGGTAGGAGTCCAGTTTCAATTTTCTGCATTTGAAGGTATTCCCCTACCATTTGTTGAGTAAGGAGTCCTTGTTTATTTTTGTTGACTTTGTCAAAGATCAGAAGGTTATAGGTGTGTATGCCTTTATTTCTGGGTTCTCTATTCTGTTCCATTGGTCTTTGTATCTGTTTTTATACTCAGTACCATGCCATTTTGATTAATGTAGTCTTATAGTATAGCTGAAAGTCGGGGAATGTGATGCCTCTGGCTTTGTTGTTTTGGGGGTTTAGGATTGCTTTGGCTGTTCGGGCTCTTTTTTGGTTCCATATGAGTTTTAGGATAGTTTTTTTCTAGTTTTGTGAAAATGACATTTGTAGTGTGATAGAAATAGCATTGAATCTGTAGATTGCTTTGGATGGTATTTGCCCATGTCTTTTAAAGCCCACTGGGTAACCATTGTCTTTTATGATCATGCAAATCATTAAGATTTACTTACACAGACCCTGGCCTGGCAGAGGCAAGTCTGTTTTCAGGCTGGGGTTTACCCTAATCCCAGGGAAATATCCCCTTGCACATGATTCAGCTCAAACCTCACTCATGTAACCCTCCATGCCCCTACCCTATGTCCCCTTCCCACTGTGTAGTTGATTGCGTTCTCCACCTCCAGCCTATAATGCTTCGTACAAACCTTTTTTAGTCCTTCTCACGTCTGTATGAGTCAGGTCTCAGAAACCTCATACTGAAGAGTGTTCAAAACAGAGACTCTTTACAAAGAAGCAGAGTATAAGGAGACTACAAAAGTTAGTGCATACCACTGGGCAAATTAAGAGGAGCTCTATTACTATCCCTAGGCTGGAAAGGTAAGAGGAAGAAGTAGTTCTCAGAGCCTGGAGGGAGAAGGAGAGGGATGCTTCACAGGAATTGCAACCTTGAGTAGAGGAATGTAGCCAGTCTGGAGCAAACCCTCAGGAAAGGAGCCACTGGCAAAGCCCTGAGTTTGGCTCTTCCTCCCTCTTTCCAATTATCTGCTGGTGCTGGAGGGAACTCCAGCTGGAATCCAGGGTCAAGGGAGCTCTTTCCTGTGGTCCATACAGGGCAGCCTCCAAGGGAAGAAAGTGGACCTGGAGGGACAAACCAAAGATTGGCCACAACAACATACTGTCATGATTGATTCGCAGGCATGCCAAGTGTCTGCTGCCTAAGAGATTCCCTTTAATTTAACAAAACACTAGAGCTCAAGGCTGCACCCTCTGTACTTCAGAATATCCAGAGCCACCCACCCATTCAGTCCTCTCCCTTCTCCTGAGGCGGTCCTTGCTACATCCTTCCTGGTTTCTACATCTTTCCCACTCTCTCATTAGCCCACTTCTTGGACATGCTGGACAACACCCTTCTTCCGTCCTATTTCTCAAATCAGCATAAATTCAAGGGTTATTGTATGTATCAGATTTCTAACTGAAGGATAGTGGGTAAAGGGGGATAAAAGGCAACACAGAGTGAGGAACAACTTCAAAACCCTTATTAGATATCTCTTTCATAAATATTCACAAACCATTCTCCACTATGAAGGATTTCTCAGCTATGTACCACCATCTTCTAGAAACTCAGGCGCCTTCCACAGCCTTCTTTTTTCCCTCTGTTGACAGCCTTCTAAAACCCTAAATTCTGTTCCACTCTTTTTTGTCTAAACCTTATTATTTTAATATTTATATTTTAGCATAAAATATAAACATTAAAATGTTTTATATTTCAATATAAAATATTAAATTAATATTAATATTAAAATAGTTTGCTATTTTAATGCAATTGTCTTTAAAATCAAATTGGCAAGTTTTTTTAATGTTCTTTTTTAAAAACTTTTATTTCAATAGGTTTTTGGGGAACAAGTGGTGTTTGGTTACATGAATAAGTTCTTTAGTGGTGATTTCTGATATTTTGGTGCACCCATCACCCGAGCAGTGCACACTATACCCTATGTGTACTCTGTTATACCTCACCGCCCCCCCATCCTTTGGTGACAATGGCCTTATAGTACAGTTTGAAGTTGAGTAATGCGATGCCTCCAGATTTGTAATAAAATTAATATTAATAGTAATATTAAAATTAATTATACTAATATTATTTTGATATTTTATATTTTAATATAAAATATTCAATTATATTAATATTAAAATATTCTAATATTTTAATGCTATGCTTTTAAAAATCAAATTACAAGTTGTATAAAGTTTTAATAGAACCAGGGCCAAGATTAGGGGGAGGAAAGTGAGGCAAAGGCATATACACATGCAGGATCAGATCCTCTCTTTATTTTAAATTTTCATCCTTTGTTCATCAGGGATTTTGTTTTCATTAATTTTGATTTTTAAAAGACTACTTTATAGTGCGGTTTATCTTAACCACTAAGTTTTTTGACATCCCCCTCAACCCTTTTTTTTTTTTTTTTGTATCCCAGGCAAGTGCCTCACTCAGTATCACCTTAGTTATGGCCCTGCCAGTTGAGGGGGCTCAGAGAAAAAGACTTACCTTTCTACATTAAACATGTCAGTTTAGAAGCTCTTCCAAACCAAAAGGTAAGTTATTTTCCCAAGCAGAATTTTGTCTTCAAACTCCTGCCAATTTTGAGAAGAATTTTTTTCTTGTGACCCCTCCCTCATTAGGCTATGAGATCCTTCAGAATAGAAAATGATGCTGTATCTGCTTCCATAGCCCCAGCACCCAGACTTGGTAGATGAAGTATAAATATTTACTGAATACAAGGATCCAGTGCAGAGCTTTGTAAATTCCATTTGTTATTTTTTGAATATATTCACAGGTTTTCTTTTTATGTTAAAATCAAACATCTTAGAAAACTAGCTGGCAAGGACCTGAAGACATCATTTAATCTAATCTTTTCATTTTGTACATTGGGAAGCTGAGGCCAACGTCCATGGTTATACTTGCAGGCAAGTTGCTTAGAGTTAATCCAAAAAAAATGATATTTCTGATTGTCAGGGTACTAAATAATTTTGGTAGCATCCCAGTAAGCAGAACAGAGTAAAATTCTCCCAGGGGTTCACGAAGCCCCTGCAATAATACAATGCTACTAATTAATTAATACGATGCTGTTATTTCTGCCAACAGAAATCTCAGAATATGAAAAACACACAAGAGAGGCTAAATGGGAAAATTACTGACACCCAAGCCAATGATCTGAATCAGAAAAGCTTTTATCAGAATGAAGTTCAGAAATATTAATATCAAGAAGCTGAACTTTTAAATCAAAGCCAGAAAATGTATTTGCCCAAGGTAAAGGCATGAGCAGAAGGTTTACAGAGGGAGGGACAATGGTGATAAGGAAAGCTTGCTTCTTTACAATGAATGCATTGTGACAAACTTGTGAGGCACCAAGCAAGCTGACAAGGGTCCCTTCATCCTTGCACCCAGGACAGTTTGGCCAAAGGAAATCTAGGGCGACATACCTCAGACAGTCCACATTAATTTCACATCCTGGAATAGCCCAAAGAGCCTGTCCAACCTGACTGTCAGCCTTTCCAAAATCACCTTTGGAATTCTTTGTTCAACCCTGCTTGGTTTACACTGGAGCGTCTCTTCTGGGACTTCTCTGGTGACTTGATCTTTGTCCACAATGACATACCCCAGGAGACCCACCAATACCCAGATTTGCCCAGTGGGTGACACTAATATTAGATCCAATTAGAAGTGTCAATTCAAAACAGATGAAGGACACATTTACACACAAGTCAGGGCTGCCACAAATTCATTTCTCCCTCACAATATCCTCTAGCAGAAAAGAGGGCAAACTGACCTTGAAGAAACCTCCTTTTTTTAATCGGTTACCACAGCAGCACGAACCGTCTCTCCCCAGGGAACCTGCCCAGCAGGTTTGCACCTGCCAGCTGGTAGCAAGAGTGCACCAGCAGCCTTGGTTCCCAGTGGCTGTGCTCACATCATCAACAAAGGTACCAGCAGTGCCAACTGGCTTCACGATATGGATACCTGCCCGCTAAGCATTGGCCCGGAGCTCGGGGACTTTCACAAAGGCCAGCCAACAGCTGGCAGGCAGGAACCTCCAGGTCATTGTCATCTGGGCTGAATTGGAACGTGCACTTGGGAGACAAAGGCTCTGTCTGTAACCACAGCATCCCTTCCTCCCTGGGGTTTTATTTTCAGCTCTGGGTCCCCTGCTATGGGAGGGCCATGTGGCTGAAGGTGTCTTTCTTGTTTTTGTTTTGTTTTGTTTTGTTTTGTTTTGTTTTGTTTTGTTTTTTCCCCTCCTTTAGCATTGCCCTGCCTTGTGCATGGTGTAGAAAAGCTTTCTCTGTCCCATGTCTAGTTTTATTGCAAATCAGAAAGCTCACCATAAGTCATCCTGGGCCAGTGGGTTCAGAGGTGGAGCTGGTAACCAGAGGCCATGTCGAACTTCCTTCTCTGGCTCCACACCAAGGCCTCCGAGGATTTTTTGTCACATGAGGTTAGTGTAGTTTCACATCCTCTAAAGCAAAGCTCTGTCGAAACTCTCTATTCTCACATGGCTTCAGCTCAAACAACCACCCCACTCAGCTGCCTTCCTAACCCTTTCAAGCCGGGAATCAGGAGACCTGGGCTCCAGTTTCAGCTCAGTCTGTGTGCCCCAGAGCAATGGCGGGGCCTCAACTTCTTTATCATGAAAATTAAGAGGCCAAAGTACCTTTCACTCGGGTTCCTTTCAACTCTCTCTCCCCTACCTTAAAAAAAAAAAAAAAAACAGTTTATTTTTCCTGCTGCTTTTAGAAGAAACTCTTAACCTGAGAATCTCCAAAAATGAATAGAGATTATTTTGGTTTAAAAAATAAATGGCTACACACAACAACCTGACTGTATCTCAAAAATATTATGGTAAATGAAAGAAGCTTTACATACAAAAGAGCTCATACTGTATGGTATTATTAACATGGAATTCAAAAATAGGCAAAACTAATCTACAGTTTTAAAAATTAGAATAGTGGTTGCCTCTGGCAGTGAGGTAGGAGCAGGGATTACCGGGAAGTGGCAAGAAAGAATTTTCTGAGATGAAGGTTATATTTTATATCTGGTTAGGACTGGGTCACACAAGTAAGCCTTCATCAAAACTCATAGACTGCTACTCTTGAGACGATCAATAGAAGTAATAAAGCAATTATAGCAAAATATTCAATGCAGGATCCAAGTTGTGAGTAAAGGGGTATACACTGTTTAATTCCTTCAACTGTCCTGTAATTTGGGAATCTTCATACTAAAATGTTAGACAAAAACACGTTCTAATACATTTCAAAATTCCTGTCTCACTCGTTCTCTTCTTTCTTCCATCCCCTCCCTCTTTCTTGACATATGACCTTCTTTTCCCATTAAATGAGTCAGTGGAAATGGGAATATTTATTGATTTGAGCAGTTAAGTCACCAGTGCTCTGTGATGACTACTTTATCATTCATTTCAAGGGAAGAGGACGAGCTCTGTGCATCTTTCTCAAAGAAAGCGTTCCTACCTGTAAAAGTCTGTTAGAAAGAACTGCAGATTTGATAAGCATCTTTCAAGAGCTCTGTCCCCATTCCAACTCACCCCAACCCTCCAACCCCAACACATTTGTTAAAAATTAACATTCAGAGATGCAGGACCCTCAACCTTGGACTTCCCAGACGCCAGAACTGTAAGACATAAACCTCTTGTCTTTATTTTAAAAAATAATAATAACATTCAGTCCCCTTTGTGAAGGTTTTTATCAGGATATCTCAAACTTAACACTGAAAGGAGGTAGCAAAATTTCTGTTTCCTCCATGTCTTTGTACTTGTAGAAATGGAGGCACAAAGGTAAGACACAGGTGCGACCAGGCCCTTCGAGTGGTTCAGCTGACTGAATATACACCTAGAGACCCTAAAACAAGCCACAAGGATGAGAAATCAGAGAATTAGGAATGCACAATTTAAAAGTACTGCGGTTTCCAATGTGAATTGACTGGAACTGAGGTTAAAGAAGAATTTCAGCATTTTTTGGTCACCAGTTCCTCAATGGACCATTTCCTGTCCTCTCACTGTCAAGTTTAGAGAATAAAACAAACCTCAAGGGTGTATCTCTGCTCCACACCCTGTCTCAAGGCAAAGTTAGTGGTCACCAATAGCAAAATAGCACACACTACATCTACAAATGTGTGTGACATATCTTCACATTGTGTGTGTGTGTGACCACAACTTCAAAGAAACAAATAAAAGAAGCAACCAATAATCATAATGAAGAGGTTAAATTTTACCAGAGCCAATTGGGCAGAGAAAAAAAATCCAAAAACACAATGAAGACAAAGAATATTAGACCTGTTAAAAAAAAAAAAATAAAAACCTTAGAGTTCATTTTAGTCAAACTTTTCATTTTGCAGAAAAAGAAACTGGATCTCAAATTTCCAATTTAATGAAAGTTATGTCTGGGAATCTGAATCTGAGACCTGATCTCACCACCAGAAAATAGGGTTGGAATTGACCTTACAAATTATATATTCTAAGCCCCTCAGTTCACTGGTGAGGAAACTGAGATTCAAAGACATTTCAGGGACTACTTTGAGTCCACACTGTTACTTAGTAGGACTAACTCCCATGTGTTTACGCTTCTGAGGAAGACAGCTTCGGTACCTTCCTTTCCTGTCCAAATCCTGTCGGCAGCCTTTATCACTCTTTCGTTCTTTGAAATGAGCAGTTGATGTTTTCCTCATGTTCTTATACAAATAACCACCTTAATTCAACTTAGAGACCCACATCTCCTTTCCAACCAGATTAGTATCCCTTACGGAAATTCAGGCACCCTGTCTCCCTCTGTCCCTCAGGCTGGAGTGCACAATCTCAGCTCACTGCAACCTCTGCCTCCTGGGTTCCAGTGATTCTCCTGCCTCAGCCTCCTGAGTAGCTGGGATTACAGGCATGCACCACCACGCCCGGCTAATTTTTGTATTTTTAGTGGAGACAGGGTTTCACCATGTTGGCCAGGCTGGTCTCGAACTCCTGACCTCAAGTGATCTGCCTGCCTCAGCCTCCCAAAGTGCTGGGATTACAGGCATGAGCCACTGCATCTGGCTACATCCAGGCAATTTTAAATACCTGTCTGTGTTTTATAACCACTCAAAGCTGGTCAGCCTCAAGGAAATCAACTAGGAGAGTTCAGAGTTTTTCCATGTTAAATTCTGACTCTATTTACCAAAGCAAACAAATTAAGGTACTGAAAGACTTTAGTAAACACAAATATTTTTACTTGTGGTTACAGAGGCTTTGCAACAGCTCTTGTTCTTAGCAGTGATTATGCTGAGCCATTCATTTCATTCACTTAATAGTCTGACAAAATGTGAATGCCTACCACTTGGCCGGTACTTTCTAGGTGATGGAGACGCAGCAGGGAACAAAGTTTCTGCACTCTTGGATCTCATATCTAGTGCAAGAAACAGACAAGCAATAAACAAGTATAGCCATAATATGTCAGATATTGATATGTGCCATGGGGAAAAAGAAAGTGAGAAAGTAGGTGAGTGGGTACCAGGCTGCAGCAGTAGGGAAGGGTGGTTGCTAATGTCATATATAAGATGGACTCACTGATAAACAGACTTGAAAGAAATGAGGAAGCAAGCGTTGTGTTCATCTGGAGGAAGCCGTTTCCAAGCAGAGGGGAAACAAAAGTAAAGGCCTGAAGTAGGAGGGGCATATTCTTGGAACAGCGAGCAGGCCAGGGTGATCGGAGCAGAGTGAGCGAGGAGACAGTGGAAGGAGATGTTGTCTTGAGGCCCAGTTGTGTGGGGCTTTGTAGGACATTGCAAGGGCTTCAGCTTTTTCTCAAAGCGAGGTGGAAAGGCATTAAAAACTGTGGAACCCAGGAGTGACATGATCTGATTTCCATTTAAAAGAATCAATTTGCCTGTGTATTGAGAAACAACTGTGGTTATTATTGGCTACTACAAGAATCCAGGGATAATGGTGGCTTGGACCAGTGATGGTAGCAGTGGAGGCAGTGAGAAGTAGTAATATTCTTGGAGGTAGAGCTGACAGGATTTATTGATGGATTGGAAGTATGAGGAAAAGAGAACCAAGAATGACTTGCAAGGTTTTAGGTTGGAGCAATGATATGGTTTGGATCCCACCCAAATCTCTTGCTGAATTGTAATCCCCAGTGTTGGAGGTAGGGCTGGGTGGGAGGTGATTGGATCATGGGAGCAGAGTTCTCATGAATGGTTTAGTACCATCCCCCCTTTGGTACTGTATAGTGGTAGAGTTATCATGACACCTGGTAGTTTAAAAGTGTGGAGCACCGGCCGGGCGCGGTGGCTCACGCTTGTAATCCCAGCACTTTGGGAGGCTGAGGCGGGCAGATCACCTGAAGTTGGGAGTTCGAGACCAGCCTGACCAACATGGAGAAACACCATCTCTACTAAAAATACAAAATTAGCCAGGCATGATGATGGGTGCCTGTAATCCCAGCTACTTGGGAGGCTGAAGTAGGAGAATTGCTTGAACCTGGGAGGTGGAGGTTGAGGTGAGTCGAGATGGCACCATTGCACTCCAGCCTGGGCAACAAGAGCGAAACTCCATCTCAAAAAAAAAAAAGTGTGTAGCACTTCCCACCCTCTCTCCTTCTTGCTCTGGTTCCAGCCATGGAAGATGTGCCGGCTTCCCCTTGCCTTCCACCATGATAGGACGTTTCCTGAGGCCTCCCCAGAAGCAGCAGTCACTATGCTTTCTGTATAGCCTGCAGAACCATAAGCCAATTAAACCTCTTTTCTTCATAAATTAACCAGTCTCAGGTATTTCTTTATAGCAGTCTGAGAACAGAGTAATACGGAGCAACTCTTGGACAGAATTGCCTTTCGCTAGAATGAGGAAGGCTGGAGTAGATTCGGGTTGCCAGAGGGGAGTGGGTTATGAATTAGGACTTCAACACTAAACATGCTGGGCTGGAGATGCCTGTTAGATATCCAATTAACAGAACTGATTGATGCAAGTAATGACACATTTTATTAGAGATATATCTCAAGAATGCAGTTAGGCGCGGTGGCTCACGCTTGTAATCCCAGCACTTTGGGAGGCCGAGGCGGGTGGATCACGAGATCAGGAGATTGAGACCACAGTGAAACCCCGTCTCTACTAAAAATACAAAAAATTAGCCGGGCGTGGTGGCGGGCGCCTGTAGTCCCAGCTACTCGGAGAGGCTGAGGCAGGAGAATGGCGTGAACCCGGGAGGCGGAACTTGCAGTGAGCCGAGATTGCGCCACTGCACTGCAGCCTGGGCGACAGAGCGAGACTCCGTCACAAAAAAAAAAAAAAAAAAGAAAGAAAGAAACACAATGGAGATTTGTCTCTAGCCTAGAGACATAAAGTTGGTGTCATTAGCATATGGATAATATTGAGACCCCTGAGACCAGATGAGATCACCTAGTGAGGGTGGATAAAAAAAGACAAGGAAGGACCAAGTACACAATTATTTGCAGGTCATTGAGATGAGGAGAAAGCAGCAAAGAAGGCAGAGGAAGGTACCAGAGAGGCAGACAAAGATTAGAGAGCAGTATTCCTGAGTCAGGTAGGTGGTCAGCTGTGCCTAATTCTGCTGATTCTAGAGGCAAGCTGAATTATAAGGGGAAAAGCAAAAAATAGCCACCTGCATCTCCTGCTATCATATCTACAGTCTCCTGTTACAACAATAATAGCAAGAATAGTAAGAATAGGCCGGGCGGGTTGGCTCACACCTGTAATCCTAACACTTTGGGAGGCCGAGGTGGGCAGATCACTTGAGGTCAGGAGTTTGAGACAAGCCTGGCCAACATGGTGAAACCCTGTCTCTACTAAAAATACAAAAATAAATTTAGCCAAGCATGGAGGCAGGCACCTGTAATCCCAGATACTTGGGAGGCTAAGGCAGGAGAATTGCTTGAACCTGGGAGGCAGAGGTTGCAGTGAGCTGAGATCGTGCCACTGCACTCCAGCCTGGGCAATAAGAGCAAAACTTCATCTCAAAAAAAAGGAATAGTAAGAATAAAGAACTATCATCTATTGAATGTCTATCATGCCCCAAGGATTGTGCTTCAGTAAATATCACATGTCAACAGTGATGGGTTGGTAGTGGCTACCTGGAGCATTGCGCTGAGAGGGATTCTAAGGCGGCCTCTTTGCTCAAAGGAAAAGGATTCAGTTGTGATATTTGCTATGTATACAATAAGGAATTGGCATCACAATTGCCAGGTGTTTGTGGACATTGTACTAAGATTTCACGTATATCATCTGAGGAGCTCACAACACCAGAGTAGTGATATAATTAGCCCCATTTTACTAATGCAGAGACCCAGGTCAGAGAGGTATACTAACCTCTGCCCAGTGACACAGCTAGATGTGCCAAAGGGGAGGCTTGGCCCAGGTCAGCTGACGTTTGTCCCACACTGCACAGTTTCTCTCTCCTTCTTTCTCCATCCAATCAGAAAAGTACATGGAATTTCAGATCCCCAGGGTACCCCTTTTCTGATTTAAACTTATGACACAGAAAGCATATAATCAACAGGATCAACATCAAATGTGCTGGTTCCTTTAGGCTCAAAGGAAACGTGGTAAGCTGGATTCATGAACTTATTTAGAGACACATGTTTGCAAGCTCAAATACAGGAGAAAAAGAAGCAAAACATGAAGTAAGAGTAATAAAATCATTCAAATAGCAAGTTTTTCTGCCTAGAGCAGTTGAAGATGACACAGTAAGAGCAACCATTAAAATATGACTATTATTTTGTCTTCATCATTCCCATAGCAACCTAGTATTATTCCCTGCCAAAAACTAACTCAGTAGGCACCAAGAACTCCAGCTTCTCTTTTAGCACCAAGCCCTTCCCACACTTATTTGTATTAACATTTGCAAAAGATTTATTTCCCTTTGATTCAAATTATTCCACATTCCCAAGAATATCTAGACTGGAGTGTGGCCAACTGCCTGCAGGGCCTGCAGTCATCTCCCTGGTCCAGGGTAGTTCCCTGGGTGCCTGTGAACGGCTCATTGTTCAAGACAAACCCACTGCAGAGAACAGAGAAGACACAGAGGAGGAATTAGTGTCATGTTCTGGAGACTGATCTGGACTTTGAGCAAAGAAACTGCATGAACATGGCCATCACCTAAGGCTACTATGAGTCACACTATCAGTGCCTCCCAGCCCAGGGCTCCCCTGAGATACAGCTCAGTTCATAATCAATAATCAACTCACATCTGGAGGTTTCTAACCCAAGTCCTTCCACATAACCAAGCAGAGGGCTATTAAAGCAGGGCCCAAAATGAAAATCTTCATCATCCTCAAGTATTTGTTAAGTACCAACTATGCAGTATTAAACATTGCTATTCAGAGAAAAGTCTGCTGGCACCTTCAGATAGTCTGCATGGCTTTAGCAACTGACCAGAAATCTAAGAAAGGTGTGATGTCTAGACTCTTATATGATGGAGGCTGGAAACCTAAATCCTGTTCTGAGTTTTGCTACTGAGTTTCTGAATCTATTCTGTATATTCAAACTAATAGAGTACTTCAGAGAAAGGTCCAACTACCCACTTCAAAGTCCATTGAAATCAAAGATAAAAGGACTATAATTTTAGAATTTCTTGGGATTAATCAACCTGCCACCAAATTCAATTGCAGAGTGCAAA
Organism: Symphalangus syndactylus; assembly: GCF_028878055.3. Lineage (NCBI taxonomy): Eukaryota > Metazoa > Chordata > Mammalia > Primates > Hylobatidae > Symphalangus > Symphalangus syndactylus. The sequence goes on along the minus strand of NC_072440.2, from coordinate 43,080,087 downwards.
AAATGTTTCCTGGTGTAGACTTTCTACATTTAGACCTTATTTATTATTTCAGCAATATGTTAATGAACCACACAATTAATGCTTGATAAGTATAATTTAGTAGCCACAAGCTTATTTTTCAGAATATGGCTATTTTCAAAAAGTTACGCATCTTCGTACTTATTCAGGCCTTTTATTGTCCTTATTTGAGCCTTTTAATAGTCAGAAAACTACATTTCAAGATAAATTTCCATGCCATATTGCTTCTCCCAGCTCTCAGAAACCCATCAAAATACATTAGAGAAAATCAATATGGTAATCCAGAAACAGTAGCTTAATTCAGTTATGGTCCTGACTAACCCATCTGCAAAAAAACAGTAGCTATATCTGCCCAAGTGAATATACATGTGACTTTACGCCATGGAGAAAAATAAATCTAACTTGCCAAGACATGCCTCTACCCTTCAATTTCCCTACTTACTATCTACAAATAAGGCTATATGGGGTCTGAACTTCTAACCAATGTACACATCTTAGTCTTCATTGAGGCCATTAATACATTAAAAACATGGATGAAGGGCTATTTGTTGGGTAAAGTCATTTTTCCCTTGACATTTATTATCAGTAGAAAAGTTTTTCTGTTTTAATACCCACATTCTGGCATATAATTACTGTAATAAAGTCTACTTCTGCACTCTGGGTGACTGCTGCCAGTATTATGAAATCATGGCAATGGTTGTAAAAATAAGGGAGGTCACAACCCTTCCACACACACACACACCCACTCTGCAGCTGATATTAAATAGCTCTGGTGGGAAAATGCAGACCTTTAAACTTTCTCTACCAAACTCAATGCATTCTGTATTTAACTTCTTTAAAACAATTTGTGTTATAAGAATTCAAAAACTGCATATGGCCATGGAAAAAAAAAGAAGGAGCTTGTACTTAATTAGCTACTAAGTCCAACTTGGACGAAGCACAATAACAACCATTTCTTTGTGCTAACTATTTTTAATGATATGCATTACATGCATTGGCCTGTCTACTGCCCAGACTGTTCCAGCATCAATCTTGCTTTAGTTTTATGCTTTTGGCAAACAACAGCATTGAGAAAAGTCTTCATTGTGATGTTTTGCCATTTTGGGAGGGATAACTCCTAAAGCATGAATTCCCTCTGAACTTTAAACTACCAACATGGCTTCATGACCACAAGACAATCAATGTCCAAGCACACTAGAAGCTGTACAAATATTCTCCTTGCACCTCAAACAGTACTCAATATTTTGATTCATCCTCTCTGAGCTTAAGCCACTTGAATATTTTAATCCAATTGCTTCCAGCTATTCTCTTACATAACTGTTGAATACAATTTTTCTGCTTCCAACCAAGAACCAAGTCAAGCTAATTCAAGATCATGAAAAGGACAGACAGGTCCAAGAGGCAGTAGTTTGTGTATTTAAAAAAAAAAAAAAAAATCTTCTAGTTCTTTACATAATAGGAATTTCCTTAGAAAGGGTCTGTTTTTAAAAGTAGAATCTTGGGTTTCCAAATTAAAATAATCCTGAGTAGGGATGCTCCTTGAAGTTCTGAAGGCCAGAATCTCCTCTTGCCCTTAGAATGAGAAATCCATTGTCCTCCAAAGCATCACAGAGAATATAGAATGTGGAAGAGCAAGATGTCTAAGGACCACAAGAAAACATCAACAGAACACAGTACAAAGAAAACCAAGCCCTGAGAATGTCACCTCTGCTTTAAACACAGCAACTCCACTGTCATCTATTTTATTTCCTAGCCTTATGTATCAAGTTTATGTTTAGGAAGGAAAAGAGCCATTACAACCATTTTAGAAAGCAGTTTGAGTTGTGCAAACCCCCCAACCAGCAATTCCACTTCTAGGTGTGTGTCCTGGAGTAACTGGTACATATGTGCCCCAGAATGCATGTATGTGAATGCTCACAGCATTGTTGTTCATGATGGCTGCAAACCAGAATCATCCCATAGTACAGTGGATAAATACATTGTAGTGAATTTGTACAATAGAAAACTATACAGCAGGAAAAGTAATAAACCAGAGGTTTGTGCCACAACATGAATGAATCTTACAAACACAATGTTGAATTTAAAAAGGCAAGACATGAAAGAAAACATAGAATCATTCCACCTATATAAAGTCGGAAAGGAGGCAATACTAATCTATATTGTGTAGAGATGCATATATGAGTAATAAAGCCAGGAAGAAAAGCAAAGAAATGATTATCGCAAAAGTCTGAAGAATATTTTCTTTGGAGGGAAGGCAGGTGAGAGAAAGTTGTCATTCAGACTCAGGATGAGAAGTAGGGGAGGCCTACTTCTGGGGTACTGGCAACGTCTTATTTCTCACCCTTTAAAATCTTTCCATGTGAATATTTTATCATTTACTTCACAATTGCAAAAATTAACAAACACAAAAAGCACCACCTAAAGAAAAGAAGTTTGAAGAGATCACCGTTTCAATTCAATTTCTTCCTGTTAAATAAGGAACTGAGGTCAGGAAGATTAAGTCAGTTGCCGTTTCTCCTGTTGCCCTGATGTGGGCTCATGGATGCGGGGCTTGTTATGGAGTCTCTTCTTTTCTCAGAACCTGGGGACCTGGAGAGGCCAGGCCATCTGGAATTGATGTCCTTCCCAATATTTTACTCTGCTGGTTCCCCAAGCACTTTACCCAGCCCAAGCTTCTTTGCCTTTCCTTTCTCTCCCTTCAAGGTAAGGATGTTTCTACTTTGAAAGGAGTTGTTAATGGATAACCTTTCTTCTCCAGTGGGCTTTAGGGGGTCAAGGGCCTGTCATTATTCCACTGGGCTCTTCCATCCAGCATGCAAACCGACCCACTCTTCTTCCTCCTCCACAGCTCCTCTTCCTCACAGGCAGCCCTCAACCTTTCTGAACTCTGTGGATTCAAACTGGACAGACACACATACTATACAAACATCCTTGTATATATGCATACCACCACTCAGACCCTGTCTTGATTCCATGTCTGCCTGATTTACAGTCCTATGTAGACCATAGCTAATGCATAATCTATACCCTAAAACCTGCTATACTTTGCATTTCATGGATGTTTAAAACTAAAATGTTAGCCCTACATGTTAAACTCAATGCTTTTTTAGATACTCTTCGATCATCATTCACATAAACAATTGAAAGTGGCAGGGTAAGTTACAGACATGTACTTTGGCCACTGAAGGGGTCTCATTCTAAACGCCTACTGCTTGAGCTGCCCAGTATATATTGCCTTTATAATAAGGTTTTAAAAATATTTGATTATCTCCTTCCTCTAAAAAAAAATCAGTTGCTGAGGAAACATCTAGCCAGAACATTGTTTAGAGGTAAAATTGTGTGTTAAGAACTCCACATGAGGCATTTGTAAATAATAACATGATTTTCACAGCTTATACAGGAATCTGTTTACTAGATTTCTCCAAGTCAGTGGCATTCTTGGATTTTAAGAATCTAAAAGAAATTTCAGAAAAACAGAAGACAGAACCTGGAGAAGTAAATGAAAGGGTAACAGCAAAAATTCAGAAGTGCTGGTAATTGTGTTTGTTTGTTTGTTTTAGGCAGTTACGCAAGCAAGAAATTGCAGGGCGGAGTTGACCTTCCAACAGAAATCTCTACAGAGGCCACTACAAAGATTACCAAGCCCAGTGTATGTCCTCACTGTCAGAACAATACTCATTACAGTTTGCAAATTTGGACATTAAGGAAACTGTATCATCCCTGAGTGTTCAGAGTAATGGAATTTCTGCTGCCTCTCAGCATTCATGTCATTGCCCTGAAGCATGGTGGCTTGATGGCAAAAATCTTCAAGGAATCTTCATTCCAGGACCAGAAATTTCAGGCTTGACAAAGTAAATGTAGAAAAGTGAAGCTATGTCCCATATGTGAGAAACTCTATGATAAGTCTCTGAAAAATGGAATTACAGAGGGAACCAAAAATCCAACATAGTCCACGCCACCAAGCAGAGCAAAAACACAAAAGAAAATGGCAAATAAAAATGTAGGCAGCAAAAGAAAAATATTATGTATGAAAATCCAAATAAAGCAATAGATTCTTTAGCCCCATGAACAACTCTCTCCAAATAAACTTGCTATCACTCTCAAAGAAGCTCATATGCATGTAGAAGTTTTCCAGCCATGGATAAACAAGAAAGAAGTGTCATTTCAAGAAGAGTTGGCCATGAGAAAAAATGTTTTTGTCAGAAGAACTGCAATATTTGCAGTCTCCCACCTTCTCTGCAGAAGGCCAATGTAACCAAAAACATCTGAAGAAGCCAAAATCTTCTATGTGTCATGTGGGCACAATGCCAATACCAGATAAAGCAAAACAAGAGGGGTGATTATTTTTCTCTTCAAAACAACCCCATGTGCAAAGACTTGATTTGCCTCCTGCTGTGCACCTTCAACGAGATGAACTCATGTAGTTAAAATTCCAGATCACATCACTTCTTTAAAAATCGCTCCTAGGGACTTTGCTCTCTGGTTCTCTTTTCTGTGCCTTGCTGTCCTCTACCCATCCTTCCCAGCACTGCTTGAGCCCAGCAGCCCACACAGAGCCTCCCTTGCCTTTGGATTCCCAAGGCATTAGCTTGCACATCACTCATTCTGACCCAATGCATGGAGCACTGCTTAGGGACCAAATTGCCCCCCAAGAGTTCGTGGTTTGTTTCCCCAACCAGATTCTAAGATCATGGAAAACATAGAACTTCATTGTACTTCCTTATCCATCCCCTACCATAGTGCTGAGCTCATAGTAGGTGCTCAGACCCACTATGCTCCACGCTGCCTTCCCCACCACTGCTCTGGATCATCACCCAGAAATAAGTACCCTTACAGCACAAAGGCACCACCATCAGGGTGGTCGTGGTTTCCCTTCTGTTGCTTCAGTGTCTTCTCTTCCTCTGGTTTGCTTTTTAGACAAAGAGTGGACAGAAGCTAAACACACCTGCAGGTCAGTGAGTGTCAATTTAATGCAAAATGATGGCTCTCGACACTAGAATACAGGTCAGGTCACCACTGAACTTTAACATAGCATGATGGTAACAAAGGTCATAACCACCCTGAGCAATAAGCAATGTCAGGATCGCTGAATAGCAAACAATTGCAGGAGACAGATGGAAGTTTTTGCAGTATTTGGAGCTAGGTTCCTAAAACATCCAACAGGACTGTTCGTTCTGCTATAATGTGATAGTAGATTCTTAAATATTATGTTTTTTCAAAAACTGGGATATTAAGATAGTTGTTTCAGTGGAAGGGGAAGATGATTAGGGTTAGGATTGGAGAGTTTCAGACATGATAACTAACAATAGAGGAGTTTCATAGTTATATGTTATTATCATAACCTAAAATGTACATACCCCATTGGTCAAGGTTGACAGAATAAACCCAAGTGTTTCAAACCACACACTCAGCAATATCAGTCTTCTCCATCTCCTTTGGCTTTTATTTTGTGATTCTGCTGATTTGAACACCCAATCTTAAACCAAAGAGAGAAGAATATAAGCAAAAATTCAGAGCAGCTCACCAAGGAAACATGCAACAGTATCTTGCCAGGCTTTGCAGGGACTTAATTTTCTCTTCCCCCTTGGGGTTCCAGTTCCTCAGTCATCCATTATAAGCAAGAGAAGTTGTATAATGCAAAAATGCGCCTGAATTAGTAGAATAACCTGTATTATTTTCCATTATGAAAACTCCCCATAGAGGGAAAATGGCTAACTCCAGGCTTAAAATTCAATTTGGGATTTTCATATCAGTCACTGACTTCCTGGGGCCACATCAGCGATGTTTCTGTCAGGAGTCTATGGCCATACAGATATTAGTCTTGCCCATTCCTGAGCAGCCTCTCCAGATTGTTTCTCTCCAAAATGCAGGAAAATGTTCACTGTACAATTGTTTTAAAACCATAAAGCCTAGTAGAAAGGACCAGAGGCATCTCCTTAAGGTATAGGCACCCTCCAGAGCAAGACTGATTCTAGGGGTAAGGCTGAACATGCCTGTGGCTGTACCTTCAGGGCAATTCTTCATGTCACATGGATCATGGGGATTTGGTGTTTTAAAGGAATATTGTCAACAGGGAAAACTAGCAGGCATCTTAAAAAGCTGAGAGTGGAAATCTAGTTTAAAAAACAAGGCATCTCGTTCATCTTCTACAGAATTTGCCAAATCCATCCTAGGTGAGTGGATGAAAAGTCTTATTTCCATGCCATCAATTAAGGCCATTAATCCTTTCCAGCACTGACATATTGGTCTGGGCTTATTCAGGATTTTGACAAAAAGCTTACACAGCAGGTTTTCTGACTGAGTCATTCTAAGTAATTCTGAGGCCCTGGGAAAGTCAATCTGCTGTATCATTATAACTGCCACAGTGCTAAGTGTGCCACCTGGATGATCTAGACCATCTATGTGACATTGCCAGGAAGCTTTTATAGCACCATCTCACAGATGAGAAAACCAAGGCATAGGGAGGTTGAGTATTGCTATGATCTGAATGTTTGTGTACCCCCAAAATTCTTATACTGGAATCTAATACCCAGTGTGATGGTATTAAGAGGTGGGGCATTTTGGAAAGTGATAAGTTATGAGGCTCTGCCCTATGAATGGGATTCATGCCCCTACAAAAGAGACTCAAGGAAGCTCCCTTGCCCCTTCTACCATGTGAAGACACAGCAAGAAGGCCCCATTTTGAAGCAGAGAGAGCAGACTTCACCAGATATTGAATCTGCTAGTTCCTTGATCTTGGACTTTGCAGCCTCCAGAACTGTATGCAATAAATTTCTGTTTACAAATTACTGAGTCGAAGGTATTTTGTTACAGCAGCTCAAATGGACTAAGAAAAGTGGCTTCTTCAAGAACATGTGCCTGATGAAGTTGATGAAATCAGGATTCAAACCTAGCCTGTCTGATACAGGCCCACAGGCTTAACCACTACACCACACTGCCTTTCTCCATGTATGCCACAAGGACTTAATATGAGTGGCTTACAAGGACTCATATTAAGTGACTTCCCAGTCAACCCTTTGTGCTCACATCACATCCCCTCAGCCCCCCTTTTTGTGCTCACATCACATCTCCTCGGCCCACCTCTGATTTCAGCCCTGGTTTTGGCATTGAGTTCTAGAAATCTCAGGTCATTTTCTTGCTTTCTGCCTCAGGACCTCCTGTGAAGGTGTAGGGAGCCCAGGCAGGCCACTTTCAAGTCAGCTTGGAAATCCTCAAGCAATGAGGCGTGAGAACTGTGGAGAAGTGCCCCAGGCTCCAGCATAACAAAGGACAATCTGGAGACTTTCCATGCGCTTCTCAGAACGCCAGTGTAACCATGCTCCCGTTGTCTACAGCATCAGCCTTGATAACATACCCTAATATTTTCATTTCTGCCACATTCTCTCCATCCTCTCATTCTTGCTTCTTGGGTTCAACTCCTAAATAAACTACCTGCACGTGAGATCTACTCTCGGGCTTGCTTTTGGGGAACCAAACTTAGACATCCTGCCTTTGCATCTTGATGAACCACATCGTTTCTTGGGGCTCCTTCCTAATCTGTTATTCAGATTTTTACATCCTACACAAATTTTCAGCAACCTGCCCTGAATGAAGTCCATCAGGGCATACATTCCAGAAGGAGCTACTGCCAGTACATGAGACAGTTCTCACGTGTTAAAATTTACCTAAAGGTTCCGGGCTGTGAGTTGCTGAATCTGCATTTCCACCTAGTTTTCCCAGAAGTGGCTGTTCATCCAGGAAGACTTGTTCTGCTCACTAGTCTATACAGAAGGCTTGGCATAGTTCTGTACTCAATTATCCAGAAAGACAGTTCTGGTCTTCATATAATCATGTGGATGTGTTTAGAGATTCTGTAAGGTGAAAAAGCAATCTTCCAGTGCATTAATTTGGAGAAACTATGTATTTCTATTTTAAAACTGGAAAATTACTTTTTAAAATTTTTCATTTCTCCGAATATTTTATTTTTCACTATGCTAAATGATCCAAATGCATTGTACATTCCCTATGCCGTAGGTACAATTATCATGCCCTCTAACCACTATAGATGCACAATAAACTCAGAGTAATAAATTAACATTCAAGACAAATCATAAAATTCATGCTCACAATTCCCCCCATAAAGAAAGACTGTAAGCATCTCTTTAAAGGTATGTGACAGTAAGGTTATTTTGGCTTAAGACTAATTTTCAGTGCACAGATCAAGAATGTTACTTATTCTTTTATTTGTTTGTGTTTTAATTGTGGTGAAATATACATAAAATTAATCATGTTAGCCATTTTCACTGTTCAGTTCAATAGTGTTAAGTATATTTGAATCGTTGTACAATGCGTCTCCAAAACCTTCTCATCTTGCAAAACTAAAATTTTCTATCCATTAAACAACTCCTTGTTTCTCCCTTCCCCAGCCCTTGGCAACCACCTTCTACCTTCTATTTTTATGACTTTAAATACTCTAGATACCTCATAGAAGTGAAGTCATACACTATTTGTCCTTCTGTGACTGGCTTGTTTCACTTAGCATAATGTCCTTGAAGTTCATCCATGTAGTAACTTCCTTTTTAAGGCTGAATAGTATTCCACTCCATGCAAATACCACATTTTGTTTATTCATTCATCCATCCATATACACTTTGTGTGGCTTCCACTTCTTGACTATTGTGAATAGTGCTGCTATGAACATGGGTGCACCAGCAAGTTGCTGTTAATGAAAATGATTACATTCTTTAGTGTTCCTTCCAGCTCACAGTCTTACATTCCTGTTTTCAAGAAAAGCTAACTTAAAGTCCTTCTTACTCGGTTATCCACATTTGGAATTAGCTTAACCTGTTGGCCTAACAGTCATGACCCAGTGTAGCCACTCATGTCTCAGCACAGACGAAAAAATGCAAACTTGCCTGGGAGGAAATAGGCTCAGTGGAGGGCTGGCCTTGGAGAACTCATCTTAACAAAGTGGAGACAAAGTTATTTTGGGAGGTCATGTAAGCAGAGTGATTATCATCATGGGGTCTGGGATCAAAATCCCAGCTCCAGCCCTCACTAGCTGTGTGACCTTGAGAAAGTTACTTCACCTCCCTAAACCTCAGTTGCTAATCTCTAAACAGAGGCAGTGATCATAATAGTATGGACATCTAGGAACATGGTAAGGAGTAAATAAAATAATCCATGTTAAGAGTTTAGTGTCTGGCATACAGTAAGCGCCCAACAACTGTTAGCCCATATTCTGTAGTTACAGGTCACCGTTCCAAACCCCTCAATTTACAGATGAGGCTCAGCAAGTTGAAGGAACATCTACTCCTGCCTTCACACATAGCCATACGCATATGCAGACACAAAGCCACACAGCTCCGTGTGTGCAAAGACCCCCTGCTTGATTTTAAAACCCTTGTGATCAGGGCTTTACTATCTAGCTATGAAAGTTTGGTTTATCTCAAAACTTTGATTTAAAAAACACGTCAATTAACCTAAGTTTGACCCTGAGAGCCCACAGGCTTAAAAACAAAAGCTAAAAAACAGGAACTGAAAAAGTTAAAAAAAAAAAATGTGAGCAAAACTAAGTAAACAGCATGCACACTTTTCTACGTTTCTGCTAAGAAAATCCTTAACTTTGTATTTCTTAAATCCTGTTTAAAATATATTTGGCTTTCTTTTGCATCAAATGTGGACCATCATAACCATCATCCAAAGACCACTGCACTTTAAATAATGATTCATGCTTTTACTTGGCCTTTCACAGGCTGGACCAAATTACCAAGTTTCTCTCCCCACCCCCCCACCCCCACCCACCGGCACATTTCTGCCTTTGCAGCTCTGATTACTAGAATTGAACACATTTGAGCAGTTCGTTAGACAACAGTCCAAAGCTTCAGGGCAACTTGGGGGCCACATTCGCATAGAATTCACAATTTGCAGCCTGCCGGCCAAGCACGTTCCCTCATGCCTGCTGCTGCTGAGCAGCTCCCAGTCCCATGGAACAGCCTCCCAGCTCGTGTCCTCTCTAAATCTCTGGCTCATGGTACCTTTCAAGTACATGGTGAGCTTCCTCTAGCATTCTGGGACACTTTAAGGAATGTACCTGGCTCTTCTTTTTCATTTTTAAATTTTTAAAAAATTATTATTTATTATTATTGTTATTTTTGAAGCCAGGGTCTCACTCTGTCATCCAGGCTGGGGTGCAGTGGCAGGATCACAGCTCATTGCAGCCTCAAACTTCTGGGTTCAAGCAATCCTCCTGCCTTAGCCTCCCAAAGTATTGGGATTATAGGCATGAGCCACTGAGCCTAGCCTTCTTTTTTTGATCAGATTTACATTCCTCAATATTCAAGGTTCACAATGCAAAACAACATTAAAGATTTATTTTCTTCTCAGATATTGTGTGTGTGTGCACGTGCATGTGTGTGTAATTTTATTTTATTTTCTAGCTGGAAAGAGGCTGTTTCTCTTGGGGCTAGTCAATTCTTAGAGATGGCAAAGGGCTCAGCCTTTCATATGAAAACTACCCAATCCAGCCTTTCATATGAAAACTACCCAGTCTTGCCTGTGCACCCAAGGAGGCAATATTCCTCTGCCTTAATTAACCCAGGGCCAGGTATCAGGCAACTGGGGGCCACCCCTATATCTTAGAGGCTGCCCCAAATAATTCAAACTAGCCAATCCTAAACTGCCTACCCTGCCCTGCCTTTCTCATGAAAACCCCATTTATTGGGGGCACTGGCCAAACCTTCCCCCAGTTCCTACCTTCTGCTTCCTACCACCCTGGTGTCTTTCCATGTGCCCCTGTGTGGCATGACCATGCCTCCTGTCGCTAGGACCTGTGAGCATAAACTTTGTTTGCTGAGCTTCTCCTCTGTCTCGTTTTGTGGCCACAGCTAACTAGGCATCTCATAAAAGAGTGCAGAATATCAGGTCACCCTGCCTTGCTCCTGTTCCTGCCCAAGAACCACCCAGCACATGAGGGGTTAGCAACACAGGCTGGGCATTAAAATCACCTGAAGCACTTTTCTATAAAACTATGGATGTCTAGATATCACTCCAGGCCATCTGAAGCTGCACTTCTGAGGATGCCACGCAGGGCTCAGCTGTTCCTAAGAACTACTCAGGTAATTGTGATGAATGGCGAGGGCTGAGAACCTCTGCCCAACCAAAACAGGATGTCAGTGTACCGCCCTAGGCCCCTCACTCCAAGGGCAGGCCATGTGCAAGATGAATTGCTGCAGAATCCTTCAAGGCATACCAAAAATTCCCATAAGGAGTGACCCCAATTCACCATTAAAGGGGAAAATGTCCTTCCTCAGCTCATCTAGAAATAAAATCTACAGGACTCATTTCTACCTGGGGTCACTGAAGGCCTGATCTTACACTCCAGCCAACAGCACACCCTGAGTGCACATCTTATCTGGCTGAACACTGCTTCCAGCCTGTCCTCATGACTACACCCACATCACTACACTACACCACACCAGTTACAAGACGGAGCAGGCCCTGCAGTGGAGTTGAAAACCCAGGTCACCATGATGACTGTGGACTATAACTTTGGGTTCCAGTTTATTCGCAAAAACAAGATTGTCCCCCAAGTCCTAGACAAATTGGGCAGCCGTGGCCTTAGCTACAAAGGTTAGAAAGAGCCAAGCAACCATTACCCTGACTGTCCTGGCACAGGTTCAAAGCTGATGATCACTCCTTGGGACTTTGAAAGGCCACTTTCCTTTCAATCCACAGGTCCTTCCCAGTATGGTCCTGCAAGAATTATTTTTTTTTTGTTTTTTCAACTAACCCCTGATGTTTTCCATGTCCAATGCCACGCTTCTATCCTCATGCTGGGCAGGGGCCTCCCTCCTGTCTAGCTCTCCAGCCATTTGAGTTTCTCCATCCGGCACTGCCCCTGTTTTGCTGTTTCCCCATCAGCCTTCATTGTAGACCCTTCGCACAGGCAGCTCCTCAGCCCACAGAGTCCAAAAGCAGGCTTTCTTCTCTACCCTTTCTCCCCACTCTCACCCAATCCCATCCTCTGCCCTACCCACCCATCCCCGACAAGCTAGGATCTCATTATCCGCCAACTGAACCATATAAAGCCTCCATTTAGGAATTCTCATACATATTTTCATGTAAGCAACACCCACCATCTTCCCTGGAAAGTTCCCATTAGCTTTCCCTTGAGCACTCAAAATACAGTAAGACTTCACATTAACATTTTAACACAGAAACCTCTGTCCTGGCTTTTCGTTTCACTGTCATTCGGGGGGAGGGAAGCATTTTACCATACTCTGAGAACCAATTCCCGAGGTGGAAAAATGGGGACATTTTTCTAAACATGTTTGTTTCTGATCTTCCTTGCTGTCCTCCCCCAGCCTCCCATGAAGCTGATACCCCCATCGGATTGGACCCGCACTCTTGGTGAAACGTTGCTGCTGCTGCTGCTCATGACAGCAGAGAGATTTTTGTGATCGGTTTCTGAGACAGACCAATAGATCTGTTGTTTTCCATGGCCAAAGCTTGAACTTCTAATCTTGTCCAGCCATTTCATAAACTTGGTTATAGACCTGTCCTATGGGGGACCAAGCAAGAGAACCATTCGACAGCATCAGTATGGCTAAAGATCAACAGGCCCAAGTTGTAGAAGGTGGCCAAGAGGGTACTGACTCATCGGGCAGCATGTCCTACCTACTACCTGTGCTACAGAATGTTGTCTTCTGCTTATTCTCTGCACTCACACAAAGGAACTGAGTGAAAAAAAACAAATAATGATATGTGATCAGTTGCATTCCTGGGTTAGCCAGTATAGGAAGAACATTGCCTTATTATAGAGATACCAATTCATAGACCATTTTTAAAGCTGAAAGGGAACACAGGGATAATCTCTCCAACTGCCTTTTTTTTTTTTTTTTTTTTTAACAGATGAAGAAACTGAGGTTTTAAGAAATAAATGGGGCCAGGCTCGGTGGCTCACGCTTGTAATCCCAGCACTTTGGGAGGCCGAGGCGGGCAGATCACGAGGTCAGGAGATCGAGACCACGGTGAAACCCCGTCTCTACTAAAAATACAAAAAAATTAGCTGAGCGTGGTGGCGGGCGCCTGTAGTCCCAGCTACTCGGAGAGGCTGAGGCAGGAGAATGGCGTGAACCCGGGAGGCGGAGCTTGCAGTGAGCCGAGATTGCGCCACTGCACTCCAGCCTGGGCGACAGAGCGAGACTCCGTCTCAAAAAAGAAATAAATGGACTGACCAAGGATCACAAGAGCTGAACAGGAAATGATCTCCCTCTTTCTGTACTTTTTCCATTGCACTACACTTTTACAAATATTATTTACAAAATGCATTTTTAAAATATAAGCGTATGATCAGAGACAGAAAGAGGACCTATTGGTAGAATTTTTTCCTTGAAAATTATTTGTAATGCCATAATGTTTTTACAGGCAATATGCATAGCTGAATTGTTCTTGGAGAGTGATAAAGTACTAAGGATCAAAGAAGTTATTTGGTTGCAGGGAAGAAAAAAGGAAGAAAGTAAAGTTGGATAGAGAAAACCAAGATGGGAGGTTTAAATACGTATTGGGGTGAATATCAGATCAAGGAGGGAAGAATAGGGACGAAAAAGGAAACACATAGAAGAAGGATATTAGAGATCAGGAGAGACAAAAACACTTCCAAGAAACCTAAAAACGTAGTTTCAATGGGCAAGGGTGAGAATCCTTAATGTTAGCGATTTAAAAACCTGTGAGTCCTAGAAAAGGACAATGGGGGAATGACCTCTACTATGCAGGTGATTTACCTATTTTCTCACTCCATCCTCACAAAACCCCACTAGAGGTTATTATTACACCTATTTTACAGACAAGAAACTATATCTCAGAGAAGTTAATTCACCTATGGTCACAAAACGAAAATGTAGTAAAGCCAAGATTCTAATTCAAGATTGACACCAAAATCCATCCACCAATCTAGAAGTCATGGCTTTCTTTACATCAGTAGATAGTAACACAAGTAATAGTGCAGAGATTAAATCTTTTCTTAGAGTAACGTTTAAAAAGTAACATTAGCATGTCATATTTGTGCCTCAACATCACAGCCTGGAAATGCTCTGTTCTACTAACCTTTACTTTGGGTCAGAAGAAGTTACTGCCAGGCATTACAGGAACTTGGACTTGGGTTTTGGAACAATCAAAGAGTAACTGATGTGGGAAGTCCTTTAATTCTTCCAGTGATAAAAAGATGATTGTTCCCAGGGCTCATGTCCCCATTTCCAAGTGAGACAATGTGAGTCCTCACCTGGCAACTATAGTTTATTTTTTCCACCTCATTTCAATTCAGAGTAGGCTTCCGAAGTCCTAGTAAGTATTCAGTTTCATTTCCTTCATTCCTATGTATTTTTTAAAGTTTAGTCATATCTTCAGTACAACTTAGCTCCAAAACTTCTAATAGCACATCTATTTAAGAATATATCACAAGGTATCCATATGTTGGGGAAATGATAATTGACTAAAAGTTCAAATTCTCTTGATAATTTTCTGTTCCAAGGAAACTGAGTGTGTGAGTGTGTGTGTAAAAATATATATATATATATATATATAGAATATATAGATACTCATTTAGGAGGTACATTTTGCTTTAAGATCACAACACAGCTGGAAATTAATTTAATTTTCATAATCTCTTGTGTAGTTTCTTCTTTTGTTCTACATATTACTTCTTAATCTCCCCATCCGAAAAGGGGTTATAATAGCAAAGTAACTGAACTGATGCCATTTTTGAAGTCCTAACATGACAAAAGAATTTTAACAGTTACCAGAAGTTGATTTGATAGATTTTAATAGATTTAGTTGATTTCAATGGATTATGATTTCAAATGACAGCAAAAAGGGAGTGAGGAGATTGGAAAGGACAAGAACATCAAATTAACAGAATGGAGTTTCCCCACCCGAGATAACTTTTGTTAAGACTTTTTTTGACCCAAAGCTGAATTTACTTTTTATTCATTTCCACATTAAATTATAAACAACACGCTTTGAGGTGTTATATTTAGATGTTTTTAATTTGGCCAGTCTAATACACAACTAAAAAGTTTCCATTAGGGTGTGACAATGCCTAAAAACAAAACTAAACAAAACCTTTTCCTGTTCTGCTTAAGGTGGGTGGATCAAAGAATGTTTAAGCAGATTAGAGGGTTTCAGAGGTCGTACAGTCCCAGTTACTGAGAAGATTATAAAGAAGCATTTTTAAAATCATGGCTGTGAAGCGTTTCTTGTCCAAAAAAGCAAGAGAATTCTCCAAACAATTGTTGGTTAATGTCCAACGCAGTTTGCTACATTTCACATCTTCTCTGTCTTCAAAGGCTACAAATTTGAAACTTTACTGGGTAGGAAGGTTTTGAAACTCAAGTTCCATTTATTCTTGGCCAAGCCCAGCCGTCTGGTTCCCAAGATGGGCATGCGAGAGGGTCAAACTGTTGAAATAGTGATTTCCCCATCACCCAAGCTCCCCAGAGAATGAGTTAAAAACAACTTTTAAACAAGTATGGATCTAAAACACAACGAAAAAGGTATTTTGTGTTTTAACAGCAAAGGTCCAAGGTGTCCTGGCTCTGCAGATTGACCCCCACCTGTCTTTGTAAGCAACTTCTTATTGAAGTCAAGTGTCCTCCCCAGAGTGGTGGAAAGACATGTTCATTGCCATTTGGAAGCAAGACATAAAAGAAATCACAAAGGGCAAATTAGGACTGCTGTACCACACAGGAACTTAAAGGTTGACTTAATGGATTTTGGCTTTGGGGTGTTTTTTTGTTTTTGTTTTTGCTTTTATTATGGTACTCTCTCATAAATATGAACTGAACTTGCCTTTATCGGAGTACAAATAAGAGAGACATTCTGAGATCTTCGGTTTGACTCCTGAGTGAGTCATCCTGCACCCCCACCACTCGCCCATCAGTCCCCAGGCTGCCATTACATTTGAAAAATAGCAAGTGAAGAATTATCAGAGGGAAAATCTAAACTATAAAGAAAAAACTAGGCCAGGGACAGTGGCTCATGACAGTAATCCCGACACTTTGGGAGGTGGAGCCCAGGAGTTTGAGACCAGCCTGGGCAATATAGTGAGACCCCATCTGTACAAAACACTTAAAAAAATTAGCCAGGCATGGTAGTACACGCCTGTGGTCCCAGCCACTCAGGAAGCTGAGGCGGCAGGATCACTTGAGCCCAGGAGGTTGAGGCTGCAGTAAGCCATGATCGTGCCACTGCACTCCAGCCTGGGTGACAGAGCAAGATCTTGTCTCAAAAAAATAAATAAATAAAATAAACAAATAAATAAATGAGCAATCTTCCCTTTTGTCCCCTACACTGCCATACACAACACAGGATTGAAAGTGGATACCTCAATGGTTAATCAACACTCTGACCTCAGTTTACACATGCTCTGGGAAGGAAGCCCCTTCATGAGGAGTGCATTGTGGGAAAACAAGGGGAACGTTCTTCATAAATCTCGGGGCAAAGTGCCTGTCCTGCAGCTGCACAACAAAACAGTTCCATACACACCATCTATCCACCCATGCCCTAAATAAGATTCCCTCTAGATAAATGTAGGGCATCTCCCACATTTTTCAACCCCTGTCTCCAGTTTTAGGGCTCATTTTCTTTTATACTCCCCACATGGTCCCGAATTCTTTTCCCCTACATCATTCTCCTTGGTGTCGAAATTAAATAATGTGTATAAAACACCCAGTGCAGGGCTTGATACTGTGTGGACTCACAATAAAACTGTTTGTTCCCTTCCCTTTTCAAGTAGTGGCTCTGATGCACCCTACTTCCAGCTCTAAAGCTTCTCTCCCGTCCCCTTTCACCTTCCTGTCTCCCGCTCTCCTTATCCCCCTTAACTTACTGTGCTGATCTCATCCTTCTCCTCCCTCGCCCCACCAAAACAGACCCAAGCACATCTGCTCTCTCCTCCCAGTTCAGTTCCAACGACATTAACTGAGCACCTGTGTCAGTGCTTGGCAATCTCTAGTGCCACCTCCACAATTTTTACCTTGTGCCTTTTCTACACAGGATCTGGGCTGTCAGTATTTCTATTTAAATCAACTCATTTCTTAAAAAGTAAAGAAATGTATTTTTAAAGGAAAGCTTATCCCTGCTACGGACAGAAACTTATATTACTTTCCCCAATTAAATTAAAGAGAGCAAACACATAACCATTAAAAATTATTTTACATATTTGTGAAACACCAAGCTGGAAAAAGTTTACAAAAAATATGAAATAAAACAATATATGACCCCTGCCCTCAAAGGACAGTTTTGAGGTGGGTAGGACAGGAATAAAGTATAGCATAGAGGCAGATGCAAAAACCAGACCTGGGAAGATATCAGAGGTGTTTACGGAGAGGACGTGACCTTATAAACCGGCACATTGCCGTGAAAACACGACACTTCGAGTGAAGTGCTTATTTATTTTCTCATGCTCTCTCTCACCTTTCCCTCCCATCTGCTATCCATCAGAACACAATTTTCTGTAGTTCTTAGCATGTGAGCACATCCCCAAAAGTGAGAAGTATCAACAATCAAACTGAGAAGTTCATTCTTTGTAGGCGAGACATCATCCAGCTTTGCCTCAGGCAAAGTTTGGCACTCACAATGCCAGGAGACACCATTCATGCTACAATATACATACAAATCAGCTCTGCTCTAGAGGTAGATAGTGGAGAGAAGGTATAACAGATTCATAAAGCCATTAGGGATGGAGATTTCTTCTGGCTTCTTGCTGCATTCTCTTAACCATGTGACTTTCATTCTCATAGTTGCTTCATGGTTACAAGAGGGCTGCTCCACCACCAACATCACATTGATATGACAGGAAACGAGAAGAGCAGAAAGGGGGTGGTGCCTGTAGCAGGGAAACCAAAGCTTTCCTAGAAACCTTCCAAGTATAACACTGGCCAGAACTGTGTTACACATATACCCTTGGCCTCAAAAAGGAGAGGAGATGTGATTTTGTTGCAGTTGTCATTCTGGTTTTTGTTTTTGGATACATTGCTGCTTTGAAACTGGAGATCTATTAGCAAGGATGAAGGGAACAAAAGACTTTTGGATGGAAGTCACGGCCTTTATAACCTAATCTCTGACGTGATACTCCATCACTTCTGCTGTATTCTGTTGGGCGCCTGGACTCCATTACCTAAGGGTGTGAATACCAAGAGTTCGGCATCTCTGGGGCTGTCTTGGAGTCCAGACACCACAGAAGGCAACTAGCAACATCTGCCAGACATCGACCCTCTAACTTTTATTTCATACACCTTTATGGAACTTTCACATAGCCACAGTGCCAAGGGCACTCGATAAATATTTATCAAATAAAGAAGTTGAAGAATGAACATTTCAAACTACTGTGCCGGGCTGCTATCTTCCAGCAAAAAGTTGGCAGCATAACCATTTTATTAGGATTCCAGCTTTTCTTTCTGCAATTGTAGGTTGGTGCAAAAGTAATTGTGGTTTTTGCCATAAACATAATGGTAAAAACCACAATTACTTTTGCACCAACCTAATATTTGGATATTTTGTTAGAGTGATTTTCAAACATAGCTCCAACGGGTCCCAAGTGGAGCCCCCAGAAGGTATCTCTTCACTTCTTCCTGGTTGAGTCAGAGAAATTCCTCTGACATCTATTTTTACAATTGGGATTCCCTTAAAAAAACAATACTTTTACCAAAAAAAAAAAAAAAAATGAAACTTTCTTATTGCATTTGCCTATGTTATTTTAAATGAAAACATGAGAAAATGAATAAATGAAAACTGTGGATAGTGTTAAAAAGTACAGGTTGCTAGATTTAATACAATTAAAAGAAAAATGAGAATCCTCAGAAAAGCCATAAGCAATGAGCCCTTAATCCCATTTCAAACATCAGATTAAGCTGGTCGACTTTGGATTCAATTATACAAAACATAAAAAGAAAAAAGATGAGAAAAAAACATGCAAAAATCTAGATATAGGCCGGGCGCGGTGGCTCACGCCTGTAATCCCAGCACTTTGGGAGGCCGAGGCGGGCGGATCACGAGGTCAGGATATTGAGACCATCCTGGCTAACATGGTGAAACCCCGTCTCTACTAAAAAATACAAAAAATTAGCTGGGCGTGGTGGCGGGCGCCTGTAGTCCCAGCTACTGGGAGAGGCTGAGGCAGGAGAATGGCGTGAACCCGGGGGTGGAGCTTGCAGTGAGCCGAGACTGCGCCACTGCACTCCAGCCTGGGCGACAGAGCGAGACTCCGTCTCCAAAAAAAAAAAAAAAAAAAATCTAGATATATATGATTGAAGATTATGTCTTAAAAAGGAGGTAAAATTAAAATTTTCTAGCTCTTGAGGAATAGGAACTGTCTCAGAACATACAAACCTATCTCTTGACCCTTCCGATTTTCCTATTAGTTTTTGGATACAAATTACACAGAGAAGTAGACTCTTTCTTGCCTGTGTGTGCCTAAATCTACCTGGACTGCCTCTCCGCTGTCCTCAGCAGGGGCTCCCAGGCTGGCACTGGCCTTGAAGACAGGTTTTATTTGGCTGCTTTTTTTTTTTTTTTAACTTGATTTCATCTTCACATTTAAAGTTGGGAAATTCCCTCTTAAAATCTGGACTCACAGTTTCTCTTGAAAAGTCAGAAAATCTGGCAGCAAACTCAAACTTGGCAGGATTCCAGGCCTCCTTTGTGCACGTGAACTCATCTGCCTTGAGTTATAGTTATTTTTATACTTGCTTTTCGCTCTTACTAACTTAAATAAGTTTCACTTATCTACTTATTTCCTACTACAGTGGTTCTCAGACTTCAAGGGGCATCGGAATCACCTGGAGGACTTGTTAAAACCCAGATGGGGCTGGGCGTGGTGGCTCACGCCTGTGATTCCAGCACTTTGGGAGGCCGAGGCAGGCAGATCACCTGAGGTCAGGAGTTCGAGACCAGCCTGACCAACATGGTGAAAGCCCATCTCTACTAAAAATACAAAAAAAAATAAATAAAATTAGCTGGGCGTGGTGGCAAGCGCCTGTAGTCCCAGCTACTCAGGAGGCTGAGGGAGGAGAATCACTTGAATCCAGGAGGCGGAGGTTGCGATGAGTGGAGATCACGCCACGGCACTCCAGCCTGGGGCGACAGCGCGAGACTCCATCTCAGAAAAACAAAAACAAAACAAAACAACCAGATGGTTGGGCCCACCCCGGAGTTTCTGATTCAGTAGGACTGGGGGAGGCCAATGATGTACATTTCTGGCATTTTCCAGGCAACGCTGCAGCTGCAGGTCCCAGGACCACACTTTGAGAACCACTCCCCTACAACACAGTGCAGGACCTTGCAAATAAATTGTTGAATTGTTATAGGTATTGCAGAGATTAAGAGTGCACAAATGCCTTTGGTAAATTCCCATTTCACTGCTTACTCTATCTTTGCACAAACTATTTAATCTCTTTGTACATCTCTCTTTACCTGTATAATGAAGAAAATAATAGAACTCATGTATTTCAAAGGATTGTTATTAATATTCAGTAAGATAATATATATATATAAAAATACTGCATCTGGTATAGTTAGTGCTAAGTAAACATGGTTATGATTATTTTTAATTATCTCCTTTCCTCCTCCGTTAGTTTGAAGTCAGGGTCTACCTCTAGTTTTTCTTTGTGTAACCACCCCTTAGAAGCCCCACCAATATCTAAAGCTCTGCCTTACACAAAGCAAATGCTAAATAAATATTTCCTGAGTGAATAAAGAAACAAACTAATACACCCTCAAATTTCGTGGATCGAATGAAGAGGACAACCAAGTTCAGTCTACATTTTTATAGAGACCTTTTAATCATAGCATAAAGCCAATTAAAATGGATATTTCTGCATTAAAGTGTAAACTCAGAGATGATTAGTAAATGTAACAATTCCCCAAGCAGGTATTAACAGCTAGTCTTTATGCACTCAGTGCCAGCATTGTTCTCTGTACTCTGTGCAAATTAACCCATAGAATCCGGCCTCAGTTAGTGTTAAACCTCAAGTTGATCTATCAGTTAGAAATTGCATTTGGCTACAGAGGACCCCAAAATAGTGGCTCAAACATGCAAAGGTATTTCCTCTCACATAAAAATGCATTTTAAGGTAGGCAGGTCAGGGCTGTGCAGTGGCGCAGCAGAGTCTCCAAGGACTGAGACCTGTCTTTCTGCTCCAGCCACTGACACGCATAGCCTATCTTCGAATCCACCTCAGAGTCCAGGATAGCTGATGAGGGCATTAGCTTCCTATCAGCTTTCCAGCCAGGAAGAAAAGGAAAGGATTTGGGACAAAAGCCTCCTCCCTCCCTTTTAAGAAGCCTTCCTGGAAGTCCCACAAAATAAATCCAGTCTGCCAGAGCCGGGCCACACAGCCACACCCTGTCTCAAGGGAAAGGCAATCTTTGAACTGAGCACATTGCTGGCCTGAGAAATCAAGCTTCTGTTGGTAAGGAGAGCAGGGAGAATGGGCGTTGGTTTAGAGAATTTGCCCCGTCTGCAACAACTAGCATACACACACACACACACACACACACACACACACACACACACACGCAGAGAGAGTCTTCTTTCTTGACTCCCAATGAACAAGTCACAGGTTTCAATATTTGCTAAGTAAGCTGCCGTGAGTGTGGGTTTCACTCACACATTTTTGCTATCACATTTTTGATAAGGCAAATCTTGAAACTTAACCATGCCTCAGCCTTAGGGAAAGCAGCTGGCTAGGCAGCAGGGCCACATGCTGTGTATATGCAGAGTGTAAATTTGGATCACACACACTGTGATGATGCTGGCAGTTGGGATAAAAATAAATACCTCCCAACACTCTCTGCCTTGTGATTATTGTATTCAAACCTTGAGCGTGAGAGTGATGAAAGCAAACAGCGGGAGAATGAACACACTGTAACACCTCCTTCAAGGAAAGCTGATGGGATCTGAAATAACAGAAGACATCATTTAGTAGGAATCTCTCTTTCTGTCTTCCCTCTTCCCACCATCTACACTGTATCACAGCTGCAGTTTTACTTAACTTTTGCAAGCTAAATTGTAAAGCACCTATATGCCAACCTCCAAAGAGAGCCTTCTCCGTTGAAACACTCCAAGCCATCAGCTAACCTTGATCCGCAGCTCCTCCGTGGTTGGAGCCTTGGAGGCAGACAAAAACTCCTTTATAAAGAAGCTCGGAAAGAACTAAACTCTGAAACGATAGGGTCTCTGTGTTCTTTGTGTAGGCAGGCAATTTCCCAGCAAGGTTTCGGGTTTTGCAGTTAGCTTTTGTAATTACAATAAAAGAGAGATAGTAACCTTTAGAGTGAGTGGCAGCAGCACCCTAACACTAGGCTGTGTGAAAACAGATCACATTACTCCAGAGCCTCACATTGCAGCCGGGGTTATTGTGCAAAACTGGGTTCTGTTATAGGCATCCAGGGAGCCTTTCTTCATCAAGGGAGGTCATTGCACCTGTGCAAAGCAGATTTTTTTTTTCTTTAAGATTCTTTTTTTTTTCTTTTTTTTCCACCCCCAGTTCAACTGATATTGAAAGTCACTGCAAAGTGGATGTGTGTGAGGACATATCAGGGGATGGGCGGTGAAGGAGGAAATCTTGTAGGGGTCAGGGGACAGTGTCCATAGGCAGAGTAAAGCGTTGGGTGAACCACGCTGGGGCTGAAACTGTTCTGCAATTCCTTTGGATGCTGCATGTGACTTGCTGGAGGAGACAGAAACTCAGGTGTTTGGCTATCTTGATCAAGCCACAGCATCAAGAGAGTTTAGAAGCTGCTGGTCACCACCACTTGTGCTTTCCTGTGATAAGAATTAATATTAGTAAATCAGGAACTGTTTTCAGCTCTGAAGACTTTCTTTTAACTTTATTCACGACACATGAGCCTTGCATATAATGATAATCTATCTAACAGGTATCAATTAAAAAAAAACATATCCTAAAGGAAAATCATTCTTCAAGCTGAGCATCTGCTAGTGGAAGGATTTCAAGGGCATGGTTCTCATCTACTCATGGTAATGGCTCCCTCCGCATCATGATAGCAGGGTCGGAACTGTGTGGAAGAGGCGATGAACGGTGGAAATTCAGTCCCAGTCGAGGCGGCTCAGTGGATAGAAGACATAGAAAATGTGAAGTGAGGAAAGCAGTCAGTCATTCGTTCATTCAACAAGTACTTATTGAGTGCCAGCTGTATACTACCATTTGACCCTGTTCTAGTGTTAATCATCATTCTAGGAACTAGACAGACCAGATCCCTGCCCTTGTGAAGCTCAAGTTCAACCAATGTTTCTTGTGTAGGATGTGCGGGCGAATTTCTGTACTAGGCACTGTCGAGGGACAAAAATCAGTAATTCACAGCCATCAGAAATCCTCAGGTTTCTTACGAGCTTGTGAGGGAGATACCAATGCAATGTTAGGAGCTTATACAGGACATTGTCAGGGCTCAAAGAAGGGCACGTATGGGTAGGAAGTGCTCTGAGCCTAATACACATGAAAGAGCAAAACCAAATTAGCAGAAGCTGGGAGGAGCTGCAAAAGGGAGCATGGTAAAGTGAGGCCCACACAGGGAGAGGGATCTGGACTGGGTTAATTTTGAATTTGGAGTTTAGGGCTCTTCGCTCCATGTCCCTTGCCACAACCTGTAAATTTCTGCTGGACCTAATCAGGCCATTCATGGGGCTTCGGAGGAGCCCACCCATTCTGTAGCCCAAGTGGCTGGAAGTAGGGCATAAGGGTTAGCAGGACATTTTAAGCATGTGTATGTGTCCCTCCCTATCCTTCAGGCTTCTTGGGGGCTGAAAAGGGAGTACTGAAGAGGTTACAAAGCAATCAAAGAAGTATTTTGTTCAGCATGCAAATTATTTGAAAGAAAATTTTTGAGCCAATATTTAAAAATCAAAAGATTTCCATTTTGTAACGCAGCTTTCCAGAATGTTTATTAGAGATCAGATGCTATGGCAACACTGGGCCCACACTACTGCAATATAAGAGGAGGCCAGAGCAGAAGTTTCCACTGACCCCTTCCTCCCGGGTAGATGAGCCATGCACCCACACACCCAGTCCCCACGACTCCCATAGGTCTGCCCTACTCCGAAGTCAACCATCAGTTGCCATTTCTCATGAAAATTACAATGTTGGTATTTTAGCGTAAAGAAATATCCTTTTCCCATGTTGCTATCAAATATGGGGACATGAAAGACCTGAGGGATGGCATATCTTTCAAGAAGCAAAAATCATTCTTTCCTTCATTTTACAAATATTTATTGAGGGCCTACTATGAGTCGGGTACTGTTTTAAACACTGGGGATATAGCAACGAGAAAAAAAAGACAATGATCTCCTCTACCCCCCACTTGAGGAGCTATTTATTTTTTGCGAGAGATAGACAATAAACAAATACATGATATATCATCAGGCAGTGGTATGAAACATGAGAGGAAAAGGTAGGGGTAGGGTGAGAGAAGAGGATTAGTTAGGATGGGGTGAAAGGGGCAGATGTGTCATTGGTCAGTTAAGGCCTCTCTGACAAGTGATGTCTGAATAGAAACCTGAGTGACTAGATAGGTGCATGCTGGGAGGGTATATTTCCTTGCAGAAGAAAAAAATATTCCAATGTATCTAATATGCAACAAGCATTTGAGTCAAAAGAATTTAAGGCTGTGAGGAAATAAATTAAGGTTAAAAAAAAAAACATGGAATAGCACACAGAAAGATCGGGGTCCCGTCTTCAAGAATCCTGCTTTTGCAATTAAAAAAAAAAGATTTGAATTTTTATAGTCATTTTCCTGCATGGGAGACCAAAGTCAAGTTTAATATTAGCAATCTAATTACATTTCAATCTTTGTGACTGTGTGAGATAGGTAAGAACATCTCCATGCTTCAGATAGAGAAATAAGGCTCAGATCAGATCGTCTAATGTCTCTGCTTGCAATAACATGGTTACTAAGTAATAGAGACAAGATTATCCTAACTCCAGTCCAGCATCTTTCCAAGGTTATGCTTCAGTAACTTCCTCCAAAGCCCCCAGAACAAGAGCAGAGTGAAAGCAAACCTAGGCAGAGGAGATAAGGAGGACAGAGGCAGAGAGGTCCAGGAAGCGCTTCAGAGCAACCAGCTCTAGATGTGGAATTTCTTCATGATGTCATATTATCTTGCAATTGCATACACATTTTGCATTTATTCTATAATATATCCATATTTGTCCATTTCAATCAAATAAAGAAACACATTACAGGAAAGTGTACCACGTTTACTACCCAACTTTGCTTGCCAATCCCCCAAATGCACTCAGGACCTTAGTTTTAAAAATGGTGCCAGGGGTCTGCAGCATGTTACAAGCAGACTAGCAGAACAAGAGCTAATAGGGAATTGACCCAGAAATGCTACAGAACATAATATTCCCTATCAAATGCAAAATTATTAAGATGTATCAAATTGATTAAAATAGTCTCTACACTACAAATATAAGCAAGCATGTGTTACCAAACGGTATTCAAGCGTCAAACCTTTGCTTCTATCTTGAAGTTTAATTTGTAAGATGTTATGCACATCTGGAGAGAAAATAACACAGTCCAAGAAAGGTGGAGGTGGTAAAAATCCGAGAATAAAGCCATTGTCATTGAGTGCAAATAAGTGCTTTTCTGAGACAATTTTCCTTTACTGTATAATAATTCCTTATTCATTAAGGGAAAAGTATAACGTTACTGTTCTGGAATGTATCATATAGATGTTGGTATCTCTGCACTCTTCTAATCATTAACTGTTACAGATGGGTTTCCAGAGTTCTGTAGGTCACAGGATGAAAATCATTCTCCCTTGCCCTATCTCTCGTTCTTTTATAATCGCAGGGTTTGTTTGTTTTTTTTACCTAGTTTTTGGTCCATCTCTAGTAGAGATACTCTTCTTTCCGACCTTCCCCTAAAGGGCTATATTTATATTGCACCTGATATTTTACCCAACCTCTGAGTAGGAAGATGAACCTGGCAAGCATCTTTCTTCAAATCATTTATCATGCTTGCAAATGGCTGGCATGAGTCGACATTATTTCCTCCGCGTTCCAATGCAGGTTTTTAAGGCATCTT
This sequence comes from Symphalangus syndactylus, assembly GCF_028878055.3. Taxonomy (NCBI): domain Eukaryota; kingdom Metazoa; phylum Chordata; class Mammalia; order Primates; family Hylobatidae; genus Symphalangus; species Symphalangus syndactylus. Next base: position 43,053,990 of record NC_072440.2, on the reverse strand, counting down.
TTAATGTACCATTTAGGAAAGAGTTCCATACATCAAGAAATAAAAAACAGCCAAGGAATCTAATATTCTGTCCAAGACCTGTGAAGGAGATGCTGATATTGGTTCATTTGAATCAAGCCTTCTAGAAATGAATCTGGATATGAGTTAGTAGTGGATTTAAAAAAAGGAGTGTGGCATTGTCCTTCTGGGGCTTATTTCAAGAGAGGGAAAAATAAAAGACTTCATCTGTAAGCCATTTGAGAAAAAAACGGATGGGGCAGTTCTCTCCAAATGCCTTGCTTCGGCCTATAACAAGAGAAAAGCTGCCATTTCCCTCCCATCTCTTTTTCCATCTTCTAATTCATGTCCTTTAAAAAACTGGATTGTATAAATCGCTACAGTCCCCACTTGCTCAGTTGTCCTAGTTTAGGCTGTCATTATTGTTCTCCTCCCTTGCTGGAATGGCCTCCTAATTCATCTGCCCACCTCTGCTTTCTTCCCACCACAGTCTACCCTTCCCACTGCCCCAGAGAAAACTTGGTAAAGGACAGATCTGGTCATGTCCCTCTTGTGATTAAAAGTCTTGGAGGCTCCCACTGCCTGCAGGGGAAAGTCCAACGCACTAGCATAACACACCAAGTCCTTCCTGTTCCGCTCTGCTCACCTTTCTCCCTCATCTCAGGAGCTCTGTGCCCCATGCAGTCCTGGCCCAGCCTCAGTAGACTGCTCATCTGCTCTCCCTTTGGTGCCGTACCCTCTTGCCTGTTGGCCTCTCAGAATGAAACCCTTTTCCTTTTCTCTGCTGGTTTGACTTCTACTCAACCTCCAGGATTTAGCTCATATGTCTCCTTCTCTCAAGGTTTCCCCAGCTCCACTCAGCATACCTCCAATATATTTCTAATTTAGCAGGTATATTTTAATAATTTTATTTTACCATCTCTACCCAGCCCCACCAGCTCTCAGAGGATAAGGACTAGGTTTGCATTATCTATAATGCCCCCCAGGGGCACTAACTCCTATGAACATCCAATCTGCCCTGCTTTGAAAAAAAAATCTCAAGGAAAGAAGCTGAGAGATGTTGCAGCAGGTGCTTGAGGTAGGCTCCTGGTGGCAAAACTGGACCTGTTCACCATAGCTGCAGCTGAAATCAGGTGAACAGAATGCATGTAGCCCAGGGCACAAAATATGTCTGCCACAGGCATGTTGATTTGAATAAGCATGGAAATGCAGGGTAGGAGGGCACGTCACAGGCCCCAGCCCAGCTGCCCATGCAGCATAGGAATGCTTTTACAGATTGCTTCAATGGGGAGCTTCCACTGTTCTCCCTCCTTTGACATGAGCAAATGATATCACCAGACAGCTCATTGATGGGCATTTTTGCCAAACATAATTAATCTGATTTTAATGATAATAATAGTAACATTATCAAGTGCTTATTTTATGCCAAGTACTGTCCTAAGAGCTTTGCATGTACTGTTTGATTTTCATAAGCACCATTTGTGGTAAATACATTCATCATCACACCCATTTTCTAGGTAGAGTGTAGCAGATGCTGCCTGTGCCCTATCCACCTCCCCTCAAGCCTCCCCATTTTAGTGCAGGCAAGCAGAACTCCCCAATGCCTGCACCTGCAGCTCTTGGCCAGAGATCATTCTCCGGTACAAGAGCCCACTTTCCTGCAGTATGTTTGGTCAGAAGTACCAGAGAATTAACACCTCCTAGAAGCATTCCTCAATCAATGACTGAGAGGATTGCTTCTCAAGTGGGTTGGCTCTGAGTTATTGGTCTACACTGGCTCCCAGAGTTCCCTAGAGGGGTTAAGCTCTGGTTGTCTGCAATTGTAACACGCTTGATAATTCACCTGTTATTGGCTGCCTTACCTCCCCCTGCTCACTTCCCCGCTGTCTTACCAGTGTTTCCTGGAATACCTCCTAGAATTTGCATTTTGAAACCTGATCTCTAGGTCTACTTCTGGAGGAACCTAACAAAGATAACGGGGCCAAGGCACAAAGAAGATCCAGGACTTGGCCAAGATGATTTCTAACTCTAGGGCCCACACTCTTATCCACTACCCTGTACTGTTAACTCATCCAGGTTTTCCCGCTGTAAAAACAAACAGCCATCATTTCCTTCCTCTATGCCCAAATATGTGAAGACAGCCAAAGACTCTCCAATTCCTTCTGCCATGACTGCTACAAACATGGTTTCCATACCAATCATCCCCTCGTGAGACAACCTCTCCCCTGCACAAATTTTCCACTTAAAATTAAACACATGAATTTTTTTCTGCTTTTTACCTTACGTATTTCATCCATCTGCTTTTTATTCCTGTGCCATTATAGAAGTACAGAATTCAAAATATGGTATGGTAGACTATTCAATTTTAATCCTATTTTAATACAAAAAAAAAGTTCCTGGAACTAGTTCTATGTTCAAAATAGCATCCATGCAAACAAAATGTTGAATTGGTTACAATGAATCTTACTAATATAAGTAATGCTTACATTAATAAGGTCTTATAAATGTAGCAAGATATGAATATTGATGTATTTATTAACAGCAACAACAAACACTCTGATTTCTTCTGTGTATTTTAGTGAATTGCACCCTCATCCAGAGGTCCTGAATTTATCTTTGTCATGCTTCCTTCTCTATCATCTATGTCAGCCATAAACAAAAAGTCAGGCATCATAGATGAGCCGTATATAGAAAGCATTCCCAGAAGCACCACAGTGGGATGCGCAAAACATATTGTTGATGAATTTAAGGTTCTTGAACTGCTATCTGGAATCAGTCTATATACAACATAGTCAAAGGAAAGTAATAAATTTAGGAATCGTAACATGTCATAAACAGATCCTAAGATGAAGAGTCACAGAATCTTATGGCGAGAGGCTAGGCATGGTGGCTCATGCCTATAATCTCAGCACTTTGGAAGGCCGAGGTGGGTGGATTACTTGAGGTCAGGAGTTTCAGACCAGCCTGGCCAACGTGGTGAAACTCCATCTATACTAAAAATACAAGAATTAGCTGGGTGTGGGGGCACACGCCTGTAATCCCAGATACTCAGGAGGCTGAGGCAGGAGAATCACTTGAACCCAGGAGGTGGAGGCTGCAGTGAGCCAAGATCACACCACTGCACACCAGTCTGGGCAACAGAACGAGACTCAGTCTCAAAAAAAAGGAATATTATGGCATGTGAAACTCTAGAGAACAACTGTTTCAATTTCATCTTTTACAGAATTTAAGATCTTACAACTAGGTGGTCACATAATCAGAAATAGAACCCAGATTTCTTAGCTCTAAATTCAGTGCTTAGTCCACTTACCACAACCTGTTACAAATTGTGAATAATTCATTTTTCATCCCAATCACAACAGAGTATCTTTGCACACCAAGTCACTAATTCATCTCCTATGATGACCAATACCTGGTTTGAAGTAATACATGAAACTAATTAAATGTTTGTCACAGAAATTTAGAATTAAGGACAATGAGGGACTGAACCAATGAGGGACTGAGCCAGTGGATGGCGCTTGAATTGAGATGTCATGCTAAACAGTAAACTTTGAATTTAAATTTAAATAAGATCGATGTAAGTGACAACACAGAGCCCCCAAGAAACAGAGAATAGTCTGAGCCTCACTTTCCCAGACCAGTTCTTCTGAGACCTGGTGATATTTATACTTCATGAAGCTTACTTGTTTTTTGTTTGTTTGTTTGTTTGTTTGTTTGTTTTTTGAGACGGAGTCTCGCTCTCTTGCCCAGGCTGGAGTGCAGTGGTGTAATCTCCGCTCACTGCAAGCTCTGCCTGCTGGGTTCACGCCATTCTCCTGCCTCAGCCTCCCACATAGCTAGGCCTACAGGTGCTCGCCACCACACCTGGATAATTTTTTCTATTTTTAGTAGAGATGGGGTTTCACCATGTTAGCCAAGATGGTCTCAGTATCCTGACCTTGTGATCTGCCTGCCTCAGCCTCCCAAAGTGCTGCGATTACAGGTGTGAGACACCATGCCCGGCCTCTTATTTGTATTTTTAAAGTAATATCCTCTAACACATTTACTTGGGCTAGTTTGAGTATGTATCTCTTCCTGTAATCGAAAGTCCTGGATAGAAGACTCTTCCCTCTTCTTGCTACTAAGCTAAACAACTACTTTTTAAAAAATGGGTGTCAGATAATGGAATAGTAAGAACGGCCATTGGAATTAGCATGAAGAACTGAATCAGCATGAATGAAGTAGGAGACTAAGTTTAACCAAATACCAGCTGTGGCTGGAGAATGTTGTTGTATGGGGAAAAGAGGCTGATGTTCCTTTCTAAGTCCTTTAGCAAGTTTAGAAGCAGGCCCTTGATAGTAGAAATGTATAAGAGTCTTAAAGAGGCCCATCTGCTGTTGGCTGTCTTCAAGAGACCCATCTCATGTGGAATTATACCCACAGGCTCAAAGTAGAGTTGAAGAAATATCTATCACATTAACAGAAGACAAAAAGGAGCAGGGGTCACTATTCTTATAACAGACAAAACAGACTTCAACAGTGAAAGAGGACAAAGAAAGGCATTACATAATGATAAAGGGTTCAACAAGAAGACTTAACTATCCTAAGTATTATACACCCGACACTGAAGCACCCAGATTCATAAAACTGCTACTTCTACACCTATGAAAAGACTTAGCCACACAATAATAGTGGTGGACTTCAACACCCCATGGATAACATTAGATAGATCACTGAGGCAGAAAACTAACAAAGAAATTCTGGACTTAAATTTGACACTTGACCAATTGAACCCAACAAACATCCACACAATACTCCACCCATAAGTCACAGAATATACATTCTTTTTAATCTGCAAACAGAACATGCTCCAAGGTCCACATGCTCAGCCATAAAGAAAGTCTCGATAAATTAAAAATCAAAATCACATCAATCATATTCTCTGACCAGTGGAATAAAAGTAGAAATTAATACCAAGATCTCCCAAAACCACACAATTACGTGGAAATTAAACAACTTGCTCCTGAATGACTTTCAGGTAAACAATAAAGACAGAAATCAGCAAATTCTTTGAAATAAATGCAAATATGAACACAACACAGCAAAATCTCTAGGATGCAGCAAAAGCAATGTTAAGAGGAACGTTTATACTGCTAAATGCCTACCTCAAAAAGTTAGAAAGATCTCAAAGTAATGATCTACTGTCACACCTAGAGGAACTAGAAAAACAATAACAAACTAACCCCAAAGTCAGCAGAAGTAAAGAAATAACTATAATCAGGGCAGAACTAAATGAAATTGAGACCCCAAAATCCATACAAAAAATCAATGAAACAAAAAGTTGGTTCATTGAAAGGATAAGCAAAATCAATAAACTACTAGCAATATTAGCATGGAAAAAAAGGAGAAGATTCAAATAAGCATAGCTGGAAATGACAAAGGTGATATTACAACCAATCCCACAGAAATACAAAAGATCCTCAGAGACTATTGTGAAAACCTCTATGCATACAAACTAAAAAATCTAGAGGAAACAGATTAATTTCTGAAAACACACAAGCTCCCAACATTTAATCATAAATAAATTGAAACCCTGAACAGTCCAATATCAAGTTCCAAAATTGAATCAGTAAAGAAAAAAGAAAAAAAACCTACCAACCAAAAAAAGATGGATTCACAGCCAAATTCTACTAGACATACAAAGAAGAGCTGGTACAATTCAACTGAAACTATCCCCAAAAAATCGAGGAGGAGGGACTCCTCCATAAGTCATTCTATGAAGCCAGCATATCCTGATATGAATACCTGGAAAAAACATAATGAAAAAAGAAAACTGCAGGCCAATATCTCTGATGAACATAGATGCAAAAATCCTCAACAAAATACTAGCAAACCAAATCCAGCAGCACATCAAAAAGTTAATTGACCACAATCAAGTAGTCTTCATTCCTGAGATGAAAAATTGGTTCAACATATGCAAATCAATAAGTGTGATTCACAACATAAACAGAATTAAAACCAAAAACCATATGATCATCTCAATGGACGCAGAAAAAGCTTTCACTAAAATCCAACATCTCTTCATGATAAAAAACCCTCAACAAAGTAGGCATCAAAGTAAAATACTTCAAAATAATAAGAGCCGTCTATGACCACAGACAACATCACACTGAATGGGCAAATACTGGAAGCATTCCTCTTGAAAACTGGAACAAGAAAAAGATACCCACTGTCACCACTCCTATCCAAGATAGTACTGAAAGTCCTAATCAGAGCAGTCAGGCAAAAGAAAGAAATAAAAAGCATCAAAATAGGAAAATAAGTAGTCAAACTACCTTTCTTTGCTGACAATATGATTCTATACCTAGAAAACTAAGGACTCTGGCAAAAGGCTCCTGGAACCAGTAAATAACTTCAGTAAAGTTGCAGGATACAAAATCAATGCACACAAATTAGTAGCATTTCTATACACCAATAATGTTCAAGCTGAGAGCCAAATCAAGAATACAATCCCTCTTACAATAGCCACACAAAAAAGAAAGCACCTAGGAATACATCTAACCAGGGAGGTGAAAGATTTCTATAAGAAGAACTACAAAACACTGCTGAAATAAATCATAGATGACACAAACAAATGGAAAATCATTCTGTGCTCATGAATTAGAAGAATCAACATTGTTAAAATGGCCATACTGTCTAAAGCAATCGACAGATTCAACACTATTCTTATCAAACTGCCAAAGTCATTTTTCACAGAATTAGAAAAAAACTATTTTAAAATTCATATGGAACCAAAAAAGAGCTCAACTAGCCAAAGCACTCCTAAGCAAAAAGAACAAAGCCCAAGGCATCACATTACCAGACATCAAACTATACTATAAAGCTACAGTAACCAAAACAGCTTGGTACTGGTACAAAAACAGACACATACACCAATGGGACAGAATAGAGAACCCAGAAGTGAAGCTGCACACCTACAACTGTCTGTTCTTCAACAAAGTCAACAAACATAAACAATGGGGCAAGAACTCCCTATTCAATAAACAGTGCTGGGAAAACTGGCTAGCTACATGCAGAAGGATGAAACTGGATCCCTACCCTTCACCATATACAAAAATTAAATCAATATGAATTAAAGATTTTAATGTAAGACCTCAAACTATAAGGATCCTAGAAGAAAACCTAGGAAACACCATTCCGGACATCAGTCTTGGGAAAGAATTTATGACTAAGTCCTCAAAAGCTAATGAAATAAAAACAAAAATTGACGAGTGGGATCTAATTAAACCAAAGAGCTTCTGCACTGCCAAAGAAACCATCAATAGAGTAAACAGACAACCTACAGAATGAGAGAAAATATTCACAAACTATGCATCCAACAAAGGCCTAATATGCAGAATTTATAAGAAACTTAAATAATTCAACAAGCAAAAAAGCAACCCCATTAAAAAGTAGGCAAAGGACATGAACAGACACTTCTCAAAAGAGGACATACAAGCAACCAACAAACATATGACAAAATGCTCCATATCACGAATCATCAGAGAAATGCAAATCAAAACCACATGAAATATACCATCTCATACCAGTCAGAATGGCTATTAACTGAAAACTCAGAAAAGAACAGACGCTGGTGAGGCCGCAGGGAAAAGGGAATTTTTATACGCTGTTGGTGGGAATGTAATTCAGTTCAGCCACTGTGGAAAGCAGTGAGATCTGGAGATTTCTCAAATAATTTAAAACAGAACTACCATTCAACCTAGCAATCCCATTACTGGGTATATATCCAAAGGAAAACACGTTTTTCTACCAAAAAGACACATGCACTTGTGTGTTCCTCGCAGCACTATGCACAATAGCAGAGACATGGAATCAACCTAGGTTTCCATCAACAGTGGATTGGATAAAGAAAATGTGGTATATATACATTATGTACCATTCAGCCATAAAAAAGAACAAAATCATATCCTTTGCAGCAACATGGATGCAGCTGGAGGCCATTATCATAATAAACAAATTAACACAGGAAAAGAAAAGCAAATGCCACATGTTCTCACTTATAAGTGGAAGCTAAACATTGATTATTCATGGATATAATGATGAAAACAATAGACACTAGGGATTAATATAGAGGGGGGAAGAAGGAAGAGGGCAAGGGTTGAAAACCTAACTCTTGGGTACTACGCTTACCACCTGAATGACAGGGTCATTCATATCCCAAACCTCAGCATCATGCAATATACCTGTGTAATAAATCTGCACATGCACTCCCTGAATCTAAAATAAAAGTCAAAATTTTTTTTAAAAGAAAGGTGTGTGTTTTGAATGGTGAGTTTTCTCCACCCACTTCCTTACCCCACACTGCTTTAGACTTGCCCTGGTAGTTCCAACCAAGAGAAAGAAAGGAGCAGAGCCTAATATGTGACTATAAAAGGGCATGTTCTCATGCCGGGCATGGGGGCTTATGCCTGTAATCCTAGAACTTTGGGAGGCTGAGGTGAGTGGATCACCTGAGGTCAGGAGTTCGAGACCAGCCTGGCCTACATGGTGAAACCCCATCTCTACTAAAAATATAAAAATTAGCCGAATGTGGTGCTGCATGCCTGTAATCCTGGTTACTCCGGAGGCTGAGACAGGAGAATAGCTTGAACATGGCAGGCAGAGGTTGCAGTGAGCCAAGATCGTGCCACTGCACTCCACCCTGGGCCACAGAGTGAGAGTCTGTCTCAAAATAAATAAATAATAAAATAAAAGGGCATGTTCTGTTTCCCACCAGCTACTCTTCTGACCATGGATTCATAGTCCTTCTGAGCTCTCTCATACTCCCAGCTTTGGGAGGTGGGTCAGCACCCTAAGTCAATTTCCTACTAGTCTTATTGGTTTCCATAGACCTAAGATAGTCAGTATACCTCCATCAATAAAGCATGTCAAAATATTTTCTCCCCAAAAACATTAAACACAATTGTATTGGCACTATTCATTTTCAATCAACAACCCCTCTCCCACTTCTTTGTTGACAGACTCTTATTATCCATTTCTCAGTGATCCTATCCCCACCTCATCAGCTCAGAAGAAAAGCTAAATGAATTTAAGACCAGTATGTGTTCTTATGGCTTAAGCCACTGTTCATCAGGTTATCTGTTAATTACAAGTTAACCCTGGTAAAAGAAATAATGGATAGCACTTAAAGTTTGTATTATGTGCTGAAAGCTTTCCAAGTGCTTCACGTGGACTGATTCATTCAATTTTCACAACAATCCTAAGAGAATGATGATGATGATTATTATTATCATCGTCATCATCCCTATTTTACATCTGAGGAAATGGAGGCACAAAGATGTTAACTTGTCCAGTGTCTCAGAGATAATATTTATAGAGTTAGCATTTACGTCTAGGCATGTGGTTCCCTCACCTGTGCTCTTTATCACTATATTAGACTACCCGAATATAATCGAATGATTTATAATAACATACAAAAATTATTAGATTGCATTGCCTTATTTTTGACCACAAATTAAACATTAACACATGGATTAAGCAAAACCATGTAGTTGTCCATTATACCCAGGCTAAATTTTGTTACCTGGTCTGTGTTTTAGAAGTCATATGGCCAAGGGCTCTGCTATAAACCATTAAAACCTTTTATTCTCTGTCAGCCCTAGATTAGAGCTTGCCAGGAGAGCAATTTAACAATTGGTAACTGTTTAAACTGTTTAAACAGGAAGGCCCCTGAAGGAAGCGTTCCATTCCTGCTTCTCTCTCTTGTGTAGTCTTGTTCTTGTAGCCTCCTACTCAGAAATCAACTGAGACCTATCTGTAGGAATAATGCTGTTCAAAAAAATCTTTCCTTCTTGTATTCAGCACTGCTAGAGACTTAGAAGTGGGTGCATGGAGAGACATTTTTTTCTTGCCTGTTGCCAGCACTGCTAGACACTTAGAAGTGGAAGGTGTGAAGAGACATTTCTTTCTTGTGTCCATTCTTCGTTTTTGTTTATTTTGTTTGCTTTCGTTGCTTGGCTTTAGGTACCTAGATTTTAAACATACCATGGGCCAAAATCTGACCAAATTCTTTCCCAAAATGCATTTATTTTCCTGCAAGGAGTGGGGTTGCAGAAAGTAAAACCAGATATCTGAGTTATTATACTCAATCAATAGCTCTGCCAGGCTGGTCCCCAGTGGCTGAGAAATTGTGTTTTTGAGAAGCATGTGTGCTCATCAACACAACTATATAAACAACTCACCAAGTTAACACAAGATAAGGATTGTCCCAGTGGCTAAGGTATTTCAGATAAACTATGTAAAATGAACAATTAAATAAAACAATGTCATAATTTTAACAGTTTTTTTTTCATTTGGATACCAAAATACACACAAACACATATACACACAAACAACAACAACAACAACAACAAAAAGAGTATCATTTGCAAAGTCCCTGTGTTGGGGACAGAAATCTTGATGTAGATTTTTAAGGCACTTCATGAAAATAAAGATATTGAAATCTTCCTATTTCTGAGCCCCAACTTTCTCTTTGTGAGACAAGTTTTTGATAGACCACAAAATTGTCTCTTAAGTTCTTGTCAGGTCAAAAAACTTGCTCCCTCACCTCGATTCCCATGCTCTTTACAGCTCCTCCTATTATGGTACTAATTGCATCCCATTGTTCTATAATTAGCAGGGAGAGTTTCTTTCTGTCTCCTACCACTTGACATGAATGCAAAGTCAGATATTAACCCAGCAATGGCCCAGGATTGAGGCTTTGAAATGAATAGATTGATGTCAAATCCTCAATCCAAAATTTGAATGCTATTGCTGTAAGAAAATTATCAAAATCATCATCATTCTAGAAATTCACAGGAAGCAATCAGGCAACTATTACTAAAAGCTATGCTTTGATAATATGGGGAATAAGACCCTTGGGCACTTATCTAACATTTGCTGTCTATAATTACAATATGTGTACAATCTGAAAAGATGAGTGTTTTTAAAGATTTTTGAGGCTGGACACAGTGGCTCACGCCTGTAATCCCAACACTTCAGGAAGCCAAGGCAGGTGGATCACTTGAGGTCAGGAGTTTGAGACCAGCCTGGCCAACATGGTGAAACCCTGTCTCTACTGAAAATACAAAAATTAGACGGGCGTGGTGGTGTGCGCCTGTAATGCCAGCTATTCAGGAGGCTGAGGCACGAGAATCACTTGAACCCGGGAGGCGGAGCTTGCAGTGAGCCAAGATTGCGCCACTGCACCCCAGCCTGGGCGACAGAGCGAGAGTCTGTCTCAAAAAAAAAAAAAAAAAAGTGAGTGACCAGTGACCACACAAATGCTCTGAGTTATTGGTGAAATTAAGCTTTTTTGGTGAAAACAAAAATATTTTGGCTATCATAATCATGGTGCCATTCAGGTGCAGTGGATTCTTTCCCTGGAGAACATCCTGTTCCAATGACAGAGAGAGCATGGGAGCCCTCAGAGAACTGGGAAAGAGTCTGATGGGAAGATCTTCCCCAAAGAAAGGTTCCCTGTGGAATAGTCGCTGCTCCGCATGTGCCTCTTCCAGCAGTGGGTGGGCACGTTCTGATTCACAGAACTAAAGGGACTTAAAGGACAGAATTTTTTTTGTTCTATGTGATTAGAAATACGCTGCTATCACAGAGAAGATGTTGAAACAAACAAAAAAAGGCAAAGAATGAATGAATGCAAAATGTGTTCCTTCAAAAGAAAAAACAAAACAAAAAATGTATAAGAAAGGAACAAAAGGAAGAGCAGAGAAAGGGAGGAAGGAGCCCCTAATTCCATTAGTTGGAAGAAACTGTTGTAAGAGAGGAAAGGAGGAAAAGGAATGCATTTCAAGACCAAGCAGGATGTCGTGGTAGAGCTCTAAGAGCGTCTGCTCATTTCTCCACATCTCATGGATTTGGGAGAGCCTCCCCAAGCAGGTTCTTCCTGCCTTTGGGGAGAGCCTCAGAGAAGCAGGTTGGCCAAGATGTAAGAGTTTTTGAATTTTGCTTTTCAACTGCTAGATAACAGCCACATGAATGAAAGAGTTTACCAACTTAATCATGCTAATCCCCTCCACCCAGAATGGAATAAGTGTCTTCTTTCCAAGAGAGATAGGCGTCCTCCAATCCTCCCAGTGCTCAGATCCTTGCCTGCAATTGATCATCGCCAAGTCTCATATGCAAAAAACAAACACAAAAAATTAAAGAACCCACTGAGTAGGCAAGAGGGTTTTTTTTGGAACAAAACGTCCAGCTCATCAGGCCACTGGCCACATTCCTCTAGCCATCTAGAGGAGATCTCTTAATTAAGCCCCATCTTTTTTTTTTTTTTTTTTTGAGACAGAGTCTTACTCTGTCGCCAGGCTGGAGTGCAGTGGTGCAATCTCAGCTCACTGCAACCTCCAACTCCCTGGTTCAAGCGATTCTCCTGCCTCAGCCTCCCGAGTAGCTGGGATTACAGGCATGTGCCACCACACCCAGCTAATCTTTGTATTTTTAGTAGAGACAGGGTTTCACCATGTTAGCCAGGATGGTCTCGATCTCCTGACCCCATGATCTGCCCACCTCAGCCTCCGAAGGAGCTGCAATTACAGGCATGAGCCACAGTGCCTGGCCAAGCCCATCTCTTAATTAAGAGAAATTCTCTCCAGGTAGTTGTATAGTTGATTCATTCCTTTAAGTTAAAAAAAAAAAATGCAGAAATAGCAGGATGAGAGATCACTATGTACCACAACTTGCCTCCTATCCTTTCCCATCCCCCATTGTTCCAAGAGAAAATGTGCTTTGTAGAAAGCTCAAAATGTGAATGAAAGAAAAGCGCTGGAGTTGAGACAAATTTCTAGTTTGGAAACAAAAGCGCCACTATCATAATGAAAATTGTTCTCCACCACAGGGGACACTGGCCCAGTGCTCCCAGCTTGCAGCCCTAGGACTTTAGACAACCACAAGGAGTTAACATTTGCTGAGTGCTTGCGGTGCCGGCTGAGCACTTATGCACATTATCTCTTTTGAAAACCTTTTTGGAACAAAGATTTGTTACTTTCATGCCTACAGCACAGAATCCATGATAGAGATTATTATTTTTGGAGAAATTATTTAACCAAAATAATTATAGCTACTTCACCAGCTACTTTGTAAGCCCTGAATAAAAAAAAAGAAAAAAATCTTGGCTCAGAAACAAGCCAACAGAACATAACACAGTCCTCTAAACTCAACTTTAAAGTTGTCTTTGTCTCAATTTCACGCTCTTGTTTGCAAACCCAGCCTTTACATAAGAGGCCGACCTCACTGGGTGTGGCTGGCATGCCCAGACAGGAGATGTAAACATTTCTCTTTGGGGATCAGCATTTGGGGCAACCTTAGAGCACTGTCACCATGTGGCCGGAGTCCTAGATCTCGGGAAGAAAGCTGAGGTTCTGAGTAAGTTGAATCAGAGAATATGAGAACAAAAACAAGGGGGAACCTGACAACTGGTTAATGTGGAGCAATTGTCAGCTTTAGAAGCCCATTCAGGCTGGAGAGAGACCCATCCTCCTAATATGACAGCCACGGGTCATGACACAATTAGACCTGGGTTTTCCAGGTACCTGTAGGTGTACCGGGGAAAGCCAGGAGAGCCAACAGCAGCTCCACACCAACCCAGCTCAGGAAGATGGACCGAACAGCGGCACAGAAAGCAGCTTGTACAGTCAGCAACCCTGAAACAAACGCTCCTCGCCAATGCAATGCCAACTGGACTCCTTCGCCAGGAGTAAACGTGATTCTTCTTGCGATTAGTTCTGAAACTTGCCTTCCAGAGGTTAAAAGAAAGTGGCTTTGGAGAGGTTGGATGCAGTTGTGAAAAGAAAATGCCTGAGCTTTGCAGAGAAAGCTGCACATGTACTTGACCCAGTTTCAATCTCCCTTTCTCTTTTTTCCTGCTGGGTCAGCAGCATATCTCTCTCCTTACTTGAAAGAAATGTTTCCTTTGCAGTGGGATTTTGATTTTAAAGTTAGGTTATGTTCATTTTAATTTTCTTTTCTTCTGTGTTTTTTCTTTTTAAAAATGTTATATGAAAATGAACAGTTGCTCGTTATAGAAAATATGGAAAAATACAAAAAAGAAAATTAGAATCACACCTAATTCTACCATTTGGATGATCACTGTTAATATTTTAATTTTTCTTTATTATTTTCAAGTCTTTTAAGATTTCATTGTCTGTGTATGTTCATATGTGTCTGTATGCACACATACGCATATATATATTTATAGTTATGCTACAAAATTGGGATTTTCCAAAATATCGTTTTGTGATCTGCTTTTTTCCACTTATTATAATGGAAACATTCTCAAGCAATTAAATACTCTTTGAAAGCACATTTTTTAAATGACTACATAATTACTATTCTTTTTCAAGCTTTAACAGTCTGAGTGCAGTACATTAAATAAAATAATGTATGGATATTTTCCATTTTAATGTAACTTTAAGCCATTTGTGTTTGATTGCACTCATTTAATGTACTTCTCTATTGTTTTCGCAAGTTCTGATGCTTTAAGTGCAGCCAATTAAATTGAAAACACTAAGCACATCAGGAAGGATTTACCGATGGTATAAGCCACTAAAGAAACCTAAGCCAGCTGTTATTTCGCAAAACAGCCATATCTATCTACAATCAAAGTCTGCCTCCTATAAATAAGAGATTGCTTCTTTCTTATGATTTTAGGTGCTACAAGTAGGCTGGTTCCATTTTCTGCTGATGGCACTGTGTCTTCCCAAACATTCAGAAACCTCTTAACCCAATAGATGACATTTAATATTAGCCCATCTGCCATTTAGAAAAATCTAGATAATTGACTGCATTATTGGAAGGACTTAACTTTTGAACAGGTACTATTCCCAACATCTGCTTTCAAGCTTGTTTGGAGCTCTCAGGAAAGTTTCTCCCAAAGAAACGAGCTCTAAGAGATGGGCAGCTGACAAGGAACCCGAGGCATCACATGCCACGCGAGGAGTTCCATCCAACAGTGGGAGAAAACCAGCAGCAGGAATGAGGGTTCCAGAGGACAAACTTGGAAAACTCAAGAAGCAGAATTGGGAAAGGAAGGTTCCAGGGAAATCTGCCTCCTCCTCGGGGCCTTCTTGGTGTCCATCAGCTTCCGGACACTCTTCTCTGAGCACCTCAGGGTGGCTCTACCTGCTTCGACTTTCTGCCATCATCATCTTTTCACATGCCTCAAGCTTCACACTCTATCCTGAACCACTTCCCAATTCTCTTAAGCCATCCTTTTCTTAAAGCAAGTTCAAAATCTTTTTTGAGGCTTTCAGAAAAGCACCTTGCTAGAAAACTGGGAAAAGAAAATTCGAAGCTCCCTCCTGAGTCAACTCATAATTGTAATATTCTGTAGGGAAAGACAAGGATGACAGGAGGAAATAAGGCAGGTCATACAGCACATAGAGGTCTAAAGAAAAACATGCGTCTGCATTTCAGAGGAACATTCCATGTCAATGACCTCTCTGAACATGGAGCCCCAGAAAAAAAGAAAGAAGAGCCAGACCCTAAAGGCAGAGACTAGGAATTCCTCTTAAGGACCTCACAGGTAGCAAAGGGAGAAAACCAATGGAAGAATCAACTTCCTGTCTTCTTTTCCTCCCTTTTGCTATTATAATCGCTACCACCATCTGGATGAAAATGAAGGTACATTAAGAAGGGAATGAACATTTCCTAAGTTCTTGTCATTGATCAAGAATTGGGCTCTTGCAGAAGAGGAAATGAGACTCGGGGAAGTTAAGAAACAAGGGCAAAAGTGGAGCAGTGCGAGGATGCCATTCTTCTCAGGAGCAAAGCCAACAACCAATTGGAGGACAGAAGGAAGTCCCAAAGAGTGTCAGCTGCGAGGGGAGGGCAGCCCCGTTTCCTGACTGCCCATCGCTGATCCTGAGAAAAATAGGCTTCCATTCCAAAGACTGCCCCTGCATTTGGAATGGATGTAAGGCATGCATCTGTAAATTGGGGCCGCGATTTGATTTTCATTCAGATGTTTTGGCATCATACACACACCACCAGGGCATGTTTTAGTTTCTACCAAAACAAAAGAAGCTCAGAAGAAGTTCTTTATAATTAAGTCTTTCCAACCAGGCAGCCACTCCTCCTTCTCCAGACTTCACTGTAAAGCTCCGAATTTGGCTCCAGGATCCCACTGAAGCCTACAGTCTAGAAACAAGTCAGGATTTAAACGTGGATTCTATTATTCCCAAAAGGAATGGTGCCATGTCTCACTTTCTGTTGTTTTTATGTAAACTTAACAGGATTTTTTTCTTCTTTCAGGATCACCCAATTGTAAATTTCATAGCTTCTTTCTTTTCCCTTTAGCTGTTTATATCAGTTTTTCAAATGGTTCATATAAAAAGTTTATATACTCTAAAGCCTTCCAGTAAATCTAAGTTGTAGACCCTGTGATCTCTAGAAAAGTTATCTTTTCTATGGTGATTAACTTAGAGCTGTAATGTCTTATTTTAATAAATCATTTCACCCTTGATATTCTGATTGACAAAGAATATTCATTAAAAAAATTCCTAAGCAGAAGAGATGGATTAGAAGTTCAGACAACAATTGATATCTTAATAAAGATTCCTTCATATTTAGCAGATTACATTTTATTGCTCAGTTTAGAAATTGGCATCCCAAATATTGTAGAAACAAAAATATGAGTATTCTTGGGATAGTCTTATTTTGAAAGTGTAAGAAAACCCTTGACAATTGTACCCAAAAGATCCAGACTCTCAGCAGTGACTTGAGAGGAGGATGCAGTTCTAATAGCAGCAAAGGCAGCAAAAAAAAAAAAAAAAAAAAAGGCACCTCACCTACTTATAAAGCAAAAATTATTTGGGCCTCTTCCTGTGCTCAATTGTCCCCTCAGCATAGAATATATGCAACTGCTTCATTAGCACCACCATCACTTAGAAGTTCTTTGCAGTCTAAACATATTGGACAACTTTATTGCCGAAGGGAAGCAGTGTCCAGTTCCCCAGGCTGTTGCAATGCCAAATCCCAGAAGCAAAACAAGATTTTCTTCATTGCTCTGATGGGATGCAAGAAGTTCCTGAGGTTTAAAGTTCGACTTTTACAGACACTTTCCTTTCGTCATCAGAACTATTTTATACCTACATGGTATGGTCCTTCAATTTCCACAGGCAAATTTATTTCCTAAAACAGAAGTCAAAAGTCAAAGAAGACTAAAAGACTTCAGTCCAGAGACTTCTGAAGACCTTGGATTTCATTTATATTTTCTGTGCCTTGGGTAATTATTTATGTGGCTTATGTTATTTTGGATAAAGAGGACTTGCTCTTAAAATTAGATGAGTGGAAAGACATGACAAGTCAATGCATTTATAGAATACTGGCATGGAATATGCACTATTGCTTCACTTTCACTATTTAATCACTAATAATTAGATCTTGAAATAATTAGATGTATATTAGTTACATAACTAAACCTTTACCTTTCATCAGTATTTATAAGGCACGATTATTTTCAATAGCTATAGTTTTCCTATCTAAAGTGTTTGTTGTTGTTTTAAGATGGAGTCTCGCTCTATCACCAGGCTGGAGTGCAGTGGTGCGATCTCGGCTCACTGCAACCTCTGCCTCCCAGGTTCAAGCAATTCCCCTGCCTCAGCCTCCCCAGTAGCTGGGACTATAGGCGTGCACCACTACGCCCAGCTAATTGTTTGCATTTTAGTAGAGACGGGGTTTCACCATGTTGGCCAGGATGGTCTTAATCGCCTGACCTCATGATCGGCCCGCCTCGGCCTCCCAAAGTGCTGGGATTACAGGCGTGAGCCACCATGCCCAGCCTCTAAAGTTTTATGTAATATTTTGCACCTGAACTTGTTCTCTTTTTTATTATTCTGTTCCATTATTATGATTTTCCCTTATTTTCTTACTTTAAACATATTTTATAGCATTCTACATTTCATATTGCCTAGGTTTTGTGACATAAACTTTTCTGCTTTTTGTTCTGTCATTTTGTTCTGTGGCATGGGGTGGGGTGTATTTTGTATGTTGGGAATTGTAAAAAAGGACGTAGAGAGTGATTTTGAGACTTCATATAAAGGAAGCCCCCGTGTTTTCATCAGGCCATAGTCAGTTTCTACATTAATTTCTCAGCTTGGGATTCCCCAACATACCCACAGGGTAAATTTGGATTCCACACCCATGCATGGCACACTTGTGAAGTTTCCATTTATCATGGGAAGTATTTTTTCCATCGAAACCCAGGGTAGTCTTGCATTTCCTGAGAGCTTCACTGGGCCAGTGGGCAGTTTTCAAATTTCTCTTTTACTGAAGGAGCAGGCATTCATGACTCTGGGTTTTGCATTTATGGAAGTAAATACAGTAGGAGAATGATAAATAAACCATGTTATATTACACAGGGGTTAAACAATAATAATGACTTCCAAGACATAGTTTGAAGTTGCAGCATGATACATATAGTGTGATATATACACACACACATATACACATAAGAAGCAGTACCAAATATTTTTATAGGTGCATATATACGTATATGGG
Organism: Symphalangus syndactylus; assembly: GCF_028878055.3. Classification (NCBI taxonomy): domain Eukaryota; kingdom Metazoa; phylum Chordata; class Mammalia; order Primates; family Hylobatidae; genus Symphalangus; species Symphalangus syndactylus. The sequence goes on along the minus strand of NC_072440.2, from coordinate 43,035,465 downwards.
AGCAGAGAAAAGGTATGGATAGATACATACTATAGTAGTAGTACTATAGGTTGAGCCTAGAATTGGAACTCAGGTCAAGAAATGAGAAGTGGCTATAGCTTTATGGATCGCATCTAATTTAGTCAATGAAAATGTAGATGTGTATTAGTTATATAACTAAAAATCAATAGTTATATTTAAGTATATTTAAACAGAGACCACGTAACTGAATTCACAATGGCTTCTTTTTCACCTTATGTAATTTCTCAATCAACAGATACTAAAAAGTCATGTTAATTCATGAAAATTGCTGAGGCACAACAGGCCTCACAATGACATTCCTGATTATCTCTGTTCTTAGCCACGTGCCTGCTTATGTAATTAACGGCTATGTTCGTGAAGCTAGAAAAGTAATCTGGCATTATTATGAATCTGTAAATCCAATATGTGTGAAGACCATGACCAAGGCTAGGAGACCACACTAAGGTACATTGAGTAGGAAAGTATCTTATGGACCTGCTGCTGCCACAAAAGTTAATGTAAGAAAGACAACATTTCAGAGGCCCTCACTGTGAAAGCTACTTTATCTTCACTTTGATCTATAAAATGGACCAAATGGTAAGATCAAATAACCAAACAAAGCCACTTTACCTCTTTCTTTGATATCTGTCACACAGGATTGGCTGTCTTTGGAGATTCTTACTTGGTATGTGGTACACTTACACAGTAGCATGCCAGATATTCCTATTACCACTGAAATTTAATGCTTATCTTGTTTCCCTCTTAGATTCTCTGAGTTTTTGTTTAAAAAAAAAAAAAGTTCCCAAACATATTGAGACCTACATCTCCTGGTAGGAATTTCTACAAATATAGAGTGAAGGACTTTTAGATTCAAGTAATTTTAGCTACCTACCTTAGACCCTGTGGTGTTCTAGGAAGGCTTATTTTTATGGTGAAGAGGCTCAAGAAAAGATAATAAGGAGAATTAGCAGCCTAAAACAATCTCATGTCAACTGCAAGATGACCATGGAACAGCCTATACACACTGCTGATAAGTTGGCTCAGCCCCCTTCAATCCAACTCATCCTTTAGATCACCAGGAAAGCACCTTTGCCAGAAGTGAAAAAGGAACAACAGCCAACATGTACCTTTAAAATGGGAAATATCATTGTGAATAGTGCTGCAATAAACATACGTGTGCATGTGTCTTTATAGTAGAATGATTTATAACCCTTTGGGTATGCACCCAGTAATGGGATTGCTGGGTCAAATGGTATTTCTAGTTCTAGATCCTTCAGGTATCACCACACTGTCTTCCACAATGGTTGAACTAATTTACACCACCACAAATAGTGTAAAAGCATTCCTATTTCTCCACATCCTCTCCAGCATCTGTTGTTTCCTAACTTTTTAATGATCACCATTCTAACTGGTGAGAGATGGTATCTCATTGTAGTTTTGATTTGCATTTGTCTAATGTGATAAGCTTTTTTTTTCTTTTTTTAATTATACTTTAAGTTCTAGAGTACATGTGCACAACATGCAGGTTTGATACATAGGTATATATGTGCCATGTTGGCTTGCTGCACCCATCAACTCATCATTTACATTAGGTATTTCTCCTAATGCTATCCCTCTCCCAGCCCCCCACCTCCCGACAGGGCCTGGTGTGTGATGTTTCCCCCGCTGTGTCCAGGTGATCTCATTGTTCAGTTCCCACCTATGAGTGAGAACATGGGTACAGCAAACCACCATGGCACATGTATACCTATGTAACAAACCTGCACTTTCTGCACATGTATGTGCAGAAAAGCTCAAAAACAGCTAAGGGCTCCACCCAGTTGGCATTTCTAAAGTTAATGTATGTCACCTAAAAAACAGTTCTCACATTTCCACAATCCTACAAGGTTCTGGAGTCTTTGTATTTTTCACCCAATGTCTGAGAAATGATTTGCTGTATTTGCAAATTGAATAAAATGATGAAATCTGAGTGCAAATGTTTTAAATATAATTTTAAAACTTAAAGTATAATTTTAAAAAATTTAAAAACTTAAAGTATAATTTAAAAAAAGGAAAAAAATGGGAAATGTTTTTAAAATAGAGAGATCACATTCTTCCGTAAGCAAGAACCCATTCATAGATCTGGAATTAGCCAGAAAGAAAGGAGTTCTGCAATGCTAAGCCAAAGGAATCGAGACAACTTGACTCTCAGGAATGTTCCTGAAGCCAGCATCCTCTTCAGAGTATCAAGAGGCCTCAGGGGTGTGCAAGAGTCTCACCTGTCAGACAAAATGTCACGGAGAACCACTTCTCATTTTGAATCAAATCATCTAAAAAGTAAAACAAAACAAAACAAAACAAAACAACTGTATCATAATGGCAATGAGAAAGTCAAAACATTCACGGCTATCAGTGCCTGGTCAGTGAGGACTAGACTCATGTTGCTGAGGGAGATTCCAAAACACAGGGTTTAAAGTAGGCAGTTTTTATTCAAAAGGAAGAAACACCATCAGTACTCATGAGAGGAATTCTCCAAATGCTTACTTTAGAAATCAATTTCCCATCACTTTTTCAAAAACACATTTCCTGGTACATGAACATTTGCATACAGATTTCATCATTTTATTCAATTTGCAAATACAACAAGTCATTTCTCAGACATTGGATGAAAAATACAAAGACTCCAGAACTTGTAGGATTGTGGAAATGTGAGAACTGTTTTTTAGGTGACATACATTAACTTTAGAAATGCCAACCGGGTGGAGCCCTTAGCTGTTTTTGAGCTTCTTTATAATAGCACCATTGTACATTTGTCTACTCAAAGTTTAATGAGTTTTAATATTATCCCTTCAAGCAAGGGAGCGTCTTGTATCCACAGAAACATCCTTATGAATCTAAGCATAGGAGACTCATTTACTTTCCCCTACTAGATAAAATCTTGGTTTAAAGGTTGCAGTGAAAAGTTGCATTGCATAGGGAGTTAAACCTTGAGCTCTCATTTTTTCAATATAGCTTAGTTGTTTTCAGGTATGCATTAATATCTCCACCTGATGCCAGATGGGTTGGCAGTTTTGGCAGGTAGGACTAAGCATAAACAAGGATTGAGAATTAGGTCCAGGATTCCATTACGAGCACGTGTCATCATACAAGTCAAAGAGTAAGAATCACTGGGGTGTTATTGCTGCAAAGGTTTTTTTATAAATCTGCTGAATTTTTCCATTTGACAGGAGAGGAAACAAATGATAACAACTATAGTGACCATCAATGGACCATTTTGCTTTAATGTATTTTCTCATTGAATTCTCAGTGCTACCTTGTGAGGGAGGTACTATCATTATCCCATTTAGAGATGAGGAAACTGAGGCTGGAACATATCAAGAACTTTCTCTGAATGGCTACTCAAATGTCACCTTATCTGGGAGGTATTCCCTTTATGAAATAGCAGCATCACCTTGGCACTCCCTCTTCCTCTCATCTGGCTTTTTCTTGCCACTTGCTTCTATTTGACACATATATATTCACTTTTGTATTGTAATCTCACCCTTCTAGCATATAGGCTTCATGGGGAAACTGATTTTGCTTTGCCCACTGTTATTTTCCCAGCACAGAGAGTACCTGGCATATAGTTGGTGCTCAGTAAATATTTGCTGAATAAAGAAATTATTAAAGAAACTTGCCCAAGGCCAGCTTGTAATTGGTGGACCCAGTATTTGCAGCTGGACTGTTGCCCTCAAGCCACATATTTTGGTTACTTGAGGTCACTTAGCGTCTTAGTCCATTTGGGTTGCTATACAAGATACCATGTACTGGGTGGCTTATAAACAACAGACACTTATTTCTTACAGTTCTGGAAGCTGGAAAGTCCATGATCAAGGCACTGGCAGATTAGGCGACTAATGAGGGCCTCCTTTCTGGTTCATAGATGGTGTCTTCTTGCTTCTTGATGATAGAAGGGATGAGGGGTCTCTCTGGGGCCTCTGTTATAAGCACTAGTCCCATTCATAAGGGCTCTACCCTCACGGCCTATGGACCTCCAAAGGCTCCACTTACTAATACTAGCACTTTGGGGGCTAGAACTTCAACATATACATTTGGGGGAGACACAAAAACTTCATTCCACTTAGGCTACTCATTTTCTCTTTCTAAGGAATTGGCTTATTCCACATTAAGATATTTTGCAGGAATTCCAGGCTATCCTTAATTTTCTCTGGTTGTTTCCCTTGCTGTGACTACATTATGAGGATACTTATTGAAAGACACAGAAAGGATGCCTGGGGTGGGAGTCGTAGATGTAGTTCTAAACCCAGCTAACTGGGTAACTAAGAGCAAGCTGTTGCATTGTTCTACATCTCAGCTTCTTTATCAGCAATGCGCCAGCTCTGTTCTAAGTTCTTACAGCAGATATTTCTAATATGCCAAAAAGTCCCCAGTGACTCCAAAGAATGGCAGAAGCCTCCAAACCAATTTTAATTGAATTAAAAATTTAAAATAACTATTTATATCCCACATTCCACTTCATCCCCCCAACAAAAACAGACAAACAAACAAAAGAACTCTTGATAGAAAAGTCTGCATGACAGCCAAAAAACACATGCAAAAATGCTCATCATCACTGGCCATCAGAGAAATGCAAATCAAAACCACAGTGAGATACCATCTCACACCAGTTAGAATGGCCATCATTAAAAAGTCAGGAAACAACAGGTGCTGGAGAGGATGTGGAGAAATAGGAACACTTTTACACTGTTGGTGGGACTGTAAACTAGTTCAACCATTGTGGAAGTCAGTGTGGCGATTCCTCAGGGATCTAGAACTAGAAATACCATTTGACCCAGCCATCCCATTACTGGGTATATACCCAAAGGACTATAAATCATGCTGCTATAAAGACACATGCACACGTATGTTTATTGCGGCACTATTCACAATAGCAAAGACTTGGAACCAACTCAATGTCCAACAACAATAGACTGGATTAAGAAAATGTGGCACATATACACCATGGAATACTATGCAGCCATAAAAAAGGATGAGTTCATGTCCTTTGTAGGGACATGGATGAAACTGGAAACCATCATTCTCAGTAAACTATCGCAAGGACAAAAATCCAAACACCGCATGTTCTCACTCATGGGTGGGAATTGAACAATGAGAACTCATGGACACAGGAAGGGGAACATCACACTCCAGGGACTGTTGTGGGGTGGGGAGAGGGGGGAGGGACAGCATTAGGAGATATACCTAATGCTAAATGATGAGTTAATGGGCACAGCACACCAACATGGCACATGTATACATATGTAACAAACCTGCACATTGTGCACATGTACCCTAAAACCTAAAGTATAATAAAAAAAAGAAAAGTCTGCATGAAAATACACAAAAATATTAATAGACATGGTCTTTGGAACCAGGGATGATGTTTTTCTTTTTACTCTTTTGTAGTTACCGTAGTACTTTTGCAATGGAAAAAAATACACTTTATTTAAAATAAAAAAAAAACCTACAAAACAAATAAAGGTATACTCCATATAACTTTTAGGGCTAATAGAGTTTTATCGCGAAAGTAACAACCCATTTGTTCCATAATTTATTAAGTTCCTTCCTCCAAAAAAGACAATAATCTTTATTTTATAAAGTTTAAAAACAGTGGGAGTCTTGAATAAAAAGTTTTGTTAGATTTTATGTCACTCTAAGAATAGATTAGATTTAATGATAACATACAGAGATACATAGCCACCTGCTCTGACACTTTAACATGTACCTTGTCCATAGACATCATATAACTGCTGGGTTTCATTCCAGTTCAGGGGAGCACATTCATGTAAGAATCAACTTAACATTACTAACATGGTAAGCCATGGGTCTTGATCACATGGTAGACACTTTTCTAGTAATACAGGGTGGCAATTCTCGGTTTAGAATTCTTCTCCTTTCCTTTTTCCCATTATTTTGGTCCCCCTGGTTCTCTCACTCTCCTGGACCCTGGAGTCTCTGCCACTCATTGCTGTTTTCTTGATCAACCCACGCTCTCAGTCTTATCAGCAGCCAACTCCACTGCGCCCATTTTCTCAGATTTATCCAAAGCAGAACAACATGCCTAATGAGAGAAGGGGAAAGAGGAAAGCAGCCAGGCTCCTCTGTAGCCCTAATTTATAGACTCATTAATAGTCTTGGGTATCACCTAGTCTTCCAAAAACAATAGGGCAGTAATTAGCTTGGCTTGGCCAGCCAGCCAGCCCACGATAAAAGGCAATGAATGGCAATAAATGGAAAGGCAAAAAAAAAAAAAAAAAAACTCAAATAGGTTTACAAGCAGCATACCTTTAAACATTTTATTATCACTTAAAATGAGAAGGTTTAGACTTTTAATTACATAATTAATAGCCCAAGAAGCTACTTGTCTGGACAGAAGGCATACCAACTTCAAGCATCAGAGGAAGGTGCCTAGGAGCAAGTTGGGCACGGGAAGATGCAAATTATAAATTCTTTTACAGAGAGCAACAACATCTGAAATCCTCTGAGCTTCCTCAGAATCTGCTTCGAGAGAGTGGTGAGTGTTCTGTTATCCCTGAAGGAGCCACCATGACCAGCAGCCCAGAAACCTCCTAGGACAATTTTATCTTCTGTGAAAGGAAGGCTCTTTATTCTGGACTGGCTGCTTATTACAGAAACACCCTGGTTACATTTTCAGTATATGCCAAACACAAACGTCACTTTGGTTTAGCATCATTTCTGGATTTCAATCTGGATTTTCAGATTTTTTCTTAATGGTCTTCTTGCAATGTGATGATGTGGAACTGAAGAAGCCTTGGGTGTTCTAAACCAGAAGTGAGAAAGTTGGGGTCTTCTTGCCACCACTGTCTGGTTTATCTCCAAATCTGTTTCCTCATCAGCAAAAACTAGTGATACCATTGTTACTGAGAATAGCAGTCATGATGGCATTGTCCCCACGGTTACATTTGAGCAGATGCAGCCACTGTATTATTTTTGGTGGGGGTAGGAGAAGTGATCTGAGACCTTAATGCCAAACCAAAGGAAAAGGAGAGAAAACAAGACAGGAAGGAGTCAAGGTGGCCCCATAAGAAGGCAGGCTCTAAGAGGAGAGGCCAGCAGTCCAAACTACAGTGTGGCCTAACCTCAATGCAGTCCAGTGTATATGGTGGTCTGAGTTGCTGAGTGCACAGAACATCTGGGGACCCCAGACAGATGAGGTTCAGCATGCTAATTCTAGGAGGTCTTGAGTCTAAGCAGGATCAAAACCCGAAAAAAAAAAAGTCTCTAGGAAGAGTTAAGGAGCACGGGTAGACTCTAGGTAAGCAGGAGTCTCAGGTATGCTTTAAACCTAGTTCTAAGAGGATAATAAATAATAAGGAAAGAGGAGAAAGACCACTGCTCATGCAGCCGCGCTCAGGGCCACAGCCACATCAGGTGCATGGAGAGCCAGGTCTAAGTCAGGAAGAAGACATAGAGTTGCTAATATCTCCAAGCCTTGACCAAGATCGGTTCAGGCACCCAATCTATTGGTGGAAATCTCCTTGATATTTTAGTAGAGCTGGAGATACTGAGAGAAATCAGGGACTGGCTTGAGATGTATTGACTGGGGAAGGATCTCAGTATGCTGGCATTCAGTAACTGAAAGGCCCGGGGGAAAGAAAATGTATTGAAATAACCATGAGAGTTATTAAACCTTAGCATCTGTCCTAGCCCAAGGACCAGTGGAAAACTGCTTTTAAACACTTTTGTGTTTTCTGAAAGTGAGCACTTGTGTGAAAATCAATACTCAATCCCTCAGTATGTCTTTGCTGTCAATAGGTAGAGAATGTAACTTCTTTGGGGCCAGGCCTGGATATTGTCTCCTTAGATATAAAGAATATTAGGGGCACAGTTCTATGTGAAGGTGCCCTCCAAAACCAGAAGAGAATACTGAAGACCAGAAATTGTAGCAAGTGGCCATCTTGACACTTTCAGATGAAGCCAGTGGTTGCATCTGCTTCTGGCCAGAAGTTTCCTAAACAGCTCCTGGATAAATGCTTAATTAACATTACTCCAAGTCCATCTGAGTCTGTGGCTAAATGGTTCCTGGTGTTTTGTTTTACATTGTGAGGGGAATTCAGTGCCTTGGAAACTAGTTGGCTAACCCAGACCATAGGTCAGTGGTTTTCAACTCACTCTGCACATAGAATCATCTGGAAACTCTTTATAAAAATACCAGTGCCTCAGCAAAAGAAACTACCATCAGAGTGAACAGGCAACCTAAAGAATGGGAGAAAATTTTTGCAATCTATCCATCTGACAAAGGGCTAATATCCAGAATCTACAAAGAACTCAAACAAATTTACAAGAAAAAAACAACCCCATCAAAAAGTGGGCAAAGGATATGAACAGACACTTCTCAAAAGAAGACATCTCTGCAGCCAACAGACACTTGAAAAAATGCTCATCATCACCGGCCATCAGAGAAATGCAAATCAAAACCACAATGAGATTCCATCTCACACCAGTTAGAATGGCAATCATTAAAAAGTCAGGAAACAACAGATGTTGGAGAGGATGTGGAGAAATAGGAATGCTTTTACACTGTTGGTGGGAGTGTAAATTAGTTCAACCATTGTGGAAGACAATGTGGTGATTCCTCAAGGACCTAGAACTAGAATTACCATTTGACCCAGCAATCCCATTACTGGGTATATACCCAAAGGATTATAAATCATGCTACTACAAAGACACATGCACACATATGTTTATTGTGGCACTATGCACAGTAGCAAAGACTTGGAACCAACCCAAATGTCCATCAATGATAGACTGAATTAAGGAAATGTGGCACATATACACCATGGAATACTATGCAGCCATAAAAAAAGGATGAGTTCATGTACTTTGCAGGGAGATGGATGAAACTGGAAACCATCATTCTCAGCAAACTATCACAAGGACAGAAAACCAAACACTGCATGTTCTCACTCATAAGTGGGAATTGAACAATGAGATCACTGGACACAGGGAGGGGAACATCACACACCAGGGCCTGTCAGGCGTTGGGGGGCTGGGGGAGGGATAGCATTAGGAGAAATACCTAATGTAAATGATGAGTTGATGGGTGCAGCAAGCCAACATGGCATATGTATACCTATGTATCAAACCTGCATGTTGTGCACGTGTACCCTAGAACTTAAAGTATAATGATAATAAAAAAAATACCAGTGCCGGGGCTCCACCCTTAGAGATTCTGGCTTAACTTGTCTGGAGTAGGGAATATGTTGGGGAATGTTTTTAATGCTCTGCAGGTGATTCTTCCATCCAGCTAGGTTGAAAGCAGTGCCTCTCAAACTCTAACATGCATATGAATCCCTCCGAATCTTGCATAACATGCAGATCCTGATCTAGTAGGTCTGGGTGGAGATTTTGTATTTTAAACTAGCTCCAGACGATACCCAAGCTGTTTGTCTGCAGGCCGTATGCGAAGGTATTAGATAATGGGAAAAGTGTCAGAGCTCTCAGCAGGTGAGCCCTACCTCACCAGGGCAGACCCAACCCACCCCAGAGCTGTGGCTCTGCCTTAGCCTTCTGTCAAGTTGAACAGATGCTTCCAGAGCTCAAAGATGGCCTTCCGAGTTAACTATGGAAATAAGCAACAGTCCAAATAGTCCAGTAAGGCCTCAAATAAATCAGGGTGACACCAATGGGAATACAAGAGTGAGTGAGTAAGAGTCAAGCAATGAAGTTTTTTTTTTTGATCAGCCTTTGTTTTGCTTTGGCTCTGTGTTTGTGGGGAAACTCCAGTGAGTAGAGGCTTAGCCCTGTCTTCTAGAGTAAACAGGGGCTGTGGGTGAGGAAGAGGGAGGCTGGGGAAGGAAGTCTCCGTACATGCAGAGTGGTGCAGAACACACCCCACCCTCTAAATAAAAACCTTTTCAGACCTAAGCCTTTGCCACTTTGCAATTGGACTATGAGAGCTTCCTGCAGTGACTGCCACTCTTGTTTTGTCTTCTTGAGATACTGCTTTCCTCGTCTCCCTGCCCTGATAAGAGACGTCCTGCAAAATGAACTCTACACTCTGTGTGGCCATCAGATCTGTGGATCTGTGTGATCCCTCAGCCTTACCTCCCAGGACTTTCTTTTTTCTCCTCCGAAGCACAGGGGTCAGCTCCTCACCAGGGCTTTCAGCCCAGCTTCCCCCTGTCTGGAATAGTCTCTCTTTCACATTTCCAATTACAGAAATTCTCCCACCCTTCCAGGCCCAGCTCCAGTCCAGTCTTTTCCTTCAAGCCATTCCTGGTCCACCTGCCGCCACTCTTCCTGGGCACTTCTAGAGCATTTCCTCATTGTCTTCGGCTGTAACATGCCATGTTTCTCCCAACTTAGCACCTTTCCGTGAGAATATGGTGTCTCTCCCTAATCCCATCATAAACTTCTGGTGGTAGAACTGTACCTTATACTTCCTTGTATCTCCTATACCTAGTGTAGTTCTTTGCAAATAATAGATGTTCAGTAAGATTTGCCACATATTTATCAAAGAGCTCACCACAACTAATGAACCTGAGATTCCCATAGGAAAGAGAGGTTCTTAGGAGTTTGCACTCACAGACATGACTTCCCACCAAAACGTCCCCACCCCCTCAATGCCTTAGGTCCCTCTCTACCCTGGGTGGGTTTTGCCCTTATGTGGCACCCGGAAGTCCGTACTCTGGATTCCCTCAAAGCCCTGTGTTTTTGCCTCCAACAGCCCTTATGCCTAGACCATCCCTTGTGCTGAACGTGCATCTAATTCAACACCTTAGTCTTCAGACCTGTGCAATTTTCACTCCCTGTAAGGAAGTCAAAGGTCCTTCCAGAATGAGGTCTTCAGTCTATTCCTCTGAAGAGAAAAACAATAGGGTGTGGTCAGGAGAAAAATAGAGTCCTAGCCAAACAAATGTCTCCTGGAAAAACCACTCATGCAGCTAGAACAAACAGGTATGGTCACTCCACTAGCTCTGGGCAGAACTCTGCACTGATTCAAGGCTGCAGATAGAGACATTGGAATGCTATCCAATGCCGTCTGTCCAGGGATCACCATCAAACATATCTACAGGGGAAAAACTTGTCCAAAAATAAATTAAAACGATGGAAACTTTGAATGTGATCATTAGGAGTGCACCCATGGGAATACTTTGAAAGCAGAACCTTCCTGAGGGGACCTCAGGAATGTCTTAGTATACTGGCAGCTCCTGACAAACAGCAAAAGAGAAATGAGATGCCTTTGCCACACATTTCTGTTTCTCCCCCTGGGCTCCATGCACAAAGGCCCTGCTCCTTTCTCCCCCAGGACACGGCCAAAAATGCTGCCCTTGCTCACACATGACTTGTCTTAGCCAGGTTCTGTATTGGCTTTAGTGACTGAAGGCTGCTCTGATTCCTCCCCCACTCCTCCAAGGTCCTCGTTTGTTTATTAAGCTAGATTTCTCCCAGGTCTCATTCCTCTGGCATTACATGGAGGGAAGAGTGTTAAATTCAGTCAAGGTTGAGGAGGGAGGAAAAGACTTTGCAGTTAAATTGCTAATTAAGGAAGTACCAACCTGAAGAAGCTAATTTGCACTGACCTATTTAAAATATCTAGCAGCAGATCATGCATGAATTGAGGTACAGCCCTTTTATGCGTCAGCCAACTGGCTTTCTTTCAGAGCAGCAGCTATCAATAATTTCATGCTGAGGACCATCTGATAGGAAATCAACCACTGGCCCCTGGAATGCCAGCATTCCCCACTGCTCTGTTTTCCCAGTTGTCAGCTCTGTTTATAAATTGTCCATTTATAGCAAATCCAGCACCTGCTATGAACACCTCATCCTGCCAAGTGTTGGAGTGCATCTCAGAAAGAGCCACTATAGACTTTTTCAGTTCCTTTTAACCTTTTCCCAACCCGGGAGTTTGAATATTTGCATAGGAATTCTGAAGGAGGACTTTTTCAGTGCAGAAAAGGCTAGATCGTCTATTAAAAGTTAGCATTTTGCTCCACTTTAAAAAGAAAGAGCAAATTATCATTCTCTTGGGAGATACAATGCTCTCTTTCTGAACAAGTCTGACATTGGGACACATTTAAAACAACCTCTGAAAAATTCAGCAGGGTCAAACTGCTCCGGAGAAGACTTAAGGGGGGCTTTCTTTTGCACTCGATTATGCAGCTTTTTAGCTCACTGTCAACACTGAAGAGATAATGCAGCCTGCTGCTTAAAACCATTATGTAAAATATATTAAAAGATACCTTCCAGTGTTGGAAACCCAATATATGACCTAGTTTGAGTTTCTTCTTGCCAATCATCCATGTGCAAAGTGCCTAGATTAATTCTCAAAGTTCCTCTCCCAATATGCTTCTGTTCGTTTTGTTCATTGCAAAATAAAATAAAATACGGCACACATGGAATATTCATGGAGTATGGGCTCATGGTTTCCAGGGGATTGTGAAGGTCAAACCAGATGCTATGGCAGACAGAAATTGGCTGAGTGGCCTTGGGAAGATGGGACAAGCCTTGATGCTTCAGTTTATATATTCCCACAGTAATCCTTCTCAAGAATAAGATTGTCACCCTTTTAAAGCCACGGAAGGAGACCCTGATTAAGACCACGTGGCAAAGGCAGCTGAGCTGGGCGGGCAGCATTCCTGATCCCTGGTTCTGCAGTCAGCCAAGCAGGCGGCCCCATATTTTTTATGAGGACTCAAGGGCTTAGTATTTCTTTAAAAAAAAAAAAAAAAAATTAAGGTACCTGGATGAAAAAGAATCTGTGAAAGGTTATTGTTACTAATGGTCCAGTAAAGTCAGGCCATGAGACCAGAAAAAACAGAAGTGATTTAAAACAGAATTAGAGGGCACGAAGTGAAACACCGTTCACAAACGCTTCACTTTGGGCAGTGTGTTTTCCTCTGCTAGGGCCTGAGTCCTCAGCATTCCAGTCTGGGGTGGCTTGTAGCTTTGTGGTGCAGTTTGTATAGATTAAGCTAATTTTAGAGGACACAGGCATCAATTATTTCTTTCCAAAATAGAACTGTGCTTAATCAATTACATGTTACTCCAATGCAAATCTTCCTTGCTTACTTTTTGGTCATTCATTGGCCATCTGTTTTACCAACCTGGATTCTTTCACTCATCACACGAGTCAGGCCCCATTACTTGAGATGATCTCTGAGATGCCCCTGCTGGAGGAAGGAATGTGCAAATTAAGAGACTACAAATCAGTTTGAAAACTCAATGACTCTTTCCCATAAATCTGTGTCCTTAATATTAAAAATCATTTGGAGGTGCTGAAAAGAAAGAGAACTGATAGCTACAGAAAACAACAGCCCTACTCTCCTCAGGGCACAGATTAGTAGTCAAGAGGGGTTATGCAGATCTAAATCCATATTCTGCTACCAAAAATAGAAAAGAGGAAACCTTTGAAGCCAAAGAAGGCCTAAGAATAACTGTCAGCAAAGAGCTAGAGCCACATGGACAGGAAGCAACGCTCAAGTGGCAGTTCTGTGCTGCCTTTTTCTTCCTCCCCAGTAGCTTTCCACATTCAGTCTGTTAAAAAGATAGCTTTCAAAGGCTTCCTTCAACATTAACACGTACGCCTGCACAGCCGGCCTTTCCACAGCAGCCTGGGGGCCGGCATTCAGCATCGCTTCCACACAGTCCTTGGGTTTAGTGTTATTTCCCGCCACGGATCATTTCAATCTGTTTAAAGCTGAACAGTGAACTCTTCATAGACCACATTGCACAGAGAACCCTCAATAGGAAATGATCGACTGAGCAAACATTCATTTCCTGTGTTGCTTTCAATAATTTTGTTTCAACCCAACCTAGCCTTCATCCTTTTTTCAATACTCAGGAAACTGCAACAAACCAATAAAGCTTATTTTATCTCATGTGCCTTAAATGACGCTATAAAAACATGCATTTGGATATGTCCTATAAGAGGTATTCAAGTTAGGAGAGGTTCTTTGGAAACACAAGGGTGAGAGACCTTTGGAGTGGCCCATGGGGTGGCTAGAGAGGGGCAGAGGGCAAGAAGGGTTACAGGAAGGGGACCAGTTGATGGGTGGTGATGAGGCGATTTGAAGTCCAAATAATGGAAAACAAGAGATAAAGGATAAAGGAGATAAGAAAGACATTGCGGAAGACAGGGCAGGGCCTCTTCCAGCCCATACAGTACCTTCGTACAAGTTAGAAAAAGGCACCACTTCCTCTGAGCACACACAAACCCATGCAAGAGTGCATGGCTAGATTTCAGCCTGTGCTCTTCCCTTCAGCCAGGTAATCTAGAAGGCACAGCTTGCACGATACCACACATGGGGGCCTAGGAAAAAATGTGTGTAAGAGATTGAAAGGCCAAAATGGGCAACTTTAGAAGTACTGGAAGGAAAACAAAACAAAACAAAAAAAGTCATGGAAGCTTCTGGTAGCATACAGGAAATCCTGTTTGAATCATAGAGCTTTGCTGGTGGGTGGGGGGCGGGGAAGGATGGTTGGCAAAATTGGTTTCTGCAAAGTAGCTATCCAGCTGAGCAGTTTATCTTTGTCATATTTCATAGGATGAATGTAATGTTCGTTTCAAAGGAACTTTGTGTTAATCATATCAATATCTAATGAATAACTTCCAGGATTAATACAATTTATATTTATTTGTCAGGACAAAGATCTGTGCCTAGATACAAACAACTCTGACTCATAATCTGAGCATAGCCCTTAACTAAGACACAAGAATATCTGAGCTTCATATGATGAACAGTTGGGGATTCTTAACTGCTTTTATCTCAAAATTCTTGAATGTTTTACTGAAACAAACTTAAGCCAAAAGAAAAAAGATAATAACCCCCATCATTGAGACAGGTTGTTTTTCCAAGGTCGTAGCTTCAATTGTACTATAAACCCTTACCAATCTATTCAGGTTAGGGCCATGATTTATATCACGGTTGGCAAAACTGATATGCAAACAATACATATATATTAAATTTGTGGCATGCAAATATTAAAACTATTTGGGGTCAAAACTTCCCTGGCAAAACTAGAGGTGATGAAATATTAATTGTGTGTTAAGTACCTTTTATCGCATATTAAATTGGAAGTTCTCCGGTAGTGGCTGAAGAGAAAACCCCACTGAGTACTCTGTCTGAAGTTTATTTGGGGTTTTTTGTTTGTTTAGTTTTGTTTTAACTAAATCTCCCTGCACTGGCTCTGCCAGTGGCTGTCATTATTAACCACGCTCTTGCTCAGGGTGTGGGCCTTCATTCCATCACTGTTTATGTGACAATTTACAGATTTTACAGTTCCTCAACAACTGTGATATGGACCGTTTCATTAAATTTTCAGAACAGCCCTTTGAAGTAAGTATGGTTTTGTCATCATCCTATGGTAGATGAGGAAATTGAGAATTTAGACAAGCTCAGAGACTCATCTGAGACTATCCAAGCAGTGAGTGACAGAATGAGAACTTCATCCCAGGCCTTCTGGCTCAAATCAGTGATCTTGCTAATATAACAGAACTCTGGTTCAAACTGAGACATCTACTCAGAGCCTTTTGCATCAAAGACAGGTTTATCTGCTTCTGGGATGACAAGTATTCAACCTGACTGGTGAGAGGATGAGCAATGACCTATTCTGACAACCTCAATGACTTAGCTTTTGAATATCTAGTTTACAACTCTAAAGATTTTGGTCTATAAAACTATACTCTCTGTTGCAATTGACCCAGAGCATAATAATCATCTTAAAAATTTGATCAAGTCCATGGAATTGTAAAAGCCAATGGCAATATTATCAAAAATCACATTTTATTTAAATTATAGATTCGGGGGTTCCACGTACAGGTTTGTTACATAGATGTATTGCATAGTTCTGGGGTTGGGTTCTGGTGAACCCAAATAGTAAACCTAGTACCAAATAGGTAGTTTTTCCAGCCCTTCTCTCCTTCTTCCCTCTCCCCTTTTGGAGTCCCCAGTGTCTATTGTTTACCTCTTTATGTCCATGTGTACCCATTGTTTAGCTCCCATTTATTAGTGAGAACACATAGTACTTGGTTTTCTATTTCTGCATTAATTCACTTAGGATAATGTCCTCCAGTTGTACCTATGTTGCTGCAAAGGACATGATTTCATTCTTTTTTATGGCTGCATAGTATTCCATGGTGTATATATACCACATTTTTTTCTTTTTTCTTTTTGAGAGCGAGTCTTGCTCTGTCACCCAGGCTGGAGTGCAGTGGCACGATCTCGGCTCACTGCAACCTCAGCCTCCTGGGTTCAAGCGATTTCCTGCCTCAGCCTCCTGAGTAGCTGGAATTATAGGTGCCTGCCACCATGCCTGGCTAATTTTTGTATTTTAGAAGAGATGGGGTTTTACCATGTTGGGCAGGCTGGTCTCAAACTCCTGACCTCAGTGATCTGCCCGCCTCAGCCTCCTGAAGTCCTGGGATTACAGGCATGAGCCACCATGCTTGGTCTATGTACCACATTTTTAAAATCCAATCCACCACTAGTGAACACTTACATTGATTCCAAGCCTTTGATATTTTGAATAGTGCTATGATAAACATAACAGTGCAGGTGTCTTTTTGATGAAATGACTTCCTTTGGCTAGGTACCTAGTAATGGGATTGCTGGGTTGAATTACTATTCAGTTCTATTTTCAATTCTTTCAGAAATCTCCATACTATTTTCCATAGGAATGGAGCTAATTTGCATTCTCATCAACAGTGTGTAAGTGTTCCCTAAAAATTATGTTTTAAATAGAACAGGTTTTTTGTGGTTTTATTTTGGTTGTCTTTGGCTGATTTAGGAATGTTAGAAAGTGTGATGTTCATTTTAACTCAAAAACACTTAAGTTTAAAGCAGATCTTGCAGAGTACTTACGGTGTAGGCCAGTTCTAAAGGTGCGTCTATAGTTGATCAGTTCTTATTTGCTTGAGCACCAGCATCTAGGTGAAAGGACAGCGTAGTGAGTTGGCTCCCCTTCTAGATCAATAACTTGCACGTTAGAGGCTAAGAATAAGGTCCTTCTTCATGCAGTGCTCTGCCACATATGTTTTTGGAGAAATAAGACATTAACTGATTTCAGTTAATAACAGCCTCTAAGAGATCTGCTTCTATAACAACCTATCTGTCTCAATCCTAATTCAGATTCCCAATTAAAAAGGAAAAACTATTTTTAAAAATTAAAAATACCTTTCTGTTTGTCATTGCAGGTGACTGGAACCAATTTGGCTCCAGAACGTAATAGTTTCATTGACAAAACAATTTGAGAATGTTTTAAGGCTAAAGCTGGCAATGATCCATTAGAAGGCCTGTTTCCTAGAAATTCAGCCATGTGACCAAATGATGATACTAGACAGTCAAACTCATTCATCATCACAATATTTTTTTACAATAAAAACAGCAGCCCTTAGAATTTATCTAGTAGGAATGAGACATATAGTGTAACCAAGTAACTAGTGATAGTTCCAATAATAAGCCCCTTGCTGCTTATACACCTCAGTCATCTTTAGGTTACAATGTTAAACACTATCATTTTCCAATCCTCTCTATGACACCAGCAAATCCACTTCTAGTTTTCTACCCTAGAAAAATGTGTGTGTGAGAGAGAGACATGCACAAAAATGTTTGTGGCCATGCTGTTTATTTTTTAAACCTTAGAAACAATTAACTTCTTAAGTAGACAACCTAACTGCCCCTCATTGGAGAAATGGATTTAAATACTGTGAATCAATGTGAAGCAACATATTAAAAAAAAAAAACACCACTCAGAATTGGAGAATATTTGTAAATCATATATCTGATAAAGGATTACTATCCAGAATATATAAAGAACTACTACAGCTCAACAGCAATAAATAAATAAATAAACAAACAAACAAACCAAAATAACTCCATAATTTAAAATAGGGCAAACGACTTGAATACATATCCTCCAAAGAAGATATACATATGAGCAAGAAGCACAGAAAAAGATGTTCAACATCACTGATAATTCGGGAAATACAAATCAGATACCATTTCACACCCGCTAGGTTCTGAGAGAGAAAGAACAAGATAGAGAGAGAGAAGAAAACAAATGTTGGTGATAATGTAGAAAAATTAGAAACCTTGTGAATTGCTGGTAGGAATGTAAAATGGTGCCCCACTATGGAAGACAGTATGATGGTTCCTCAAAAAGTTAAACATATAACTGCTGTATGATTCTGCAATTCCACTTCTAGGTTTATACCCAAAAATTGAAATCAAGGACTCGAACAGATATTTGTACACCAGCGTTCATAGCAACATTATTGACAACAGCCAAAGTGTGAAGACAACACAAATGCCTATCAATGGATGAATGGATAAACAAAATGTGGTATATGCATACATGCTTTAGAATTTTATTCAGCCTTTAAAAGGAAAGAAATATTTTGATGCATGCTATATTATAGATAAACGTTGAAAACATTATGCTAAGTGAAATAACTGAGACACAAAAGAACAAATATTGTATGATTCCACTTATATGGGGTACCTAGAACAGCCAAATTTATCAAGAAAGTAAAATAATGGTTACCAAGGGTTGCTGGAAGGAGGATGAAAAGCAACTGTCTAATAGCTACAGAGTTTCAGTCTGGGATGATTTTAAAAATTGTGGAAATAAGTAGTGGTGGCCAGGCATAGTGGCTCATGCCTGTAATCCTAGAACTTTGGGAGGCCGAGGTGGGTGGATCATTTGAGGTCAGGGGTTCGAGACCAGCCTGGCCAACATGGTGAAATCCCATCTCTACTAAAAATATAAAAATTAGCCAGGCGTGGTGGCAGGTGCCTGGAATTCCAGCTACTACGGAGGCTGAGGCAGGAGAATCGCTTGAATTCAGGAGGCAGAGGTTGCAATAAGCCAAGATCTGACCATTGCACTCCAGCCTGGGTGACAGAGTGAGACTCCGTTTCAAAAAAAAAAAAAAAAAATAGTGATGATGTTGTACAACAATCTCAATATACTTGATAGTACTGAATTGTATACTCAGAGACTTAAAATGGTAATTTTTGTTGTGTATTTTTTTGCAATAAAAATATTTTTTTCAATTAGGAAAGGGAAAGATAATCAAATATGGTAAAATGTTAAAATTAAAATGTCTTTAAATTCAGTAGTAGGTTTACTGATGGTTTATTTTATTAGTTCTATACTTTTCTATGTATTTGACATGTCTCCGCATACTCTTTATTAATTGTTAGAAGTTTTGAAGGAAAGTTTTCCTTAAAATCATCAGACCTTCTCTGTCAGGTAAGAACATGGGATAAGGTACTGAAGGCTGAAGGTTGTCTCTAACGAAAAGATTCATTTCTTGTGGCCTAAAACAGTGCTTCTCACATCTTGTTAAAATGAAGATTCTGATTTCGTTGGTCTGGGGAGGGGCCTGAGGTTCTCTGACACCTAGGTGATGCAGTTGCTACTGGCTCACAGGTGCACTGTGAGTATCGAGGAGCTAAAGATCCACATATATCAACTTTCGTCTGAAATTTCTTCTCAGTTATGTACCACTTGATGATAAAGGGCTGAAACCAGCCTTGATTACCCTTCAATGAAAAATCTATCATTTTATAACTTGTTTGATAAAGACTACAAGGCAAAATTACAAACAATTAAACCCTAATCATTGTTAAAAATATTTCATAATGATTGCATCTCTTAAAAATCCTAATGGAAACTTTGGACTCAGCTGTCAAAATCCATAATAAATGCACAGTTTGGGACATGCTAATTCCACTCCCCCAAATGAATTTTGAAATAGGAATTGCCACAGCACAAATTTCCACTGATGAAAAGTTAACTTTACTTAATGATATGGTCCTTGAACAAGATCTCCCCTCTCCTCCCTTCCCTTCCCCCCTTCTTCTTCTTCTCCTTCTCCTTCTTCATCTTCATCTTCTTTTCTTCTTTTTCTTTCTCTCTCTCTCTCCTCACTCTCCTTAATTCTAGAATAATCCAAGGTCGGGAGATAATAATTTCACCTACTAAAATGTGACTAATTGCTTAAAATTGAAAAAGCTCCTGGGAAAAAATTTCTTGTCAGAATGGTTTAGAATCTATTCTGTCTGATGGGCCCCCAAAGTGCCAATCTAGTTCTCTGAATTAAAGTTTTCAGGAGGTCTAATGTTCATATAATTGGCCTAAACATGACTCACCTAATTGCCAAAAAAGGAGAACTCTTTTGTACCCCCAGTTAACTACCAGACCACCAGACCTCTCTTCAGAATTGAATGGTAGGGTCCTCCAAACGACTATAGTTGATTTCTTAATCAACTATAGCGGATTTCAGCCATAATTATTCCACTGCTGAACTTGTTTTACTCCAACATCCACCAAAGTTTTAAACAGCATAAGGCTATTTGTAACATTTATTAATCTTTCATCAGCCTGTGATTTCAGAGGTATGAATTGTCTTTAATCCAAACTGAAAATTTTATATGAAAAAAAGCTCATCATCACTGGTCATTAGACACATGCAAATCAAAACCACAATGAGATACCATCTCATGCCAGTTCGAATGATCATTAAAAAGTCAGGAAACAACAGAATGCTGGAGAGGATGTAGAGAAATAGGAACGCTTTTACACTGTTTGTGGGAGTGTAAATTAGTTCAACTATTGTGGAAGACAGTGTGGCGATTCCTCAAGGATCTAGAACCAGAAATACCATTTGACCCAACAATCCTATTACTGGATATATACTCAAAGGATTATAAATCATGCTACTATAAAGACATATGCCCATGTATGTTTATTGTAGCACTGTTCACAATAGCAAAGACTTGGAGCCAACCCAAATGCCCATCAATGGTAGACTCGATAAAGAAAGTGTGACACATATACACCACAGAATACTATGCAGCCATAAAAATGGATGAGTTCATGTCCTTTGCAGGGACATGGATGAAGCTGGAAACCATCATTCTCAGCAAACTAACACAGAAACAGAAAATCAAACACTGCATGTTCTCACTCATAAGTGGGAGTTGAACAATGAGAACACATGAACACAGGGAGGGGAATATCACACACCAGGGCCTGTCGGTGGGTAAGGTGCTAGGGGACAGATAGCATTAGGAGAAATACCTAATGTAGATGATGGGTTGATGGGTCCAGCAAAGCACCATGGCACACGTATACCTATGTAAGTAACAAACCTGCATGTCTGCACATGTATCCCAGAACTTAAAGTATAATAATAATAATAAAAAGAATACTTTGACATATGTCCCAGGTGAATGGTCCTTTGGAATCTGTACTCTGTTTTTCCAAACAGAATCATAGTTATAATAATATATGTAGCTAAAACTTATGGTGCCCTAACTCTGTACCAAGCCCTGTTCTACACATTTTAAATGGATTATCTCATAGAATCCTTACAACAGCCCTGTGAGATAAGTGGTATTATCATCTCCAACTCACAGTAAAAAAAAAAATGAAGACTCAGAAAATTAAACACATCCAAAGCCATGAAGTGGCAGTTTCTGACTCTAGAGCCCTGTTCTTTGCCATGATGCTAAATTGCTAATTTTAATTATAATTGCTAATTCCAGTCATAAATGGGGTCAAACAGGGCTGCTCTTAACTGCTTGATAGAGCTACAGTAAATTAGGAAGCATGTCCCTTTCTTAGCAAGCATCCTCCTCTATAATATGTCTTTATTCACTCTCACTTGGAGTAGTCATTAGAAACATATGAGCCAGCTAGCTAATTACTGTCAAGAAAAAAAAAACTTTATATTTGGCAGAGAATCTGCAATATTCAAGTGGAAGAACACTAATGCCTCTATTGAATCCTTCAGTTCATTTTAGCTACTTAGGGGAGTTTATATCAGGAGGACTACAGTCTAGGAGTATGCTGAGGTTTCTTTTTGAAGAATAGCTCATTGGAATGCAGGCTTGATTATAAAAAGCTGGGGCTTGAATAATATCAGCACACTTTTTATTTCTAAGGCAGTTGAATTCCCTTCCAAATTACTTAAATCCCTCAACGAAAATTAGGCTCTTCCTAGGCCTGATACTTCATTAACGAGTAAAAAGGCTCTATGTATGTACAAAATATTAACAGCCCAAAAGGAGCTATTTTCACACGGACTCAAGACTCATCTATCCATTTGCTGTGGCAATGCTGGGAGAGCTCATACTCTGGGTGGATCAAAGGAGGAAAAGGCTGAAGGATATTGACCATACTGAGTCAGGAAACAGAAAGCCCAATTTATTTCAATCCCATTTGCAGTCTTAAGTTACAACTTTTACTGACAACGTCCCTATTTCAAAAAGACATTTCTCAATAAAATGTAATTCAGACATAATTTGCTTGCCAAAGGCCAAATTGCTATCTTGTACCTCCACATTTGCATAGCAAATTTCCATCAGGACCTGAAGGCACTAAACATATATTTAACTTGAGAAAGATGACCAGAGGCTTCCTAAAGGTACAGAAAAATGAGCTTTTTTGATACTATAGCAAAACTCAATAGATAGTAGTTTTCTGAAGATTAGCTGCAATGTGGAATTTAAAACTATATTGATGAACTTTTTACAGTCCCATTAAAATCCATCAGTCTTATGCACTTCTAATGAATCTTTTACCCATGTTGTCCATGTAATGCTATACACTGTCATTTGGAAAGTGTTTAGTTTGCTAGTTATGAAAATCTTCCAAATGTTGATACATTAATTTAACAATAACAAAAGGTTACATTTGTTGATATATAAAAATAATGCTACCATATAAAATTCATATTTGTTAATATAACATTGATCTCAGAAAAATCTTTAAATGTTGGGAAGGTGTCGAACTCACGGTGATGGATGCGAGGCTTTTAAAATTCTAATTTTTGCTTGAAATCTTAGATTTTAACACTAATAAAAGCACTGTGAGTTGTTTTTCCTAAAGTGACAGCCTTCCTTTGTTCATTATGGGGAAAATGTCTGCAATACCCAAATTTGAATATCTATAGTTTGTCAGTTATTCCTTCGAACAAAAGTGCTGTTCCAAAAATAAAGTTCTAATTCAAACAATTTGCTTGCATTCTTTTCTTAAGACAATATACTTTGATTGACAGCAGAAGTGCTTCATGAAGCAGACTTCTCATATCATTGCACAGAATATTTAAAAATTGCACTAACTGTGTGGTGGTGAAAAATACAATGACAACTAGTACAGTTTGGCGCCCCTGCCTTGATTTGCATGAAAGCATTAGCAGCCGTACCCATCATTGCTTTTGTACCAGTAGTGCAAATGACTACAGTTAAAAAGGTGAGTTGAGTCTTACTATTATTAGAAACATGGTTTTTCATGCTGTAGACTCCTGGAAATGGTCTCGGAGATTCAGAGATGCCCGGAGGTTAGTGGGTCATACTTTGAGAACCATTGGAACAGATTATAGTTCACATAAAACTGATCAAATCTAAAATGAGTTCTTTCTGAGACAATAGCTCTGTAATTCTGTAGTATGTGGTAGCTGAGCAGGTGGCCTACAAGGAGGAAGACTCTTGACTAAGGATCAAATGTTTTGGGCTGAAATGCCATTTTCACTTGAAAAATTGTATTGTTCCTCCTGTAGGTCACCACATGGTAGATGATACTAACTATCGGTGTGAGGAGAGGGGAGCTGCAGCAGGAGCTCAGGCAGATGTGATTGGAAGGACCCAGGAAGTTTCCATGACAGATCTGACTTAGTTGATTGGGAGCCAGTGCCCAATCCCTATACCTGGCAGGCATTAGAAATGCCAGGAGCCACTGGGAGGAAAGAAGGGCCTGGTATCTGGCATTTTAGGTGGCCTGAGGCAAGAGGAAGCTTGAGCAGAGGTTGTTGGCATCTGTGAGTTGGGTATTTCCAGTGAGGACATTGTTATGCCAGAGGCCACTGAAGGCCCCTCCCTGTCTCTGTGGCTTAGTTGGCAGGACTTCTTTGTCAGCATCTTTCTCTTTCCCCCAGATCCCTTTCAGCACATACCTCCATGCCCCAGTCCCATACTGACCATGAGGTTTCAAGAGAGGCACTAATTAGCAGCTTGTCCCTTTCCATCCCAAAATTGGACTCCCAGATCGCCAATAAACATCTCATAATTTGGCTCCAAGAATTCATGTTCACAGTATAACCTTAAAATTTTTATTTTTGGTGTGAATCACTTATTTTATATTTTTAACAACTCTTATTATTGAGAAGTGGCATCTCTCTTTCCATTGATTCTGATGAGATCTTTGTTGCTATTTTGGTAACAAGAAGCAAAGCTGGAGTAGGGGTTATCCAAAGTCTTTTGTGCTGTGTACAGAAAATACTTAAGGGACTCTGTGAAAAAGTTCTCCTGCATACCCTACATGATTTTATCTATAATGTAATATTATTAACATTTGTAAGTAATTACACTTTATAGATGAAGAAATTGAGGCACCCAAGGTTTAGGTGACAAATCAGTGGATGAATGTAAGATTTTAATACTCTCTGCCCAATGTGTTTTTTCCTAGGCCAGCGATTCTGGGGAATTTGAGGACCCAGGCTCATATCCTACCTTCCTATCTACCACCACCTCCCACTACAGCCCCCACAAATAAAAATTAGTCTAATTTTTTTAGTCGTATTGCTGATAACATCTGGGATGTTAGTTAAGGAGTGATCGTGACAGTGAATGATGAATAAATTATCAGTCAGCAACAAGAAAGAAAGAAAATAAGTGAAAGTTTACCAGAAAGCTTTTCCATGGTGCCTTTTGGTTACAGGAATACGTTCTAAATATGCACTGTGTTCTTTTTATAAATATTGAGTATTAGTTGACTCATCCTATCCTACACAACGGTCTGTAGATACCACCTTTAATAAATGCCTGGAAGAAGAGCTTTTAATTTCTTTTAATTTGATTGTTGAATCTATATTAGTATTATAGAAACTGTTCTCTAATTTAATACTTATAGAAAAAAATTGCTATTTTGAATTGGTCTGTGACCTCAGTTGCCTTTTCCCTGTCTTTGTTCTGTAAGAAGAGTTTCTCTTGGCTCCTGATTTACAGTACTAAATATACTCTGACACAGCCATAGCCCAAGCCCCGATGTTCTTAGGGCCTAATTCAATTAAAGGTATAAATGATATTAAGAGGCTTCTTGTAGTGCAGAGAACATTTCTATTGGGCAAAATGTTTTATTGGAACACTGATATTTCTGCCATTGCTTACTGCCATCGTTGTTACTGAACCCTCCATCTCTTGCCCAGGTGTTTACCTCATTATGTATACTTGAATCATTGATAACTGTTGAGCACCTCATCACGGCATTGTGATAATGAGGTCAAGATTTCAGATGTATGGCTGACATCTCATTGGTTTCACTCCACTAATCCCCAGCCCCAGCTTACCATCTTGCATTAAGCTTTCCACAGACTCACAAAGAGTCCTCAGCAAGCAGAGTTGACTTGATAAGAATCCAGCACTGCTCTGCCAACTCCCAAAACACTATTGATAGAAAAATCAAAAGTATGATCTAAAGTGCATGTAATTCTTATTATGTCTTGAATTTGTACAGGGTGTTTCCACTAAAGAAATCAAAGTACTACTAAAGCTATCCTAAATTATCTTAACCAACATTTATTCAGTGCCTATAATGATCATGACATTGTGCTCACCACTGTGGGAGATATAAAAATGAATATTGCCCTGTCTCCACCTCATGGAATCCTAAAATAGAGGTGGGAAGATAATAATAATTATAATGTATATGACATTGTTGAGCCTTATTATGTTGAAGATATTGTTACATTGTCTTATTTTCTCTCAAACAATTTGGGTAGGTATTATTATCCCCATTTTACTAACAAACAAGCTCAAGAAGAGTAAATAACTTACCAAAAGAGATTAATTTACCAAAAGATATTTATGCTATGACTCAAATTCATGCCTTTGATTCTAAACATTTTAACACTTAACTGAATTTCTATAAAGTATAAAGACTTAAAATGGTAAAACAAAAAAGATAAAAATTAATATATTCAAAAGTTCTTACAGTTTCCCACAGGGTGTCTGGCTGCTCCCTCTGAAGTATGCACCCCTTTCCAGTCATTTTGAGAATCCATAAAGGGAGGCAGTTTCATATGAGCTTGCAAATCACTCTATGGGCCCTAGACCTCAGGAGGCACCTTGCTGAGACTTGATGGAACATAAAGAGTTAGAACTAGACAGTGAAAGAGCGGGAGTCCCACCCATTCTGACTGATAAGGTCCCTTAGTAGAAGCTCCAGGACTCTTAGCAAATTTCAGCAACCATTATTTTTTCATTGTCTGTCTTTGATATTTAGAATCATAAGCACCTGGGACTGTGGGAGACACAGAGTTTTGCCACCCAAGTACCCTTTGCTGCTAAGCTCAGAAGAAGGAAAGAGGCTATACCACAAAAGAGCACCAAGACCAACCTGGCATGTACCAGCAGGATCCAGGAGAGGATGTGTGAGACTGAATTCTCAGAGTCTTGATCAAGGAGGCTGGGACACAGCAAATAGTGTGTTGACTGGGAATTGTTTTTCTGAGATATGCAATTTAATATTCTGGAGAGGACCCCAAGAGATCATACAAACTGACTACTATCATGGCTCTCAAAAGTATGGAAAATGCATTGGGCATACTAAGTGTGAAGTGAACATGCCAGCACTTCCATGATAGATGATGCACAAAAGGATTAAGAGACTCAGGGAAGTAGGAATGCTTGAATGGATATACTATTATATATATGACCAGAAGATAATTGTTCATAGCAAAGCCCAGAGGACACACCATTTTTCAAGCTATAAGGAATGTACTACCAAGAAGAATAAAATACTTGGTGGTGGCTCCTCTCTGTAGGCCAGGGCTGATGGCAGGAGATACCATCATAGAACTGGACTTACTGATAGCAAAGGGAATAATAGGACTCCAAACCATAAAGTCCAGGTTGTAGCTTTTAACTGCCGGAAGCCAGAGGCTTATAATTAATACAGGAACCAGCAAGGTTGAGTGAGAATCTAGAGTGTCTAGCTCAGAAAACAGCATCCAAAAGGGCAAAAATAATAGATGGTGAGAAGGGCACTACCGGAAAAAAAAAAATGTTACTTTTTCTGTACAGACAGAAAAAGTCAAGACAGATGGCTGAGTGGCTAAGGGCACTCACCCCAGTAAAGAGGAACACTTCTTGCCCAGTTTCTGGACCTGAGTCAGTTTTCAGATCCAGAACCCACTCATTGAAGATGTGATGAGTCCCCACGAGTAAGGACCATGCTACACCATTAAGAAGAAAGCCCAATACCTGGTGAGCCTCTTGAAGTTCTAGAGACAGCATATCCCACATCTAGGGTTACTCTGCCAGCCCATATACTGGGTGATAGAAAAGGCTACAAGACTTTTGTATGGTCCAGAAAATAAAAGGACTCTACAGCATATTCAGGCTATAGTATAAGTATCCCTGTCATGTGGGCCATATGATCTGGCAGTCACTATGGTGTTGAAAGTATCAGTGTCTCAGTCCATTTGTGCTGCTATAATAGAATAACACAGATTTGGTAATTCATAAAGAGCAGAAATTTATTTTCTTACAGTTCTGATGGCTGGGAATCTAAGATCAAGGTGCCAGCAGGTTCAGTTGTCTGGTGAGGCCTGCTCCCTCCTTCCAAGATGGCACCTTGTTGCCACATCCACTGGAGGGGAGGAATACCATTTCCTCACATGGTAGAAGGGCAAGATAGCCAAACACCACATAAAGAAGCCTCTTTTATAAAGGCTGTAATCCCATTCATGAGGGAGCAGCCTACATAATAATCCCTTAAAGGCCCTACCTCTTAATACCATCACACAAGCCATGGAGTTTCAACACCTGAATTTTGGAAGGGATATATTTAAAGCATAGCAATCAGTAATGGGAAAAGATGCCATGCAGAATTTATGGCAAGTCTCAGCAGAAGAATTACACTACAGAGTACTACAGGTGTTAATCCCTCGGTCTCAGTGTCTGCTTCCAGACAACCCAACCTGTGATTGGGGTCCATGGAATTCTTCCAACATTGCACATGACCAGAATGCAATACAGAAAGAAATTGGGTAAAAATATAAACTTGATAGGAAGCATAGATTGGGTCTATCTACATGATGTTATTTTAAGAAGGGCAATTACCCTCACTAGCAGGCTACTCATTATCTCCCCATGAAAAATGTTCCGAAGTATACTATCAATATCCACTCCGTGTACTTTTCATAGGAGGAAGCCACTGTTCTTTATCTTTCCAAAGTCATGTAAGACTCAACATTCAAGTACCAGTGCAAAGTCTGATCTTTATATTCACTGATGAAGACCATCAAGGAACCACATAATCATAGCATGCTGGACATGGGAAAGACTTTGCCATTCTGGTAGAGTTTGATGCACACAGTGGAGCCTTCAAATGCCTGATCATTGTTTTCCTGCCTTCCTCTGGGACTATGGCATGGGATCTAAGGAGAAGTCTGCCTTTCCCAGAAAGGTTTCCTCCCCAATAAAAAGATTCACAAGAAAGCAACCCCTCATCTTCTGTGATCTTTTTGATGTCATATTGTCTATTCTTGATGCCTAGAACTATGGTAGCCACCTGCAACCATAAAGAGAGACATCAGGAACACGATACAACACAGTAAGACAAAAGGGTCTGTGTCCTTTGTTACATCATTGAGCTGTTGAACTAATCCCTCAAACAACCCTGAGTCCAAAGTTTTTTATTTTTATATAACATTCCCTTATTTTTAAAGACTTTTTTATATGGGTATTCTGATTTGCAGCCAAAAGCTGCTATATTAGGGATTATCTAATCCAGTATCTGTGTTTCACAGATACAGAAACTAGGACTCTGAGTAAATAACTTGCTCTACAGTTTGACTAAGTATCAGAGCTGCAACTCAAATGCTAGTGTCCTGATTCTTGCACTAAAGCACTTTCCACCAACCCTTATAGAACACTCTAGCTATAATCAAAAGACAGTAATAAGGCCAGAAAGAGGCCTGGCAGGCTCTGAGGAGAAGCCACTTCAGGCACTCGGGGAGAAGAGGGCTCCTGCCAGTGAATACAGACCAACAGGACAGGATCCTAATCAATTGTGAATGACTCTTCTGCCTTGTTCCTGACCTTGTGTCCCCAGAAAGCCAATTAAAAATAAGCATTGACCATGTCACTGTCCTAGATACACAAAAATAACATTACTGTACATGACCAAAAGTGAACCAGATTCTCTGAATTTTTTTCCAACTTCCAAAAATAGTTAGGACTCCCTGCCAAAGAGAGTGGGGCTTGAATTCCCATGAAAAAAAAAAAAAAAATCAGTCCACAGCATTTGCTCCAGAGTAGAAATAATTAAATACACACTGAAGAATGGAATTCTCAGTGCTCTCTCACCCCATCAGCCTGTTTTCTGAAAGTAAACAAAAAAAAATATTTTCCAATAATGTGGCAACTACAATGTAATGAAGAAAGCACTAGACCTGGAACCAGGAAAACTGGATTCTAGTCTGTAAGAAACATTTGTTATTCACTTTAGTATCCCAGCATCTGACCCTTTCTTTACTGGTTTGAAGAATCCCTCATCTTAAAATATAGAACCCATCTTTCATTGTATAAGCTTAAATGGTCAGATACTTATTTCTCCCAGCTTCCCTTGCAGCTAGAATTTGGGCACATGGCCTAAACTCCACTGCAATGGCTAATTGTGTGTCAACCTGACTGAATGACAGGTGCCAAGATACTTAGTCAAATGTTATTCTAGGTGTGTCTGCAAGGGCATTTCTGGGTAAGATTAACATTCAAATCAGTAGACAGAGTAAAGCAGATTGCCCTCCCCAGGATGAGTGGGTCTCATCCAATCCATTAAAGGCTTGAACAGAACAAAAAGATAAGGTAAGACAGAATTCACTCTGCCTGACTTTTAACTGGAACATTAGTTTTGTCCTGTCTTCTGACTCAGACTGGAACTTATACTATAAACTCTCCTGGTTCTCAGGCCTTCAGCTTTGAACTGAAACTATACCATCAGCTCTCCTGGGTCTCCAGCTTACCCACTGCAGATTCTGGGACTTCTTGGCCTCCATAACCATGTGGGCCAATTCTTTACTTAATGTGTGTGCATACACATATACATATGTAATTCCTACTGGTTCTGTTTCTCTGGAAAACTTTATCCTCAAAAGTACTATCCTCAGATTGTGAACAGAAAGCTAGTGTGGCAAAGAAAGATCCAGAGAGAGTGGGCTTTGCAAAGAGGGGAGGGGAAACAGAGTTGATTAGATACTCCTAGCTGAGGTTGGACCTGGAATCACAGGAAACAATCCTGCGGCTTTACAGAAAAGACAAGGGGTATGAGGCTTTTGTTTTCTCTCTCAGTGCTGAGGCACTAGGCGTTACAGATCCACAAGTCAGTTTTGACCCTTGGCCAGACAGGAAGCCCCATGAGGAGAGAACCTTCATTGGCCTGTTCATTACCATCTCCCCAGCACCTAGCTCAGTGCCTGGAGCCTAGCACCTGCTCATAGTATCTGTTGGATGAATGAAGTCTACTGTATCTGCATACACATCAGCCATTTCTTGAAAATAGGATAGTTTTGAGATTTTTATGCTCGCCAAATGAAACCTCCCTCAGTATAGGAATATTAAACAAACCTGAGGCTAACAGAAGCATAATAATAACTGAAAATAATAATCAAAGAGGTTTGGATTTGGGCTTAACTTTAGGCTTGACATTCATTGGAAGAAGTCACAATGTTGAATATTTTCTAATGGTAAAGACTCTAGGGATTGACGCTGTGGCTGGGAAAGTGACATCCTCCAGCCATGTACATTCTCATACCTCATGCCAAGATGAACTGAGATCGAAAGTGACAAGACCTACCTGAACCACCTCTAACCAAATACTCTCAGCAGGGGCTCAACTCTCGTTCCAGTCTTGCTTGTGACATTTTGCTGTTGCCATTAAAGGGTGAGAGGATGATCCAGGGAGCAAGCAGATTCCCTTTTTACTATTTAGCTTATAACCAAATCTCTAACTCTTTAATTATTTTCTTGATGCATTTATTACAAGAGAGCTTTAGTTCAAAGGTAGCAGAAGCTTGAAAGTTAGGTTTGTACAAAAATTTAAAAAGCGGCTTGTTTTGACAGAATTATCTATATTTCTTCAGACCAGCACGTGGGTGTGGTAGTAGAAAAGGCAGGGCATCAACAGTCCTTTATTAGAACAGAAACTTCTCTAGGCTGATTCTGTGTGTCCTAATAGGCTTCAGTATATGACAGAAACAAGAGCTAACACCTGCAAATATTTATTATGTGCCAGTCACTGTCCTAAGCACTTGACCTGTATTAACTGACAGAATCCTCACAAATCCCTGTGAGGTATGTGCCATCATACCTATTTTACAGATGAGGAAAGGCAGATACAGAGAAGTAACTAACTTGCCCAAGTTCACACAGCTAGGAGGGGAGGAACCCAAATTTGAACCCAAACGCCTGGCTCGAGTCTGTGCTCTTAACTGTGGTCAACATGAACACTAGCTGACAAACCCCACGCTGCCTGGCATAGATTCCATGGTGTATACTGGCAACAGAGGAACCAGAGCTAAGCACCAATGGGTAAAGAAGGAGCTGAGGAACAGAGAGCAAGTTTAAGGTATTTTTTAAAAACACACACACATACGCATGTGCATGTGTCGTTATAATAGAACGATTTATATTCCTTTGGGCATATACCCAGCAATGGGATTGCTGAGTCGAATGATATTTCTATCTTTAGATCTCCAAGGAATTGCCACACTGTCTTCAACAATGGTTGAACTAATTTACACTCCCACCAGGAATGTACAGGGGTTCCTTTTTCTCCACAACCTCACCAGCATGTGTTATTTTTTTACTTTTTAATAATAGCCATTCTGACTGGTGTGAGATGGTATCTCACTGTGGTTTTGATTTGCATTTTTCTACATGCCTGTGTATGTTCATTGCATCACTATTCACAATAGTAAAGATATGGGATCAACCTAAATGCCCATCAGTACTAGACCAGATAAAGAAAATGTGGTATATTTACACCATGGAATGGACATGGATGCAGCTGGAGACCATTATCCTTAGCAAACTAATGCAAGAACAGAAAACCAAATACTGCATGTTCTCACTTGTAAGTGGGAGCTAAATGATGAGAACACATGAACATATAGAGGGGAACAACACACACTGGGGCCCATTAGAGGGTGAAGGATGGGAAGAGAGAGAGGATCTAATGGGTGCTAGGCTTAATACCTGGATAATGAAATAATCTGCACAACAAACCCCCATGACACATGATTGCCTAAGTAACAAACCTTCACATGTACCCCGAACTTAAAAGTTTAAAACAAATTGTCTTTATTATTTCTGACTATAAAAATAATATGCTCGTTGGAGAAAATATAGAAAATACTCAAAAAAGTATAAAAAATCAAAATCAAAAATCTCACCTGAGTTTGTCTTTTACCCCAACCCACGGGTCTCATTCATTCATTTGCTCACCTCTTCTACCACTAATTGACTATCCATTTGCCAAGTTTCATGTATGGCTCTGTGGAACAAGTAATATTGTACAGTTCACATAAACTAACCCGGCTTGATTAGTTTAGAAGAAGTAATAAAGGATATGTAAGAATGTCTTATCCATACTTCAAGGCAAGCTGTAATTAAAAGTAATACAAAAGAGGATGTTTAGGGCAGCGAAACAATTCTGTCTGATGCTGGAATTGTGGATGCATATCATCATACATTTATCCAGACCTATAGAATGTACAACACCAAAAGTGAACCGTAGGGTAAACTATGGATTTCGGTGACAATCATGTGTCACTGTAGTAGGTTCATCAGTTGCAACAAATGTACTACCGGGTGCAGGATGTCGATGGTGGGGAAGGCTCTGCTTATGTGTGTATACAGGCAGGACACATATGGGAAATCTCTGTACTTTCTGCTCAATTTTGCTGTGATCCTTAGACCGTTCTAAAAGATAAAGTCTCTTTAAACCAAAAAAAAAGTTCTTTTTTAAGTAATAGAAAGTTAAAATAGTGGTTTGTGAGTGTTTACCGTGGGCCACACAGAGTTCTAAAAAATTCTACATAATTAACTCATTCAATCCTTACAACAGATTGAGGTGAGACTATATTTAAGTCCCCCTTTTATAGATGAGTGAACCAATATGCAAAGAAGCTAACTAACTAACCGAAAGTCACGCAGAGAATGTGGTAAAGCCCGAATCCCAACCTGAACAGTGAGCTCAAAAGCCTCACTCCTAATCCTGTCTCCTCAGCCTCTGTGGAGGTTTAGGACAACTAAGGATGGAGGGATCCCTCAGGCGAGGGAAGGTGGGGTGGGAAGTGGAATCTCCAGTGGGGAGGGGGTGGGGGAGCATCTGAGGTGGATGAAGAGTGAGCAGTAGTCCTCCTTTCCTGTTCCTGAAGCAATACAGAGCCTTGCAATAGCTTGCGTTGGAGTGTGAACTGGGGCAGAACGCTAGATTTTGGGTCACTGGGCCCTTCCCTGAAAGAATAGTAACCTCTGAAGTGTGCCCCTCACTGCTAAGTGCTGTAGATCCGTTGTGTCTTCAAGCCAGAGTTGGAGATGTCTGTGTTCAGTTGGTCACCTCATCCCGCACCCTCCTCTTCCTTCCCCTCACAGCCCTATCTCAAATCACTTCCCAGCAATGACTTGCCCTTCTCCCTCCAGGGCTGTCCCTGCATTCCCCACACCCTCCCGGCTGGCACCTCTGCCCAGGCTGTGGTTTGGCCCCGGAGGTCTGGACTGGACACAGACAGCCTGAGCTGAACCTCAAGGAACAGGAAAGTTCAGTGTTTGCCCGAGGCACAACGAGTTATTCAGCAGTCAGTAACTCTCGCTCCTTAGCACTCCATCCCCCTGCAGAGACCTTCTCAGGGGACGTGGGGACATTTAGGCCTGTTGAAGAGACTAGCCTCCATCGGCCTGCTTTCTTCCCTCACACTTCCTTCAAGGGGCTTTAGCAAGATTTATTTCTGACAGAAATGTCTTTCTGTAGACTTGTAAACATTCAGTCACTTCACAAGTTTGCTTAAAACTGTACCAAACTGTATTTTATTCCATTTTCAAAAATGATCTAGGCCGGGCGCGGTGACCCAAGCCTGTAATCCCAGCACTTTGGGAGGCCGAGGCGGGCGGATCACGAGGTCAGGAGATCGAGACCACCCTGGCTAATCCGGTGAAACCTCACCTCTACTAAAAATACAAAAAAATTAGCCGGGCGTGGTGGCGGGCGCCTGTAGTCCCAGCTACTAGGACAGGCTGAGGCAGGAGAATGGCGTGAACCCAGGAGGCGGAGCTTGCAGTGAGCCGAGATCGCGCCACTGCACTCCAGCCTGGGCGACAGAGAAAGACTCTGTCTCAAAAAAAACAAAAAAAAAAGATCTGTGGTAGCCTGACTTCAAAGATGGCTGCCATCAATTGCTGCCCTCTTGTAGATACATGCCACTCTTCCATGGAGAGGAGGGGCTGCTCCTGCACACCCTTGAAGCTCAGCTGACCGGTTACTACTGTCAACAGAAGATACTGTGGAAGTGACATTGTGCCAGCTCCAGGCCCTGGTCTTTAAGAGGACTGGCAGTTTCCACTTCTTGCCTCTTGGATCCCTGAGAGACACGGAAGAAATCCAGCCACTGTACTGGAAAGAGGCCACGTGGAGGAACACAGACGGATCATGCATGTGCATGAAGAAGCCATGTTGAATGTCCAGCCAGTGAAGCTTCCGGATGGCTCAGCCCCAGACTCCCAAACAAGAACTACTGAGCTCAGCTCATTCAACCCACAGAACCATGAAAAACAATAATATATTATTAAGTCACCATGTTTTGGATTTTTTTTATGTAGCAAATAACTAAATTATGATCATTCACTTTAACCCACTAATTCTAGGAATCTAGAAAATAATCTGAAATATAATCCAATATTCATGAATAAAGATACCTAATACATATCATTGTTGATCACCTTAAAAAAAGGGAAAAAACATAGGGCAATAGTTAAGTAAATTGTACATATGATCTATTGTGTAACATTTAAGTAACGTAAATAATGCTAAGGCCGGGCGGTGGCTTACGCCTGTAATCCCAGCACTTTGGGAGGCCAAGGTGGGTGGATCACCTAAGGTCGGGAGTTTGAGACCAGCCTGACCAACATGGAGAAACCTCATCTCTACTAAAAATACAAAATTACCTGGGCATGGTGGTGCATGCCTGTAATCCCAGCTACTCGGGAGGCTGAGGCAGGAGAATCGCTTGAACCTGGGAGGTGGAGGTTGCGGTGAGCCAAGATCATGCCATTGCACTCCAGCCTGGCAACAAGAGCAAAACTCCATCTCAAATAATAATACTTAAGAAGAATCTTTAATATCATAAAAATGCTTTTGACTTTTTAAAAAGAAAGAAAAGGAGTCACCAAATTATGAATTGTAGATGATCTCTACCACATAATATACATACAAGTAGAGATGATTGGAAGTGTATTTGCTAATGTTATCAGCATTTTTAACTGGTGGTAAGATAAGATTGTTATTTTCTTCTTTATAGTTTTCTGGGCTTTTCTAAGTTTTCTAGAACAGGACTGTGTTTTTAGATTTCTTATCATAAAAGTAATACATGCCCATTATTTTTAAAAATTCAGACAATTCAAAAGGGCAGAAAGGTAAAGTGATAGTCAACCCAAGCCTATCATTATAGAGATAACCACTGTCAACATTTGAATGTTAACATTTAGAATTTAACATTAATATAAATGTGCATTTTTTAATGTTAGGATACTATATTATTTTATATTCTGATTTTTGTACCTGTTTTATAATCAAAAGAAAATACATCTTAATGTATTTTAAAATTAAAATACATTTTAATTGTAACTTTTCTCAAAACATCTCATTGCCTTTTATCCCTCCTCTCATATAAAGTTTGCAGAGATGTGTGTATAGGCACAAAAAATGCAACCACAGGAACATACACACCATACTTCAAAATGTATTACACAGTATAACAACTCTGCCTCTAAGCAGTAATTCATATATTAGGAAAGTTGATATTTAGCAAATTACAGAAAAAGCTTTCTGGTACTCCCTTTCCTCTTATGATAGCTGGCCTGCCAGAAAGGAATCCTTGAACCTGAGCTCCCAGCCGGGGCCTGTAAGGCCTGGTAAGCATAACGGTAACAGGCAGGGCTCTGAGCCAGCCTGCCTGAGTTGGAATCCTCCTTTACTGGTTCTCTAACCTTGGGCAAATGACTGTAAGCTTCCATTTCCTTATCTAAAAAAACAGGTAATTCTACTAACAACCTCAAAAGGATGTTGTACAGATCGACTTGGGCAGTCTATATGATGAGCTTAGCATATTCAGTTAATGTCTAGGTGGTAACAATGTCATTATTCTTTCCAGAAAAGGCTGTCACATTTGTTTTGGCATGAACCCCACCCAGACAACCAGCATTTAGTCCTTGCACATATTCTTGTATTAAAATACTTGAAGTTAGGAAAAAGAAAAAAAAAATCAGTAGCCACTATACGGTATATAGTACTGTACCACAGTACAGTATAACATCATAATAAATAATGTTCTACAGTCTATTAATATCCCATGATAAGTATTAACAAAGTTTGGAAATGGAAAAAAAAGATTAGCATTTAGGTTTGTACCCATTTTGTCAGGCATTAGATATAATAGCAGCAAGAACAGGAGGACAAGGGAAGAAATGAAGGGAGGCTCTGATGTTTGCATACTTTCCATATGCCAAGCAGCATGCTCAGGGCAGCTGCAGAACTGAGTCCTCCCTATAAGCACTATTACCCCTGTTTTACAAATGAAGAAACTGGGGCTTAAAGAAATTAAGTAACTTGCTTAAGGACATACAAATTGTCAAATAAACTGAACCAGGATTTGAAGCTAGTGTGTTTGATTCCAAACCTCTGAGCTCAACCATAAGGACAATCTCCCTAACAATTCCATAAAGTAGGTATTACCTTCAACATGACCCAAGTTAACACCTCAGGGGGTTTCCATGTTGGAATTGTCAGTTCATTCCCTTGTACCCCACATATAATTATTTCCCTGCTCAGAAGCTGATTTCATTGCTACTCGTTAAAATTACGTGGACAAGATTTTTCAACATACCAATCCTTTCCACAGAGATTCTAATGCATTAAGTCTAGTGGCCAAGGGCCCATGGGGTGTAAGGAGCCAGCATGAAGCAGCACTGGCCTCCATGGTGCTGAGGCACCCACTGCTTCCAACGACACTCAAGTAGTTTCCCCAGCCCTTTGCCTCCCCAGGGATTCTTTGTCTATCCACCAGCACCTACAGCTCTGGTCCTAGGTCTGCTCTCGTTCTCACCCTCGCTGACTCTGCTCTGTCACCAGTGACCTTAAGTCACTTTCCTGAATGGTCCACCCACCCTCCTCCCCGTCTCAAAGCTTCCTAGAAGGCTTTAGTGAAAGCGTGTTCCATTCCTTTGTTTCAATGAGCTTGGGAAACCACTCCTTCAGTGATTTAAACAATAGAAAGGAAAACAAAAAAGAAAACAAAGGGACTTCCAAAAATCAAACACTTGTTATTCCTAGGAACCTACCCTATCAGTGAATTTTAAGAATAAATGAAGGAAAACTTAAGATACCCCTGCCCCCCAAATGCCTGGCAGACATTTGTGCTGGCTTTTGAAGAGTGCGTTCTGGAGAGAGGGTCATTCTGTATCTTGGAGGTTGGCTGGCCCTGAGGAGCTGAGGCTTCTGTTTTCTAAAAGTTACATTACACTTGGTCTGTGGGAGACTTGTATTATGTGGGTCTTTTTGCTCAGAATTCAGTTCCTTAAAATCTCAAGCACTTTAACTGCTAGAAGGGAAAACCTCACTGATTTGTTCACTGGTAAAACCACATTAAAATGTAGCCCCCCACTGATGTATCTAGGGTTTTTGCTTAAAATCATGTGCCAGCTATTTCTATTGACTACTCCCTTGTGTGTTCTATATTCACATATGGAATACAATTCTGAAAATATTAACTTCTTTTGACCTATTTAAGTCCTCAACTTCCCATTTTGGTTGTTTATCGCCACCTCAAATAGCTCACAGAGGCATCAATCAATGCAAAACTTTTACTACTTATAACTGATAAACCCACAGAAAAGGGCTTTTATTTGGGTTGAATTGATGGTACTCTCTATCGCTTCTCGGCCTTTTGGCTAAGATCAAGTGTGAATTGATGGTACTCTCTTCCTATCTCTGACAGTTGAATGTCAATGTGGCCACAAGGAAAGCTTTAAATAGTTCAACCTTCAGCTCTGTCTCTGATGGGAACCAGGAATAAGAACAATGATCTTGTCTGAACAACCTGAAACTGATTCCAGACTCTACAGAACATTTTTGTAGTCTTACATTCCAGAAGAATGCAAGACTTTAAGCAGAATATAAGAACTGAAACCATGGTATTGCTGTTCAGGCTCCTCTTAAAAGGGCTTTGGCCCAGTTCATCTGCACCTCATCACTAATTTACCTTTTGCTGCAGCAGAGACAGAGAGAGAAATGCAC
Organism: Symphalangus syndactylus; assembly: GCF_028878055.3. NCBI lineage: Eukaryota > Metazoa > Chordata > Mammalia > Primates > Hylobatidae > Symphalangus > Symphalangus syndactylus. The sequence goes on along the minus strand of NC_072440.2, from coordinate 42,996,906 downwards.
AAGGACCAAATCTCAGAGGGGACCTCCTGAGCCAAATGGATGGGCCTTCACCTGCTGTTTATGAAAAAGCAGTCCCAGACTAAGCCAGAATTATGAACAAATTGTTCCAGCAACACAAGGCTGCTTTTCTCCTAAAGTGGCCCTAAAAAGAATACATAGAAAAATATGGGTCAAACAGGACTTCAGAAAGTTATTAAATGCAGCAAAAGCACTAAAAATTAGTTAACTAGTCACTTAGGGGTAACTTACTGATTTGAAAACAATGTGACTGAAAACTCTGAAATCCTCAAACTTTTTAGCTATTAAAAATCACCTATAACATTGTGTATGAATTGTAATTCATTAACATCTTCTGGAGAAGACAGAATAAGACAAATGTGTTATGCTAAGATTTACAGATAAAATGGAATAAATTGGAATCAGAATAAGCAAACCAAGAGGTAGACCAGGTCATTGTATCATTTAAATACACTTGTTTAAAACTCCTCCATGGATATGGATATATCTATCTGTACACAATTTTTTCTGGGTTAGTAATATGAATAATGATTATGTTTAGTTTTTATGTTATGCTCAGTTAAGCTTATTAATCATATGCAAGTGACAGTTTAACATAACAAGTGTTACCTAGTCAGGGAAGGTATAAACCAGTTTAATTTTTTCTATATTTTTTATATTAAAAACCTAATATGTCACTTAAAAATTAAATATCACCCATTCCATTTTTCCAAAAATTAAGAGTTCAAAACCATCTTACTAAAGTCAGAGCTAGTAGAAAAATATTATGCAAGACATTTTCTAGAAATCTAGATTTTTTCCCATTAGCATTTTTATTTCACTATCGATTAATGATGAGATTTAAATTAGTTTTGTCTATGTTTCTGTTCTAGTTGAAAAAAAAGTTTTGAAATTACAAAGAAAAATAAAAAGCACCTCAAGACCCACCAGAATAGGAAGTTTTATCAACACTAAAAAGTTGTCATATGATCATATTTTAGTTAGAACTGTGGTTAGGGGGCATCCAGGCATAGTGGCTCATGCCTGTAGTCCTAGCGCTTTGGGAGGCGAGGCAGGAGAATCAGGTGAGGTCAGGAGTTCGAGAGCAGCCTGGCCAACATGACAAAACCCCCATCCTACTAAAAATATAAAAATTAGCTGGGCATAGTGGCACACACCTGTAATCTCAGCTACTTGGGAGGCTGAGGCAGGAGAGTCCCATGAACCCGGGAGGCAGAGGTTGCAGTGAGTCAACTTTGCATCACTGCACTCCAGCCTGGGCAACAGAACAAGGCTCTGTCTCAAAAACAAAACAAAACAAAAAAAAAAACCCTATAATCCAGAACTGTGGTTAGGGGGATGGAAATCTAGTTTCATAAACTACTGAAAATTTTGAGTATAGTATACTGTTCCTCATAGATATGGGTACATTTGCATTTTTTTGTTCCTCACAAAGTATTACTGTTTCACTTTTTTCTATTGTCTAACCCCCAAGACCCTTGACTGAAGACCCAGCCAGCAGTTTGTGCTGGGTTTGAATTCACCATTAGCACCTGGGGTAACCTCAATCCACAGAACGTAAGAAGACAAGTGAGGCAATGTTTGTGGAGTCCAGTGGCTGAACCCGCTCTGCAACAGAAGAAATGCCCCAATTGTCTTTCCTAAGCGAAAATTGCCACGACTCCCCATAAACAATCAGTTGTCCATTGACTGTTATAAATAGACTTTAATACACAACCAGCTGTCTGAGGGAGAGTTTATAACTGTTGACCAAAGACACAGTAGGGAAGGGAAATGAGAGATTTCCACATAGCAGGAGAATGACTTGTCTGCAGTCTGCAGTGAATGAGGTTGCACACAGATCTCCCATTTAAAATATGTCAGCATGCCCTGGACTCGAGTGAAAATTATGGCGACAGCACAATGGGCTTCATGGGGGAGTCTATTTCAACAGATACTGTATTCTTCTCTCATGGGCACCCTTGAATTCAGGATTGTGAAATAAGTGGCAGTTACCAGCAGACGTTCTGTAAGTGCTGGTCACAGGAGATATTTTCGATGATACAGAGCAAGATGCACTACTTTAACTGTGATAAGAACTAATCCCTTACCCCATTTCTTCTCCATTTCCTGTTGTTTCCCTTTATCTTTTCCAGGATGACTCTCCTTCTTGCACAACCTCGTTGACAACCACTCTCTATGAAAGAGTGTTCCCGAGCATCTTATTTTAACCAGAACCAGTCCCTGGGGTGAGGTGGTATCTCGAAAATCTGATCAGGTGTGGCAGAGAACAGGGCTCTGGGCAGCCAGCCATGGCCACAGGCCTCTCTGTACTGAGGCAGATCCACCCACGGCTGCTCTGAGTTCTGACCAGCCAGCCAGAGACAACCGGATGTGGTGGAGGTTGAAGGTGGATGCAGGTATTGTCACAAAGCTCAATAAGACTAAACAAGGAAGGATAACATGCGTGAGAGACACAAATGTGGGAATAAAGACAGCAGCACAAAAGAAAGGCATAGGGGAGCAGGCATCCATCGGGAAAGATTCAGCAGAATGTTTCTTCACTCAGTAAAATAAATAGAGATGAAGAAAAGAAAAGGTCATATTTTGATAGAAACTAGTACGTTTAGTGGCCGGGCACAGTGCCTCACGTCTATAATCCCAGCACTTTGGGAGGCTGAGGCAGGAGGATCACCTAGCCAACATGGTAAAACTGCATCTCTACTAAAAATACAAAAATTAGCCAGGCATGGTGACACATGCCTGTAATACCAGCTACTCAGGAAGCTGAGGCAGGAGAATCGCTTGAACCCAGGAGGCAGAGGTTGCAGTGAGCCGAGATCACACTACTGCACTCCAGCCTGGGGAACAGAGTGAGACTCTCTCAAAAAAAGAGAGAAAGAAAAGAGAAAGAGCACGTTTAGTGCATTTTAAAAATGTTATCTTTTCCAGAACTGTGTGAAATATGATTTGGGACACTGAAAAATTTCAAATGCATTCTTAGTTTGATTCCCATACCTTAAGTTTTAAAGCTATGATAAATTTTCTTTTTTTTTTTTTTTTCTTCGAGACGGAGTCTCACTCTGTCACCCAGGCTGGAGTGCAATGGCGCGATCTCGGCTCACTGCAACCTCCGCCTCCTGGGTTCAAGCGATTCTCCTGCCTCAGCCTCCCGAGTAGCTGGGATTACAGGTTCACACCATCACACCCAGCTAAATTTTTGTATTTTTAGTAGAGATGGGGTTTCACTATGTTGGCCAGACTGATCTCGAACTCCTGACCTTGTGATCTGCCCACCTCAGCCTCCCAAAGTGCTGGGATTATAAGTGTGAGCCACCACGCCTAGCCTAAATTTTCTTTTAAAAATTTACTTCCAAGATAAAATTTACTTCCAAGATAAAAATACGCCTATCATGATTGCGTTTGAACTATCCAGAGTTAACACCCATCCTATGATCTCAGTTTACCCTTAAATTAACATAAGTGAGAAAATTCATTATTCCAGTTCAAATTAGAGAATGTCTTTTTTTTCCTTCTGGCCAAGAGACATGCAATTTAATGCCAGGGCCTAGTTTTAAGAATTAGAATTCTTCTATTTTAAAGATGGAAAAATTGTAAACTGAGTAGGTAATGTTTCTCTGGAGATGTATATAGAAGCATTTGAGATTTCTCCTACTAGGAATCTGTAGATGGCTACTTTTTACCTCAATAAACCACTGTTCCTCGGTTTCCTCTTTTGTAAGACAGCACCTTCCTGATAGTAAGAGCATAGAAGAATGCCTTGCACCAGGCACTCAATAGTGTAACCTATTACAAATTAATTCACTTTAAAGCTTCCTATTGCTTTTTCCTTCCAGGATAACTTTCATTGAAATATAATATACCTGCAGACATGCACGTAAGTATACAGTTAATTTTCACAAACTGAACACACCCTTGAGGCCTCTTCCCAGATTAAGAGTCAGAACCATCCCTCACACTTAAGAGCTCCTTTTACACTTGCACCCCACACCCTACCCTCAGCAAACAGTAATGTTAATCCAACAACATTTGCTTTGCCATTTGTAAAACATTTATTGTGGTAAAATATATCTAAAACTTAGAATCTTAACTTCTTTTTTTTTCTTTTTTTTTAGATGGAGTTGCTCTGTTGTCAGGCTGGAGTACCATGGCACAATCTTGGCTCACTGCAACCTCCGCCTCCTAGGTTCAAGTGATTCTCCTGCCTCAGCCTCCCAAGTAGCTGGGACTACAGGAGCGTGCCACCACGCCCAGCTAATTTTTGTATTTTTAGTAGAGACGGGGTTTCACCATGTTGGCCAGGATGGTCTCCATCTCAACCTAGTGATCCGCCTGCCTTGGCCTCTCAGAGTGCTGGGATTATAGGCAGGAGCCACCACTCCCAGCCCATCTTAACCACTTTTAAGTGTACAGTTCAGTAGAGTACTAAGTGTGATCCCATTGTTGTACAACCATCACCAGCATCCATCTCCAAAACTCTTTTCATCTCACGTAACTGAGACTCAGTACCCATTCAGCAATATCTCCCTATTCCTGTCTCCCTCTAGCTCCTGGCAACCACCATTTTACTTTGTCTATATGAATCTTACCACTCCGGATTCTTTAATATAAATGGAATTGAAGTGTTCGTCCTACTTTTGCCGATTTTTGTTCTCTACATAAGTAGAATTCTACAGCTATGTTTTACCCTGAATCTAGCTTCTTTCCCTCAACATGTCTGTGGGATTTATCAGTTCTTTAGAATTCTACTTTATTTCTCCTCGTTAAATAGTACTCTCCTGTGTGAGTATGCCACAATGTATTCTACTGGTGATGGGCATTTGGGTAGTTTTCAATTTGGGGTTTTTACATGTAGTGCTGCTATATCTTTTGGTAAAATATGTGGCTAGAAATGAAATTGCTAGAGCATAGGGTATGCATGTATTCAGCTTTAGTAGATATTCCCATTACTTTTTATTAATACATTCAAGTCACCAAAGAGAAGTGATCTTTCATATATGACTTATACAATCTCTTACATGAAGGAAAGCAATTTACATATTTGAATTCACATGATGCTGTGGACTCTGCCCAGAAGAGTAACACTGCCCACCCACTCAACTCCTCCCACTGCAAACCCCACACGCCAGCTCTATTGAACTTTCTCTGCTTAGCTGAACACCCCTCTACTTTTTCCTCCCTAGGCCATTGTGGGTGCTGCTTCACTCAGCCTGCACCCTCTTTCTACCTGGTTTGATGGCTGTTTGTCTCTCAGACCTCAGCCCCTTTGAGAACTAGTACCAAAGCACAAGGTATGCCTCCTCAAAATGCATGTCATCATGAGTTCATTCTTGTTGGAATGTAAGTCTGAAGATGAGGCTCTGGCATTCTCCTCTTGCCCAGGGCTTGCCACTTACTACCTCTGTCTCCATTTATCTTTTAGGAGTTGTCTACATATGCCGATTAAACCTATTTTGAGCCTCCATTCTGGGTTCCCATTGACATAAAACATGATGCTTAGAATATACACAAATCCAAACCACTTAGATCAGTATCAGCAACCAGGTTCAGTCCACTTTCCAATAGTTGTACATAACATTTTACTGTTCTAGATGATGTCAAGTCTAAGGACTCACTAGTATTTAATAACACCTAATTCAAACAGAACAAAAAACTGCCCAGTAGCTCCTTCCAAAGATTAATTACAATGATAGAAAACACTGAACTCTGAGTTGGTCTTCCATGTTGGACAAAAAACAATGCTCTGAATCTACATGGTTTCATTACAGAATGGGATGAGTAACATGGACTGATGCCATAAAAGTAATTCCAGTTAACAGTTCCATTTACACTAACAATAGTAACCTAGATTACCAAGAAATAATCCAAGTAGAAATTGCCATGGCTTAAATGAAATAAAAATGAGGGAACTCATTCAGATCTTTTTCTCCATTAAATGTAAAGTTATGTCATGTTCATGGGTGGGAAGATATAGACATTCAGACATTTTCCACGAGAAAAACGATTGAGTGTATGGTACACATTCTCTCAGAATCCTAAGTATACATTAAAACATAGGAATTAAGTTAATATGGACACGAAAATGAACAAAGATTAGTGGATTAGAATAGAATGTTAGAAGAAACCTATTAGGCTTAAGGAAATTTAACATGTGATTTAAAAAATAGTGCCCAAATCAAGGTGGGGGAAAGTTCAAATAGTCAATAAAAGGTTAGAACCGTGGGCTATTTAAAAAAAAAAAAAAAAAAAAAAAAGACCTGTATCAGATAAGAATGTATTTGACTGCAAGTAACCAAAAAACCAAACTAACAGTGGCCTAATTAAATAGAGATACAATTTCTCATAAATTAGAAGTCTCTGCTAGTGTTGGCCCACCTGCTCAATGATATTCTAAGGTGAGTTGACAGTCTACAGCCCACAGGCCAATCATTGCACTTTTGTACAACTCAAAAATGAAGAATGGTCTTTACCTATTTTAAATGGTTGGAAAAAAGAATATTTTGTGACAAGTTACATTAAGTTTAAATATTAGGGCCCATGAATAAAGTTTTATTGGAATACAAAGACGCTCATTTACATTTCCTCAATGGCCATTTCTATGCTTCAACACCAGAGTTGAGTAGACAGAGGTTGTATGGCCTACAAAGCCCAAGATGTTTACTATCTGGTCCTTTACAGAAAAAACTTGCCAATCCCTGCCCTAAGGAACCCGTACTCTTTCCAGCTTTGCCATCTTTGTTACATTGCCCCCAGTAATGTAGTGCTGTATTACTACAAACTAGGCCCTCAACTCCAAAGCAGAAGCCTTCCTGTAAACCCTGCAGACTCCCACTTACATTTGACTGGCCAGAGATTGGCACTGCTAGGCCTAGACACAAGTAGCCTGGGCACCTCCGGCTCTCCCCACCCAGAAGTACTAATGTATAAATAAGACCATGAACACAAAGACTACAAGAGGCAGAGTGTGTATGATCTTTTTATGGGGATGACCAAATATGAAACCTAGAACCAATGAAGTCAGAGATTGACTTGTCCATATAATACCCCCATGTAGAAAAGAAACTTAAATGTATTTGTCACATTTTGTTATATTAAGAGTTTCTATAACACAAAAAAATGCTTGATAAACTCAAAGAATTCAACTGCCTAATTTGATATGTTCAAATTTTCATTTTTAAAGATGCAACTTAACAATGAAATGTTTCCCTTATCAAAAGGACTTGCCCTGTGTGGGGAAAATGGTCTCACAGTTGAGGGAAATGTAAACTGGCATAGTATTTGGGGAGACCAAATTGCATCTGACATTTTCTTAGCAATTCTACTTGCATATAAGAATCTATATTCAAAGATGATCACAGACTGTAACAATGGGTAACTTTAAAATGCCCTCTTTGAATGTCCATCAATAAGGGAATCAGTTAAATGGGTATTGAACTATTTTAAATACTATATACAAGCTAATAATGCCCATGGGGAAAAAAAAGTGTTAGGATTTTGAAATGTCTCCACAACACCTTGTTAAGGAGCTATAGGGTCGTTTTAAGGCTGTGTTCATATACAAAGAAAGAAGTCTGGCAGAGCACACGTCACACCTGACAATCACTACCTTTGTTTAGGATTGGGGCTGGGAAGTCAGCTTCTCATATTGCATACGTTGCTATTAAACTTAAAAGCACAAACCACTTGCATAAATTTGTCAGAACTTCTGTTGCAGAGATATAAAGAAAGTAATCAAAAAAGAGAGTAGTTCATCCTTATTTCATGAAATCCAGCACACAGCCAAGACCGAGCTTGGGAAAGTCTAGAGCCAGGGATGGCTCTCTGCCTCCTTTATGCTCAGCCCTCACCCTGACCATCATTCTTACAGGGATACTCTGCAAGGTGCAGGCTAATGTGAAATACTAACGTCCACTGAGAAAGTCACATTTTAAAATTGTAAATTTAACTGATATACTCCTCCTCCCACTAGGACAGATAACATGTTACTGAGGTTCTGAGTGTCATCTAACTTTCAGTTTTTCTTCTGCCTGAAGAAATCTAGCAAGTAGTTTTGGTATTAATATCTGCGTTGGAGTACTTCCTTATATCTTACTTTGGACCTACGTTTTAGAACCTAAAACTAGGAGTCATTGAGTGAGTGCTGTAACGACTGAATATTTGTTTCAAAGTGCATTGCGTTGCTTCTTTCCTGTGATCCTTGACAATAGGATTTGAAATCCAACATCTGTCTACTCATTCTGATTCAGAGGCTCAAGGGTATTAAGTAATAGATATCCAACATAAGAGACCCACAACAATGGTACTATAGTTTTATTAAAGATAGTAGAAAAGCTAGTATCATCAAGTTCCTTAAATGATAGTGAGACAAACTTTCCATGAGGCCAGAGGCCCCCTCCAATCAGTCAAGCAACATCCTCCACTCTCAGGCTCCCATCTGACACCAGGTTGTGAAGGCCTTTGGGCCCTTTGCCCATGACTAGCCCAAGACAGAATGTTGTCTTCCACAGAGTCCTCACTCACTCTAAAGAGGCCAGGAGTGTTAGGTGAGGAGGAATGTACATGCTGAGGCCAATTCTGGACCAGCCCCAGGCCAATGGTACAGAGAAGGATGATAGCAGCTGAATAGCTCAAAAGAGTCCGAAGCCAGCTTAACACCGGTAACAATTTTACTCCTACCCCAAGAGCTGACATGCGTCCAATTCCAGTTCCTCTTTCCCCACCTAAATGACCCCAGAGGTGGCACTAAGCCCAGCTCACTCACGATCTGGGACAGCCATAGTCAGACATCTCAATGGGCCCAGCTTCCCAGTAGGAGTGACTGAGCACAGCACTAGGGGCCCCTGCCCACATCAAAGAGAAGCATCTAAGAGGGGTTAACTGCCGTAATGCCATCCTTCTTGCTGTTCTTTGAGAAACAAACCAAATCCCACCTCCCTTCAAAGAGCTCTAGTTGCTATGAAAACTAATGCCACCCCCTACTAGTGTCCTGAGACTTAGGTGGCCCTGAGGCCAGTAGGAGGCTTTGGGGTATCTCAAGAGCAGCCACACTTCTCCACCAAGGAAGTGTTCACATAGTGCACACTCATCTTGTGTTTGTCATCCTGGACCATCAGGGAGAAGAGTCTGACCCTGGTGGGATGGCAGGTCTGGAAGAGCCAGGGACATGTAGGTACTCCCCTCTGCAGAAACACATGGCAGAATGGTGAGTGCCTCATAGCCACAGCCTCATACCTAAGGCCATCAGTAGACTTGTCGGGGATACATGGGAAGAGAGAAGGAGGGCCTGGGAAGAAGCTGCTGGATCAGGGCTGTTTCAGAACAATCTTTAGGAAGCTGATGTTGTTTCTTATGAACAAAGATAAGGGATAAGGTCACAGTGTGGGGAAGATGCTACACACTGCATCAGTGCTAGATTACGTAATTGCCAACTTCAATGGCTTCCTTGACTCAAAAGGAGCCAGGCCTAGAGAGTTGAGCACTTAGTGCTATCCCAATATGACCCCAGAAGAGAAAGAATGAGGTTCCATGTCTTACCTTACAGCACTCAGAGCTGGAATGACGGAGCTCACTGTTGAAGGCCGGGCAGGTCCTCTGTCAGTAAGGGAAGCTGAGAGTCTTGGGTGCAACCATACACTTGCCCCAGGCAGCTCTGTGAAGGTTTACCTTGTGATCCTGCAGATGGCAGAGCTTCTCTGCTGGAAACATATCCTGGCCATGGCCTATCTCCCGGTGATTCTGGCCCGGGATCCCCAGGATCAGCTGCTCCACATTAGGGATAAAGGGTTTCTGGACATAAGGCAAGTGAAACAGAGGTGGCTGTGTGTGGGACAAGGTCACAAACAGCAACACTACATCTCGTTTCCTTTTGATACTGGAACACTCATTCAAGCTGGCATCAGCAACATCAGTGGCTGGAATTTTTTTCTCTGCCAAGAGGTTGGGCACCACCTCCATCCAATATGTGAGTAAATAGTAGGTCTCCAATAATGACCCTCCCTCTGACTGGTAGGACGAAAAGATAATGGGGAAAGACCCCAAAAGGAATCTTTGGAGGCCCTTTCGATGGTCCTCAAACTCTAGAACAAGCTCAGTGGCATGGGGAACAATGGGCACCCAAGCCTATAGCTTTATCAAGGAAACCTGCAAGAAGGGAACTGCCTCAAAACAGAGAAGCCAGTAGCTGTGTAGGAACTGAGCCTGTAGGGAAAGAAGAGGGGAAGCTCCAGGAGGCCGCTATCATGGAAAGTCCCACCTCCCTTTCAGCTTCTTACTCTCCACTACCCAGCCTTGCAGGATAGGACAAAGACTTAGCAGTCTCAGCTTGTCAAAGCCAGTGCTTAGTCCACAGCAGCCAGGAATGGGCTGAGGTTCCTCAACTCCCATCACCCTACCCTGGAATTAAGGCAGAATGATTGCCCTTGTACTGAAAACCATTCCAGTCACCATAACCTAAGACAAGCCACTTGCCCTGTTGTATCCCCTAAAACACTGTAGTTGCCCAGCCTAGCAGCTGTGTACTTCACACTTTAGAGCATCCTTACACACAGAACTTTAGGGCATCAGCCATAAAGCTTAAAGACATCCTACATACCAAGCCTGCAGAGCTGAAACCAGGAAGCAGATTCCTTTTCTGCTATACCAGCTGAAGAGTATTCTGTCCCCAACTCCTTGCTCTACTCACAAGAGCCCTTAATATCTGTTGTCATTTACACCCCATTCCCTGACCAGCCCCACAAAATGCTGCCAGGCAGCTTCTGGATCACTCCTTCCCTGGCAAAGACCAGCGCTCCAGCTACTTACTTTTGAATGTGAGGGTAAAACCATGTTGCCTGGCAGAGAAGATCTCATTTATGTGGGAAGACAGCATCGGGTTGGGACAGTCAAACGTCTCTACTGAGCTCAAACACGTGCACCAAAGACCCAGAGCCAAGAGCCCAGGAATGAGCCAGGAGCTGCCACTTCTCCCACAGCGCCCCCCTCCATCGTACCTGCTCTCAGAAGCAGGCCTTCCCCTTCGCTGTCTTTAACTAGCCATCTGCCCAGGTGTAGGCCCTATTCTAACCCCCACAGCTTGAGGCTGATCACGCATTCAAGAGAAATTAACTTCAGGTGAGAGAAACTCCCACTCCCAGAACAACTTCAATACCTACTCCTGTTTACAGAATGGAGGTGCAAGAAGTGATCATACAGATTGTGTTTCTCAAACGCAAACTCAAAAACACAAGTACATAATTAGTGAATAGATGCACTTATGTGGAAGACATGCTCTGACAGACTGTGTTGGTCCAAATGCTGGAAACAAGGACAGGTGTGCACAGTTTGCAAGTTACAAGCACTCCATTTAACTCACCTTTGTGTTCTTAGACTTTAGCTAACATCAGAATCACCTAGAGCATTTGTTAAGACATAGATTGCTAGGCCCCATTCCCAGAGTTTCTGATTCAATAGGTCTTAAATGAGGTCCAAGAATTAACCTCTCGAGCAAGTTGCCAGGTGATGCTGATAATGCTGGTTCTGAGACCGCTTTGAAAATCACTCATCCACATTATTTATAGCATAACTAGTACATGGAAGATGCCCAATAAGTGTATTTTGATTCATTGATAATACACTATACCTAGTGTGTTTGTGGTTCTGAAATTTTTTTAAACAGAAACAAACAAACAAACAAAAAACTCCTTCAGGTTAAAAGGACGAAATTCACTAAATCTGAAAATACCAGATTCTCAGGTGGGAAGTACCCACATAAGAAAAGTAGCATTTGGGATTCATGCTCCCAACATTCTTTTGTTTTCTTTTCGGAGAGTACCAATCAAGATCTTCAAAAAATAACATATACGAGAAGCCAATATTGTCTTCTTCATGTTTCCTAACACTTAACAAATTACTCTGAGCATCTTATATATAAATACAGTGTAGGAATAATCTGTCAATTAAACATACAGAGTAAGGCATCCTTCATTAACAAATTAACCTGCATTTCACAATAATTTGCTTTTCTTAAAAGACCAAATCACATTGACACGTACAATATAAGTTTAGTTTCTCCACTTTGAGAGGCCGAGGTGGGTGGATCATAAGGTCAGCAGTTCGAGAGCAGCCTGACCAACATGGTGAAACCCCGTCTCTACTAAAAATACAAAAATTAGCCGGGCGTGGTAGTGTGCACCTGTAATCCCTGCTACTCAGGAGGCTGAGACAGGAGAATCACTTGAGCCCGGGAGGCAGAGGTTGCAGTGAGCCGAGATTGTGCCACTGCACTCCAGCCTAGGCAACAGAGTGAGACTCCGTCTCAAAAAAAAAAAAAAAAAGTTTAGTTTCTCTAAACTTGAGGTTTATTTATTCTCATTAAGAAATTCAATGTCCCAAATTATGTAAATAAGTATACCATAAGTAATGGTAATCAGAACAGTCCATCTTTAGAAAGCTTGCTGTGTAAATTCATTAGCTAATGTTAGTGAAACAAGCTTATGAGGTAGGTGTGATTATCCTTGTTTTGTGGATGGGGAAACTGAGGAAAAAGTAGGTAATGACCTGCCCATGGCAGGGCTGAGTCAGCTGTCTATGCAGAGTAGATTCTATGTTAAGACAATTCCTTTGGGCTTTTGTTCCTTAAAAATGAAGAAATACAAAGCAAAAGCAAAGGATAAAATAATTCAATTTAGAAAAACAAGCTTTGGTAAAAGCAAAAATAATAGGAATAGGTTTTTTTTTTTAAGTTGAGAACGGAATTCTTTAAAAGCTAATAATTTGTGTGCCTAAGGTTCCCACTAATTATCCCTACCTCGTCTGTGTTATTTTTTTAATCAATGAGAGGTTGATGATAACTCTCTTTTGAGCTTATATTCTTTGCTTTTTAATGAGCAGGTTCTTATGGAACCCCAATTAAATATGTAGTGAGCTTATGGAATTTCTAGCAAATGTGGCTTTCCTTTTTGTTTAGATAAATTAATCTCCAACTTCTCAGCAAGAGGAAAGGGGGCAGCTCTCATCTAATCCCCAGGCCTTCCCTAAATGGCTTCAAGTGTGAATGTGTTAAGTAAAATCCTTCATGAATTTGTAAATTGCTTTAAATAAAACCTCAATAATAATCTTGGATGAGAAGCTTGTTTTACTAATTTATAGCTAAGCAGCTGTTGTTTTGTTAGCATCTTCAGCTTCATTTACACAAGAAAATCTGAAAATGAATCATGCAGACAGGAGAGACCAGATTGCAGTCTACGGTAAACGTTTTTGTATGCTTGTCTCATAGGACATTGAAAAGTAAACACCGAAAAAGACCATTCATCAACCATCACACTGGAAAAAATGTTGGCCAATGATATGTTCAGCTTATATTTCAATAGATTTTATATTTCATGTGTCACTGCCAAGCTAAAGCTGAGTGTGTATGATGAAAATGCATGCTAGCAAAATATGAGCCAACTTCTCTGAGGCCCTGCAAAACCTATCAAGTGCCTCATCAGGGAAGAAGGAAGCATTGACTGCTCAAGTCATTGACTCTAGTATGCCTGTAGCCTCACCATTCAGCTCTGTCCATTTAGATGTGGTAAGAATCAGAAGCAGATGAAAAGTATATACTTGATAATATGCTCAGTGTCTTCTTAGACTTGGGATAATATATATAAAGGTGTTTTATAAACTATAAATTGCAAGTCCTTTCTGTGGGTAGGGTATCACATATTTATTTAATGCAATGGTCTTTAAGTTTTTGGTTGAGTGCCCTAACAGTAAAAAAATAAAATAAAATAAATTAACATTTACCCCAACGTCTACGTATGGGTTTATTCATTAATAAACTACATATGTATACTAATATACATTTATATTAAAGAGATGCACATATATATATACCTATAAGATACACAAAAATGGAGATTGAAAAAGGATATGAAAATTAAATAGGAGGGGCCGGGCATGGGGGCTCACGTCTCTAATCCCAGCACTTTGGGAGGCGGAGGCAGAAGCAGGCAGATCAGGAGGTCAGGAGATCGAGACCATCCTGGCTAACATGGTGAAACCCCATCTCAATTAAACATAAAAAAAATTAGCCGGGCATGGTGGCGGGCGCCTGTAGTCCCAGCTACTTGGGAGGCTGAGGCAGGAGAATGGCGTGAACCCAGGAGGCTGAGCCTGCAGTGAGCCAAGATACAGCCACTGCACTCCAGCCTGGGCAACAGAGCGAGATTCCATCACACAAAAAAAAAAAAAAAAGAAAGAAAATTAAATAGGAATTCATTTTCTAGTATTTCTACTATTTTTTTCCTGCTCCCAGCAGATCATCTTAGGAGACTACTGCTTTAATGGATAAGTTCATTTTGAAAAGTAGGGGTGATCATTATAATTAACTTTTTAAAATTATGCTTTAAGTTCTAGGGTACATGTGCACAATGTGCAGGTTTGTTACATATGTATACATGTGCCATGTTGGTGTGCTGCACCCATTAACTCATCATTTACGTTAAGTATATCTCCTAATGCTATCCCTTCCCCCTTCCCGCACCCCTCGACAGGGGTGTGTGTGATGTTCCCCACCCTGTGTCCAAGTGTTCTCATTGTTCAATTCCCACCTATGAGTGAGAACATGCAGTGTTTGGTTTTCTGTCCTTGTGATGGTTTGCTCAGAGTGATGGTTTCCAGCTTCATCCATGTCCCTACAAAGGACATGAACTCATCCTTTTTAATGGCTGCATAGTATTCCATGGTGTATATGTGCCACATTTTCTTAATCCAGTCTATCATTGATGGACATTTGGATTGGTTCCAAGTCTTTGCTATTGTGAATAGTGCTGCAATAAACATATGTGTGTATGTGTCTTTATAGCAGCATGATTTATAGTCCTTTGGGTATATACCCAGTAATGCGATGGCTGGGTCAAATGGTATTGCTAATTCTAGATCCTTGAGGAATTGCCACACTTTCTTCCACCATGGTTGAACTAGTTTACAGTCCCACCAACAGTGTAAAAGTGTTCCTGTTTCTCCACATCCTCTCCAGCACCTGTTGTTTCCTGACTTTTTAATGATCACCATTCTAACTGGTGTGAGATGGTATCTCATTGTGGTTTCGATTTGCATTTCGCTGATGGCCAGTGATGATAAGCATTTTTTCATGTGTCTGTTGGCTGCATAAATGTCTTCTTTTGAGAAGTGTCTGTTCATATCGTTTGCTCACTTTTTGATGGGGTTGTTTGATTTTTTTCTTGTAAATTTGTTTAAGTTCTTTGTAGATTCTGGATATTAGCCCTTTGTCAGATGGGTAGATTGTAAAAATTTTCTCCCATTCTGTAGGTTGCCTGTTCACTCTGATGGTAGTTTCTTTTGCTGTGGAGAAGCTCTTTAGTTTAATTTGATCCCATTTGTCAATTTTGGCTTTTGTTGCCATTGCTTTTGGTGTTTTAGTCATGAAGTCCTTGCCCATGCCTATGGCCTGAATGGTATTGCCTAGGTTTTCCTCTAGGGTTTTTATGGTTTTAGGTTTAACATTTAAGGCTTTAATCCATCTTGAATTAAGTTTTGTATAAGGTGTAAGGAAGGGATCCAGTTTCAGCTTTCTACATATGGTTAGCCAGTTTTCCTAGCACCATTCAGTAAATAGGGAATCCTTTCCCCATTTCTTGTTTTTGTCAGGTTTGTCAAAGATCAGATGGTTGTAGATGTGTGGTATTATTTCAGAGGGCTCTATTCTGTTCCATTGGTCCATATCTCTGTTGTGGTACCAGTACCATGCTGTTTGGGTTACTATAGCCTTGTAGTATAGTTTGAAGTCAGGTAGTGTGATGCCTCCAGCTTTGTTCTTTTGGCTCTTGGCAATGTGGGCTCTTTTTTGGTTGCATATGAACTTTAAAGTAGTTTTTTCCAATTCTGTGAAGAAAGTCATTGGTAGCTTGATGGGGATGGCATCGAATCTACAAATTACGTTGGGCAGTATGGCCATTTTCACGATATTGATTCTTCCTATCCATGAGCATGGAATGTTCTTCCATTTGCTTGTGTCCTTTTTTATTTCGTTGAGCAGTGGTTTGTAGTTCTCCTTGAAGAGGTCCTTCACATCCCTTGTAAGTTGGATTCCCAGGTATTTTACTCTCTTTGAAGCAATTGTGAATGGGAGTTCACTCATGATTTGGCTCTCTGTTTGTCTGTTATTGGTGTATAAGAATGCTTGTGATTTTTGCACATTGATTTTGTATCCTGAGACTTTGCTGAAGTTGCTCAGCTTAAGGAGATTTTGGGCTGAGATGATGGGATTTTCTAAGTATACAATCATGTCATCTGCAAACAGGGACAATCTGACTTCCTCTTTTCCTAATTGAATACCTTTTATTTCTTTCTCTTGCCTGATTGCCCTGGCCAGAACTTCCAACACTACGTTGAATAGGAGTGGTGAGAGAGGACATCCCTGTCTTGTGCCAGTTTTCAAAGGGAATGCTTCCAGTTTTTGTCCATTCAGTATTATATTGACTGTCGGTCTGTCATAAATAGCTCTTATTATTTTGAGATACGTCCCATCAATACCTAGTTTATTGAGAGTTTTTAGCATGAAGGGCTGTTGAATTTTCTCAAAGGCCTCTTCTGCATCTATTGAGATAATCATGTGGTTTTTGTCTTTGGTTCTGTTTATATGATGAATTATGTTTATTGATTTGCATATGTTGAACCAGCCTTGCATCTCAGAGATGAAGCCAACTTGATCATAGTGGATAAGCTTTTTGATGTGCTGCTGGATTTGGTTTGCCACCATTTTATTGAGGATTTTTGCATTGTTGTTCATCAGGGATATTGGTCTAAAATTCTGTTTTTTTGTTGTGTCTCTGCCAGGCTTTGGTATCAGGATGATGTTGGCCTCATAAAATGAATTAGTGAGGATTCCCTCTTTTTCTATTGATTGGACTAGTTTCAGAAGGAATGGTACTGGCTCCTTTTTGTACCTCTGGTAGAATTGGGCTGTGTATCCGTCTGGTCCTGGACTTTTTTTCGTTGGTAGGCTATTAATTATTGCCTCAAATTCAGAACCTGTTATTGGTCTATTCAGGGACTCAACTTCTTCCTGGTTTAGTCTTGGGAGGGTGTATGTGTCCAGGAATTTATCGATTTCTTCCAGATTTTCTAGTTTATTTGTGTAGAGGTGTTTATAGTATTCTCTGATGGTAGTATGTATTTCTGTGGGATCAGTGGTGATATCCCCTTTATCATTTTTTATTGCATCTATTTGATTCTTCTTTCTTTTCTTCTTTATTAGTCTTGCTAGCAGTCTCTCAATTTTGTTGATCTTTTCAAAAAACCAGCTCCTGGATTCATTGATTTTTTGAAGGGTTTTTTTGTGTCTCTATCTCTCTCAGTTCTGCTCTGATCTTAGTAATTTCTTGCCTTCTGCTAGCTTCTGAATGTGTTTGCTCTTGCTTCTCTAGTTCTTTTAATAGTGATGTAAGGGTGTCAATTTCAGATCTTTCCTGCTTTCTCTTGTGGGCATTTAGTGCTATAAATTTCCCTCTACATACTGCTTTAAATGTGTCCCAGAGATTCTGGTATGTTGTGTCTTTGTTCTCACTGGTTTCAAAGAACATCTTTATTTCTGCCTTCATTTTGTTATGTACCCAGTAGTCATTCAGGAGCAGGTTGTTCAGTTTCCATGTAGTTGAGTGGTTTTGAGTGAGTTTCTTAATCCTGAGTTCTAGTTTGATTGCCCTGTGGTCTGAGAGACAGTTTGTTATAATTTCTGTTCTTTTACATTTGCTGAGGAGTGCTTTACTTCCAACTATGTGGTCAATTTTGGAATAAGTGTGATGTGGTGCTGAGAGGAATGTATATTCTGTTGATTTAGGGTGGAGAGTTCTGTAGGTGTCTATTAGGTCTGCTTGGTGCAGAGCTGAGTTCAATTCCTGGGTATCTTTGTTAACTTTCTGTCTCGTGGATCTGTCTAATGTTGACAGTGGAGTGTTAAAGTCTCCCATTATTATTGTGTGGGAGTCTAAGTCTCTTTGTAGGTCTCTAAGGACTTGCTTTTTGAATCTGGGTGCTCCTGTATTGGGTGCATATATATTTAGGATAGTTAGCTCTTCTTGTTGAGTGGATCCCTTTACCATTATGTAATGGCCTCCTCTGTCTCTTTTGATCTTTGTCGGTTTAAAGTCTATTTTATCAGAGACTAGGATTGCTACCCCTGCTTTTTTTTTGTTTTCCATTTGCTTGGTAGATCTTCCTCCATCCCTTTATTTTGAGCCTATGTGTGTCTCTGCATGAGATGGGTCTCCTGAATACAGCACACCAATGGGTCTTGACTCTTTATCCAATTTGCCAGTCTATGTCTTTTAATTGGAGCATTTAGCCCATTTACATTTAAAGTTAATATTGTTATGTGTGAATTTGATCCTCTCATTATGATGTTAGCTGGTTATTTTGCTCCTTAGTTGATACAGTTTCTTCCTAGCCTTGAAGGTCTTTACAATTTGGCATGTTTTTGCAGTGGCTGGTACTGGTTGTTCCTTTCCATGTTTAGTGCTTCCTTCAGGAGCTCTTGTAGGGCAGGCCTGGTGGTGACAAAATCTCTCAGCATTTGTTTGTCTGTAAAGGATTTTATTTCTCCTTCACTTATGAAGCTTAGTTTGGCTGGATATGAAATTCTGGGTTGAAAATTCTTTTCTTTAAGAACATTGAATATTGGCCCCCACTCTCTTCTGGCTTGTAGAGTTTCTGCCAAGAGATCTGCTGTTAGTCTGATGGGCTTCCCTTTGTGGGTAATCCGACCTTTCTTTCTGGCTGCCTTAACACTTTTTCCTTCATTTCAACTTTGGTGAATCTGACAATTACGTGTCTTGGAGTTGCTCTTCTCGAGGAGTATCTTTGTGGTGTTCTCTGTGTTTCCTGAATTTGAATGTTGGCCTGCCTCACTAGGTTGGGGAAGTTCTCCTGGATAATATCCTGAAGAGTGTTTTCCAACTTGTTTGCATTCTCCCCGTCACTTTCAGGTATGCCAATCAGACGTAGATTTGGTCTTTTCACATAGTCCCATATTTCTTGGAGGCTTTGTTCATTTCTTTTTACTCTTTTTTTCTCTAAACTTCTCTTCTCACTTCATTTCATTCATTTGATCTTCAATCACTGATACCGTTTCTTCCAGTTGATCGAATCGGCTACCGAAGCTTGTGCATGTGTCACGTAGTTCTCATGCCTTGGTTTTCAGCTCCATCAAGTCATTTAAGGTCTTCTCTACGCTGTTTATTCTAGTTAGCCATTCATCCAATCTTTTTTCAAGGTTTTTAGCTTCTTTGTGATGGGTTCGAACATCCTCCTTTAGCTCAGAGAAGTATGTTATTACCGATCATCTGAAGCCTTCTTCTCTCAACTCGTCAAAGTCATTCTCTGTCCAGCTTTGTTCCATTGCTGGTGAGGAGCTGTGTTCCTCTGGAGGAGAAGAGGCACTCTAATTTTTAGAATTTTCAGCCTTTCTGCTCTGGTTTCTCCCAGTCTTTGTGGTTTTATCTACCTTTGGTCTTTGATGATGGTGATGTACAGATGGGGTTTTGGTGTGGATGTCCTTTCTATTTCTTAGTTTTCCTTTTAACAGTCAGGACCCTCAGCTGCAGGTCTGTTGGAGTTTGCTGGAGGTCCACTCCAGACCCTGTTCGCCTGGGTATCACCAGCAGAGGCAGCAGAACAGCAAATATTGCAGAATGGCAAATGTTGCTGCCTGATCCTTCCTCTGGAAGCTTTGTCTCAGAGGGGCACAGGCTGTATGAGGTGTCAGTTGGCCCCTACTGGAAGGTGTCTCCCAGTTAGGCTACTCAGGGGTCAGGGACCCACTTGAGGAGGCAGTCTATCCGTTCTCAGATCTCAAACTCTGTGCTGGGAGAACCACTACTCTCTTCAAAGCTGTCAGACAGGGACGTTTAAGTATGCAGAAGTTTCTGCTGCATTTTGTTCAGCTATGCCCTGCCCCCAGAGGTGGAGTCTACAGAGGCAGGCAGGTGTCCTTGAGCTGCAGTGGGCTCCACCTAGTTCGAGCTTCCCAGCCACTTTATTTACCTACTCAAGCCTCAGCAATGGTGGACGCCCCTCCCCTAGCGTCACTGCCACCTTGCAGTTCAATCTCAGACTGCTGTGCTAGCAGTGAGCAAGCCTCCGTGGGTGTGGGACCCTCCAAATCAGGCGCAGGATATAATCTCCTGGTGTGCCATTTGCTAAGGCTATTGGAAAAGTGCAGTATTAGGGTGGGAGTGTCCTGATTTTCCAGGTACCGTCTGTCACAGCTTCCCTTCACTAGGGAAGGGAATTCCCCAACCCCTTGCACTTCCTGGGTGAGGCGATGCCCTGCCCTGCTCCGTGGGCTGCACTGTCTGACAAATCCCAGTGAGATGAACCCGGTACCTCAGTTGGAAAAGCAGAAATCACCCGTCTTCTGCGTCACTCACACTGGGAGCTGCAGACTGGAGCTGTTCCTATTCGGCCATCTTGGAACCTCCTCTATAATTAACATTTACATAGTGTATGTAAATACTGCTAAATATTACTAATTCCAATGCTTTACATATATTAACTTGTTTTACCTTGGTATCAGCCTTATGCAACAGGTATAATTATTATCTCCACTTCACAGATGATGAAATTGAGGTACAGACTGATCACCTAACTTGTCCATAGCCACACAATTACCAAGTATCAGGGATAGGATTTAAACCTAGGCAGTCTGGAGCTAGACTCTAGCTCATCTAAAACCTGAAGACCTGGCAAGGTATTATCATACTAATCAGTAAGTAATCAGAATGCCTATGCATTAGCTTCCATAACATCTGCACAATGGCATGTATCTTAGCATATTGTAATTGTTGCTTTGAATACTTATCTCCCCTGCTAAACTGAAAACTGCTTTAGAACAACGACTGAAGTAGTTTTATATTTACATAACAGTATTGAGCACAGTGCCTGGTACCTAAAAAGTATGTGGTAGGCACTTGTTGGATGGATAGTTGGATGAAAGAAAAAACAGTTTTTAAAAATGGATAGATGGATAGATGGATTTATCCCAATTTACTAGATAGCCATTGGAATTTGAATGTCCTTGAAATAGGGATGAAAATCTCACCTGCCAATAAAAATATTCACAGACTTTCTTCTTAATGAGATAATGCTCTGTTGCTAACCAACATATAGAAAAAAAGAATTATCTCTGATGTTATCCAAGCCTTTTCAGGGAGGAAATACTATTCCACTCATGAGCGTTTCAAACTCTGCAGAAACCAAAAAAGGTGAAAAAGAAAGGCATGTTGTTTATGGAAATAGTATGTCTTGTCAGGAATTTGTGTTTTATCTCATAAAAAGAACAAAACAAAAAGAGAATCTGCCTTATGCTCTGGTGTCAACAGGAAACTTAGTTCATTACAAATGTAGCCTGGATACCTCCAGGGAAAAAAAAAAGATGAGTGAATGAATGAATGGATAATAGACTTGCCTTTTCTGAAGTGGAATCCAGGTTTTAATCCAGTCTTAATCCACTGTATGTGGTAACAGTTGCATTAGTAATATGCTTTGTCACAACACGAACTACCCAGACTGTAAGACTGTTGGACATTTATACTCAAACCAAGAGTCCATGTTTTATTCATTTTGAGTGGCACAAATCAGCGCTGAGATATGGGAACTAAACCTTGAAAAGTTCCCTCCTATATTTGAAGCTGGAAAAACTTCAAGGCACTTTGATTCAAATACACATTCTATTAAAATGTGTATCTTGCTTAAGCCCAGGAGGTGGAGGTTGCAGTGAGCAGAGATCATGCCACTGCACTCTAGCACTCCAGCCTGGGCAATAGAGCAAAACCTTGTCTCAAAAAAAAAAAAAAGTGTGTATATTTCATACCAATTACTTCTGTACTTAGTGTAGCTTAAGATACAAAAGCCTCTGAATCAAAACAGCAACTGCAGAATTGCTTTTACAAGTCTAATGATGTACTTAATGTAATGTGATAGGTTTCATCTAAGTAATGTATAATTTTGTCTGTTTTCCATTGCTTTATATTCTCTCAAGTGGAAAACAGTTCTATAGAAGTCAAATTCTGGACTTCCTTTGTTATAACTATATTTCAGCTGATTAGTGTTGTTCTTTGGGGCTTTCTTTTAGCAATCAGATACAATTACCATTGTTCTATAACACTGACTACCAAACTTGTTATTTCACTCTGAGAGCTGTGCCTGTTTTGTCTTTATTTTTCTCTCTTCAGGACAGTATCCACTGTAGTGTCCATAAATCTTTAATGAAGGGGTTCACTATTAAACTACTTAGCAAAGTTAATATTCTTTAAAGATATTGTTTGTTTTAATGAGTAGAGAGGAGGGCAGAGTTCTGCCACATTAAGTGTAGTTAAGAGGACCCTCAACACAGCATAGACATCACCTACGAGCATCTTAGAAATGCAGAATCGCAGAACTTTCAGACTTTAATGTGCATTTGAACCAACTGGGGATGTTAAAAAGCAGATTCTGATTCAGGAGGTCTGGGGTGGGGCCCGAGATTCTGCAGTTTGATGAGTTCACAGGTGATGTCTATACAGCTAGTCCTCAAGCCACCTCCTGAGTAGCAAGACCTAGGGAAAGAGCCCATGATGATATCGCACTTACCATGAATCTGACTAAAACAAAGAGATTTAATAAGATAAGTAGTTGTTAAATAAAGATTTACTTAGCACATAGTCTATGACTAATCCTTTCATGATTGAGTTATTTGAATTTAGATAGACCATAAGACTTCTCTGTTTATTATTCTTTTCTATTTAATGAGCATAGTACTTCAATTTGTTTTGATAATTTTACATTCAACCTTTGTATTCATTTTATGCATTCTATTTGTCATATTACCTAAGGCCAGACAACTGTCATTTGAAATAGTTATTTTTAAGAGATAGAACCAAATATGTAAAGATATAATTTTCAAGTAAAGAAAAAACTGGTGTTTTTAAAAAAATTTTAAATCTTGTTATGATTTAATACTAGTTACATGTTGTAGGAAACAAAACCAAGAAATTACAGCAGTCTCCAATTATTTATTTATTTATTTATTTATTTTGAGACGGAGTCTCTCTTTGTCGCCTAGGCTGGAGTGCAGTGGTGCATCTCAGCTCACTGCAACCTCTGCCTCCCAGGTTCAAATGATTCTCCCGCCTCAGCCTCCTGAATAGCTGGGACTACAAGCGTGTGCGACCATGCCTGGCTAATTTTTGTATTTTTAGTAGAGACGGGATTTCACCATGTTGTTCAGGCTCATCTCGAACTCCTGACCTCGTGATTCGCCCTCCTCAGCCTCCCAAAGTTCTGGGATTACAGGTGTGCACCACGGCGCCCGGCCAGCAGTCTCCAATTCTAACTTGTTAGTACAAACCTTGCAAAATCACCTAATTGATTTCCTCATCAGGTTCCTCATCTATAAAATAGGCTTAAATTTAAGTTTCCTCAAGGCATTGATGTCAAGAGATACTAACAAAACATGTTGGTTCCTCTATGTAAGTGGTTCTGAAAGTGTGGTCCTAGGACAAGCAGCATCAGCATCCCTGGGAATTTATTGGAGAAACAAATTTTCAGACCACACCCAAGCCCAAGACCTACTGAGTCAAAAACTTGGGGCGGAGGCAAGAAATCTACATTTTTAACAAGTCCTCAGGTGATTCTGATATATGTTACAATGTTAGAACCACTGCAGTCTCTATACAGCACAGTAATAATAATTCTCAATCAGTGGAGGAAGGGGTATACTATCCTAACTAGCAATCCATATGGAACAGTAAATTAGGCCGTATTAAATCAGGAACAATAAATTAGGGCTTACCTCACAACATTACACGTTTAAATCTGTGAGCCGAGATGGCGCCACTGCACTCCAGCCTGGGCGACAGAGCGAGACTCCGTCTCAAAAAAAAAAAAAATATATATATATATAGGGCCAGGCGCAGAGGCTCATGCCTGTAATCCCAACACTTTGGGAGACTGAGGCGGGCGGATCACTTGAGGCCAGAAGTTCGAGACCAGCCTGGCCAACATGGCAGAACCCTATCTCTACTAAAAATACAAAAATTAGCCAGGCATGATGGCGGGTGCCTGTAATCCCAGCTACTCGGGAGGCTGAGGCACCAGAATTGTTTGAACCTGGGAAGCAAAGGTTGCAGTGAGCTGAGATTGTACCACTGCACTCCAGCCTGAGTGACAAAGCGAGACTCTGTCTCAGAAAACAACAACAAAAAAAGAGATATAAATGTAAATAATAAACATAAAACATTTGACTGCACTAAAATTAAGTGTTTAGGCAACAAGAGACATCATACAAAAAATTAAAAGACAAATCACCTACTAAGAGAACATACATGCAATGTAAAGTTCTCAAAATCTAGTATCCCTAGCATAAATTTCTTAAAATCCTACAAATCAACATGAAGACAACTATTTTTTAAAAACAGGCAAAGAGTAAGAACAGATAGTTCACATAAGAATGGTATGTGAAAAGATTGTTTCTCATTGGCAATCAGGGAAATGCAAATGAAAACAACATGAAACACTATTTGATACTTCAACGACTGGCAGAAAAATTAAAGTCTGATGGAGGAGTGTGTAGAGAAATGAGCATCCCCAATGTCAATTGTAAAACTTGGCAATATCTAGTCAAATAGATTTGCATTCCCTACAAACTAGCAATTCTACTTCTAGGAACTGAGCTAGAGTACCTGTAGGCATCATCATAGGAAAGCTATCTGAGGATCTTCCCCAGTAGCAACCTTTGTTTTAGGGAAAAATTGGAAATAACTCAAATGTTAATTGACATATCAATACATAAATTAAGTACATTTACACAGTGAAACACTATAGAATATTAAAACCTATGAGATAGTACTACTTGCATCAACATGATTAAATCTCAAAATCAATGTTTCAAGATTAATATATACAAGTCATAAAGCAATATTTTGTATTGGGAGCGTTAATATATAGTCAGAGCATAAAAGATGTGGACAAGAAGCATATACACCAACCTCAGGCTGGCAATTACCATTGGGTATTGGATAGATAATAGGAAAGGGGAAAGGAAGGCCTTCATCTATATCTATGTTTTTTATTAAAAAAAATTTTGAAGCAAGAGTGGCAAAATATTAGCACATATTAAAACTAGTTGGATAAATCAAATAAAAATAAAACTAGTTGGTATCAAACTCTCTACTACTGCCACCACTTTTTGTAATTTTGTATAATTTTACAATATTAAAAATAAAATATTGGCCAGGTGCCACGGCTCACGCCTGTAATCCCACACTTTGGAAGGCTGAGGGGGGTGAATCATGAGGTCAAGAGATCGAGACCATCCTGGCCAACGTAGTGAAACACCATCTCTACTAAAAATACAAAACTTAGCTGAGCGTGGTGGTACACACCTGTAGTCCCAGCTACTTGGGAGGCTGAGGCAGGAGAATCACTTGAACTCAGGAGGCGGAGGTTGCCTGAGCCGAGATTGTGCCACTGCACTCCAGCCTGGGTGATAGAGCAAGACTCCATCTCAAAAAAAAAAAAATGTTTCATTTGTTTCTGTGTTCCTAAAATTTTGTTTCAAGTAGTCAACTAAATGTACATTTCCTTAAGCACATAGGAGAAAAGCTTTTTTTTTTGAGACAGAGACTCACTCTGTCACCCAGGCAGGAGTGCAATGGCACAATCTCGGCTCACTGCAACCTCCACCTCCTGGATTCAAGCGATTCTCGTGCCTCAGCCTCCTGAGTAGCTGACATTACAGGTGTGCACCACCATGCCTGGGTGATTTTTATATTTTTAGTAGAGACACGGTTTCACCATGTTGGCCAGGCTGGTCTCAAACTCCTGACTTCAAGTGATAAACCTACCTCGGCCTCCCAAAGTGCTGGGATTACAGGCGTGAGCCACTGCACCTGGCCGAGAAAAGCGTTCTTTAAAAAGTAATAAAAAAAGTAGAAAACTTTGTTTTTCTCAACTTTTGTTATGATATGAAATGTCTATAAAATTATGAAGCAAATGAAAACAAAAAAATGTACAAACAAAACCTTTTAGCTGATTATGGAGCAGGGTAAACACAAAAGAAGAGGATTTCCTGAATTTTTTTTTTTGGGGGGGTGGGGGGGTGTAGAAATGGATTTAAAGGCTATAAAGGAACAAAAGAGGTCAGTAATTTATCCCCCAAAAATCCACGTAGAAGGCACTTCTTGAATAAAGACAGAAGTGGTTGTTCAGCTTTCAGAAACATCTGGGCCCTAATTCCAATTGATTTCTTTCTGGTAGGAAAAGATCTCCACATGTATACTTCTCATAGTTCCTTTCAGCCTCTAAAACATTATCTTAATTTTAGATAATACCTGCAAAAATTGGATTCAATTTGTGTATTGAGAGTTAAAGAATTTTCATGTGACTTTATACCTATAGTGTGTGGCTTCTTGTAGCCAGACCCTTGGGAGGCCCTAAACATTGAAAAGATTATGGAGTCCTACCGTCCCACCAGTGGTAATTCAACATTTTATTATGATGCAAAATTTCCATGCATGCTGAAATCAATAGAGTTTCTTCCAACATTTTTTTGTGCAAAGTTCTGAACAAATCTGTCAAAGCTAACTTGTTTATTTTTAGGATGGGGGTGCCCCTGCTTTGCTGGTGCCCTGAATATGTCATAATCCGTTGGGTATCTTGCACTGGCTCAGCTATCAATTAGGGAGCTAAAGGGCTCTTTAAAGCAATCCATAATTTTAAACCTACCAGGTGACTAGGAAAGACTACTAAAGGTTGTTAAGTTTTCTCACCAGTTTCAAGACTCAGATTCTAGTTTGAAGCAGCAAACATCCAAGTAATTGAGTAATACCACACAGCTGAAGCCTACCACGGAAATGTTCATTCACACTCTTCCACTCTTTGTCACAAGACTAGAATGTAAGACATCAGTGGAATTCTGTTTTCTTTCTTTTTTGAGACGGAGTCTTTGTCTGTCCCCCAGGCTAGAATGCAGTGGCGCACTCTCAGCTCACTGCAACCTCTGCCTCCCAGGTTCAAGTGATTCTCCTGCCTCAGCCTCCTGAGTAGCTGGGACTACAGGTGTGCAGCACCATGCCCAGATAGTTTTTATATTTTTAGTAGAGATAGGGTTTCACCATGTTGACCAGGCTGGTCTTGAACTCCTGACCTCAGGTGATCCACCCGCCTCAGCCTCCCAAAGTACTGGGATTACAGGCATGAGCCACAGCACCTGGCCGACATCAGTGGAATTTCGAACTGTGACCTTCTGTATATGCTACATGAACCGTTTTTTAAAAGAGACTGTACAGCCTCAGGACTGTCTGTTGTGTTTGATAAAATGCAGTTACTAAAAGAAAATTGCCAATGCTACAGATATCTTTGCAAATAAAGGTCATGTAAGAATATGAACATTTATGTTTCAGAAATAGTTAGTTGTACCAGTGGGTATAGCTTTAAACCAATTAATTTTAAGTCTATGCAATCTTACCAAAGGGCTATTTTTATGAACTTGTTTTAGCAAACTTGTTGCAGGCAGAAACTGTCTTTCTATGTTATTCTATGCAATACCTGCTATGGTTTGAATGTGTCTCCTCCAAAATTCAAGTGTTGCCAATGTAACAGTATCAAGATGTGGGGCCTTTACTGTAATTTAAAAATCAAAAAATAGTATGTGGTGAAAATGGAACACCTTTACACTGCTGGTGGGAATGTACAACCACTATGGAAAACAGTGCGGAGATTCCTTAAAGAACTAAAAGTAGATCTGCCATTTGATCCAGCAATCCCACTACTGGTTATCTACCCAGAGGAAAAGAAGTCATTATACGAAAAAGATACTTGCACATGCATGTTTATAGCAGCACAATTTGTAATTGCAAAAATATGGAACCAGCCCAAATGCCCATTAGTCAATGAATGGATAAAGTGAACATATATGTGTACATACATATATATGTATATGTATACACACACCACATTTATGTGTATATATATGTATATATATATACATACCACATTTATGTGTGTATATATGTGTATATATAAGTGTGTATGTGTATATATACACACACACACACACACACACACACACACACACACCATGGAATACTATTCAGCCATAAAAAGGAAAGAAATAATGGCATTCACAGCAACCTGGATGGAATCGAGACCATTTTTCTAAGTGAAGTAACTCAAGAATGGAAAACCAAACATCGTATGTTCTCACCTATAAGTGGGAGCTAAGGTATGAGTATGCAAAGTCGTAAGAGTGATACAATGGACTTTGGGTACTTAGTGGAGAAGGGTGGGAAGGGGGCAAGGGATAAAAGACTACACATTGGGTATGGTGTACACTGCTCGGGTGATGGGTGTACCAAAATCTCAGAAATCACCACTAAAGAACTTATCCATGTAACCGAATGCCACGTGTTCCCCAAAAACCTATTTTAAAAAGGGGTGGGGCCTTTAAGAGGTGATAGATCCTCCCTCAAGAATGGGATTAAGGTGCTTATAAAAGAGGCTTCACACAGCATTCAGCCCTCTCTTGCCTTCTGCATAGAAGGATGTGGCAAAAAGGCCCCTACCAGATGCTGGCATCTTTATCTTGAACTTCCCAGTCTCCAGAACTGTGAGAAAATACATTCCTATTCTTTATAAATTACCTAGTCTTAGGTATGTTGTTGTAGCACCACAAATAGATTAATATAGAACCCAAGGAGGTGGCAAGATAAATATTCGGTTATTACATTGCACATCGTAACAAGTCACTTGTTTTCAAGTCAGGTAAAAACGTTTAAAAGTAAATGAGCTGGCTGGGCACAGTGGGTCACGCCTGTAATCCCAGCACTTTGCAAGGCCGAGGCGGGCGGATCACCTCAGGTCAAGAGTTCGAGACCAGCCTGACCAACATGGAGAAACCCAGTCTCTACTAAAAATACAAAATTAGCTAGGCGTGGTGGCGCATGCCTTTAATCCCAGCTACTTGGGAGGATGAGGCAGAAGAATCGCCTGAACCCAGGAGGCGGAGGTTGTGGTGAGCCAAGACCGTGCCATTGCACTCCAGCCTGGGCAAGAAGAGCAAAACTCCATCTCCAAAAAAAAAAAAAAAGTATATAAGTTAAAATTATATAATTCTAAAAGATCAATACGCTGATTTTTTTAAAAACGAATCACATTATACTAAATGAAAAATATTTGCTGAGGCCTTTTTTACAAAAGTATTTTGAGCCTCCAAGATGGTTTGATAAATCCATGAGCTGTCAATCAATCAATTTATCAATCTGTGTTATCAATTCCTGTTGCAGTAGTCCCCCCATATCCTTGAGGTATGCATTTCAAGATCCCCAGTAAATGCCTGAAACCATGGATAGTACCAAATAGTACCCTATGCAGTATATACTGCTTTTTCATATACACACATACCTATGATAAAGTTTAACTTATAAATCAGGCACAGTAAGAGATTAACAACAATAACTAATAATAAAATAGAGCAATTATAGGAATAGCTCAGCGTTACTACTCTTGTGCTTTGGGGCCATTATGAAGTAAAATAAAGGTGACTTGAACACAAGAATCACTGTAATACCGAAACAGCGGATCTGATCAATGAGACAGTTACTAAGTGACTAACAGGTGGGCCTCTACAGGCGAAACATCCCACATAAGATACAGCAGGATAGCTTGAGATTTCATCGTGGTACTCAGAATGGTATGCAAGTGAAAACCTGTGAATGGTTTCTGGTATTTTTCATTTAATATTTTTGGACTGCAGTTTACTGTGGATTAAAAACACACACACACAGAAAGCAAAAGCACAGATGAGAAGGAACTATTGTATATGAAAAGAATCATGACAGTTACCAAAGAGAATATATATATATATATATATATATATTTTTTTTTTTTTTTTGAGACGGAGTTTCACTCTTGTTGCCCAGGCTGGAGTGCCATGGCGTGATCTCAGCCCACAGCAACTTCGGCTTCCTGGATTCAAGCGATTCTCCTGCCTCAGCCTCCTGAGTAACTGGGATTATAGGCATGCACCACCATGCCCAGCTAATTTTTGTATTTTTAGTAGAGATGGGGTTTCTCCACGTTGGTCAGGCTGGTCTTGAACTCCCAACCTCAGGCGGTCCACCCACCTCGGCCCCCCAAAGTGCTGGGATTACAGGCGTGAGCCACCACACCCAGCTGAGTAGAATATTAAAAAGCATAAGGTATAGGTTTTGCCCTTAGTTTGTAATTCGGTCAGGAAGAAATGCTTAAGTACATTAAAACATATATTGCAACATAGAAAAGCAACACAAAAGCAGACAGAAGAAATGGATGACCAGTGGTCAAATCAGTAATATAAACACTAAGTAAACATAATGTGGCTGGGCATGGTGGTTCAGGCCTGTAATCCCAGCACTTTGGGAGGCTGAGGCAAGTGGAACTCTTGATCTCAGGAGTTTGAGACCAGGCCAGGCAACATGATGAAACCCTGTCTCTACAAAAAATACAAAAATTAGCTGGGCGTGGTGGCATGTGCCTATATTCCCAGCTACTTGGGAGGCTGAGTGGGGAGGATCGCTTGAATCCAGGAGGTCGAGGTTGCAGTAAGCAGAGATTGTGCCTCCACACTCCAGCCTGGGTGACAGAGTAAGACCCTGTCTCAAAAACAAAGAAACAAAAATAACGCTTTCAGAAGAGAAATCATTGCAGAGCAAAACTGTGTATGTGAAAGTTTCATTATTTAACCAAGAAACACTGAAAGAGGCAAACACAGCAGCCTCACAACAGTTTGGCAAGAGTGTTCCCTTGCTCCAATGTTACGGCCAAATTTGTAGGTCAAAACTATTGGGTATTTACACGTCTTTCAGATAGCAAATTAAGATCATGAATTGAAGAATGATTGGGGTAAACAAGCTATGCTTGAAAAACCAAAATACAGAGGGCACCTTGCACACCTTCCTGAGAACAGGAGATGGGAGGAAGAACAACAGAGATGAACACTTAGAGCAGATTAAGGGGTACATCGGAGGATCAGTTTCTGGGGAACCTAAAATATCTGTCATGTGAAATATTGACAATATGGTGCCATTGAACTCAATGTTTTAAATTTATATCCTCGCTTTTTAAATACAGGTGTCAAGAGCTGAGCTAATCATGCACCTCAGCTCACCACACAGTCCTCAGACAGTGGAAGAGCCCTTGTTTCTCTATGTATTCATTTACTTATTCCCTTTTATCCCAATGTGTCACTCACTTTTCCCCCTTTCCTCATGGACAGCCATTCTCCTGTGTTTAATGTGTATGGTGACATTTCCATGTTCCTACAAAATGCATATTATTGTTTTGCCTGTATTTTTTGTAGCAGCTTCATGAAGATATCATTTACATACTACCTAATTCACTCATTTAAAGTGTACAGTTCGGGCCAGGCATGCTCACCTTTAATTCTAGCACTTTGGGAGGCCAAGGTATGAGGCTTACTTGAGCCCAGGAGTTTGAGACCGCCCTGGGCAAAAGAGCAAGCTGCCATCTCTTAAAAAAAAAAAAAAAAAAATTAGCCAGGTATGTTGGTGGATGCCTGTAGTCCCAAATATTCAGGAGGCCTAAGGAGGGAAGATCCTTTGACCCCAGGAGGTCAAGGTTGCAGTGAGCTATGATCGAGCCACTGCACTCTAGCCTGGGTGACAGAGTGAGACCCTGTTTCCAAAATTAAATTAAATTAAATTAAAAAGTGTACAATTCAGTGCAGTTTAATTAAATTAAATTGAAAAGTGTACAATTCATTATTCCCAGAATTGCACAACCATCACCACAATCAATTTTACAATATTTATATCATCGCAAAAAATCCCTTGTGTTCACTAAGGAGCCACTCCCCATTCCCCCCTCTGCCTAAACTCTGGCAACCACTAATCTGCTTTCTGGTTCTATGGATTTACTTATTCTGGACATTTCATATCATTGGAATCATATATCATGTGGTCTTTTCTGTCTGTCTCCTTTCACTTAGCAAGTTTTCAAGGTTAATCCATGTTATAGCATTTATTAGTACTTCATTCCTTTTTATGGCTGAATAATATTTTATTGTATATATTTATCATATTTTACTTTATCCATTCATCAGTTAATGGACATTTGAGTTGTTTTACCTTTGGACTATTATGAATAATGCTTCTGTTAACATTCATATACGAGTTTTTGTGTAGGCATATGTTTTCAATTCTCATGGGCGTATACCTAGGAGTGGAATTTCTGGACCATATGGTAACTCTATATTTAATAATTTGAGTAATCATCAAACTGTTTTCCAAAGTGGCTAGATGATTTACACGAGCAATTTCTTTACAATCTCACTGAGATGGACACTTACTATCTGTCCATTTTTTTCTAGCCATCATAGTGGGTATGGAATGGTATTGCATTGTGCTTTTGGTTTGTATTTGCCTGATAGGTAACAATGTTGGGCATCTTTTCACGTGCTCATTTCCATTTGTACATCTTCTTTGAAAAAATGTCCATTTCAATCTTTTGCCCATTTATAAATTGAATTTGTATCTTTTTATTATTGAGTTGTAAGAATTTTTTGTATATTCTGGATAGAAGTCTTTTATCAGGATTGTCTTTTCAATCTCCAGATAGTGTCCTTTGAAACACAAATTATTAAAATTTTGATGAAGTCTAATTTGTCTATTTTGTTGTTGTTGCTTGTGGCTTTAGTGTCACATATAGGTTTATTTCTGGATTCCCAATTCTATTGATCTATATGTCTGTTTTTATGCCAGTACCACCCTGTGTTAATTACTGCTTTGAAAGATTGTAAGACTTGAAATCAGAAAGTGTGAGTCTTCCACTTTTTTCTTCTTTTTCAAGATAGTTTGGGTGCGTATATTTTGATTTATAACATATGTTATTTTTTAACCACATGTCCTTTTTACAGTTGATTTAAATCGAAGTCCCTGTAATAATTGTATTTAAAAACTGTCTTTTCTTCTTTGCAGAGATATTCTGGCCATTTTCTTTTGGGATTGGCATAGACCCAAAGGTCCCCTTGCTAGAGCTGACTGAGGCAACACTCTTGAACAAACCCTTTCTGCGATGGTGGCAGCTCTTCCTTCTTCCTCAAAGTCTGTTCTTAAACCAGTTCCCTTCCCTTGGCATTTTTTTTTTTTTACTTTTAATTTTTTAAAATCTTAGACATAGAATTTTGTTAAACCTCTCGAGAACTTCGGGACAGTTGCTGTGTCTCTGATCATTCCATTTGAACTGCTCAAACTGAAACTCAGTGAATGCCTTAATAATAGACTTTTGTGGAATATATTAAAATGATATGTATATATGGCCAGGCATGGTGGCTCATGACTATAATCCCAGCACTTTGGGAGGCCAAGGCAGGCGGATCGCTTGAGGCCAGGAGTTTGAGACCAGGCTGGGCAACATGGCGAAACCCCATCTCTACTAAAAATACAAAAATTACCCAGTCATGGTGGTGCTCGCCTGTAATTCCAGCTGCTCAGGAGGCTGAGGGATGAGAATCGCCTGAACCCAGAAGACAGAAGTTGCAGTGAGCTGAGATCACGGCACTGCACTCCAGCCTGGGTGACAGAGAGAGACTGTCTCAAAAAAAAAATTTATATATATATATAAAATGCACAGAGAGACAAAAGCACAAATCATGATATAGTTATGTACATATATATGTAATTTATGCAAATAATATTGTGAGAGACATAAACATATATATGTGTGTATATGTGTTTTCCTCATACAACTCCTTTCATAACTGGCAAAATGTAAATTTAATTTTGATCCCCTACAGAGTGTACATTTTAATTTCAAACAAACAGTCCCTTACCTGTTTTTTGGCACTAGGCTATCTCTGTTGACTATTTTCGTGTCTTGTGGAGCACGGGTTCCCTGGTGCTACCACAAGGGCTATGCCACCAACCCTGAGATTAGTGGCCAGCTGTTGCCTGGTACCATTTGTGATTGTTAGCTAAAATTCTGAAAGCAAAGTAACGTGTGGTGAGTGGATTTACCTGGAATGACAGACTTCATTGTTTTCTAAAATTTTAAACTATCCAATATGTATCTCAAGAAATTATGTTTTTAAAAAACAGTAAAAATACTTTCCAAAAAGCTGAAAAAAAAGTGAGTAACACTTTGCTCACATAAAAATCATGGTGTTTGGAGAGGCTCCCTCTGCCTATTTTGAACAGAGTAACAGTGTCAATGCAAGTCACCTCTATCTTTGGTGAATGGGAGTGGCCAAGGCTCTTCAGGTAACAGTGACAGAAAACTGACATGACTTGACAACAGGCTAAACAAGAGACATGCCATTTATGCCCATAATAAATCACTTGCCTTATACCACTTATGAATGCCCTTTTAGTATTTTGGAAATAAATTGAGGTATTCAGTTTTTATTAGTATAACATTTTTTTTTTTACATGCTCACTAGATGAGCATTGACCAAATATTTAGATAATACCTGTTGGGAAAGTGCTGAATTACTAGCCTGCCTGAGAATCCCACACATGTCAGTCCAAGATAACCTTCCCCAAATTTTCCATCTCCCATCAGAGGAGTTGCAAAAGGGTCTGAAGAAGTGTGGATAGGGAGCCAGAGTGAACACAAGCCGAGATTTTCAGAAGGTAGCCACTGAGGCATGTCGTGGAGAGCAGTTGTTCCAGGTTTATGGAAGGGCCAAGAAGAGCACATTCAAGGGGCTGTCTGATGGCAGGGCCATTGTGATTTGCAAAGCACCTCATAGGTTTCACCAATGGACAAAGAAGGACATTTACAGATATAGACCACCTGGGAATTCTGAGTGTACAAATGCACAGATGAAGTCACTAACTTACTTGACACTTTAGAACAGTGTAAAGTACCAGTCATGAATATTGGAAAGGATATGTTATGATACAGGGGTAATCTTGATAAATACACATTCCCAAGAACAAAACTCCTGCTGTGTATAGAAGGGTTAGGAATAAACCCTGGGCTTCTAAGGAAGCTAATAACCACAGAGGAGCAGAACTGGATGAAGACATTTAGAAATTGAAAACAGCAATATCACAGCTAACACTTTAGGGAAAAAAATTGTTTTGATGGATGAATAGTGGCCATAAACATGTAAACACTGATCCCTTACACAACTCAAATTACAATTTAATTCTACTGGGAGGATGGGGGTAACATCTTGAGGAGGGAGGGAGGGAGGGAGGGAGGAAAGGGGGCTAGATCCTCTTCTACTCTAGTGAGAAGACAACAGAGAATGACTGGAACGAAATAATAAGTGGTAACACAGTACATTAATAGATACATAAAGATAAACATTAAAAATAAGCAGCCAAAGGAGAACAGATGACAGCAGTCATCTCTTTGGTAGGGGTGTGAGGTGGGAATGTGGGGAGGGAAGCAGAAGACCGCTACTTTTTATATCAAAACTTACAGAACCATTTGAGTTCTTAAACTACTTTTATTGATAAAACTTTTTAAAAGGAGGAGGAAGAACAAGAGGGGAGGGGAGAGGAATTGAGACAACAAATGAGTAAACTATCTGAATAATCCAGGAAGAACTAAACTCTGATAAAAGGATGGAATGGGGAAAATTGGAATTGAAAGGAGTTTCTTAGGAAACATGGAAAAGATTTAGTGCTTGAATGTGGAAGAGAGAGGTTGAGATGGTTGAAGTCTCAAGCCAGTTTATTGGGAGAATAGGATATATTTAGAGAAAAATAAACAACATATCACCCACATTGCCAGTCTCATGCAATTAGCGCATCATATACTACATTGTTTTCTAATTGTGTAATGTAGAATTTAGCACTTTATTTGTAAAGGGCTATCATTTTCATGAATTACATCATAAACGTGATCATTATGTAGTATCCATAATTGGCGAATAGCACAGCATACCACAATGGACAGTGCAGTTCAGAGAGAGAATGGGAACGGGATTAGAAAAGAGTCATTATGAATGAAAATGATTGGGAATTAATTCCAAAGGAAAGAGAATATGAGCAGGCAATAGTTCTGTTTAACAGTCAATTTATCAAATAATCTATTTGCCAAATGACAAGTTTGCTAAAATTTGTCAGAAAATTCATTTGTAGCAGTGTCACCCCAAGAGACATCCACACAGCCAGGAGCAGAAAGGAACACAGGTGTCTAAGCTGTGATATTGGCAGCCCAAATTGATAGATATTTAAGGAGTCTAACAAATCTCTAGCTACAGTGCTATAATAAAGCTCTAAGGAAACTAAAATGTGGGGAAAGTCTCCACTTAATGTGATAAACTGATGCCTCAGCAAATCAGTTTGTGGAATTGATTTTTGGTAAACTGGCTTGTGGCAAACTCACTGCCAATGAATTGATTTTTGCTATGTGGGCCTGCTTCAACATCTAGAGCTGAAATGTGTAAACACTGATTCCATTCTGCAGCCCCCAACCCAATGATCTTGAATCCCTTTTTACTGCAACCTGTAGTAAGGAATACACTTTACACCATAACTACGCACACATGCACGCGTGTGCACACACACACACACACAAGAAACAAAAGACTCACATTGTCCTTACTTCAGACAATGCACTCTGATACTTTCTATTGTATTTTTTCTTCTTTTCTAAAAAAATATACTGGCATAAACCTGCAGTTTAGAAAACCTTATAACAGCAAACCTGTTTAAACTTGATTATATAGTGGAAGGCCAATATTCCTGTAGAACCAAACACATATGTTTAACACTTTTGGAGAAAACAATGATTGTAATTCCAATTGCGTGTTCTGTGATACAATTCTCCACTGTAACATGCTGCGCTGCTCTAAATTCTGCTGTGGGACTGTGGGGAGATCTTGCAGCTCCAGATCCCTGGTATACCTGCCATGGCCCGACGGGTGGCTGGTTAAGGAGCTAGGAGGGACATACCTTGATCCTAAGACACCTCACTAATTGTCCTTTTCCTTTTCTACCAAACCTACCTGTTTCACTCTCCACTGCTAGAACTTGCTATCTGCCACCTTTAGGAGCTGCACTTTTCCTTATTGGACTAATAAACCAAACACCATCTTAAGCTTCTCACTTCCTCTCCTGTCCTGGAATCAAGTCACCAATCCTTTGAGGTTTCTTAAATGTTTTGCTGTATTTGCATTATCCCCTTTTTTCCCCCTGGGACCCTGGAGGAAGAGACAGAATTGCACATGGATTCTGATGGTGGGTTTTCAAGTGCTGTAAAGTTGATTCATCATCATTTCAAGAAAAGCCAACTTGGGATGTACTGACTTGGCTTTCGGGTCATCTGGCTAAAACCACTATTTTATGATGTAATTTCTAATTCAGTGACACGTTAAGTATCCGAGGGGAAAATGATTTAAAAAACATATGCCAAGTGCTATTGTATATCTCTCCATTTCACCATGCATTTAAACAAATTAGATACTGATTGTACTTCAAGTGTAAAATGCTGAAGGCCTATTCTGTCCTTTTGAGTTCAATTAAATTTTTACTCAGTAAAAGGAGACACATGGGGAAGGAGAGGTGACATTTCACCAAGGATTTTCCCAAAATTAAGAGTTGAAGAACAATGAGATTTTCATCTGCTACTGTTCACTAATGATGAAACAATGCTTTTTTATGAGCTCATTTTGTTCCCATATTTTTTCAGTTTTGACCATTTGTCCATCTTCAAAGGACTTGTGTCAGCCCTACCGGAAACTAATAGCAAAGATTAGCATCAGAGACAAAGAATAAGTAAAACCCTTGCCTGTTTTCAGGTATTCACAATTTCTGGGATTATATCCTTTGCAGCTGGAGCTCTCCATATTGGAGTCAGCCCAAAATTTAATT
Organism: Symphalangus syndactylus; assembly: GCF_028878055.3. Lineage (NCBI taxonomy): Eukaryota > Metazoa > Chordata > Mammalia > Primates > Hylobatidae > Symphalangus > Symphalangus syndactylus. Next base: position 42,959,047 of record NC_072440.2, on the reverse strand, counting down.
TAGGGAGAAAGTTTGATTAACATTCCTTCGGTTACGAGGTCTTTATAAAGCAAAGTGTTTTCTTGGCACCTTTGTTAGATTTTTTTCCCTTCCTTATCCATGCAAGTATTTTTAGAAGAAGGAGGAGGAAAGGATGGAGCCAAACTTTGAAACAGACTTACTAAGAAGGTGAATGTGAAGAACTTAGTTTGCAAAGCTGAGAAAATATAAAAGTGAAAGTATTATACTAGTATTTGAGTACCCTGAATACCCACTATGCATGTTGAATAATTCTAGTGAAATAGGTAAAAATCTGTGTTGAAACTCCAGTGCCCCATTAAAACATAATTCTAATGAGGAGAGATGGCAGTTGTGGTCCCTGTTTGAGTTATTCAGGATCATTCAGAGAAATTCACTTTTGCCACCAACTAACCTTCTAACCCTAGCAGACTGCTGGGAAATTTTATGCTACTCCTTGAAATAGGACTGATTGAAGACTGTGAGTGATTACTACACTATCGCTATTCAAAAGACCTTCAACTGCATGGTACCTGATAGGCACTTGATAAATATTTATTGACTGATTAAGCAGTGCCTGATTATAGTACAAAGGATATATTTATTCCTCCTGGAAGCAGCAGTGTATAGTGACAAAATACTGAATTTAGAATTAGAAGCCTATCCTACCAATTTGCCAGCTAAGTGATTTGGGAAAATATTTTTAAAATCTGAGGTTCTATTTTCAAGTCTGTAAAATGGGAAGAATTATGTCTACCCTGAAGAAGGGTTGTGGGAGAATTAAATGGGGTGACAGTATGCAAAACGCCTGACACACAGGAGTCCTCAGCAAATGCTAGTTGAATTGAATTCTAGATTACTCGTTCTCGGGAAGGAGTTCGTCTCTAATTTTAGTCTTTCCATCAATAAGTTTGATACGTTTATTTTGTTTTCTGGATTATTGAGTAGTCTTCCTCCCTTCAAAAATAATCAACTCATTTTGGGCAAAGTACAGAAGCAAGTAAGAATAAAAGGAATATTAAATATTGCAATGGCAATAAAAAGAATTAAAATCTTTGCAATATGAATAAGCTCACAGAGCAGCCCAGACTTTTTGGTGTACATTGTCAAGGAAGGCAGTGAATCCAATAATGTTAATAACTTCCCTATGTAACGGAAACTGCAGACTTTCAGAGAGAACCCAACTCATTGTACTTTTATGCCATCCTCTTATTAAGAATGGCCTCTTGACAGTTACCTAAGCTCATATTATCATCCTTGATTAAATTAATATGAGGAGGATGACAAGTGCTGAGATACTTCCCTTCAAATAAGATGAAAACAGCATCCAAGGAGTAAGGAAGAAATACAAGCGAAGAGGTCAAAAATCAGCTGAGTTAGCAGGGGCCACTCTAAACAGATGCTCAGTCTCTCAGGAGACTGACAGCTCCAGTATGTGATGGGCCAGGCAGTTTGGGAGCTGCCCCTTCCTTCTGCCAGACCAGATGATGATTAGCAACTGACACATGAATAGGAATAGCTGGGCCTGGGCCTGAAACTGCAGGGAGGGGCACTGGTCCCAGCCAACAAGCCTGCAAAGCAGTTGGAGAATAGAAAAATGCAAATGTCCTAGATCTCCTCAGTCATCAATTCAGAATCTAAGTACTGGTATATAGTTAGCTGTTTCAGGAAGAAAAAGAACTGCTTTTAGAAAAAGATAGCCATTTAAAAATCAGCTTAGGATTGTTCTTATATTTCAGAAGCTTTTTATTTCCAATAACATCCCTATAGAATATCACCCTTGAACATGTTAATATTTGAAAAAAGCTTAAAAACCTAAATCTTCCTGGAATTAGGTTCTACTCATTTTGCCAATATCCTATTTCTAATGGAGGAGGTGAATCATTAAGACAAAATTTAGGGAACCTCCGAGATATCAAAAGTGATCTAAAATAACATGAAAAATTGTATTTCCATGGTCTTACTTTGCCTAACCCAATGGTTTCTTTCCTTTAAATGAGTTGGCATCCCAATGTTTTCACACACACTAATGAGCTAACAACAATGCTCATGGATTTTATACTAATCTATTTAGAAATAAAGAAGATAGCCTTGTGATTTTACCAGCATTTGAAGCACTCCTCAAAGAAAAATCATTCTTAGTTTATTTTGCCTCTCTCAGACTGGGATAGGATATGACTTGCTCTGTAGTCCGCGAAACAGAGTGAAGAGCTTCTGTCTCGGCTTCCACAGATTACCATGTTCTACTACAGTTGGCCCAGCAGATTCTCTGCCCACTAAATCATCTGAAGCGACAGATGGATCCCACAATTGCCAATAAATATTTGTGAAGGGGGAGGCTCTTTGCAGAGATTTCCTGTGTTTTAGAGCTTTTGCTGCAATGATACTTTTAGTTTTTCATCTTAGAAATTATTTTTCTTTGTAATTTGAGATAGAAGTCAATGATGAGTATCGTCTTAGGATGTGCAGAGCAGTACTAAATTAAAACCAAAAACCAAGATTCTCTCATCTCATGTGTTGTTTTCAGTTTGACTTTTGAGGTTAGCACCTCACATCTTCTTGGTCTACCTTTCACTTCTGCTCTGGCAGCAGCTCGCTGTGGCCCCACAGCATCTCACTCTAGCCCCACCCTGCTATGTTTCACTTCTGCCCCAGGTGAAGGTGCCAGTGGTAAGCCGATTACCTTCTGCACAGGCACAAAGCTTAAAATGTGGAAGGGTAACACCTCCTGGTCCAGAGCTTGTCCACTGAATACAGGGGCTAACGGGTAAATGGTACCCTACCCTCTCCCATTTCTCTGGCGTATAATGTGAGGCACCTTCCACACAGCTCCCCAGATGGGCCCAGAGGGACTGGGCCCCAAGCGTCCATGACCGTGGAAATCAACTGGATAAGGCCCCCCAGGCCTGGTTTTCACCTCCCTCACTCCTGTTTCCTCATCTCAGGATCTGCTTTCAAGGGACACGGATTAAACTCCTACCAATGGTGACTGTTTCTTTCTGTCCTTAGCAAATACCAGACATTATCCACTTTTTAAAGTGTTTTCAGTCTGGCAGGAAATAAATCTCACTGTTTTCATTTGCATGTGTGATTATTAGTAAGTGAAAGAGAAAACACTCTTAAAAATCACAAGTAAACCACAATAAAAAATCAGTAGTTTCTCCTAAGATGAAAACCAACACTTTGCCTCTTCCCCCAACCCAGATGAAGGTATTACTTTCTGATTTTCACACCACAAATATGATGCCAAGGAAACAACATACCAGAAGTCTTTTCCTACTACTTTATAGCTCTTGAAATGTTAAGACAGGACCAGGAAATGATGGGTATTATTTGAATTTGGGCCTTTGTCTATATGTGACGGACTTTCATAAACTGTTAGAGATAGACTAGATGTTAAATATCACCAAGTTGAGTATCCTGGCTTAGAAAAACGGAGACACTGAGACCCAGTGAAGAGAAGTAATGGAGAGATTTGCCACCTGTGACACGGACAGGGGTAGCCCTGGCCTGGAACTCCTGACTCTTTGGTGCTTTTCCTGCTAAGTCATGTTGTCCTTTCTTCAGAAATTGATCATTTGGCTTTCCCACAACATCCTCACTCGTGGTATCTTATAAGACCACATTTACTACTGAAATAAGAAATGTTATAATTTCACCATAAAGGCATCACAAAGAACGATTTTTTAAAGAAAAATATCCAGAGACATATCTTTGTAGGAAACATTATTATGGTGAGCTCCGGAGAGAGCTTTCTGAAGTGTCCCAAACTGCAATTTATTTCTGGAATACTGGGATCCTAGTTCAAGGTGACATAAAATATGAGGTCAGCATGAGTATCTAAAACACACAAAACAAAACTGAGAGTTGCTAACACAAAATCAAGACCAATAAATAGGCCAGGCACAGTGGCTCATTTCTGTAATCCCAGCACTTTGGGAGGCCGAGGCAGCAGATCACTTGAGATCAAGCGTTCAAGACCAGCTTGGCCAACATGGTGAAACCCCATCTCTGCTAAAAATACAAAAATGATCTGGGTATGGTGGTGCACCCTTGTAATCCCAGCTACTTGGGGGGCTGAGGCATGAGAACAGCTTGAACCCAGGAAGCAGAGATTGCAGTGAGCCAAGATCCCACCACTGCATTCCAGCCTGGGTGACAGAGCGAGACTCCATCTCAAAAAAAAAAAAAAATCAATTAATAAAAAGTGTCAGAGATCTTAAATTTTTTAGAAGCCTATACCTACCAGCAGCATAAGGGAGCCTGGACATCTAGATCTCACAAGACTACATTACAGAGTTAACTTCGTCTCTTTGGATATGTTAGAGATTTACCTTAAGTTTTCACATGTATAGTTTTTACTTATTATAATAAAACTGTTTAATGAAAGTTAAAAGTCATTGAAGGTGATTCATATATTTAGGACAAGTGGCTTTTAAATGCACAATTGAAACTCCTATTATGGTTAGTTAACCTATAATAACTCTGTTGAGTTTGTTTCAGCCATATATTATTTCAGCTAGGGAAGAGCTAATATTTGCAAGGAACCTACTAAATTCTATGCATTTTAGATAATTTCAACTTTATTTATTGCTATCCCCTGCGCTACTTTGAGTTCCTCCAAAAGGGGACCTTCAGATGGGATTCCAGTTCAAAAAGTTGACTCAGGAGGTGAAGGAAACACTGCATCACTGCATGGGAGTGGGAAAGTGAGACAGAGAAGGCAGCCAGTAAAGGCGTTTTTCCAAACTGGCTACTACCGTGGGCGACTAAAGCCTAACCCTGCTGGAAAATAAAATCCAGAAGCCACTGTAGAACATATCTGAGTTGTCCTACCCAAAGGGCAAGAAAGGTAGTATGTAGGTCAGTTTTTAGCAGCCAGCTCTGGAAGAAGATGGGAGAGCTCTGATTTGTAGCATTTGCCAGTTTCTGTAGTGTAAATCCTCCCACCATGGCCAATTTCAAGCACCAATGTGACATCATTGAACTTAGAGTTTGGAAGAGGTATGCACTCTAGGCTCTCAAGTTGATGCAAGCCACCTCCAGCACGCCATCTGCAACTCGCATCGTTGGCTAAGGACTGCTTAGGATCAGGAGCAGAGCTCACTTCTAGCCGGCCATATACTCAGCAAATTGAGTGTCACAAGCCAGACAGATACAGGTGCTGCCGTGGAAATCTGGCTTACATGCACCAAGGTAGTGGTAAGGTGAAAGGAAAAGGGCGAGGCCCCAACGGTGACTACTACATCCCCATATTAATGATGACTAAAGTGTGTACAGCTTGCCAAAAGTAACACAATCATGGAAGAGCTGAGATTCAAACACAGACCTGGCTGATAGCAAAGGCTTGTAGTCTGTGTCATGCTGTTCCTCCTATAGAAAGCTGTACATCTCACAATGCCTTAGTGAACGAATAAAACTGTATTGTTACTTAGGGTCAATTAGTCTGCTCTAACAAGTAGATCTAAATAGGCAATGGCTTAAGACAAAGGAATTATATTTGTGGGTGGGAACTCGAGTTATCTAGGGGACTGTCCTCCATCCAGTCATTCAGGGACCCTTTCATTCTGTTTCTCTGCCATCCTCTGGGCCATGATAGTCATCTGTATTCAGCTGTGCCATTTCTTGAAATCTATGGGTCACATGCTGTTGATGAGAACTAGTCGCACGGCCATAGCTAGCTGCAAGGCAGGCTGGAAAACTTAGCCACGGGCTAGGCAAGTGCTTCCCCACTACAGCTGCGTGGCAATGGCTGGGTGGGGAGAAGGACTTTGGTTGGCAGCTAACTCTCTCTATCACAGTTTCCCATAGAGTCTTTAGGATATTATTGTTTTCCATTTCCTTGTATAATGAATTTTAATATCTATAGTAATTCAAAGGTAAATTTTTATGTCTAGTTTATGAAGATTTTTCAAAAATAAAATTTGAAACAGCTTGCTACTTTGGGTTACAAAAATCATGCAGAGTGTAGTATCCCTTTCTTCATTCAAAGGGGTATGTATCGGTGAAGGCCTTCATGGTAATATTTTCACTTGAGAAGCTTAAGGCATTAGAGAATAAAAGCTGTATTGAAGCAAGAACACTGAAAGAACTCATAAATAAGTTTCTCACTAAGAAAATAGCAGCTAACCATAGAAAAACAACAAAGATATTTTACATATATTAGGTTATCATAATGGATACACACTGCAGCTTTGAGATTAAAAGAATGGGCTGTGGGCCCAGAATTTCTAAGTTCAAATCTCACCCCCACTGACTCTGAATAGTCTTGGTTAAGTTACTTAACCTTTCTGCTTCAGTTTCTTCACCTGGAAAATGGCAATGATGACAGTGCCTACCTCACAGCGTTATTGTGTTGATTAAGTTAATATACATGAAGCACTTATCACTGTAATGGCACATAGTAAATGTTTAATACATGTTTATATTTAATGATAATTTTAAACACCTTCTGTTCTCCAGAAACTTCCAGGATCCTCTTCCCCAAACCTTTCAGGTTTGTTTTGTGTTGCAGGTGGTACACACACCTAGACACATTTTTCTTTCCTTGTATGGGCTTCTATCCAAATATTCAATGCCTGTCGATTCTATGACCCGCAGCTCCATCTTGACCACAGTCTACTTCTCAAGGGTCCACCTCTTCCCTCACTCTACCAACAATCCCTTCTCCTCACAGAGGCCCCTGATGTGCACTTTTAAGACCTGAGTTTACTACCCTTCATTTTCATTAAACTTTCCTGAGTCTTCATTGCAAAACTTTCTGCTTCTTTTCTGCCATTCTATTTTTCTGCCTTTTAGATTCCCAGTTTCCCTGATCCCCCATTCCCGCCAATTGCCCCCAGTAAGAGACTCAGAATATAGATAGAGATAAATTCTTACCTTTTTCTAAAATGAATGCACAATTGAATTCGCAGATGAGGTAGTTTTATTTCAAGGAAGGGGAACTTCCTGTTAGGGAGGGAGTGTTGTGATTAAACGTCAAATCCTAAGAACTCTTAGACAGTTGATGCTTTGTAACCATCTAAATCAACTCCTGTTCACTGAGCATCTACTGCATGCAAGGCACCAAGGTAGGGACCCTGTGGAGTGAGATGATTAAAACAAAATGGTGTCTGCTCCAGGGTCTCATAGGAATTGGAAAATGTGCACACAGACACAAGTGGCTCCAATGCAAGGCAGGCTTTGTAAATATCCAGAGGAAAAGGGCATTGTCTTGTTTTCTCTGCTCCCAGCACCTCTTATTCCTCCCAGAAAAGGGCCTGCCCCTTAGCAGGTGCTTAGCAGTACCTCCCTTGGACTTGGGCAGGAGACTACCTCTTGCCCTCTGTGTTTTAGAGTACATGATGTGTCACAGATTTGGAAATAGAAATTGACTCAAGAACACACAGCTGCCCTGATCACTGGGATCTAGTGCACAGTGGTGGCTGGACAAACATCTGCTCTGGCGATCAACACTAGTGAGCCCCAGGGAAGCGCAGCTTCACATGCCTTGCCCCAGGGCCTTCAAATGTCAAAAAGTTTTGTGGATGTTGATGCTGCCACTGATGTTGGACCACTTTGGACACAGGAAGTACCTCACTGGTAGAAGTGTTCAATAAGAGAAGAGAAAAATCCGCTAACTTGTCAAATCTCTTCCCTCACATAACAGAAATGCAATGGATTCCTGAATAACATGTCACGTCCTGGTTGTCTGAGAGTCCATGTTCTTGTTTCCCTTTGTGTTCCATTTCATGGATCCCTAACTACTCACAATATATGGGCAATATTAACAACATTTGCACACAAACACTAAGGAATATTTTGCAGTATTAAGCATTATGTGTGACTTAGATTTGTATTTATATAGATTTGACAAAACATTTAAAGTATGTTGTCCAGGCCGGGCGCGGTGGCTCACACTTGTAATCCCAGCACTTTGGGAGGCCGAGGCGGGCGGATCACGAGGTCAGGAGATCGAGACCACGGTGAAACCCCGTCTCTACTAAAAATACAAAAAATTAGCCGGGCGCGGTGGCGGGCGCCTGTAGTCCCAGCTACTCGGAGAGGCTGAGGCAGGAGAATGGCGTGAACCCGGGAGGCGGAGCTTGCAGTGAGCCGAGATCGCGCCACTGCACTCTAGCCTGGGCGACAGAGCGAGACTCCGTCTCAAAAAAAAAAAAAAAAAAAAAAAAAAAAAAAAAAAAAAAAAAAAAAAGTATGTTGTCCATACATTAGCAGCTATGTGGCTCTTGAATGCTAGAAGTTCAAATAGTTTTATTTTAATAAAATATTTAATAATCAAATTTTTAAAAGTTTTAGAAGTTCAACTTTATTTAAATCATTTTTATTTAAAATTTTGATGTTTGTCAAATTTGTACTTTGAATTGATTTTTACCTTTTAATAATAATAGATCATTGGACTGTTTCAAGTGACTGAACACAAATTATGTGAAATATCTTAATATAACAACATAATTAGTAATTTTGTTGAAATTAAAGCTAGAAAATTAATTTCATAAAAAAATTGCAAATTGCGTGTCTTTATTCCTCATTCAAACATTGTCAGCCCATTAATGGGCTGCAATTAAATACAACTGTCTTTGATATTTTGTCATATCAGTCATATAAAAGCCATAACTTTACATATAATATTCAATTTTGTCTTTATAAAAGTATACTTATCAAAGTGGGAACCTAAAACATATTTTACTTACTGTCGGCTTATATTTTAACTTTTAGATAATTAAAAATGTTGTAAGGGGCCTCTATCTGTATTCTCACCCTGACCCTGCAAATGTTAGGAAAGGGATTGGCCCAGGGGTGGTGTAGTGAGGGTTTTAGGGCTGAAGTGGATTTAAGGAAGTGTTTTCAGGAGAAGAGGAAAGAGAGCATGATATATTCCTAACTAGGGGGAACAGATATTTGTGGCTGGAGCCCAGGCCTCAGGACAGGATGTGCTATGGTGAGAACTGAACTGTCAATGGTGGAAAGTAAGGGAGATGACAGACTGGGAGTTCCACGAGGGTAAAAGTCGTATCTACTTTGATCTCTAGGGTATGCACAGTGTCTAATAGGAGGTAATGCACTTGATATTTGTTGAATGAATCAAAGAATGTAGATTCCATACTCTATGCAATGTGGAACCATTAAAGAGTTTGAGGAGAGAGGACAGAATCAGAAATGTAGTTGAGAAAGGTAACTCCAACAATAGTGGCTAAAGTGTATTTGAAAAGGTAGCTAGGAGAGGTAGAAAGACGAATTTTCTTAGTTATATGTTACTACAGTCATGCATCACTTAATGACTGGGATACATTTGATACATTCCAAGAAATGCATCATTAGGTGATTTTGTCATTGTGTGAACATCATAGAGTGTATGTACACAAATCTAGATGGTATAGCCTACTACACACATAAGCTATATGGTATAGCTTATTGCTCCTAGGATACAAACCTATATAGCATGTGACTGTATTGAATACTGTCGGCAGTGTAACACAATGGTAGGTATTTGGGTATCCAAATATATCTAAACATAGAAAAGGTACAGTAAAAATATGGCATTATAATTTTCTGGGACCACCATCATATATGTGGTCCCTCATCATGTAGCACATAACTATAATTTATATCCATTGCATTTCTTCTTTATTTCCTGAACATATACATGTGGATTATTTTTCTTATATATTAATCCTGACCTAATCAAGCATTTAACAATCCATAAAACTCATTGGTGTTCGGTACTATAGTTCTAGGTCTGCACTGTCCAATACGCCAGCTATCTGTGGCCTTTGAGCACTCAAAATGTGGCTAGTCTGAATTAAGATGTTAGAAATGGTCAGTGTAATACACACACCAGATTTCAAAGCGCCAAAAAGAGAAACTATCTCATTCGTAATACGTTATACATTGATTGATTACTCATGGAAATAATTAATATATGTAAAATAAAATATATTATTTGAATTAATTTCACCTGGTTTTAAACGTATCTACTAGAAAATTTAAAATTATATATGTGGCTTGCACTATATTTTGTTAGACAGCATTCTTCTAGTGCATGACGATTTTTGAAAATTTTTATTTATTTATTTATTTTTAGAGACAGGGTGTTGCTCTGTGGCCCAGGCTGGAGTGCAGTGGTGTGATTATGGTTCATTGCAGTCTGGATCTCCAGGGCATAATCCATCTTCCCATCTCAGCCTCCTGAGTACCTGAGATTACAGGCGTGTGCCGCCATGCCCAGCTAATTTTTTTTTTAATTTTTGTAGAGATGAGGGTCTCACTATGTCACCTAGGCTGGCCTCAAACTCCAGACCTCAAGTAATCCTACTGTCTCGGCCTTCCAAAGTGCTGGGATTATAGGCATGAGCCACTGTGCCCAACCCCATGCCAACTTTGTATATCTCTTTATAGCAGCTTTGGCCACAAAACAATGGAAATCAATTGCAAAGTGAAGGTGGGAATGCTGCAAAAGATGCAGAAGTGAACAGAGCCAATGAAAGTGGTCCTGAACTGCTCGGGTCACATGCAAAGCCTTGTGAATGCAGGATTCAGCAGAGTTGGACCAGGAAGTTGGTAAAAGGAAGAAAAAACTGACAAGGACACTAGTCTAAAGAAAGCAATTGAGTATTACAGGAGGATTTTGGGAAAATGTATGAACCCTTCAAATATTGTTTGCAAAAATGAAAGCCCTGACTAAGCCACAAACGTCAAACGGAAAAAGAATATCTCAGCATGCATCAAAAAACAGCAACCACGATGGCCACTCAAAGAATTCAAAGAATCAGTGCAAGACTGTAAAGTGAGAAGAATTTTGCTTACTCTGAGGCAAATTAAATTTAATAAGTTGTAGTTGTGTTCTTGAATATAAAATCCCAATTCAAGTACTTTTCATTATTTATTACAAAAATTAATTTCTGATTTTAAGAACAAGCAAATACATGCAAAATATTTAGAAGATTTATTAATAAAAGGGAATCATATATATCTCTTAAGTATTTTACTTCAGCTTAAAACATACAAACAACAGTGTTTTGTTTTGGTTGGTTTGGGGTTGTTTTGGTCAATATTTGGCTGTAGGGCTTCAGTCTTTAGAATGTGGGTCCACCGTTTAGAGTTCCATGTACCTTTCCCATTGTCTACAATTTTCAGTTTTAGTTTCTTTAAAGCAAAGTGACAACTGATAGATACCTGCAAAGTAAATTCTAGGCTTGAACGCTTTCTTCCCAATCTTTCACAATGGTCATACCCACAACTAATTTGACAGATTTTTTCAGTGCCTCGCCTCAAGTACTTCCTATTAACATATGGTAAAGGAAGAACACCTTTTCAATTAAGCATGTCCTCTGATTATTTTTCTCTTAAAAAATCAGTGTGTCCATATGCAAATGCATACTGACAACTTGAATATTCACATAAGTGATTAAAATAAAAATGACTAGAAGCATCAAAAACTATTGGAAAGACTGGCACTTAGGTTACCCCGTGGTGATATGTGGTGGCTGGGAAGAAGTTAGAGAACTGTTAACTAGTTGATAGTGTTGCACTGGGTACCGCCTCACTTTGATCCCCAGTTTCAATAATTTTTCTCTCAAAGCATTTCACTTCGTTTTCACTGGAACAACTTTCTTTTTGCACACACATACTCATGTTTTATTAATTTAATAATCGTGTAATATTTAATTAAATTTCACAAAGAACATTGTAATAGGTGGAATCAAGTTTGGGAACAATGGATCCTCATGGGACCCATAACTCACCTAGTGGGAACAGAAGTATGCAGGTGCACACCAGCCGCTGGCCTGAGCATTTATTGTGCTGTATCATCCCTCTGCATGTTGTACACCACACAGTAATGGCTGGTATCTGTTACTGGATGAGTCAGCTAAATGCAGGCTGGTTAAGAGACCTTCTACTATAATGTCATTTACAGTGCCCTTGTAGGGAACCAATTATCCCAGTGATGACAGGATTTTCTGACTTAGAACATCTGAAAACACCTGGGAAGTATGTTGTCTGGAAAGAGCATGCAGAAACCAAATTCTAGCCCCAGCACTCCTGCAAGTTTTCCATAATAAATATTTTTAAGCTTGAAAGAACACCAGCTTTTACCCTATTCTCAAGGTTACATTAGTCTTTTATGTTTATCTGAGGTATAGATCTCACAAACAGCCATGAATATGTGAATACATTCACATACTGATGGATCTGGAATTCTACCAGTCAGCCTGATAAATACCCACTAATAAAAATATCTGTAGATCTGAATATTTTATTCATTTTTGTAGAAATGAAAAACAACAAACAATATCCTCAGAGGAGAAAAACTCCTGCATATGCACAGTAGGTGCTTACTAAATATATGATGAATAATGTACAGGCTGAAATATTTCTCCCAATGTATATTATGTCTGCTCATTCTAATATTTGTGATATTTATGTACAGTGAGGAAATGCCCAGTGTCAAAGTGGATCCTCGACGTGAATATGCCGTAGGAACTGAAGCGTGATGTAGGCAGTTTCCAGAAGCACTATGTGGAGGCAGTGATCTGTAATGCACTGGTATTAAGGTTACTGAAATTGTCATGAAATTGCACGCGTGAAATCATTGCAAGGTTTACGTCCTAGTGAGGATGGAAATGAAGAGCTTGGAAACAGGAATTGGAGCTTTCGGTCTAGAAACAAACTTGGAAGAAATACAAGTCTCCTGAATGTTATTAAAGAAATCATATTAAGAGAATTCAGAGCCTACAGTACTTGATATTTGACATCCACCTCTCTGCAGTAACATAGAGCAGGATTGAACAGCACCAAAACCAGAGCTAGAGTCTTAATCACGCATAAGACTCAGAAACTTCTATTAACATACGGCAGAGGCAGAACACCCTTTTCAGTTAAGCATGTCCTTTGATTCTCCCTTTAAGAAATCAGTGTGTCCATATGCAGATGCATAATGACAACCTGAATATTTAAGTAAACAAAGAAAAAAATGACTCAAAGCAACAAAAACTGCGGGAAAATACCAACACTTAGGTTTCTCCATGGTAGTATGTGGTGGATGGAGGAAGTTAGAGAATTGTAGCTAGTTGGCCTGGCACGGTGGCTCACGCCTGTAATCCCAGCACTTTGGGAGGCCGAGGCAGGCCGATCACGAGGTCAGGAGATCGAAACCATCCTGGCTAACACGGTGAAACCCCGTCTCTACTAAAAATACAAAAAATTAGCCGGGCGTGGTGGCAGGTGCCTGTAGTCCCAGGTACTCGGGAGGCTGAGGCAGGAGAATGGCCTGAACCCGGAAGGCGGAGCTTGCAGTGAGCCGAGATTGTGCCACTGCACTCCAGCCTGGGCGACAGAGTGAGACTCTGCCTCAAAAAAAAAAAAAAAAAAAAAAAAAACGAGAATTGTAGCTAGTTGACAGTGCTGGGCTGGGTAGCCCTCTCCCTTTGATCCCCAGTTTCAACCACTGTACAAACAGTCAAAAATCAGTTTTGCTGGAATCTCCTTTTTACTTTGCAACTCTGGCTGAAGTCTTCCACTTACTTTTCTCACTTACAGGTACCTGAATATGTGCGTGCAAATTTAAAAGTCTTTAGATCAAAATAGGAACAAGGAAAGTTTATCCGTTTCAGTTTAGGATTTGGTGGGTGTGGCAATCCGGGAAGACCTGGGAAATAACTACTGTTTGGTTTGAACGATACATTTGACTGCCATTAAAAGAGCATATAATTATAGCCTAAATGTAGACTGAATTTTTAACAGATTTATCTGAACTTTCAAAATTTGTACCATTGGGTGTAACGATCTATAACTATCTTATGGGAGATGTTACAGCAGTTTTCAAATCATTGGGCTAATACGAAATCTGGACTTTTTAAAACCCCTCTTATCTAACCTGGTTACGCAGTTCACATTGTATCTGGGAAAGGGGCTTTCATTTTACCTAGTCTCCAGAACTCAATGGAATTATTCTGTAAATAGTTCAGGCTTTTGTCTAAATACGTGAAGACTGACAAGATTATCTCTGTGAGAATCCGCACCCCCCCACCTCAACCTCCCCCCTCCTTAATCATGTTTCACAAAGTAAATCTATAGACGCTCCTCCTGGGTTTTGGGAGATTCCCCATCCTAAACAAACCACCTGGAGGAAAGGAAAGGAAGTAAGAAATAAACGCAACACAGAAGTTCTCCTCAGTTGACAAAAGGTCAAAAATCATTAACGTGTAAATGTTGCTTTTTCCATCACAAACCACCTTCTCACGTAGAGTCTAGGGACTAGGAGGATTCACAACGCCGCGATGGGCACCCGGGCCCTGCAGGAGTGGGGACAGAGGGAACCCGGCCGGTGGCCCGACCCTGCAGGGAAGAAGGACGTGCGGCAAGAAGCATCGGATTCGGGGAGGGCCGGGACCTGGCCGAGGGTGACATTACCGAGCACTTCCTGGCACAGCGCTGGTCCCCTCCCCAAACGCGCTATATGTGGTCCTGTACGGGACTGCCTTTCCCAAAGACAGCCAAGGAAAAACTAAAGATCGACGGGGACACCCGCCTCCCTTTCTCGCCCCCACGGTTTCTCAGAGGCTGTGGGGACTCGGTGCGGGTAGGAGGTAGTTGTCCCAAATCAGCAGCTTCAGGATGTAAAGTATTACAGAAAACTTTGAAGTTTTGTTATCTGTAGCACAGCGACAGGGGTGGGACAATAGAGAAGGAATGTTTTCTTTTCAAAAGAAAACACAAACAAAACTTTATTTTTCTGGTCCGCGGCAGCCTATCTGCTGAACGTTGACTTGCTTTCGCTTTGCAGCAGGCGACGGTCCCGGGCGCCACCTGCGCGTCGGTGGGAGGCTGGTCCACGCCCGGGTCCCCCGACGCCCACTGCAAAAGGCAGTGCGAATGACAGACTGTAAATCCTCTCGCCTGCGTCCCCTTCAAGCACCAGAAACCCAAGTTGGAACTAATTCTTTCTTTGGGAAGCTGCAACTCCCCTCCGGCGACCTCCCGCGGAGCCGGGCCGAGATTGCGGAGAGCAAGCGGCGCAGCGCTGCCGCCAAGGCTCCTCCTGTCGCCGGTGTGGCCGGGATTACCTGGCGGCGCGGCGCGTGCAGCGCGCAGAGTCCGGGGCGCCCGCGCCCCCGCCCCCGCCCCCTCCGCCTCCTAGTCCACCTCTCCCGCCCGCCCTCTCGCCCGGCGGAGAGCACAGCCCACTCTCTCCCACCTGCGGCCGCCAGGCCGCCCTCCACCCGCACCTCTGCCGCAGGCCGGACCCAGTGCGCCCGCCCGTCGGTCAGTCCAGGCCAGGCACCCGGTGGGCCGCGCTCACGCAGTTGGCGCAGGAGGCCTTACGCTAGCGGCGCAGTGCCCGCCCCCTGCGCTCTCCCCGCCCCCTCCCTCCCTCGCAGGGGCCGAGCGAATGTAGCCCGCGAGAGAAAATGGCGGCGGCGGCGGGGAATCGCGCCTCGTCGTCGGGATTCCCGGGCGCCGGGGCTGCGAGCCCTGAGGCGGGCGGCGGCGGAGGAGCCCTCAAGGCGAGCAGCGCGCCCGCGGCGGCCGCGGGACTGCTGCGGGAGGCGGGCAGCGGGGGCCGCGAGCGGGCGGACTGGCGGCGGCGGCAGCTGCGCAAAGTGCGGAGTGTGGAGCTGGACCAGCTGCCTGAGCAGCCGCTCTTCCTTGCCGCCTCACCGCCGTCCTCCTCGACTTCCCCGTCGCCGGAGCCCCCGGACGCAGCGGGGAGTGGGACCGGCTTCCAGCCTGTGGCGGTGCCGCCGCCCCACGGAGCCGCGAGCCGCGGCGGCGCCCACCTTGCCGAGTCGGTGGCGGCGCCGGACAGCGGCGCCTCGAGTCCCGCAGCGGCCGAGCCCGGGGAAAAGCGGGCGCTCGCCGCCGAGCCGTCTCCTGCAGCGGCCCCCGCCGGGTGAGCAGCGCGGCCGGGGTCGCGACGGGGACTTGGAGAGCGGACAGAGGGCAATGAATGAACCTCGGGCACCATGCACGGCGTCCCGGGGCTCAGCGCAGCGAGGCTACGCGCCGTTCGCCGGGACCCACGCCCTTGAGCACCCCCCGACCCCTTCGGAGTCGGGCGGCGCCCCGGCCCCAGCCTGGGGGACCGGACGGGGACGTGCGGAAGAGTTTGTTATTGTTTGGAGACATGTGACAGGCGTGCGAGCCTCTCTGCGGGGAACCGTTGCGAAAAGGTGTAGGGGGCCACGGCTGGCTTTGTGGGACTCCTGGAATCGGGGCTCTCCGAGGAGCCCGGGGGCGGGGCACGGCCCTGCGGTGGCGCCCCCGGACGGGTGTCCCCGGGGCAAAGGCACTGGGGGGCGAGGCCCGATCCTGAGGCGGGCGGTGGTCGGAAGAGGGGCAGGGTGGGTGGGAAGCCCGAGGTCGGGTGGGGGACTGAGAGGGCCGAAGAGAAAGTAGCAGGTCCCAGCGGCCGTGACAGGCAGAGCCCCTCGGCCCGCCCGGGATCGAGTCCCTAGGCAGGTACCGCGGGCTGGGCCCGGACGCAGGCGGCGCGCCCCCAGCGCCGGCCGCAGGGCTCCAGGAGGACGGCTCGGTAACGCCTGTCAAAGCGGTGCGGCGGGAGGTTGCACACTCACGGAGGCTTGCAGTCTTTTAGGAAGTGCGGTTTGTCTAATTGCAGCCCCCAAGGGGCTCTGAGTGTTCCTGGGAATGCGAACTGCACTGCTAAGTCACTTGAGTGACTTCTGTTTGGAGTTTGAATTTGGCCTTTGAAGTTTGCATTTGGCGGAGTGGTGTAAGAGCCAGGACCGGATGTGTCAGCCATTCAGTTTCAAAGCAGTGGTGACTGCTCCCCGCAGCCCCTCCGGCTTGGCCCGGTGACCGCGGCGCGGGTGCAGTGCTTCCTGCTCGGTGCTCTGGCGCGGGCCGCCCGCTGAATTCCAGGGCCACAGTGCGGTGGGCTTCGGCTCAGATGCGTCTTCTGGTGCATATGAAGTACAGTATGTGTAAGGTAATTCAGACCAGCGGTTTATTGGCCTCGTCCATTTTTGGCTACTGGAAATTTTTATGTTAAAGGAAATTCTTTTAAGTGTGACAGCTACATCCTTGTTTGTTTTTTAAAAACTTGATTAACGTATGCAAAGCACAAAGTCTTGATGGGTATTTTGAGTTGCTGGAAATGTTTTTGTGATAGTCCCTCGTGGCCCTGTAGAATTCCCTGACCTTTATTGTGAGAATAAAGCGTGTCATTTTGTGAGACGAATTTGACAGTAGGAGTCCTTGGTTTGGATTAATTATCTAAAGTGATCTGGCATTTTTTGTGCACTTGATTATTTGCTTAAAATCACGATCCGTTTAATATTTGGAAGTCCCCTTCCTCCCCCCAAGAACTAAAAAATATGCTTTGCACTGTACCATGGCACTGCTGAGACCAAAGGAGATTTGTGACTGATACAGTTGTGTGTGCACTTGTACATGTAATTTATTCTTACAAGAGTTATGTACGTCTATAGTTTTCCTGTTTCTGTGCAGATTGTATTAAAACTTAACTAGAATAATTCTTTGAAGGCAACTTGTACTTTAAATTAATTCCAGATAAAAATTTTTAACCCCAAGTTTAATAAATTGTATCTATTCTTATGAGACCTAACTTTTCGGATACGATAAATAATTTAGCAAACGTCAGCATTCTAGTCCTCTTAATGAGCTGTGAATATAGTAGAAGAGCATCCACTGTAACAATAATGTACTGAAATTGTTTAATGTTGTCTCTTGACACAAAATAAGAGGACTAAGGTGGAGGTAGATAGAATTTAGGGACTAAGTAATCTATGGTTAGTATTTGCGTTTTATGACCGAGGTTTTTTCCCCTTTGCTTAAGGTGTAGATTATAATTGCACAGTATAAGAACATAATGGGCTAGTAAGGATAATCTTTTTTAAAGAAATTATTTTTACTAGTCAGAATGCTGTTGGTTTATCCCAAATGTCATAGGTAAAGATTCCATTTATAGTAAAATGTTGCTTCTCTAACCTTATGAAATATAGTGAATTTTTTTTTCTTAACAATTGGGTTGAAATTCATTTGAATCTGTTGGTATAAAACTTTGTGGGGAAAGGGCTTATATCTTATTTGTGTGTGTATATTTTGTATTGCATGTTGGTTATGCTACATTATTACTTACCATTTAAATTAAAGTTTTAGAAAAAAACCCCTTAATTATAGCCAACTTAATAAAATATCAATTGAACTTTATGTTTTACTTTTTTTTGACAGTTGTTAAGTTACATTCATACTTCCAAGAGGAAAATCTAAGATTTTGAAATATTTGAGAGTTCTGTGATCTTTTAATTTTAGAATTTCCTTCTGATCTTTGAATGTAGAAAATACGCTTTGAATTAGAAGTTATGTAAATAAATAATACTTGTATTTAAATAGAAGATTTTAAGTTTGTCCCACTTTTTCAGGGTAATAGCTGAAATCAGTGAAAGTGCCTGTAAGTGGCGCCCAAGGGTTTGGAATTTTTCCTTATATTACAGAATTTAGGGGCTTTTTCTTCCTATTTACTGTCTTTGAAGAAAAATTACAGTGTTAGTCTCCATTGAACAGCCTATTGTGAGTTTGGTAGATATAATTACCCCATCCTATTTTTGTAACTTAAAAAACCAAACTATCAATTTGCTGGCCCCGTGAAAGAACAAGATATGCTGTACTTGTTAATGTTAGTTTTTGTTTAAAACTAAAGATATTTCACAGGCTGCTTTTATATCCTCGTATGGCCCTCAGATTTCACTTCCTTTTTAAAGCTGTTAGGCTAAAAATATAATTTAGTGACCTTTTACTAAAGAGGAGGTATAAGAGCATTATTACCTAAAAATTACTCTTAAAATGTTAAGTGGGTGACTTTATAAAAATAAAGGTAGTCACATAAGTTAGTCTTCCATGAATTTGTAAGTTTTTAGTTAAGAATGGTCTCAGTTTCATTTTAAATCAGGTAAGAAAATTAATGCATTCTTCAAAGATGAACCTTAATAAATATAATTCTGGAAGAGAAATATCAGAGCTAGAATTGTTGCCAACTTTTATTTTCTTTTCATATCTGATTTTGGCAAGAGTGACTGGTTAACCAACATTCCTTAATGTACGATTTCCAATACACTATAACTCCATTTTGTTAGATACGAAAAACAGGAAGTAGCCCTGTTCATTGATATTCTTTTACAACTTCCATAGCACCTCGAGCATAATATGTTGCATGTTTTAGAAATGGCCACTGACTTGTCAACTTGCAGATTTCAAAATGTGGGAAGAAAGGAGTGTTCTTTTGCTTTCAACAAGAGCAAAAAAAAACCAGCTACAGCTTGCCTAGGCTGAGTCGGCTAATCAGTCCTTGACACTGGCTGTGTGCATCCCAGAGGAAGAAATGAGGGGGTGGCAAGGTAGTTAATGGGGAATGGATTACCGTTAGGAAAAATATGGGGCATTCAGAAATGCTCTCCGGTAGAAAGCACCACTTCTGCATTTTGTACTCCAGTCATCATCTTGGGTTGAGGGCTGTCTGTTATACAGAAGGCGATGGGAAAATGTGTCATGGAAAAGTAGTAGTCTCTAGAGGCTGCTTAGGAACTGCGTATATATTACACCTCTAATCTTGGAATTCTTTGCTTCTATCAAATATATCAAGTATAGACTTGGTTGTTTTCCTTAGTCCTCATCTCTTTCTATATCCTAAGTTAAAAGCTAAAGCAACTTAAACATGTAAATGGTAGACTATTAATGTGAGGAAATGTGTGAGATTAGGAGTAACCCAAAGTTGTCTTTAAGAAGTTATTTAAGAACATGTTTAATCATGAAAGAAATAATCAGGGCCAGAATTAGTAAATGGTTCATCGCAAAGCGTGAGATTAGTCAGATACTCTTTTCAGTTTGCAAAAATATGTTAGGATTTTATCTGTGGCTTAAAACATACTCATTGAGCGTATAGATATGCCTAGATACCTTTTATATCATCAACTTTTTTGCCTTCTGTGTGTGTGTATAATATCTATTATATGTATTATATATGTGTTTATGTATAACCTCATTTGATCATCACTGCAGCCCCCTAAGATAGTGTAATTTCTGTTTTCTGGGGGTGCAAACTCATCTGAGATGGTAAAGCCTCATGATTACACAACTAGAGGACAGCTAGGATTCAATCCCAGGTCAGTCTGACTCCACAGTCCATTTCTTTCCACCACTCTGCTTCTTCCATTTTCTTTTTCAAATTAATAATCAAATTAATTGATTATTTTTAAGGAGAAATTTGTTTTGCAGGCATTCTGATAGACCATGAGCTAGGTCTCTACCCTGTGCTAAGTTTGCCTGTTAATATGTATAATAGGTATGTTTCTGTAACCTGGCCTTGTGTATGTAATACAAGTAAACTGTATTTGGATCACCCTATCATGTCAGCCAAAGAGGATTAGTCATTAGTGTTGAATGTTTCTTAGATTTATTGATTTGTGCTGTATTAAATCATAAAGGAGATAAAGAAGCTGAAATTAACATGATTCATTCATGGTAATCACACAGGAAGAGAAACTTTTAGTATTGCTAGACCCTACCCCTTTGTTATTGTTGTAGATTTCATCCATTCAACATTTATGAACTTCTGCAAGGTGGTGGTCTTGGGCGGTGGAGAAAAAGATCACGAGTGCACAAGCAGTTTCTGTCGGTAGGTTGTAGTATGAACATGTTTCACAATACCATATTAAGCGCTTTAACAGAGATGGGGATACAGAGGGGATACAACATATTAGTTTCAAACTATTTCTGCCTATTTTCTCATAAGAAGAATATATACAAAACTGCATGTTCAGGCATGATTTTTTTTTTCTTCCAAGAGAAAATTAAAAAGGAGACATGGGGAGCAAGAAATTCAACATCTGCTACTGCTAGTTCTGAAATTCTGTCTTTATTATTAGTAACAGCAACTCTGCTAGTTACGAAAACAACATGGAGAAATGTAAAATATTCTTTAGGGCATAAGATGATCAAGAAGATAGGCTTGTCTTTATTTACTCTATGGCATGTCATAGGTGATTGAGTTATGTTTGGTATGGAAGGGAGTTCTGTATTGTTAGTGATTGAGTCCTTTGGAATACCAGGCTCGTTTGATGCAGATGTTAATTTGATCGAGACGTTGTAGAATACTAAGAGGAATTGTTAAAACTCACCAAGTGTGTAATTCTGCAAGTACACATCTGTCACCTGGGAATTACTAAACCATCAGACCTCTTGAAGACTGGAGAAAGTGCCTGGAGCCACATGGTACAGCCTACACAGTACTGTGGTTAGTGCGTTAACTAAGTTCGTCACCTGTAAGCATAATGATGGATAGATGTGGAGTGAGAACAGGGTCAGTACTGAGGTGTAGGTGGAAGCTTTGCTCTTGACAAGTGTTATCATTACTTTTCTTTTTTTATTTTTAAATTAGAAATGGGTTCTCACTATGTTGCCCAGGCTGAAGTCGAACTCTTGGGCTCAGGTGATCTTTCCACATAGCTGGAACTACGGGTGCAAGCCACTCTGTCTGGCTTTACTTTTCTTCATTGCCTAAACAATAATTTAAGTTACATGTTATCACATAATCTTCAAACTGGTCTTATGGCATTCTGAATACTAAACATCAGTCGTTAACAGACCAAGAATTTTATCTGATTCTTTGCATCATCTCCCAGCATCTAGACTAGTGTCTGGCACCCATGAATATTAGGTGCCCAGAAATGTTAACATGAATTAATTTTCCCAAAGTGGTTAAATTAGTATATCTGAAGATTAACTTACCGTAGCGTGATTTTAATCATGATCTAGCTTAAGACGAGTTTTGAAGGCAAGCACTGTCTTTTTTTAGGAGTTTTTGTATATCGTTTGGTATTTATTTATTTATTTTTGAGACGGAGTCTTGCTCTGTTGCCCAGGCTGGAGTGCAGTGGCGCAATCTCTGCTTACTGCAGCCTCTGCCTCCTAGGTTCAAGCAATTCTCCTGCCTAGCCTCCCGAGTAGCTTGCTGGGATTACAGGCATGCCCCACCATGCCCAGTTAATTTTTGTATTTTTTTGTAGAGACAGGGTTTCACCATGTTGGCCAGGCTGGTCTTGAACTCCTGACCTCAAGTGATCCACCCACCTTGGCCTTCCAAAGTGCTGGGATTACAGGAATGAGCCACTGCGCCCAGACCATTGCTTGATGTTTAATAGCAGTAGTTGGCATTTAGCAAGCAGTCATTGATAATATTGACCAATTTTATATAATGTGAGCCTTCTAATAATTAGTGTAGTTACAAAATAATTGGAGCCATGCCCAAACTGTCAAATATTGAGAAAATTGAATTCCTGGTATTTGAAAGTGTCTAATTATTTGAGTTAATTGGTAAGCCCTCCTGATTTTCTACTTAACCATGACACTTCTTCTGTGGCGCCCATCTTCATCCTCTTGAACATTGATACTGGAAGATTCCCAGGGTGGTCCTAGGCCTTCTCTCATTCTGTCTTGTCCATCCCCACCCCAGTCTTATTAATGCCCTTAGATCGGTTATGGACCATTTACAAATGATTGCAGAGTTTATTGTCCTAACCATGACCTCTCCTAAAGTCCAGACCTACACCTGGCTACATGACACCTGTGCAGTCAGATATCTAAAACCAAATTAAAGATCTTCCCTAAACCTTCTCCTAACATGTTCCCTGCTCATTAAATGGCAGAACTAGAACCCAGGAGTCACCCTTGACACCTCCTCTCACCTCCTCAGATTCAGTCCATCCTTAGGTGCTGGCAGTTTGACCTGTTATCACACCCCTAGCCAGGTGCCCATTGTCTCTCATTTCCACTAACTTCGTAGCCTCCTTGCCTGATCCCTGTGTCCTTTCTCCTTTGCTGTCCGTTCCAATCTGTTCTCTGTATTAGGTGGCCAGAGTGATCCTTTCCAAATGTAAATCTGATCATAACTTCCTCTCTACAGAAAAGTAAATGTAATTTAATTTTAAGATGTTCAGATGCCTTCCATTTGGATAAAGACCAGGAAATCTTTAACATGCCTGACCGAGTCCCTGCCGGGTCGGGCCCCTGTCTGCTTCTCCAGGCCCATCTCAGCTCACACTTGCGCTTGTTCCATGGCAGGGTTGCGTGCTTTTATTTCCTCAGACTCACTCACTGCCTTCTGCTATAGGGCCCTCACGTGCTCCCTCTGCCAGGAACACTGTTTCTCCATAAAGTCAGCTCCTCGTTGTTAAAATCTTAACTCATTGACACTTCCTCAGGGAAGCTTTCCCTGATCCGCCCAGACTGGCTTTGTAGCAGGGTGTCCCTACTGTCAGTGTTGTGCTTTTACATTTATTATCTCATTTGATGAATGACTGCCTTCCCCCTAGCACCTAGCAAGATGCCTGGCATAGGGTAGACACTGCATAAATATTTGTTGAATAAATGAGTGAGAGGGATAATGGCATGGCATGTTCAAATTAGTGGATCCACTGTTTTTCCCGTTTAGTCAGACATAGCTGAAAAGGTGTTAAATGGCAAGAGTCTAGACTATTGGTGTTTCAACACTGTAGATTTGTGATAGACTCATTCAGAGGTACCTGGACTTGTAGACGTGCCTAGTGGCTCGAGTGAAATAGGACAGCTTAATGTAGTAGAGAGCAAATAGCTATACTGCCTGACAACTTTATAGGTAAGAAGAGTCTGCTACATGTATATAATTATTCTGTACTTAATAGGGAGTTAAAAATGTGTGTGTATATATATGCATTTATATATTCACACATCTGTGTGAATAAATATACACATAAAGGTGTCATGCATTAATATAATTATTTTTAAAGTTCTCAGAATGTCATCTAAACTTAAGATATCATTTTTAGAATTCTTGTCTGATAACCCTACTTCATCCAAAATTCATTAATTTGATCATAATTCAACTTGGGATAAATGAAAATTCACATTTCCATTGAAGAAAATATTTGTTAGGCAAGTACTCCATGAGATTGCAGAAGCCAAGAACCCATGTAACAGAAAACATTTTAAAGTTTACTGTTGGTAAGTAAACCCAGCAGCAGCCTCTCATCTAGCACATGGGTTAGCACTAAGAAGTAAGAAAAACTGCTCTAAGCAGCCAAAGGACCTGTAACAAAATATGTGCTTTGAAGCACTTTGATTTTACACTTAGAAGAGTTCCCAGGGCATTTGCTCAGGATTGATACTTATTTCAGATGTTGTTCGTGCAGTCTTGTTCATGTGGTGTTCCTAACATGCAGCAATTAGAAGCAGCCAGTTAGGAGGGGTGGCAGTGTGAGTCCTGCAAGAGGCAGGTTCCCCAAAGGCAGCAGGGTTGGCACACCTGACAGTGAGAGGAGAGAGGGAGAATAGGACTCAAAACGTTGCAATCGGGGGCCACCTAGCATTGGTACAATTAGTTCCACCTAGGGTAGCCTCTGCCATTTAAAAATACACTCAGTGAAGTTGGAAAGCTTGTAATATAGATTAAGGAAAATTACTATCCAAGATAGTTACAGAAAGTGTCTTGATCTTTGAAGTGGTAAACCTCTAACTTTTCTATAAGATGTATTGCTGTAGCCTTGATGATACTGAATAAATATGTACTTTAGAATTACATAAAAATGGATGCTGCTTACCAAATGTCTTATCGATTATCTGTGTGGAAAAATCTTTTTTGTTATTGTTGACCTGAGTCATTTTATACCCTGCAGTTTCTTTAAAATGCTTAATAATCACCACTACCACTAATATACTGATCTTTTCCTTTTTTTAAAAAAATTTTTTATTTTTTTTTGAGACGGAGTCTTAAAGATATTTTTCTTGCTCCAAGGGTCTAGATTCTTCTTCTTTTTTTTTTTTTTTTTTTTTTTTTTGTGATGGAGTTTTGCTCTTGTTGCCCAGGCTG
The DNA here is from genome assembly GCF_028878055.3 of Symphalangus syndactylus. Classification (NCBI taxonomy): domain Eukaryota; kingdom Metazoa; phylum Chordata; class Mammalia; order Primates; family Hylobatidae; genus Symphalangus; species Symphalangus syndactylus. The sequence continues at coordinate 42,934,167 of NC_072440.2, read as the reverse complement.
GAGTGCAATGGCACAATCTCGGCTCACCACAACCTCTGCCTCCCGGGTTCAGGCGATTCTCCTGCCTCAGCCTCCTGGGTAGCTGGGATTACAGGCGCCTGCCACCACTTCCAACTTTTTAAATTTTTGTATTTTTAGTAGAGACAGGGTTTCACCATGTTGGCCAGGCTGGTCTTGAACTCCCGACCTCAGGTAATCCACCCGCCTCAGCTTCCCAAAGTGCTGGGATTACAAGTGTGAGCCACCATGCCAGGCCAGGTCTAGATTCTTAAATAACCAGATTTCAAGTTTTGTACAAAGATTGAAGGAAAGCTAGTCTTTAACCAGAAAGAAAAGGATTTGTCAAGAGATTGTCAGCCGTATCTTTGCTGACTCATTGATATTGTGGTGCCTAAGACGTCTTGGCTTTTGTGACAGAATCCTGCATACAACTTTCTCCAGGATAGTCCCTCCAGGAGGGACCCCTCTGCCAGGCACTGCGGCAGTCACATGTCCAGGCTGCATCTCTGCCCTGCCCAGCCTCTTCATCCTTGCATTCAGATCTCCATGTGGTTTAGGGTGCCCATCAGGGTAAACACTGCCGTTGTCTCTTTAATTGCTGTGCTCTTACTCTTCTGGCTTTCACACCTTCAGCTTCCAATCAGTCACCAGTTATTATTATTACCACTCTCCTAGTAGCCTGAGAATCCATCCAACTTTCTCCACTGCCATGACTGCTAACCCAGGGTCAGGCCACTGTCAACCCACTGTCGACCTTTTCTTCACCCTCAGAATGAAGTCCAGACTCCGTAACGCAGTTCAGAAACCCTTAGGGCTCAAGCATCTGCCCACTTTCAGCAGCCCCTCGGAATGGTCTGCTCCCATCATTCAGCATCGTGCTCATAGTTTTAGTCCCTCAACTGACCCTTCTTTTTTTTTTTTTTTTAAGAAAACAATTTTTATTTAAAAATTTATTTTATAAGAAGTATTGGCATGAATACATAGATAAGGCATTTGAAATGGCTTCTCTGGTTGGACTGTTGAACAGCTGAATTCCAGCTCTATCCTGCAGCTGATCACCCTTCTTTCTCGGCGTGCCCAGTGCTCTTACCTCTATCTAGAATACTACTTCCAGCTCCGTGGCGAGGTTTTGTTTTGTTTTCTTTTTATTCTCTTTGCAATAAAGAATTATTGGTATTCCACTAAAAAATAAACGTGGCTTTGTAGAAATCAGTGCTATGCTGTGAATTCTGCTGAACTCTGGTTTAACGTTCCTCGATATCTGAGTTATATTTGCTACTTTTAAGCCTTTTTAGTTTTTTTTTCTATCATTGTACATGTAGTCAGGTCTTTCTGAACGACAGTGTTTACAAAGAGATGTTTGTAAAGCACACATTATTGTAAAGTGAATCAGATTTTCTTATTTTGTGTTAAAAGCTCAGAGGTGTGGTCTCAGGGAAAAAATGTTGCTGCCAACCTACATATTACTGTCCTTGAGAATAATCTGAGACCTTCACAGGGCAGACAACAGATATGCTCAGATACTTCAAGCAGAGAGCTTGATGACGATGTAAGCATCACAAGGTTTAAGTCAGCTGCTGGACCTCCACAGACAGGGTCCCAGCAAGCTGACAGGTTGTAGGTGAGCAAGCACGTTAGATGTGAGGGTCACTCACATCCCTTTTTGTCGGATCTATGGATGTTCTCCTGAGAAATGAAAGGGCAGATCAGTAAGCATGCTAGAGCGTGTGTCTTCAGTCCTGCTATCACTCCTGAGGAGGAGATGTCCATGCCTTCAAGAAACACTCAGAGCTGCCAGCCAGGCACCAAGGTGCTGGGAACACAGCAGGAGGGAAGTCTCCATCACTTGCCTGTGGAGGAGCTTACCTGATGACAGACAGTGCAGGCCCCAGTCCACTGTGAGTCGGGGAGGCATCAGGAGGCTTTTTTGGGAAATGTGAGGTGGAGCACCAAGCCAAGTCCCGATAAATGTGGAGGAATGAACCAGGTGAAAGGAACTTGCAAGGAGGTTTTGTGGCCTGGGGGTGGGGGAGAACACACAGGCCCAGAAATCAGCAGTCTTAGGATGGCATGGAGGACTGCAAGTATAGTTCAGGTAACTCGGTCAGAGTGGAGGCAGGGTGCAGGGACCAAGCTGGGACACGATTTCTGGCTCTGGCCATAGAGAGAGCCACGCAGAGCTCTCTGCCTCGTATTGCCCCCACTGGCCAATCCTTGAATCTCAGCACTTAGGACAAAATAAAAAAGCCTTTGTAATTTGACAGGTAACCACAGAGTGTTAGGAAGTGGGTCAGGAGGCCCCAAGAAGGATTTACATCAGAGCTGGGACAAGACAGTCTGGGGTCACAAATCTGGGAGCTGTGGCTTTTGTACTTCAGTAGCTCCATGTAGTTTCAGAGGTTCACAGATTGGGAAGTGTTCTCATGGCAAAATGAATTCCATCCACTGTGGTCCTGAATTTGGTTTTGGAACTACATGTTTCCATTTCAGAGACCATGCACTGTAGTGATTAAGAACCTGGGCCTTGCTGGGCACCATGGCTCATGCCCGTAATCCCAGCACTTTGGGAGGCTGAGGTGGGTGGATCACCTGAAGTCAGGAGTTCGAGACCAGCCGGGCCAACATGGTGAAACCCCGTCTCTACTAAAAATACAAAAATTAGCCGGGCTTGGTGGCGTGTGTCTGTAATCCCAGCTTCTCGGGAGGCTGAGGCAGGAGAATCACTTGAAACTGGAAGGCAGAGGTTGCAGTGAGCCGAGATCGTGCCATTGCACTCCAGCCTGGGTGACATGACAAAAACTCCGTCTCAAAAAAAAAAGAACCTGGGCCCTAGGAATTAGACCTGTTAGCTACTTGGACCCCAGGGAAGTTACTTCTCTGAACCTTGAATTTCTTCTCTCTAAAATGGGATCGTTGGTGGTATAATGAAGCACCATTCTTGATCCAGAAAAGTATTGAGTTAGTACTAACTATAGATAATACTCTTGCAAGTAACCATCTATGCTCACTACTTAAACCTTTAACCTTTTAGGATGAGGTTAAGAGCCTCCCCCAAGGTTGCTGTGCTACTTATCACTAGGTTAGCAAAGGCGGTTTGTGTAGATAATGCATCATCTTGATAACAATACATTTTCCCCTGTTACTTTGAAATGATTTACTAGAAAAATAGAAAATGGCAACTTTCAAAATTCTGTGATATGGGATAAAGCATCTCCTCAGGGTTCTCATCTCTGTGACCTAATGCAGGTTTCTTGGTCTTGTTTTCTCGTCTGTGAAAAGAAAAGGTTGGTTTACATAATCTCTCAGTTCCCTTCAAGCTCTAGCAACTCTCCAAAAATTTAACTTGGAAATTACTTCTTGTGGCTAAATTTAGCTGTAATTATTGAAACAACAATTAGTTTTTTGAACTTACAAACCCTTGGAATTTTAAACCTGGGTAACAACTATAAAGAGAAATGCAAATGAAAAGCAACAGAAGCTTAGAAAAAAGAAATCATGTTTGTCAAGCAACATTAAGTGATGAGAAAATATGTTTTTTAAAAAGCTTAATAACTGCTAGGGGAATATTATTTTGCAAATTGGAGAAAATAAATTAGGTCAAAGTCATTAGCATGTTTGTGTTTAGCAAATACTACCTTACTTAGGGGGCGATTTTTAAAGTAACTTTAATTTTTTGACAACTTTGCTATTAAAAGCTATCTTTTTCTTCTCAATGTTAATTGTATAAAGAAGGGACATTTTTGGATATAACCTCTAAAAAAGCTTCTTCTTTGACTTCTTCCTATGTTTATAAAGACCTTTTTGTAAATAAACATGTATGCATCTTTTTTTAAGTTAAAAATGCATCGCTTGGTAACAATCATATTGCTTCCTAATCGTGAAAATTTACATTTAATTACATTTTGGGGGTTTTTTTCATGTAATTTGGATAGAGTTGACAGCTACTAGAAAATGCAAATGCATTTCACTATTAATCCTATTATTTTGGGCTCAAGTTCTAAAAAATTATGACTTTCAAATAGACTTGGAATAAGACTTTAACTGATTTAATCATTGTAATTGCACCAAGTTGAATTGTATTCACAGAAACCACCTTGCCTGTTGCTGTTTTTCTTCTTCTTTTTTTTTTTTCTCTTTTTTCCGAGACAGGGTCTCACTCCTTCACCCAGGCCGAAGTGCAGTGACATGATCATGACTCACTGGAGCTTCAACCTCAGCGGGCTCAGTTGATCCTCTCACTTCAGCCTCCAGCATAGCTGGGACCACAGATGCATGCCACTATGCCTGGCAAATTTTTTTTTTTTTGTAGTGACAGGGTTTCGCCATGTTGCCTAAGCTGGTCTCCAACTCCTGGGCTCAAGCAATCCACCCGCCTTGGCCTCCCAGAATGCCAGGATTACAGGTGTGTGCCACTATGCCAAGCCCGCATTGCTGTTTTTTATACACAGAACTGAAACTGTTCCTAATTCATTGCAGAGCACATGGACATTCAGCAGTAATTACTTTCTGGATTTCTGTAATTGGATTCCTGGTAGTAAAGAATGCTTGATCCTTCCTGCTTCTACCCCAACCCATGCTAGTTCTTATTGTGATCAGTTATTACATATTTATTTGGGGCACTTACTCTGTGCTGCTAGCACTTGATTTCCAGATAAGGCTGTGATCAGGAATAGAGCAAAGTCTTTTGAATCTTGGTCACCTCAGCACCATTCTGTAGCTAGTTGTGACTGATGGTGATAACTGGCTGTAGGTTTTGTTACCAGTAAATAAGGCAGCTAAGCTGTCATCTGCACAATGCAAACTGAAATCATCCTGCAGTTTTTTAAGTGGATACTAGGACATTCCCTCCATTGCAAGATGATTTACTAGGAGAGTTTTAAATAGTGCTGAGGACACACGAGAACAAAGCCTTCCGTTTTTGGGCTCAGGTCCAAAAAAGCAGTTTTGGCATTAAAGAGAAAAGGTTTATGTTCAAGAACTTCTTGCTTTTTCTTCTCCCTCTTACTTCTTGGACCAAGTGTTGGTGATAAGATACAAAACCGTTAGTGTCTGAAGTACCTCTGAATCCAGCAGCCTTCTAAAGAAATGTGATCAGAATTATATTGTGTAATATAATGCTTTCTTCTTGTTGAAGATGCCCCCAGAATACCGATAGATGTCACAGATTTTGCAGATTGTAATTGTGAATTTAAAATTTAAAATGTCATAGATTTTAATTACTAAAAACAAATTAGTAGACATTTCTTATCTGAGTAGAAGATACTGTTGACCATACCGTAATCCAAAATGAAATTTTTTTTCCCCAAGTTCCATCTCCGCTTCTTGTTTTACTTTCCCTCCCTCTCTCTTAAACACATATATACTACCTACCCCACCCCCATACATATACAGGTCTTGCTAAATTACTGCCTTTTCACTCCAAATGGCCAAGTTGTTTTGGGACTTGGTGTTCCAGGATCTTCAGTAAGCCTCTTACACTGGGTTCTGTGCTGTAGAAAAGTTGCTATAGTGCTGGTACACACACATTTTCTGTAAATTTCTCAGTTCTTTATTTAAAAATAAATATTTTATAAATCATTTGTTGAGCATTGATAGGGTTTGTGTTTGTAATCAAATGCTGTCTTTCTGCTTTATATTTTGGATTACCTGTACTGTACTTTTTACACCTAGTCTGACTTCCTGTCCTTATACTATTGGGTTACTTCTGCCCCAGCTGTATCATTTTGTGTGTATTTAGAGCACGTGAGCTAAATCTTATATTGGTTAAAGAGTTTAAAAATCTGTCACAAAATTTAGCCCAAAGACACAGAAAATTTTATGTTGTCATTTACTGTTTTTTTTTAAATATGTAATCTAGGATTGATTTTTTTTTTGTAATGCACTATAAGAGATTGCCTACATTAAAAGCATTGGTAACAGCACTTAAATGTTTTGTAAGAAGTTTCTGCGTAAGGAATATAATATATTTAAAATGTTAGTTCATTCTTTCCCATATGCTTAGGTAGCCATGTGTGTCAGGTCTTTTCAAGTACAGTATTCTTGCATTAAAATAGCCTAGAAATTTTATTTCTGCATTCCAGTTGTCTTCTATAACTTTTTTTTAAGCCGTGAAAATGGGATAAAATGTTGGTTTTTTTTTTTAGGATCATGTGTGTGAATTTGAGGTTCAGAGACTGCAGTCACTGCAGAGACCTGAAAGCCATTACTGTCTCTCCTCTGTGATTATATGTGTCCCCTGTGATTCCCACCTGCAGGATTAGGAATGGGAGTGAGAGCAGGGGGTAGAAAAGGGAAGGTGGCAGAATCCATCGCAAACCAGTGAACTCCAAAACCTAATCAGGCTTCTTTCTAGGCAGGTTCTATAAGAGAGGAAGACAGACCACAAAAAATCTAGCCCTAATTTTTTTTTAACCCATGATTTCTAATGTTTATCTATTTGTTCATTTTGTAATTCGAGTTTAATCAGACCAACTATCAGGCAGGCATTTAGTTTGCACTTTCAAAAATTGAAACTTATGCATTTATTAAATGATATCCAGAATCATTTCCTTTTTCTTTTAGAACATTAAACGTTAATCCTTTTGAATATTCTCATGTATTTCAAGATACTTATGATTGCTTATGTAGCACTAATGCAAAAATTAAATGAATTCCGTGAGAATTCTTTTCTGACCTCACAAGAGTTAAGGAGACCTACTTTATGTGAAAGTGAGATTTTTATAGATAATACTTTGAAAACCAAAATTACTCTGATACTAAACAGTTTACTGTGTCTGTTAAAGTAAAAAACCTAATTGAATTGCAGTTGAAATTCAAGAGTCTAGACATGCCTTGTGGGCATATTTGATTTCCTCTTTCCACTTTTAGCTGTTGGAGAGGGAATTGCCAGGTGTCTTTAGTGGAAAGATATTTAACCTACTGTCTGACTGCTTATTGTGGTAGATGAAGTGTTAGCACTGGCTCAGGCTTGTGAGACCGTTCCCCATTACTGTCCTAACACTTTGGCAGGATTTTGAGTAAAGTTACTTTATTTAACCTCTTTTGAGTTTGACCTCATCTATGAATTAGAAATAATGATACCCTTCGTACTTACAGAATTTGGGAAGAGCAAATGAGATGATGAATATAAAAACCTACCCTTTCAGAAGGGTAAAAATAAAATACTAGGATTTATGGTCATAGCGTTTTAGAATTCGGAAGGACAACCTCCTGACTCTAAGCAGTGAAAGTGGCAAGGAAAAGGGGTTCAGCCGTTGTTGAGAGATTTCCTACTTCAGTACAGTGCTGGGTCTGGGATCCAGCCTCAATCATCCTAGTTCATTGTCACTCTCCTACTGTACTTATCTGAAATGGCAATAATAGTTAACTTCCTCTGTGCTTGGTACACTGGATGCCTTATATACATTGTCTCATTTAAGTCTTACATCATCCTCGTGAATTTTGATTCCCATTTTACATATGAGAAATCAGAGACTGTGAGAGGTGAGGTATCCTAGCAAGGTGGTAGCACAGCTAGTGGGTGGCAAAGCCTGAAACTGAACCTTAGCAGTTTGACTTCAAGCCTGCGTTCTTAACCTTTATGATTATCTTTGCATATTTTTTTTAAATCAAGAGTTAAGTTTGTTTAATCAGAACACAGATTTTATTATCTTGGAAAAATTATTCATTTCTTTGTCTTAGCTTTTATTCATTCTTCACATAGTGTATTATGAAGTCAAAATCATATGTAGTGATGAGTTTTTAAATTAAATTATCTATTTAGGTCTTCCAAAAATACAGAAAACATTAGTGAAGCATTTTAAGGTTTTTTTTGTTTGTTTTTGTTTTGAGACAGAGTCTCGCTCTGTCACCAGGCTGGAGTGCAGTGGGGCTATCTCAGCTAACTGAAACCTCCGCCTCCTGGGTTCAAGTGATTCTCCTGCCTCAGCCTCCCTAGTAGCTGGGATTACAGGCATGCGCCACCGCACCCAGCTAATTTTTGTATTTTTAGTAAAGTCGGGATTTCACCATGTTGGCCAGGATGGTCTTGATCTCCTGACCTCGTGATCCGCCTGCCTTAGCCTCCCAAAGTGCTGGGATTACAGGCGTGAGCCACCGCGCTCTGCCATTATTTTTTGGTTTTTATATGAAGTTCTTCTAAAATAAAGCAAGTTATAAACACAAATACATTTAGATTTCAGTGTTTTTACTATGCCAGGGAAGAGACGCGGCTTCAGGGAAAAATGTAGTTGAACTTTGTTAATACATACATTTTTTGCCAGCAAAATTGGAGATATGCTTGGTGTGCACATACATTAAAAGCAACAATTGTTAACACTTTTGGAGTACTTCACAGAGTGCCTGCCCAGACTATCTGACATGCTTCACGTTTGGTGCCTATGCAGCCTTGCACAGTAGTAAGGGGAGAGTGAACACTCATGACCTCCTGCTGTCTATGCACACACTCCCTCCCCCACAATGCCTCAGCTCACACCTGAGTATCTCTGTGCATGCTCCCAGGGAGCTTGCTGCAGCACCTTAGGCATTCTGAAATGTATGTCTTTACAACAAGACACACTTGTTAAAGCTCTTTACAAATGGGCTGTGGCGGGGGCGGGGAAAGCTGGTTTTCATTTCCAGTTATTTTAAATTTAGGCTTATTTCACACTTAAGCATTCTTTTAATTAATGTGTTTTAATTAAAAGAATTAATTATTCTTGGTAATTATTCTTGGTTGGTAATGCCCTTTTATTAATTTGAGTAAAGATGATATCTAAGGCCAGCATCTAGTATTAAGTTATGCCTAGATGGACTTCTGTTCATTTATTCTGTTACTAGTGGTTGTTCTTTACTTGTTAAATAAGTTAACGAATGCCTGCCTGTCACATGTGGGGCCTTTATTTTGTGTTCAGCAGGCACCTTCTTTGATAATTATAAAAGAGCTTAGTGACTCTGAGAGAATTCAGTAATCTTCCTGACCCCTATGCCTTCCCAACAAAGGAGATTATCTTTTAGTTTATAGAAAGGTCACTCAGGTAAAACTGAAATCTCCTTCAAGGCAAGATAAATAACTTTATCCTTAACTGTGTCTCTGACATGCCATTATTTTTTCTTCAATAATAATAGTTTGCTGGCCCATAAGTCTTTTATGTGAACTGCTTATGGTTGGAAACTTAAACACTGTCACTTCGGCTCAGTACGTGTTTATTGACATACATTCCTATGTGTACGTACTGTGCTAGGAACTGAGTGAGCCCTAGGTAAATGCTGGAGCCAGGGGAGATAAAAAGAGAGCTTAATTCTTGTGTTCTCTGGCTAGTTATTGATTGCTTGTAGCTAATTTCATAAGAAACTCTTGGAGGAAACTGAAGGGTAGTTGTAGGTTCTACCTGGATATGACAGGATTCTATGTGTATGCCCGGATATGAGGACAGCTTGTTGAATACTGCCTGTTAATTTGCTTTTGGGTGGATCACGAGGTCAGGAGTTTGAGACCAGCCTGGCCAACATGGTAAAACTCTGTCTGTACTGTACAAAAAATTAGCTGGGCATGGTGGCAGTTGCCTGTAATCCCAGCTACTCGGGAGGCTGAGGCAGGATAATCACTTGAACCCGGGACGCGAGGTTGCAGTGAGCTGAGATGATGCCACTGCACTCCAGCCTGGGCAACAGAGCAAGACTCCGTCTCAAAACAAAGAAAGAAAAAAGATGAGAGAAATATTGTTGTGCTTTAAGAAAGCCTTTTAAATTAAAATGTGAGTTGACACCGCAGCCAGAATAAGGGTGATGGTGTCAGGCTCCTGAAAATGATTTTATTGTGTATATTTTACTTATATACAGCTTTTAAGAGAATAACTTGTATAAAATAAGATACTTAATTTTAGATATTATTATAATAAGTCTTACAAGTAATAAGATATAAAATTAAGTATCTTATTTTATACAAGTTAATTACTTATTAGTGGTAATTCCACCTGCAGGCTTGAAGTTTCATGGCCTCCAGTGTTTCTCTCCAATGGAACCTTTGCTCCGTTGAACCTTGGATTGCTTAGAATCTGGCACAGATGCTAAGGGTTGAGAAGTGAATGATAGTTCTATTGGCAATCTTAATTCCTTGATAGGCAGGCCCAGGCTCATATCCATACCTTAGAAAGGGTGGCAGGGAAATACTAGCTCAGCTTCCTCCCTGAAGAGTGCCAGTATTTCCTGGAAAAGAGCTGAAGAGGATCCTACGGAGAAGCCTGAGACCACTGCAGGTTAGGAGACAGGGAGGCAGGGAAGAGGAGACAGGGAGGCAGGGAAGAGGAGACAGGGAGCCAGGGAAGAGGAGACAGGGAGGCAGGGAAGAGGAGACAGGAAGGCAGGGAAGAGCAGACAGGGAGGCAGGGAAGAGGAGACAGGGAGCCAGGGAAGAGGAGACAGGAAGGTAGGAAGAGGACTTTTTCCAAGGAGCCAGTGGTCCGCAGTAGCGATGCTGCTGGTTGAGGGCCACGGAGGACGTGGGTTAGTGGAGTGATGGGAGTGGGACATACCTTACTGAGGGATGAAGGGGAGGTGTGGAATCATAGGCTACTCTGGAGAAACTTGTAGAAGGAGGGAGATGGGAGAGAAGTAGAAGCTAGAATGTTTGCAAAGATGAAGCATTTTGAGGTTTGGTGGTTTTTTGTTTTAAGATAAAAAGGGGGGGTGGATTTTACAAGCTGAAGAGATGGCACAGAGAGGAAAAAGTTTTATTTGTGGTTAAAGTAGTGAGCATGCTTTTATGAAATGTCATTTCTCAAGGAGATGGCGGCTTGGAGGGGGTCAGTTGATGGTTAATAGGAAGCCAGTCTAATGAAAAGCTAGCTATACCTTTGAAATAGGAAATTTGTAGATAGAAATGTTTGTGTTCTCTTTGTTTAAATTGTAGCTTGTGGTATAACAAAACATTCACTCAACAAATTTTGTAAAGAATTGGCTATATGCAGATACTAGGAAGACGGCAGTGATGAAACAGACACAAATCCCTGCTTTCAGAGAGAGAATATTCTAACAAAAACGTGTTTTAAGTGTGCTGAGAACCCATTTCATGATCTCTGCTTGGTTTGTGGACTCGACTGAGGTTGATGTGAGCAGTTCCCGTAAAGGACCATCCCTATCCCAGGTTGTTCAGAGAATTGTTTTCTGTCCGAGCCCTCTGAGTGGCTCTTGTGTTTGTCTACCCTCTTCCTAATTGTCGCTTTTAAATACCTCAGAGAAATACTCTCTCTCCATATTTCAACTTGGTCAGCATGTGTACCTGACTAGCAGCCAGTCAAATTTTGGCGTTGAAGACATGGGTGTGGCAGTGCACGTGGGAAGGTAATTCAGGAATTACCTTTTTTTTGGTAATAATGTCAGAGTGTTAAAGTGATTAGTTTTTGGAGAAGTAATTTCGGACCTGTTTAGAAATACCCATATAGATAATACTTATTCTCTTGCATACTGATAGGCCTTCTTGGATGGGGAAAGTAGTAGAGATGTGATTAACGCTTTGGCATTTGTGCGGTTTATCTTGTCTCTGCTTCGGGTCGGGGGTGACTTGTTACTGTTTACATGTGGCTAGTAGTGTGGCACTCCCTAAACAGTTTATTGAAGTTTTGTCTTGTGTATGTGACTGTCATATTATGATGGCAGAGTTGTTGAGAACAGCTGCTTCAGCCTATTGTCAAACATTTTGGCCCCATCCATCCAGCATACTTCTTTTAGGGGACTGAAGGAAAGGGACCCAGGAGTGTCCGTGCGGACTGTCATCCTAGTAATGCTTACTTGGAACAGTGAAAAAAATCGATTCAAGTCTCAAGTCTTTTGATTTACCTTAATCTATTTCAATTTTGTATTTTAGCCACCTTTGTATCTTTGACATAAAACCATCACAGGGTACTCCTCTCAGAAATCTTGGAATAAAATTGACACTCTAGAAAATAGATGCTCCATTTTTTATGCTTATGCTGTGGTTTCAAATGTATCCTGCCAGCAGTATCCCCCCCACCTTAAGCTAGGAGAATCTAGGTGTGAGGAATTCGGATTCGGAATTCCAGCACTGCCCCCCAGACATGCCCATTCACTGACCCCTTGAGCTAGTTCCCGTTCTTCCTCTTAGGTTGCTTCCCTAATAGGATGCACTTCGTGGCTTTTGCATCTCCCCTCCCAGCCACAAGATCTTTGAATCTCTGAGGGTTTTCTTCAAGGTATTTTATTCCTACTAACCACGGGAAAAATCAACAGCCATTAACAAAATTATAGACATGGGTAAGTTCCTAAGTTAGGTTTTCACTGAAATATATATGAGTCTAGACTCACGGTTCTTAGCTTCTTTACTGACCATCTCTTAGTCTTTTCCTGGGGTTGAAAGCTGTCATTTTTCCCAAGAGTGGTGTGGGAGCTCTTCTCTCTTTCTGCAGTGCCCCAGGACTAACAGTGGATACTTGGCATACACAAAGGCCTCAGTGAAGCTTATTTACATCTTGGAGATCTTTCTGGTGTAGAAGCTCATATTGGAAAGGCATTGCTTCCTCACAGCCTCCTATGTACAAATACTGGGCATTTGAGAGTCTGGATGAAAGATGAGTAAGACAAAGGCTTTGTTCTCAGGTAAAAGTCCAAGGGGAAAAGATTAGTCCATTATTTTATGCAGTACATATTTATTGACTACTACCCTTGTGCCAAGCTTTCTGCTGGGGCAGGAGACATAAACTTGAGACCCATTTCCGTCCTCACAGATCTCAAAGTCAAGAGTGGGAAACAGATAAGAGGCCATTATAGCAGTGTTCTTTGCTGAGTGAGGACTGAGGAAGATTTATTCACACTGAGTTTTAGGGGACGTGGCCAGTGTGGGAGGCTGAAGGCAGCACCTGGGATGGTTTCTCCAAGGGGGACCCTAGAGCTTCAGTAATGAGGTGGACCCTACAGAGTACTGACACCAAGAAATATGCATAAGGAAAACTAGATAAACTGGGGTTTTATTTTTATTTTTTGCTTCTTCTGTATGCTAGGCAAACTCACATTTTAGTAGCTGTCAGTCTGTTTTCATTTTTCAGTTTAAAAGCTTTCAGTTTGATAACTTTGGTCCGGTATCAGTCAGAGTGATGATGAATTGAGTCTAAGCTGTTCTTTTCAAAAGAATATTCATATGCATGCCTATGAAAAAGAGCTGTCTTGTTTTAAAATGGAGTAATACAATTTCTGTATTACAAGTACAGTTCTTTGTCCCATTTCCATTCAAATTGTCATTTATATCTGAAATCATTAAAATTAGAAAACAGTTACGATGAATGTCTTTTGAAGCATATAGCAGGAAGTCATAAGTCAAAACCTGCCAGTTTAAAGTAAATGCAATTATTTGGTTCTATGAAATTGTAGCTTTTGCTATAGTGAAAAGAAATTGGCATATTTATGAACAACTCCAGGATCTCATTGAAATGAGGAAGACATTATTTAGGAAGACAGTAATGATTCAGACTATATTTAGGACAGGATGTTGGAGTTAATGTGCCTTCTCTTTCAAGTGATTAGTGGGCAGATGACATCTTTGATATTAATGATTGCCTGAGTTAACATTTTTAAGGAAAGAGTGCCACCTACTGAATGAAGAGCTTTTGTTTTCTTCCATTCAATTCCAAGAATCTTGTTTCACTTTGAATCCTTAGTGGGTGGCATTTGCTGGGCAGTGATCCCATCTTCCTGTGGATTGACTAGGGTAGCTAGGATTCTTAGAGGGAGTTTATGCCCCCAAAACCAGGTGTAGAAACAAAACCTAAGCATAAACATGATTCAGCACTTGGCAAGTCTCAAAACCTTACCATCATGTTAATGTACTCACTGGCCCAGAAGGTTTTTTGTTTTGTTTTGTTTTGAGCTAGGAGCAAATGGCTGGGAGGAAATGAACTATTCCAAAAAATAATTGAAGGGGATTGAAGAGCATATGACATTGGTCGAGATCTTCTGGGGAGACTTCATTTTCCTAGGGAATAATATTAGTACAGAGATTGCTTGATCACAATTTGGCCATAGGTCAGTGAAGGGATTCCTGAGGTCAAGTTGCGAATCCAAAGGCCTACTTCAGAGTAATCCATATGGTGCTCTTTTTGTAGTTCCTAACAATAATATCTCATCAGTGAAAGGTTGAGTACATGAACAGCAGCAAACACACCAGTATCAGAATTAAAGGACGTCATTTGAGAATTTCCCAGTCATTATTTTTAGTATATTGGGACATTTTTGATGTTGTGGCTTAATTGACTACTAGACATCAGCCATCTCCAGCTCTTTCCACTTGTCGATTGGATTATGCAAGTAATGAGTGGTATTTAAAGGAGGTGGACTGTATGCTAAATTGATTTATCCTTGCTTATGTGTACAGATTAATTGTATAATCCATGAGGGGTGATAGATTAAGATCCTGAAGTGAAAAAATACATATATAGTGTCAGGTATTAGCATTTATTCCACATAAAATATTTTATGCTTTCTAAGCCAAATATGTCAAGTTTGTGTCCCAAACACTAGATGTTATTAACCAATGGTTAGTTGCCTTTTATTTTTCCAGTTTAAAGTACAGCAGATCCTTCAATAATGTCATTTAGTTGAACATTTTGGACAATTTTGCTAAAAAGTTGATGAGGAAAAAAAATCCCTTCTGGCAGAGGCTACTGTCTGTATGGAGTTTGTATATTCCCCCCATCTCTGGGTGGATTTTCTCTCAGTACTCCGGTTTCCCCCTGACACCCCAAAGATGTGCACGTTAGGTTCATTGGCATGTCTGCAAGGACCCAGACTGAGAGAATGTGGGTGTTTGTTAATACACCCTGCAACGGGATGACATCCTACCCAGGGCTACTTCAAGTCTGGCACCCTGAATTGTTGGGACAGGCTCTGGCCGCCTGTGACCCTGAACTGGAATAAGTGGGTAAATAATCATCTTGTTATTAATGTTTCTTAAATGTATGTTATAGCTCACATTTTTTCAGTGTTTAGTGTTAGAAGTGTTTGGGGTCTCTAGAAGTTTGGTGATGTTTTTGTGACCAGAAATATGCCATAGGAACTTTCCCACTTGTTTACATCAATTGGCCTATGGTAAAGTTGGTTTTAAAGTCAAAGTTTCTCTTATTGTGTAACTTGCCATTGACATCTACTCATGTTACTTAAATAAGGGTTTTGTTTGTTTGTTTGTTTTTGTTTGTTTGTTGTTTTTTTGAGATGGAGTCTTGCTCTGTCACCCAGGCCAGAGTACAGTGCCCTGATCTTGGCTCACTGCAACCTCCGCCTCCCAAGTTCAAACGATTCTCCTGCCTCAGCCTCCCAGCTAGCTGGGATTACAGGCACATGCCACCACACCTGGCTAATTTTTGTATTTTCAGTAGAGGCAGGGTTTCACCATGTTGGCCAGGCTGGTCTTGAACTCCAGACTTGAGGTGTTCTACCCGCCTCGGCCTCCTGAAGTGCTGGGATTACAGGCATGAGCCACCGTGTCTAGCCAAATAATGAGTATTAATTGGCTGAATAGCAAGTATTCTCTGAAAACATTATTTAGTAATACAAAACTTTTAATAATACAAAAGCAAAAATATTGTAGCAATAACTGTGTTTTCAGATTTGCACTCAAAAAACTAGTATGACTTTTAATATTGTATCCCAGCTTTTCTTCTTTTTAAAAACAGAAAACCTTAACTTCTGTAACTTGACCCAGATTAAGCATATCTGATACCATTATTCCAGATTATGAGAAAAGTCAGCTGTGTGGCTACAGAGAGCTCTGGCCTGAAGTACTTATTAATAGAGTTCACATTGGGACGTAAAAACAACTGGAACTGAAACTTGGTCTGAGAGCCGCCATGTTTCATGTCTCATTTCAGGCCACTACTTTGCATCTTTTTGACTTATAGCACTGAAATATGCAAATGCAAAATTGTTAAGGTTTTTTTTGTCTTTTTTTTTAAAGATGGAGTCTCGTTCTGTCACCCAGGCTGGAGCGCAGTGGCACGTTCTCAGCTCACTGTAACCTCCGCTTCCCGAGTTCAAGCGATTCTCCTGCCTCAGCCTCCCGAATAGCTGGGATTACAGGCATGCACCACCATGCCCAGCTAATTTGTGTGTGTTTAGTAGAGACGGGGTTTTGCCATATTGGCTGGGCGCAGTGTTTCACACCTGTAATCCCAGCCCTTTGGGAGGCCGAGGCAGGCGGATCATCTGAGGTCAAAATTGTTAAGCCTTTTAAGGAAGAGAAATGTATGGCTTATTCATTAAAAAAAAAAACAAAAAAAAACTAGAGGGGTTAATATTTTTCATGTAAAACAATCTTAAAATCTTTGTGCTCTCTGCTTTCTCGAATGTTCTGCCTGACAGTTGTCTGAACTTTCTGAGAGCTTTGATAGAGTAATCTTATACATAATACCTGCCTCTCTTAGTAATAAAGTTTGAATTGCTATGATAGTGAATATTGGAGGAGTCTAAAAGTTCATAACAGTATGTCCCCCATACTGATATACTGCCCGAGTTAGTACAAGGGGTCTGCAGATCCACTTAGGTACCACGTAGATGGTGATGATACCTTAAGAAAGGATTTTCACATTTGAAAACATGGAGAGCCACTGGATTATAGAATGACAAAGAATATTTTACTCGAAAACATTTTGTGAAGTACTCTCCAGATTTAACAATTAAAAGGAATTTGTGGTCCTATTGAGCTTTCTATCTTCTGATGGTGTCTATCTGCCTGACAGGAATAATATTGATGTGGCAGTGGTGACAAATGAATTGTATGTTCACACTGAATGACCCTAAGCTATCATCTTGTAGTCTGATCTGATTTCATAGGTTCTTAAGTTTGAAAAAGATTGTGAATTTCTTAAGAGCATGTCATGGCTAATGGCACAATCAGGACTTGATTATGAATTTCCAGACCCCTGAATCCTGTCATTTTCCTTTAGTTTCGTGAAGCTTCCCACAGTATGGAGTAGTAGTTCAGTGGTGCATGTTTATTTTTAAGGAAATATTTCAAGCATACAGAAAAATACAGATGGAATACATTAGATAATAGTACGATAAACAGCCAGAAAACCTTCACCTGTATTTAATAAATGTTAATATTTTATTGTACTTGCTGCAGTGCAGTTGGATGTGTATTTTTTAAAGGAACTAATATTAAAGAAACAATTGAAGCCTCCTTTGTCTTCTGGCTAGAGCTTCTTTCCTCCCTCCCTACCAGCAGAAGCAGCCTTGTACAGCAGTCTTCATATTCTAGATGCTGCTAGTCAACATTGTTACCTTCTGAAACCAGAAAAAAAGTTTTATTTTGCTACTGTCATCTGTTTTTCAAATAACTTGTTAAAAGAAGTTATAATAACGGCATAGTGGAGGAGGACAGGACTTTGAAGTCGTAGAGAGCTGGTTTTGAAACTCAGAATTGTCACTTACTATGGAGAGTAAATCAAACTACTTAATCTTTCTGCAGGTTTCTTTATCTGCCCAATGAAGATGAGGAGTCTTACCTTGTAGCTTTGGTGAGATGTAAAGCCACTGTATGGACAATACCTAGCGTAGTACTTAGAACAGAGGAGGCACTGCAGAGGCTAGCTTTAATAGTAGTAGTAGTGATAGTAGTAATTCAGTTTATTGTGGGCTACCATGCATTTGGTGCCATTGCAAGTACTTCATCCATGTTCATTTAAAAAGTGAGGTAAGAATGAACTATATGTAAACGACTTGGAACAGGGTGTGGCAGGTAGTAGGTGGGTCATAAGTATTAGCTATTATTATTATCCCCATTTATAGGAGAATAAATTAATGGGAGGAACTCTTAAGAAGTTAACTTTCTTCTAAGTACTTTACATATATATAAATTTATTTAATCGTGGTCGCTACTTTATATGGTAGATACTATTATCCCCATTTTATAGTGAGGAAATTGAGGCACAAAGAAACACTTCTACCAAGATTGCACAGCTAGTGTCAGAGCTTATATCTTAACCCAGGCAGTCTCGCTCCAGAACTCATGCACCTGATCACTGTGCCATACTTCTGGTGTATGTGGTGTGGCTTCTTACCTTATCTATCCAATCCTAGGAACATATCTTTCAGGTGGTATGATCTCTATTGACTAAGAAGTCCTTCCTGGTTTTGTTGTAGATGCAACACGTTTCCTCATGTGACCCCAGCCTGTGAAAATGGGGTCATTTTGATAGAAGCTACCCAGATTTGATTCGTTTGGGTGGCTGTTGCTCCATAAGTACCTTTAACAGTCTCTTCACCCCCCACCCACCAGTTCTTCCTGAAGTCCCCAGTGTGGGTCTTACATGTGCTGAATTTGGCCAGTGACCCAGTAGCCGTCTCTGGTCAGCACTGCTTTCTGGCCATTGCCATCACCTCCTTCAGCCACATTGGCCTCGCCCCCTCGGACCTGCTTCACCCACCAGTCCTGCCAGTAACACCACCAGCAGTGCTGAAGATGCACACTGTTCCCACTGTGCAGAGCTCCAGGGTCTTTGCAATGAAATGAGAACCATTCCCCAGGCCCATTTATTTTATTTTGTATTCTGGGACTTACTTGTAACCATATAGAGACCTTTAGAGAGAATAAATTATCAAGGTTTTTTGGTTTTGTTTTGTTTTGTTTCTCATGGCTTCTTTGCTTTTGCCCCAGACCTAAGAGCTTGGCAGAGAATGAGTGGACTGGACCAGGGGCAAATCTTTGTGACAGACTCTGGCCTCTGCTAGTGGTTAGATTGGGCCAGGCTTGAATTTCTGATGCCCCTTTCTCTTAGGGTGGGTTCATACAACGAGACTACCCATCTTGCTGGCTGTCTAAATAATCTTTTCTCCCCATATTCATTTTGAATTATTAGAGCCTTAATTGCACTACAGACATGCTAAATTTTGTGATAGCTTAAGAAGTATTAAGACATTAAGATTCCTGGTGTTAGTTTTTTCTCTGCAATTTTCTTAGAAATATTGACTTACTGGAGCCAGAGGGTCTGTAGAGATGAGCCAGTACAGGTTTCTTAGAGTAAGTTCCAGGGAACACTGCGCTATCAAAGATGCTCTGCAAAAAAGGACTTCCATGGCAAGTGAATGTGAGGAATGCTACATACCTTCTTTTTCCCCTTGGAGATTAATGACACATGTAGGTCTTATTAGAGGCTCTGTGCTATCCTGTGATAAATAAAGCCAACTAACTCGTTTTTATCAAGTGTTCCTTGATCTGCAGAATCATTAGATGTTTAGTATTACAGGATTTTTTTTTTTTTTTTGGGACGGAGTCTCGCTCTGTCGCCCAGGCTGGAGGGATCTCAGCTCACTGCAAGCTCCGCCTCCTGGGTTCATGCCATTCTTCAGCCTCAGCCTCCCGAGTAGCTGGGACTTCAGGTGCCCGCTGCCATGCCTGGCTATTTTTTTGTATTTTTAGTAGAGATGGGGCTTCACCGTGTTAGCCAGGATGGTCTCGATCTCCTGACCTCGTGATCCACCCGCCTTGGCCTCCCAAAGTGCTGGGATTACAGGCGTGAGCCACCACGCCCGGCCTAGGATATTATTTTACCAAAGCTATGTCTTCTGTTTAGAACATCTTTTGGCCTTCACCAACTCTATCTGCCAGTTCTGTTCTTTAAAATTATTCAGGCATCACCTCCTCTGTGGATCTTTTCAGGAGTCTCCTAGATAAAATTAAGGATGGAGATCACTCCACCTTCGCAACTGTTTATGGGATGTTAAATACTTTTGTTACAGCAGAGATGACATTGTGTTTTCTTGCTTCTGCGAGACAGAACGATTGGAGGAACAGAGACCCTGTTTTATCTTTCGTTTTTTAATTTTTCTTCTTTGCTGCCTGGCCAGTGCTTATCTGTGGTAGGTGTGCCAGCATTCATTGAACGGAGTGGTTTGCTAGCATTCAAAGCATAAAGAAGAAAAGCTGCATTTGTCAGGAAGTCATTCTTCCTCATTCTGAGCATCCCAGTTAACATGCCTTTCTACCAGCTGGAAGGAAATAGTATAGTACTAGCTGTTCTGTAGAATTTTGAAAGAAATCCTTCTCCTAGCAAAGACTGTAAGAGGGCTTTGTATGCTAATTCGGGGTTATCCCCTCTTCTCCATTAATCTCAGAGCATTAAAAACAATTAAGGGCTTTTTTAAAATAGAAGGTATTCACTCAAAATATTACATATCTAAAACTTCTTCTTAAAATACAGAAGCTTTAAATTTTGTTAGTGGGCTAAGAATTATAGTAAATTGTATTATGCCATAACCTACATATACTAACAGACCACTTTCGTAAGTATGTACTAGCCCTGTTGAGTTGACCACTTAGAAGTATACTCAAACTGCACTGCCACATTTCCCCAAAGATAACAAGTAAACATAGGAGAAAACGTGCACTGCAGCCTTCATCTAACACTGACTTGGGATCTTTTTAATGAAAACCCAAATGGTGAAGGAACAGAGGTTTTCATTTCACTGTGCCATGCATTCTGTACCAGTGCCCAGGATGCATGGCCTTGCTGAGAATACCCCTCCATCCACAATAGTAGTGTAGGAAGTTCCAACCTGCTTCTCTAGTGTAACATCTCGCTAGGTTTATGCATCAGTTGTCTTGTAGACATTCCCAGCCCTAGATTTGTCAAGTAGCAAGGGGGGATTCTTAAAAGGAAATACACGTTTAGCCAAAAACTTTTGTTTTGTTTTTAAAAACATCTTTCTTTACTTACTGATCTGTGTTCAACAATTAGGAAAGAGGATACTCACAATGTTTCATTTTTCCCCAAAGGTTTCTAAAGGTTTTTCCTCAAGTACTAAGGACACAACAAAGGAAAGAATAAACAGTGGAATTTTTAGCACAGAATATCAAAAGAATACAAGCTTTTGTGGGTTTTTGTTGGAAAGGAACAAGTGGGAAATGGGACCGTATTGATTTTAAACTCCCTCTGCTGGGTGCTCAGAAAATAGTTTACATTAAGCCTGGTGGATGTTCTGAGTTTCTTCCCCCAGGAAGATGGGTGAAAGAGTCCTAGTATTTAGAAGTACTGTTACAGAGCTGATTACTCTGATGAGTGATATAAGAGTTTTAAAGCAATAATTAGTCTAAGTAGTAAATATTCCTAAGACAGACAGTAACTTTACAATTCATTTGTTTTGTCTGTCTTAAATAGCAGAACAATGTTGTTTTTCTGTCACTAACGTTTTTATATGTTTTCTAAGATGATGAATCATACAGAATCACCAAACTCATATTTCTGTTCAGGTCTGACCATTTTTACAATTTTCACTTGCCTATGTAAATATTACCCACACATTATAGTTCATAATTTGTGATATGTCAGCAGACTTCATTGAACTTGAGTCTTAGGTCACAATAGAACTAACAACATACTGGCTTCATTCTATTCCAATTTGTTTTCTTTTATGCCTATACACCAAGGGTGTTCGCTTGAAAACAAGTCTTCCTTCACCTCCTGCTTTTTCTCCTCACCTGCTCTTTAAAAAATAATTGTACCTGACTCAAATTGATAGTCTTCTAGGATTTTCATTCGCTAACTCAAATTGCTAGTCTTCTAGAATTTTTATTCGCTACCAAGTTAACTTGCTTACTAACTTGATTTGTCTTATCGCTTTTAGATTTATTTAAAATCCCTACCAATTTTAAGAGTCATTGCATATTCTTGATTGTCTTTGCATGGCTATTTCTCCACGTCCCCCTCTCCGAATTCTGATGTATGTTTGACTTGTCTGAATTATATTTCCTCCTGCCAAGTTTTGGCTTCTGTTGCAGTTTGACGTTTTCTTGACCTGTCAGTGCTCATGATTGTTCCATGGCTTAACAAAGTGTACATATTTGGTTTCATTATTGTATACATTTGTTGATTTTTCTGTTCATCTATTAACACATTTAGAAGGAAGAACTGTTCTTTTTCCAAATTTGGACAGAACATCTCAATTCTGTTAGTGATGTGCTTAGTAATGTGTATTGGATTGATTTATTGTGGTACATTAATAACTCGAATGTGGTAGTTTTTTTTTTTTTTTTTTTTTTTTTTTTGAGACAGAGTCTTGCTCTGTCTCCCAGGCTGGAGTGCAGTGGCGCAGTCTCGGCTCACTGCAAGCTCCGCCTCCCGGGTTCACGCCATTCTCCTGCCTCAGCCTCTCCGAGTAGCTGGGACTACAGGCGCCCACCACCACACCCAGCTAATTTTTTTTTTGTTGTATTTTTAGTAGAGACGGGGTTTCACTGTGGTCTCGATCTCCTGACCTCGTGATCTGCCCGCCTCGGCCTCCCAAAGTGCTGGGATTACAAGCGTGAGCCACCGCGCCCGGCCCGAATGTGGTAGTTTTTAATGGAATCTGCCAGCTACATTTCTGAGAGACATGAGTGTGCCAAAGAAACACCGTAACCAAGCTTTTACACTGCTGCCTTATTTTCTTTCTGGAACTAGGCAGGTGTAAAGAGATGATTTAGAAAACCTTTTTGCATTTTATCTTTTTCTTAGTGTTTATCTGGGTTTCAGCTGCAATGAATATAGCCCTTTTCGTTTGATGATGTTTATCCATATATAAACATGGCCACCTGAAAGTTTAGCCTTAGTGTTTTACCTTAAATATGTCAATGACTTTGGAGACTGTTGAAGTACATGCATAATGTTTGTATGTTAGTTGAAAAGTAAAAAAGACTTGGTCAGGCATGGTGGCTCATGCCTGTAATCCCAGTACTTCGGGAGGCCGAAGTGGGATCACTTGAGGTCAGGAGTTTGAGACCAGCCTGGCCAACATGTTGAAACCCCGTCTCTACTAAAAATACAAAAATTAGCTGGGCGTTGTGTTGGGCGTCTGTAATCCCAGCTACTAAGGAGGCTGAGGCTGCAGAATCGCTTGAACCTGGGAGGTGGAGGCTGCAGTGAGCTGAGATGCTGCCACTATACTCCAGCCTGGGTGACAGAATGACATTGGGTCTCAACAACAACAACAAAAAAAACACTTTTCCTGCAAGGGAATTTTCTCAAATTCGTATTTTGAATATTCTTATGAGTATTTGTGGTCAAGAAAGATGCCTTTCAATCATAAAATAATCTTGAATAGAGTTTTAAAAAAATGTACTTCATGCAAGAAGACAAATGAGAATCTTTTCCTTCACTTAATAATGTATTTTCTGCTTATAATAATGTCCTGGTCTACAGTTGTCAGTATTTTATGCAGACGTTATTTTATATGTTCCAGTGGTGTCTGAAATTTATAGCACACTGAGTTTGAGTTACCAGTAATAATTTACTTAGAAATCCCTTCAAGTTTATTCAGTATTCAATAGAGGATCAGTTACTTTAAATGTATTCATACATTTTGAGCATGTAAGAACATTTAGTATAGGAGAACTGTACAGTTAATATACATTTTTCCTTTTGATTCACTTTTCTTCTTTAAAGGGAGATTTGGGCATGTACTTTATAGACTAAGTCAAAGGTAATTGACTGCAAAAAAAAATTCATACAGAGTTGCCACTTTTAAGAATGATTTGATACTGACTAGTAGCTCTCTGCCTTTTGTAAATTCCCTCTTATTATAGTTAGTTGCCTGACGATGGTTACAAATTTACCAATTTGGAAGTAATAAAAACTTTCGAATATTCTTCCTTTTCTCATTGAAGTTCTTTACCTTTTCTCTTTGAAGTTACTTACATGTCCCTAGAGGCACTAATTTATGGTAGAAGTTGTTAAGGGCTATGTTTGTCCATTATGAATGACGGTGTAACATCTGCATGGTGTTACTTCTTAGATCTTTGTTGATTAGAAGTGATAATCAGCTACTCTGACTCTGACTCTGAATCAGGGAGTGTTTATCAAGGCCATGACATCTGTTGTTCTGGGTGCTTTGTTCCTAGCTGCAGGACAAGGAAAAGGCCCTGCCCTCAAAGAATTTACCCTTTCCTTGTCTAGTTCAGCCAGTGATTGTGTGTTTATAGTATGATTATCTATTAATACATTGTCTTATTTTAATTTTGGTTAATTTTATATATATTTTATGTTTCTATACTGTGTTCTAGTTTTCAAAATCCTGTAATTGTGCTGGAGAATACTTTTAATTTTAAAACTCAAATGGAGTGGTGTTTTGATGGAAACTAATCCATGATTTAGGGTACATGGATTTGTTGTGCAGGACCATGTGGAATATGTTATAAATATGAGTCAATCAGAATCACTAAGGTGGTATTAAACTGCTTATATGTATTGTTTATAATTAGTTGTGTTATTGTATTTGTTACTTGACTTCCATATTACTTGACTGTTGATGTGGTTAATCAGAACATGAGCTTTTTGAGGGTGAATTCTATGCCCATATCTCTCAAAGGCCTAAATAGGAAGGTTTGCACACAATACTTAAAATAGTTTTTCCACTAATAAAGTTTTCTGATACAGATTCAACATACTATAAAACTGATTTCAACTGGGTGCAGTGGCTCATGCCTGTAATTCTAGCACTTTGGGAGGCCAGGGCGGGCAGATTGCTTTGAGCTCAGGAGTTCAAGACCAGCCCGGACAACATGGAGAAACCCTATCTGTACAAAAAGTACAAAAAAATGAGCCAGGCGTGGTGGCTTGTGCCTATGGTCCCCAGCTACTCGGGAGGCTGACGCTGGAGGATTGCTTGAGTTGGGAAGTGGAGGTTGCAGTGAGCCAAGATTGTGCCACTGCACTCCAGCCTGGGCGTCAGAGCCAAACCCTCTCTGTCTTTAAAAAAAAAAAAGAAAAAAAGAAACAATCCTTTGTTGTACTAAAGAGAGGATATTTACCCTATGGGGGGATAAAAGTAGTAGTGCCTGTTTCTTGTTATAAATAAATAGCAGTTGTGCCGTCTTTAGTTCTCAGGGTCAAACTTTAGTGAATAAAATCTGGAATAAAATCTTGTGGGAACTAATTTTCAGAATGTGAGCCATTTTTATACATTGTTACTTCTTATGTAAACCTACCTATGTTATAAATGTTGTATCATATAAAGATGGAAGATTCGCCCTTCCAATGGTTTAATCCTCCTTGCTTAGAAGGAATAGACCAACAGTTGGCAGAGACAGTATGTCTCTGGAGAAACTATCTTACTGGAAAATAGAATTGTCCTAGTATTGAGATAAAGATGGTTTGGTTTTGGTTTTGGTTTTATTTGCAAATGCCTCAGATCTAGGTCAACAGATTAAAAGTACTTGTAAATATTCATTTTCCTTTTGTTCTTAGAAGACACAGACTGTGAAGTCACTCTCATCTGAGTGTAAGTCATAGTGTTTTTTTACATATAGACTTTATCACCTTGAACATGTAACTGAACCTCCTGTATCCTTTGTCTCACCTGTAAAATGGAGTAGCAAGAGCCACGTCTCAAGAGAATTGACTGAGTAACCCATGTGGCTGTTAGCCCTATCCATGGGAAGGAATTGTCAGCCCTTCTGTTTCATTATGCTCTCCCTATCCTCAGTTAAGTCATTCCTGCTCTTGCCCTTTACCTGGAACCTTACACTTTAAGTGTCCCACAATGGACTAGGATTGTTTTGGAAGGTCGTCCCTCCCTTGCTCCCCTCTTCCTCAAATATGGCTTATGAGTTTGGTAGTGTGTGAATTTCTTCTGCTAGGAAGGCTTCACAGGTGGACCTTAATTAGTTAGCTCTGAATTGTGCCTGTCCCAAATAATGTGTTTTCTAGGGTTCCTTGAAGTTCCTTGGACAACAAGAGAATCAAGATACGGAAATCTTAATTTATACCTAAGGTTAAATCTCATTAATTTCCAGAAAGGTTTTCTACAATCATTACAGTCTTAGTTGCCTCTATTGCAGTGAAATGCTCTAATAATGAAGAGAATTAATATGCTTTAATTATTATAATTAATCAAATAGTCACTGTTGTAAAAACTTACAAAACTTGTTTGTATTATTATCAAATAGGTATCAGCACAGGTGCTGACTTCTTGTAAAAACAAACTCAGATTGGGCAGTGAACACTCACAGCAGCAAAGAGCACAGCTCTTGAATCAAACCTGTGGGGGTTTGAATGTGGCCCTGCCACTCACTTATAAACTGTGTTATCCTGGGCATAACCCAGCCTCCCCAAGCCTCTGATGGAAAAGACTTCACAGGGTTGCTGGAAGGGTGCAGTAAATTCATACATGTAAAGCACCTAATCCATTGTCTGGCATGTAATGTAATTTTTCTGTGATGACACTCTGGCAGTTATTTCTCCATATCGCTAGTTGTTGACAAACATAATATTTCCTTCCTAAAGATGAGTCATTTAATAAATAACTTAAAAATTACAATAGACTGGTAGGATTCTTTTTGTTTGTTTATATTTTTGGACATGGAATTTTGCTCTTGTTGCCTAGGCTGGAGTGCAATGGCGCGATCTCGGCTCATCGCAACCTCAGCCTCCTGGGTTCAAGCGATTCTCCTGCCTCAACCTCCCAAGTAGCTGGGATTACAGGCATGTGCCACTATGCCCGGCTAATTTTGTATTCTTAGTAGAGATGGGGTTTCTCCATGTTGGTCAGGCTGGTCTCGAACTCCCAGCCTCTGTTGATCTGCCTGCCTCGGCCTCTTAAAGTGCTGGGATTACAGGCATGAGCCACCGCGCCCGGCCAGGATTCTATTTTTGAGTGTTTATGAAATGTTCCCTGTGTGCCAGGCATTGTGCAGAACTAGTGTTTTAGTCAGACTCTTTGAGGTTGCAGGGAACAGAGATGGGTTAAAATTTATTTCATTCCAAATTAAAGTATCCACCAAGAAGTTTCCTCCATTGCAGCATGTACACTTGGCCCCTGGAGAACTAGTCATTCATTATCCATGGGTGGTATAAAAGTGGCTGTCATATCTAACAGCTTATCAAGGGACCTGTGTACAACTGTTAGGTTGACTTTTGTTGCTTCTCCATCCCTGTCTTTCTTCTAATTTCTCTCTCTTCTCCCTTATTTCTGTCTCACTGTTTCTACTTATTACCTTGCTCTGTTTCCGTGTTAAGTGCCATTCTTCCTGCAGTGACACTATTTGTGTGTTTTACTTTCAGACTCTGAGAGAGAGAGCTGACTCAGGCATACAATACCGTTCAGTATAGAAGGTCATTGGACCAAGGAACATTCCTGGACCAGGCAGCTGTGGAAGGTGGGATGGATTCAGATGTATAAAGCACGTTAAGCATTAGCCACCACC
The DNA here is from genome assembly GCF_028878055.3 of Symphalangus syndactylus. NCBI lineage: Eukaryota > Metazoa > Chordata > Mammalia > Primates > Hylobatidae > Symphalangus > Symphalangus syndactylus. The sequence goes on along the minus strand of NC_072440.2, from coordinate 42,907,010 downwards.
CTTAGGGCTGGGCAGACCCTTGGCTTCCCAGAAAGGGGCAGTGTGTCAGGTCACTGGGCAGTGTGATAGAACAATGGATGAGAGGTAACTTGTCCTGGAAGAGCTCACATTGTGGAGAGGGAAGCAGATACTTAAACATATACTTAATTTTATGATATATTATAGTTAATATTTACCATGCAGGGGGAGAGCAGCTAACTGCCATAGAATGGTGGTAGGAAATTCTTCACTGAAGCCATATTGAGATGGCAAAGGGTATTCCTGGCAGGGAAAAAAAAGTCATCTGCAGAGATGGGAGTAAAATATCATGGTATATTTATGAAGCTTTTTTGTGCTATGAGAAGAGGGCCATAGTTGGTATTTAAGGGGCTCCAGGAAGAAGGTCTAATTTACGGTACTGATGAAGATGATTAGACACAGAACTAGGAGAAAAAGACCTCATAGAAGAGTAGAGGAGAGACCTACAAGAGAGTTAGCACAATCAACAGTGGCTGACACCACATTATAAAGGGAGGACTGACTACAGTTTCCCTGAGAAGGGACCCTTGAAGCATCTTGCTTTTTAGCAGGTGAGTTTTGTAGGTCTAGGTAGAGTCTAGGACAAGAAACCTAACCTCAGGGAGTAAGCGTTCTTGAAGTTCTATGTCAGTCACAAATTCATTCTTTGGAATGTCTAGAAACCAAAACCAAGAAACCTCATGTTTCCTAAATAAACAGGAAATGAAGATAAAGCTTGATCTGTAATAGTGCTTAGGTTTCTCTTATTTTTCTGACCACAATTTTATCTTTAAGTCTTCAAGGTAGTTTCTCAAAACACATTGTTTTGCTAAAATCTGTTATTTTTTTAAGGTCAAAAGTATATACACTTATTTAAAATAGGTATGTTTCTTGGTAATGTTTGGCAAAAATAACTCCCCGAAACATTCATATTTAACCAACATGAATTGGAGATGGCTCTCATCTCCCAGTGACTTCACAGCTATCTGTTTAGATTAGCTTTGGTTAAAAAAAAGATTTTTTTCCTGCTATGGCTGTGATATATTAATTGGATGATAAAGCATTGCTATATACATACATACATACACACACACACACTCATCTAGTAAAAAAACCGCTATATATGCCTGGTTTATGGAAGATTATATGTTAGGATTATAATAAAAACAATACAAGTATGTAAAAAATTTTTTCACAGTTTGGTTCTGTTTCCGAGAGAAATTAAACAGAGTAGATGTGATTTATTCGTGGCAAATATAATAGGATTTACTATATGTTTCATTGATTCAAAGATCCCAGTGGTTGTAACTTGTATCACTATTTTATATACTATGAAGGAAATAACACCTGCCAGTTAAATTATAATAACTTTTGATTGCAAGAGGCATTCAGATTTCAGATATTAAAATGTGAAAAAATACACATTTTAGAATTAATGACATGTAATTATTACGAAGAGACTAGGAAAAACACTTTGGTTTATATTTGCAGATTAGGAGCAGTGAAAATTGTTCTGAACATCTAAATTGCAAATTTAGTCTTGATTAAATACAGAATTATAAAAAAAGTTAATAATAAGAATAGTCATTAAAATTTAAAACTGGGAAGGCTGTAGGACTGCCAGAGTTAATAAGTGATCATTCACTTAATATATGTTCATACTTATTATGAGCCAGACATGCTTCGATGTTCAGTGTATAGATGGAGATAACATGTCGTCCCCTCACTCATGAAGCTTACAGTTCACAAGAGAGGAACAGTTTGCAAACTGCATTAACCATGTTAAAGGAAAAATACAAGTGCTGTGAAAGAATGGAACTGGGAGTTCTTAAATTTAAATTGGGTAAGTCTCTGAGGAGTTGAGGAAAATCTAGAGAGTGGGTAGAAATTAGGTAAAAAGTAGACAGAGAAGGAAGCAGCCTGTCCAGAAGCCCCAAGTAGGAAAGATCTTGCGGTTATTGAGGGCAGTGAAGAAGACGGGGGAGTGCAGGTCTGGTGACAGGAATTGAGGTGAGATCACATGGTGCAGGGCCACTTAGGTTGGGCTAAACATTTTGGATTTTAGTCTAAGCCCAGGGGGAACCACTAGAGGATTTTAATGGAGGAAGTAACCCTGGCTGCACTGTGAAATCTGGGTAAGATTCAAAGTTAAAGAAGCCTCGTTAGGAGCCTGTTGCTAGTTCAGACCAGGTTTAAGAGCAGCTTGACCTGGATGGGAGTGTGAATGGAAGACATGTTTTTTAGAAGATTATTTGCCAATATTATCAAAAGTCTTCATTTGTGTACATTTTTTACCCAGGATTTCCATTTCTGGTTGTTTATTCTAAGGAAATAATTTAGGCCGAAGGTGGTGTAATCCCAGCACTTTGGGAGGCCAAGGTGGGTGGATCACCTGAGGTCAGGAGTTCGAGACCAGCCTGACCAACATGGTGAAACCTCGTTTCTACTAAAAACACAAAATTAGCCAGGCGTGGTGGCACATGCCTGTAATACTAGCTACTTGGAAGGCTGAGGCAGGAGAATCACTTGAACCTGGGAGGCAGAGGTTGCAGTGAGCCTATTGCGCCATTGCACTCCAGTCTGGGCAACAAGAGCTAAACTCCATCTCAAAAAAATAAAAAAAAATCTCATAGTCCTTAAACATAAATAAGGTAAAACGAAATTTAAAAAAGAATCTCAGATGCTTGTAAAAGTTCAGCTACTAGAATGCTCATCCCTATTATTTATGATAAAAGAAATTGGTCTAAAAGATGATAGTATTTTTAAACAAGTGGAAAGGAAAGAGACAAATTAGACTTTAAGGAGGCCATGCCATCCAGGAAGATTTGTTTAGACAAGGAACTTCCTTTGTGTGTTTGACTCGGGGCCAAGAACAGAAACTGAAAATCCGTAGCAGAGAAGAGATACTCCTGAAACAGATTTGGGGGAAGAGAGACAGCTAGGACCAGAGGAAAGACGACCGAGTACCTTGGTCCAGGAGTGCAGGAGTTTCTGGTATAAAAATGCACTGCAGTTCCACTGTGAGGCTTATTTTCTGGGAACTGGCCTGGGAACCAAACCACCTCTTGCAACATTGTTACTGGAGGGGGAAAGTGCTTTTAATACTGAAGACTTGGAAGTGAATTTTTAGTATGCTGTCACCACATAAATTCAGTTGCCTACAAAGCTGAGCCTCCTGGAATACCAACTGAGCAGGATGGATTTTTTGGAAGACACTTTATCCCCTGTGTTCTTCACCCCTACCTCTCTTTCTTTGCCTTCCTCTCCCTCCTCCTTTTTCTCCTCCTCCTTTCTTCTCTGCCTTCTTCCCTTCTCTCCATCCCCCCTTCCTCTTTACTTCTTTCTCCTCCCTCCCTCTCTTACTTTCTTCTACACATCCCCTAACATTTATATTTTATAATCAGCATAAAAAGCAGCCAAGCACATATAAGTAAATTAGATAATCCTCCTTTTTTCATACTTTTTGAAAATCTCATATTGCTTCTATATAACAGTGTGTGTGTGTGTGTGTGTGTGTGTAAGGAAATATTTTACTCTGTGGTCTTAATGCCTATTGGCAAGTTTCAAACCAAATGTTATGTATTCTTTGTATTTCTAAAAATGTCTAGGCCAGTCGCTGATACAAAGGTGTTTAATATGTTGCCTTCTACTTTCCTCACAGTCTTGATGCTTCAGTGAAACGGGTTAACCGTTTCCTTTCTAGTGAATATTTATTTTTAAGTAGTTTCTTCTTCCTTTGGCTGATTCTCTGAAGATTGTACTTCATAGTTGTGATTAGCTGGAAAATTCCTAGAGGAGTTTGAATTTGTCTTTTTAGTAAACTTGAGGTTCCTATCTTTGGTATTTCCTTGAGTATTTCCTTTTCCTATCAGTGTAGAAAAACTGTTCTCTAGCTTTATAGACTTTTCAAAATAGTTACTGAAATTAGCTTAGTATTTTTAAAGTTGTTACTAATCCAAAGGTGCAGTTGCTTTACCTGCATCCTTATAAATCAGGTTTTCAAATCTATGCATATCGTGTATGTGTGTATGCTCATGTGGATGTGGGTATATTTTAAAATTAGTGATTTTCATGAGCTTGATGCTTTGCCTGTTAGGCTTTGTAGAGTTAATTCTCAAACGTTCTTAGTTTAGAGATTGTTTTATTCTGGTAAATCCACACCGTTTTATGGAATAAAGGTCAAACGTTTGTACTGGATAATTTTTATTCTTTATAGAGTACCCCAAGTGCTTTGTCATGAAGTCACTGTTTTATGAAAATAAAAATTTAATCATGTAGGCTATGAAAAATTGTTTTGGGATCATAGATGATGTCGTTAAGTTTCACTTCACTTATTAAATATTTATTGCGCTTATTTCAGATAAATCAGCATATCCACCAGATTCTATCTGTATTGACTTAATTTATTGGAAATCCTGGAATAAAAGTGTAATAATACACCCTTCTAAATATTTGTTATATACTTGGGTGGTAGAATTAAAAACAATGCAGTCTTAGTGAATGTATTTGTTAATACAGTGCTTAATGTCTTGGGATTCATTTTGTTAACTACAGTGGAACATAGGTCTGCATGATATATGTCAGTAGTATATAATTCAGAATCTTTTCAAGCTTTAAGTCATTTGGGGTTTTTAGCAGTTATCTTTTTTATTACATGTCCGTTGGAAGTATAAAATAGAACCATCCATTCTGTTTGTTCTTGGAAATTATTTTTCATATATAAATTTCTCATTTTCTTTGTTTCTCCCTGCATTTTAGTCGTGAGATGGAGAATAAAGAGACTCTCAAAGGGTTGCACAAGATGGATGATCGTCCAGAGGAACGAATGATCAGGGAAAAACTGAAGGCAACCTGTATGCCAGCCTGGAAGCACGAATGGTTGGAAAGGAGAAATAGGCGAGGGCCTGTGGTAAGTGGCTATGGGTTACCAGCTATAAGGAAGAAAGCATAGGAGGAAATGGAAAAGTAAGCATAAGTAGATCCTCTTGTAAGCTTTTCTTCTTCATTTTAAATGTAGTAGTTTTATTTACTTGATATTGTGGTCATTTGGAAGAAACCATAATTAAAACTATGCTCATTAAACAACTTAAACTGTTCTGGGAACTTAGCTGTTGTGTTTGGTGGAGGGGCAAATGCTTAAACCAAGACTGCCCTCTCATGTCAGTATCTAAAATCCTTTCCTTGGAGTTTTATACTGTACTTTTAAATTTTAAAAAGAATTTTTTCAGTTTATTTTAGATGTTTTATCTCTAAGACAGGATCCAAGGATCTTAATTTCAGAAATCTTCTAGGAAAGAAAACATTTAATTGCAGTAATTCATAAGTGTAATGATTGGGTTTTCACATGCATGCATAAGATGTGCGTTTCTCCAACTTTGTTACAATGTCAGCATGTTATCCTCATTTGACATGAAAAAAATGTTTAATAGACCTATGGGGATTAAGATAAATTAAAAATGTATGGGGTTTGATGAAAGAAAATCTAGAGTCCTCGATTTTAAAAAGCAGGGATACTCTGTCCTTTGCTATAGTATAAGAATATATATTCTTACAAGAATACCATCATGAAATGTGTGTCTTCATTCTTACAAAGGAAGTAGTATTACAGTATCCTAGCACTAATCTCTCTCAGCAAGTTTTTATTTTGTTCTTTTAAAACAGATATGGCAACTTAAAATTCACCTAAGCTTTGACAAGGGCCTAAATACACCCCTGCCAAAGGATTGTCTGCCCTGCATTCATCCCATATGCCTATTTAAGTTTACATTTAAATTAATTAGATGTAAACAAAAGTAAAAATTTAGTTCCTCAGTCTCACCAACTACATTTCAGATGCTCAGTAACCACATGTGGCCAATGGCTACCTTTTAGGCAGTGCAGTTTTAGCACATTTTCACTGCCTCAGAAAGCTCTCTTAGATGTGTAGTACTGACTCGTGTCTGACTTAAATAACTCATTAATCCCTGTGGCTTTCAATATCCTCATCACTGAGCTGCAGTCTGTCAGGAATATTTTACCCACTGGTTCTAATTCTAACTGATGGGATTATACAGAATAAATCTAATTCCATACCAGCACTTTTAAGTTATTATGGGCCCATGAGTCCTTGTCTTTACAGCTAAGTTTCTACATTTCTTCCATTTATTACTCACATGAGGTGGTATGGTGGGAACCCCTCACCATTTTAGCTATTTGTGCCAGAAGATGAATATGAAGAAATTAAGGATTTATCTTAGAGAAGAGAAAGTGCTATTGAAACATCTTGTAGAAGGTTGGCAGTTAAAAGGGTGTGTTACTACTCAATCAATATAAAGAACTTTTGAACAAGCAGAGCCATCTGAAGTTTGAATATGCTGCTTTCTGAGCTCCTTTAGATGGAGGTGTTCAAACAGAGCCTAAATCTTTTGAGAATACCATAGGGCATAAATCACAACTTTTTAAAAACGAGCCAGCCATTTGTTCTTTATTACACATGAACTAAGAATATCCAGTTCTCTAAGACAAAATTTTGGTTTTTATACTGTTCACTTTCTAGCAAGTACCAAAGTACCTCGTCTGTATATAAGACATGAGTGAAGAGGGAGGAGATGTGTGGAATAAGATGCATAACACATAGTCCTTGAGCTTAATTATGCCACCCTACATTTTATGGTTTACAGATTTCATATTATCCTTAAGAAGTTTACTGTTTACTTGGGAGGTCTGATTTTGTTTGTTTTTATACTTTAAGTAAGTTGTGTCAAATCATTCTTGAAACATAAAGTGTAAATATCTCCAGATGGGAAAATTAGACTTATACATAGTAAATAGAGTAATACATGAAATATCACAAAGCAACTTGTGACTAGGTGCCAAATGTGTGGGATGGGCAGAAGAGCAATAGGGACTTAGGAAAGAGAAAGAATGTCATGCTGGTAGACTTCAGGGAAGTTTCATAAAAGGAAGAATTTTAACTGAGCCTAGAAAGATGGGTGTTTTCCTCATGTGAAGGTGTACTGCCTGGGGTGCTGCAGGCTGGAGATGAGTATTAAATTAGGAGGAGAGTGAGTGAAAGCACAGGAGGAGGAAGGGTCAGGCAAGTTTGGTGAACACAGCAACTGGCTGTAGAACAGGAGCAGTGGGAGAAAGTCCAGAAAGGTCTGCTGAGCTTCAGTTGTACAAGGCTGCGGAGTTTGGCCTTTGGTCATGGCTAGATTAGGTCTGAAAGCCTTAATTTAAAAAAAAAAAAAAAAAAAAGCAGGTCTTGTAAATTGCATTTCTGCTTGAGAAATTGATCTTTAAACTTCTAGTCTCTTTTGGTTTTCTGAGATACATGTCTAACCTATTATTGTAATATAACGTTGTAAAGAAACACACACACACAAAAGCAGGGCAAAATGATTGCATAGTCATCAAACTATTTGAAATTATGCCCAGTGTTGTTTCAAGGTCCTACATTTTGTCAAAACAAATAAAAACATACCTAGATCGTTGACTAAGTTGACTTTAGAAGTTATGCGTGCTTATTTTTCACATTTGTTTAATCACCTTTGATTGTTGCTTTTGAGTGTTAAATGAGTTAGGATATATAATAACAATACCGTTTCTACAGTTTCGTATGCATTACAAAATTGTAATGGAGGAGGTTGCATTTTAACTAGTGTTAAATCCTAAATGACTGAAATTTGTGCAGGTAAAAATAGTCTTTTACATTAATAGCTTAAAGTAATAATAAAAGTTGATATATTGTCTGGTATACTGGTATAATATTTCATAACAAAAACTCATTAAGTTTATTTCCTAGTCTATGATATTTACATTTACTTACCTTTTATATTTTTAAGTAATCAAAATATCGGAATACTTTGATTCAGGTGGTAAAACCAATCCCAGTTAAAGGAGATGGATCTGAAATGAATCACTTAGCAGCTGAGTCTCCAGGAGAGGCCCAGGCAAGTGCGGCTTCACCAGCTTCCAAAGGCCGACGCAGTCCTTCTCCTGGCAACTCCCCATCAGGTCGCACAATGAAATCAGAATCTCCAGGAGTAAGGAGAAAAAGAGTTTCCCCAGTGCCTGTAAGTTAATGTTACAACAAATATGTTAGTTTTTATAATTTTTAGATTCATTTATAAAAAAGAAAAGACTGGCCAGCCATCTGTTAGAACATCAGTTTTCAAAATATGATCTGCAGACCCGTGAGGATGGGGGGGGTGGTTCCTGAGACCCTTTCTGGAGTCTATTAGGTCAAAACTAATTTTGTGATAAAACTGGGATGTTGTTTGCCTCTTTCCCTGCATTGATATTTGCAGTGGTAGGTAAAGCTACTGGTGCCTTTTCCCAATTTAAGGCTACAACTGTAGAAACTATATTCATTATTGCTATGTATCAGCCATTAAAGAAAAACATGCCAGTTACACTTGATAATGCCTTTGACAAGGAAATATAAATTAATTTTATTAAATCTTAACTCTTAGTAAATACATGCCTTTGTAATATTGTGTGTGATGCAGTGGGATGCATGCATAAAAGCACTTCTACATACCAAAATCCAGTAGTTTCTAAAGGAGAATTATTTGTGTGGTTGTTAGAGTTGCAAGCTGAACTAATTATTTCTTTCATGGAACATGAAATTAGTGAACAACAAACTATGATTATTTAGATTTGGGTATTTGGAAGACATTTTTCTTAAGGTGAATTAAATGAGACTGTCACTTCAAGAAAAGCAACTTAAGGCTGGGAGCGGTGGCTCACACCTATAATCCTACCACTTTGGGTGGCTGAGGTGGGCGGATCACCTGAGGTCAGGAGTTCAAGACCAGCTTGCCCAACATGGTGAAACCTCATCTTTACTAAAAATAGAAAAATTAGCCAGGCATGGTGGCAGATGCCTATAATCCCAGCTACTCGGGGGGCTGAGGCAGGAGAATCGCTTGAACCTAGGAGGCAGAGGTTGCAGTGAGCCTAGATTACACCATTGCACTCCAGCCTGGGTGACAACAGCGAAACTCCATCTCAAAAAGAAACAAAGAAAAGCAACTTAAGTATTTTTTCACCAGTGTTAAAAGTTGAGATGTCAAAACAAAAATTAGAATTTTAGAAAGCTACTATCCACCACTATGAGCTTGACAGCCTCCCAGTGCTTAGACTTTTCTGATAAGATTGGTGATAACAAATGTGATTATTTTCATGCTTATAATGAAATATGTGAACATTTAGAAGATCTGCGTAACTTAACCAATATTTTCCACATGATCAGTGTATGATAATAACAAAATCATTCATAGGTAAAAGATACATTCAAAGTGTAAAATACACCATTTGGATTTTTAATGTGCCAGTAGGAAAAGTTTGTTGATGTGGTTTCAGATTCCACATTACAACTGCCTTTAAGAAACCATTTTTTGAGCTTTGGTATAGTACCAAAGAATATTCATCATTGTTTGAACAGGCAGTGGCTCACACCTACAATCCTAGCACTTTGGGAGGCCAAGGTGGGCGGATCACTGGAGGTCAGGAGTTCAAGACCAGCCTGGCCAACATGGCAAAACCCCGTCTCTACTAAAAATACAAAAATTAGCCAGGCGTGGTGGCAGGCACCTGTAATCCCAGCTACTTTGGAGGCTGAGGCAGAGAGAATTGCTTGAACCCGGGAGGCAGAGGTTGCAGTGAGCCAAGATCACACCACTGCACTCCAGCCTGGGCAACAGAGTGAGACTCCTTAAAAAAAAAAAAAAAAAAAAAAAGGCTATTAAAATACTCCTTCCTTTTACATCTACATATCTGCATGAGGCCAAACTTTCTTTCATATGCTTTAATCAAAACATCATATCACAGCAGATTGAATGCAGAAGCAGCTATGAGAATCTTAGCTGTCTTCTATATTAAGCTAAACATCAAAGAAATTTGCAGAAAGATAGGTGGTAAATTCATGTGAGAAAGAGACTTCTAGTGGTGGAAATGCATGTCAAGACTCACTTTCTAACTTTGAAGAACAAATGATTGAATGGAAAAATGGTTGAGATAGTGACCACAAGAGGAATTTGGGTTTTTTTTAAGATCTGGAGTTATTAAGGTACATAAATTCGTTAAAAAGTACATTTAAAGCAAAAACATTTTACAGTAAAACCTGATGCCCAACAGTAGTTGTTGGCTGTATGTTAAAATACCTTTAAATTAGCTATTAATTTTTGTTAAAACAATAATCAGTTACTAGCTCACGAATCTGCAGATTGGGCAGGGCTCAGCAGGGGTGGCTTATCTCTGTTCCTCGTGACATCCTCTGAAGATGAAATGTCCAAGACTGCTTCTTCACTCACATGCCTGTTGCTTCAGCTGGGATACTAGAACACTTGGGGGCTGTTGGCATCTCTTCCTCCTAGCACGAAGACTGGGTTGCAACGAGTATTGTTTCGAGAGGCAAGTCTCAACATGCAAGCTCTTCTCAAGCCTCCACTTCATTGTGTTTGCTAATGCCTTATTGTCCAAAGCTAGTTACATGCCCAAACCCAGAATTGATGTGGTAGGGAACTACACAAGAATGTAAATACTGGGAGGTATGGTTCATGGGGGCCATCAAAATGAAAGTTCACAGCAAGTATAAACAGAACTGTCTTCCTTTCCCACACCCCACCCCCAAAACCCACTTTGGGCATATATGCTAGACAAAGTTACCGCCTCATTCTTTTTGACAGTTACATAGCCTTTCATTAGCCGGATAAATCATGGTTTATTTAATGAATGATATACTAATGAACATTTATAATCTTTTTAACCTTTTGTTACTGAAAACAGTGCTTCCAAAGTATTTTTATACGTATGTCATTTGTACATCTGTGAGCCTGTATCTGTGAACATATCCACAGGCTGGATACCTAGCAGGTCAAAATGACGTGTGCATGTATAATTGGCTTCTTTTGTTTGTTTTTACTTTTTAGTAACTGCTTTTTTAAAAATAATGGCTTTATTGATGTGTAATTCATCTACTGTACAATTCACCTGTTTAGATTATACAATTCAGTGTTTTCTAGTATATTCACAGGGTTGTGTAGCCATTATTACGGTTGGTTTTTAAACATCTTTATCACCCCAATAAGATATCCTAGACCTATTAGCAGTATTAAAGCAAAATAGGTAGTAGGCCATTAGCCTGGGGTTGTTTCTACACCTGGAAATGAAACCAAGCTTTAGCCAATCACAAACAGCCAGCCAGCCTATTTGTTATATAACTAGGTACTTTGCATAATGCCATGCCCAAATAAGGCAAACACCTAGCTGTAGCCAATCAGCTAATTCTTTTGCTTTGCTTTGCTTTGCTTTGTGTTCAGCCTATAAAAGCTGACTATTCAAGGTGCTAGATCAGAGATCTCTGAACTTCTTGTGGTTTTGAGTACCACTTGATTCATGAATCATTCTTTGCTCAAATAAACTCTGTTAAATTTATTTTGTCTAAAGTTTACCATTTAACAACAGTATCTCCCAACCCTAGGCAACCACTAATCTATTTTCTCTATATATATAATTTGCCTATTCTGGACATTTTATGTAAATGGGATCACTTAATAGGTGATCTTTTATGACTGGCTTCTTTCACTTAGTATCATATTTTCAAGGTTCATCCACGCTATAGCATGTGTTAGTACTCCATTTTTAGTTGCAGAGCAATATTGTATGGATATACCACATTTTGTTTATCTGTTAGTTTATGGACATTTGAGCTGCTCCTGTTTGGTGGCTATTATGAATAATGCTACTGTGAACATTTGTGTACAAGTTTTTATGTGGACATATATTCTCATTTCTCTTGAGTTTATATCTAGGAATGGAATTGCTGGGTAATATGTTTAACATTTTGAGGAACTGCTATACTGTTTTCCAAACCAGCTGCACATTTTACATTCTGCCAGCACTATATGAGAATTCTAATTGCTTTGTGGTCTTGCCAACATTTACTACCCTTAACTATTTAATTAGGGATCCAAAAAAACTGGAATTTCCACTGGACATTGATGGAAAGACCAAGTTCTAGGAAAATTAGTATAGTGAGAGTGTTATATATTACCCTCACCCTAGGAGCGTTTTTGTCACCTTTCACTAATTTGTTTTTATTGAGGAAGAGTCTGCAGAGTGTACGTTGGGAGGCATTCCATGGCAGCGTTTGTAAATTTCCTGTTAAAGAAGATTAATAAAGCCTTCAATAGATCCCAGGATGTTGGATTTTTAATTTTTACTACTAGACACAGCATTCTGCCTGCTTATGATTATGCTTTTTATGCTTTTTGTTTTGGTTTATATTAGAAGTTTCAAAGAACTCAAATGTTTATAGAATAATTTATAAAATTACCACATGGTTGTCTCTCTCAGCCAGATATTTGTCAACATTTATGGGGATGACTGAGATTTTAAAAGTTCACCTGAGATGAGTATGTCAGACAAAATCATTTAGCCTTTGTTCCATAATATTTTAAATCTGACATTTTTTCAGACTATAATCTGCCACATGACTGTCTTGTATGATCTTCTTTGGATAATAGTTTCTTTTTTTTTTTTTTGAGACGGAGGCTCGCTCTGTTGCCCAGGCTGGAGTGCAGTGGCAAAATCTCGGTTCACTGCAACCTCCATCCCAGGTTCAAGTGATTCTCCTGCCTCAGCCTCCGAGTAGCTGGATTACAGGCATGTGCCATCACACCCAGCTGATTTTTTGTATTTTTAGTAGAGACGGGTTTCACCATGTTAAACCCGGATGGTCTGGATCTCCTGACCTCGTGATCCACCCTCCTCGGCCTCCCAAAGTGCTGGGATTACAGGCGTGAGCCACCATGCCTGACCAGATAATAGTTTCTTAATTAAGAAATGAGAAACGTACCTAATAAAAAAAAAAAAATGTTGTGAAGTTTCAGAGTGGCAGAATCACACCACCCCGAAGAGCCCCTTCACCAGATGGCTTCTCACCATATAGCCCCGAGGAAACAAACCGCCGTGTTAACAAAGTGATGCGGGCCAGACTATACTTACTGCAGCAGATAGGGCCCAACTCTTTCCTGATTGGAGGAGACAGCCCAGACAATAAATACCGGGTGTTTATTGGGCCTCAGGTAGGATTCGTCACCATTTTATATTTTATTAGTAGTAGTATATGGTACTACCTGAAATTTATATACTATAATGTTCTTAAATTTAGATCAATTAATTCCCTATAGTAAACAAAAGTAAACTTAAAATGTATTTTAGGCTAATATTTTTCTTTAATGTATTTATGAGGTTTTGCTATCTTAATATACCATAGAATCGAAATTTGATCTATTTAATAAATTCAGTGAAAATGAGAGATTAAATCATGGAAATAGCTGTAGATTTTTCTTATATACAAAGATAATGAAGAATATGAATTAATAGAAACTTTAGTATAAAAAGTTGGAAATATCATAAAAGTGATAAATTTAGAAGTTCTTATGAACCACAGATGTATTAACCTGTAGGTTTTCTTTTTAACTCTTTAGAACTGCAGCTGTGCACGTGGAACATTCTGTATTCATCTGCTATTTGTGATGCTCCGGGTATTTCAACTAGAACCTTCAGACCCAATGTTATGGAGAAAAACTTTAAAGAATTTTGAGGTAGTTTTTAATAAATGCTTAGAGTAAAATTGTTAGCATATTCTTATGATATAGTCTTAAAATTTATCCTTCATTAAATTTAGGCAGTGACCATTTTAAAGGTGTGAAGGTATGTAGGAATTAGTTGATGCTTATAAATAGTTCTCATGAGATATTTACTAAACTTTTTCTTCTAGCTTGAAAAAAACAGTAAACACTGACCTGTAAGAATGTTGTCCTTAGTAAAAACTATAATGTGTTCTTATTTTTGAAGCTCTTAAATCTTTATGAAAAACATGCAAATAAAAGATAAATAATTCAGCCCCTAGAACTCTTCATATGTATAATTATGGCACAAATATCATTGTTACTGTCTTTTTCCAATGTTAGGTTGAGAGTTTGTTCCAGAAATATCACAGTAGGCGTAGCTCAAGGATCAAAGCTCCATCTCGTAACACCATCCAGAAGTTTGTTTCACGCATGTCAAATTCTCATACATTGTCATCATCTAGTACTTCTACATCTAGTTCAGAAAACAGGTTAGTACTTTTTAAAGATTTCAAAGCATTAATCCAGTGTTACTTTTAATTTTAGGGGTAGTTTTTTATATCTACTTGTTAAGTTGCTCTAAAATGATTTAATTATTGAATCTTGGCTTTCAAGTTAAAATCAAGGGTGAAGATACTAAAGGTTCTCTGGACATGGTGGCTCGTGCCTGTAATCCCAGCACCTTGGGAGACTGAGGCAGAAGGATTGCTTGAGTCCAGGAGTTCAAGACCAGCCTGGGCAACATAGGGATACCCCATCTCTACAGAAGTAAAATAATTAGCTGGGAGTGGTGATACCTGTAGTCCCAATTACTCGAGAGGCCAAGGCAGGAGGATTGCTTGAACCCAGGAGTTCAAGGCTCCAGTGACCTATGATCACACCACTGCACTCCAGCCTAGATGACAGAACAAGACCCTGTCTCTTAAAAAATATGTGGGTGTGTGTATGTATGTATGTATGTATGTTGTTAAAGGTCACGTGAGAGTGTGTGTGTGTATATAGACGTTTTGTGCTAAAAACTACAGTATTCATGTGAATCTTCTTTCTATTCTTTATATTGCTTTATTGGTTTTAGTGTAAAAATTAGATTTTTAAAAATCCACAAAGGAGTGCAGCTTCTCTTACCAGGGCACCTTCTATATTATTCCCGAAGTGCCCAGTTTGAGAAGCATTGTTCTGAGTGGTTAAATCCTGTCTTCATCCTATTAATCTGTTAGGTATTGTAACTACCTCAAAATTCATGAAGAATGAAAAAGTGACAGGGTCGTAACAAGGGTGCGGTGAAGAGAAGAGAGGTTTTCTTCATCTGTGGAAAAAGTAAATGTTTGAATTTTCTTAATTTTGATTAAATGAAATAATATTAGAATCCTAGAGTTTTATGAGTTTTTAGACATTGAAGATTTTCTAGTTGGCATGTCTCAGTGACACAGCGATAAGTGAAGCCAAGAGGTTATGCAGCTCATTTGAGGAAAGGTATAACCAGAACCACCTGGGTATGTTTGTTTTACCGCTCATCTCTTCTAAATAAAATGAAAAAAATGAGCTTTATTTCTCCAGCCTCCTGAACTCCTAGCCCCAAGCATTCCTCCCACCTCAGCATCCCAAAGTGCTGGGATTACAGGGGTGAGCCACCACAGCCAGCTCCTTTTTCCTTTTGAGTGACATTTCTGTAACTTTTTACTGTGGAGAAAAATAACAGATGCTTAAAACCAAGTAGTCAAAATTAAAATAGAAAGTTTCTCTCTGAGGTTAAATATATATATTTGGATTTGCATATCCATGGGGGGAACCACAAAAGTTATCTCAGTTACTGAGATTGTACTATATATAGATGGATAGATTTTTGTTTCGTATAACCACTATTTTTATATCTAAGATCAATAAAAAGAAAATACAGAGGAAATTTATGTGGAGATCTGATTACAATTTTAAATGTTGTGCCCAAAACAATAATAAAACAATTAGGATAAACAAATTTAAAATTCAATTGAAAATGAAGGGCATAAAGAGAATATCTACCAAAAAAGAATTTTAAGGGGCTAAGAAACACAAAAACTGTTCAGTCAACCTAATAACCAAAGAAATGTTCATTTTTTAAAAAAAGATACCAGTTTTTATTTACCGAAATAATGGAGACTTTTTAAATGATGTAATTCAGTTATTGTAAGGATGTGCTTGATCGTATGTAAAGCCATATAGCCTTTTGAAGAAAAAAGTAATATGGCTTTTAAAAACATTATTCATTGATCCAGTAAATGTTCTTCCTAAGTAAAAGTTTAATCTGAGAAATGCAAAAGCCTCACATATATCATATATGACTGTTTCTCATAGTATTATGGTGAAAAAGTAGAAATAGTTTAAATATCCAACCGCAATTGAATGATTAAATTAACATATGCCCATGTTACGAATGTCATGTAGGCATTAAAATTATGCTTTTGGAGAACATTGAATGGCCTGGGAAAATGTCGATAAGTAAAACCAAATGTAGGTTATAATAATATATTATGCATGAACCCAGTTTTATATAGAAAAGGTATTACAAGTATGTAAAAATCGGAAGGAATAAAAACTTCACTGGTTATTAATAGGAGGTGCTATTATGGGTAACTTTTTTTAAACTGTAAATATTTTGTGGTCCATTTGGTCTCTGTTAAAACTACTCAGCTCTGCCCTTATAGCCTGAAAATAGCCAAAGACAATATATAAATGAATGGGGATGGCTATGTTCAGTAAAACTGTATGTACACAAGTAGTCCACAGGCTGATTTGTTTTCCTTATAAGTTCATTACTCCCTGCTCTATACTCGTAATTTTGCTTCAGAAAAAACTATGCTAAAAAAAATCTGAAACGTCAAAAAAAAATGAGTACAAAGATGTTTGTAGTGGTTTCTTTTTTTTTTAGACGGAGTCTCTCTCTGTCACCCAGGCTGGAGTGCAGTGGCGTGATCTTGGCTCACTGCAAGCTCTGCCCACCAGGTTCATGCCATTCTCCTGCCTCAGCCTCCCGAGTAACTGGGACTACAGGCGCCCGCCACCATGCCCAGCTAATTTTTTGTATTTTTAGTGGTGACAGGGTTGCACCATGTTAACCAGGATAGTCTCGATCTCCTGACCTCGTGATCTGCCCGTCTCAGCCTCCCAAAGTGCTGGGATTACAGGCGTGAGCCACTGTGCCCGGCCGTAATGGTTTCTTAAAATGTAAAAATACGGAAACAGCTTATATGTCCAACATTAATGGATACTTAAAACGGGATCTATCTAGTCAGTGGAAAATTATGATGGCATTAAAAATTATGTGGTGGAAGCAACCCAGGTGTCCATCGATAGATGAATGGATAAAATGTGGTATATACACATAGTGGAATATTACTCAGCTTTACAAAGGAAGAAAGTGTGCTGCAACATGGATGAACCTTTAGGGCATTACGCTAAGCAAAATAAGCCAGTCACAAAAAGACAAATAATGTGTAATTGCACTTACATGAGATACTTAGTCAAAACCATAGAGACAGAAAGTAGAATGAGCCTAGGTGGGAGGATTACTTGATTGCAGGAGTTCCTGACCAGCCTGGGCAACATAGTGTGACCCTGTCTCTACCAAAAAAAAAAAAAAAAAAACAGAAAAGAAAGAAAAGAAAAATTAGCCAGGCATGGGTGGCATGCCCCTGTGGTTACAGCTAATCAGGAGGCTGAGGCAGGAGGATCTCTTGAGCCCAGAAGTTCAAGGCTGCAGTGACCTATACTTGTGCCGCTGTACTACAGTCTGGGTGACAGAGCAAGATCCTGTCTCAAAAAAATGTAGAAAGGTGGTTGCCAGAGGCTGGAGGAAGGAGATCATGGAGAATGGTGTTTAATGGGTATACGGTTTCAGTTTTACAAGATGAAAAGAATACTGGAGACACATAGTGGTGATGGTTTCACAGCATGAAGGCATTTAATACCACTGACCTGTACACTTAAAAATGGTTAAGATGGTAAATTTTATGTTATGCATATGTTGCCACAACAAAAAAAAAGAATTATGTATATGAAGAGTTTAAGTGCAATTTTATAATAAAAATTTTTTAAATATGAAATAGTGCATATATATGTATATAAATGATCTGAACAATGCTTACAAAATATGTACTTGGAAAAAAGATGGGCAGGAAATACCCCAGAATGGTATTGTTTTTGTTGTCAGAGAGTTTAATAAGTTGCACTTATAATTTGACTAAATTGTGAAACTTTATTTTCCCCTATGAATAAGCTTAATTTTGGTGTAATTATTTGAAGGGTTAGTTGACCTTGGATTATTTTTGCCATGAATATTTTTATTATAGGTAGTTGTATACATCATTTCTGTAATGCTGCTGTTAATTCTTTGTTACTAATGCATGCATAGTGTGACAGTTTTTCCCCATCCTAAGTAGCTCCATAATTAGGAAAAGAGATGGGGCAGGTACATCAGGAGGGACAGACTAGTAAGTGTGCCTTCATCACAGGAATCACGCATTATGACTTTGCTGACTTGTTTGACTAGCTTTTTGGAAAGCTTTTTGTGCATTTGGGGAACTGGTTATTTTGCTGGTAGTTACGCAGATCTGTTTTTCAGGGAAAAGTAATTGCCGTTTTTGCCATTACTTCTAATGGCAAAATTAGAATTAAAAAAACTAGAAGTAATGGCAAAAACCGCAATTACTTTTGCACCAACCTAATAGTTTAAGATAGTAGAAGTGCAATATTGGGCTTAGCTTAGCAGACTCTGAAATTTATAGACGTTGTAAGTTTATGGCATATTATTCTCAGATAAAAGTGTAATGATAGATCTGCCACAAACTGATCTTATGATTTGAGGCAACTTATTTAACATCCCAGAGCCTTGTCTTTATATTATAATGGAAATACGGCTATCTATTTTAAAAGCCATCCCTCACATCATGAAGGTTTAAATAAAAACATTTATGAAATAGAAAACTAAAGCCCTCTTTAGCCTGGCTGCACACAAAATAACTACTGTTAACTATTTAATGCAACTTTTAAAATTTACATAAATCAAGGAATGAAACTCTTCTTTGCACACTCCGTACTTCAGCAAACACATGCACGCACGTTCCCCCATCCGTGTTTCTCTAACTTTCTTACTGTTTTTAAATAAATACAAAGTCATGCCATATGTTCTGGTGTGCAATTTTCTTTTACTTTTACTTTATATATCAAGAATATTTTTCCACATCATTACCAAATTACATACTTTTTTCTTTTCATGGCTGTATAAGATTATGTTGGTACACCATAATTTATTTAGCCATTGCCTTAATTAATGTACATTAAGTACACCTCCAGTTTTTTGTTTACATACTTAAAATATGTAGCGATAACATCCTAGAAAATAGGATTTTCAGGTCGTGAATATATACATGTAGTATTTTAAGAAATACTAACAAAATTTGCTTCCAGAGATTTTAGTTTTTACTCCTACCAGCAGTCTATATGAGAACCTGGTTTTCTGTGCCATTATCAGGGCCAGATGTTACCAATCTATTATTTTTTATTCCAATTGCCTTTTTATTTCCTTTGTCCATTGCACTATTTATTAGTATTTTTCTTTTTTTTTTTTTTTTTTTTCTTGAGACGGAGTCTCGCTCTGTCGCCCAGGCTGGAGTGCAGTGGCGCAATCTCGGCTCACTGCAAGCTCCACCTCCCAGGTTCACGCCATTCTCCTGCCTCAGCCTCTCCGAGTAGCTGGGACTACAGGCGCCCGCCACCACGCCCGGCTAATTTTTTGTATTTTTTTTTAGTAGAGACGGGGTTTCACCGTGGTCTCGATCTCCTGACCTCGTGATCCGCCCGCCTCGGCCTCCCAAAGTGCTGGGATTACAAGCGTGAGCCACCGTGCCCGGCCAGTATTTTTCTTACTGATTTTAAAAGTACTTTGTATATTAGAAATACTCAAGTATATGCAGTATAATTAACCATTATGTTGCAATTTTGCCATAAATGGAATCATTCTATACATGGTAGTTTTATTTTGACCTCATGTATGGATCTCTCTGTTCCTTTTTAAAAGCTTCAAGGTGCCTGGGCTTGCCATAATTTGTTTAGCCTCTTTTTGGCTTCATTTGGTTGTTTTGATTTCTTTTCATTATTTTAAATAATACTGCGGTGGACATTTTCATACATATATCTCTATGTGTTTATCTTTTTATTTTCTTATGATACATTCCTAGAAGTCTAGGTGAAAGATTGTGTACACTTAAAATGTGATGTGTTCCTAGATTCATTTCTAGGAAAGTTGGACCAGTTCATACTGCCACCAGAAATTTCTGAAATAGGCATTTAAATTTAGGATGTGGAATCTTTGAGCTCTAAGGTCCGCCAGTACTTAAAATCTTGAAACTGGTACCATGTAGTATATTTTTGTACATAGTCAAACCTGTTGGTCTATTCAGAAGGTACAGTAGCAGAATTTGGGGGATACAAATGTTTCTTTCTAAGATTGTAGTCTGTGTATTGAATTGTTTTCATAGCAAAGAAGGTTAACTCACACCTACAATCTATAAGTACTCGTGTGTTAATCTGATTTTAAATTACTGTATATTAATAGCATAAATATGTATCTCTTAGTTATATAAGATGCTCTTAAATAAGAATTTCTAATGTATTTATATTCTAAGCAAGCAGAAAGTGTTTTTAGCATATCAGTTCTACTTTATATTCTTTTATGCTTAATACTTTTTCTTCCCCTTTTCTATAGCATAAAGGATGAAGAGGAACAGATGTGTCCTATTTGCTTATTGGGCATGCTTGATGAAGAAAGTCTTACAGTGTGTGAAGACGGCTGCAGGAACAAGCTGCACCACCACTGCATGTCAATTTGTATGTGGCTCTTTTTCTCCCTATGCTTACTCAACACAGTTGCTCTCTGAGCTAACTATGTTATTTAAGAGTGTAACATGGCTTGAGGGGAAATTGGTGAGAGAATTAAAAAAAGTATATCTAAGTCCTAAGTCCTATGTGAAAAGTTTTCAACAAATGGGAATGTAGGATCTTTAGGAGATGACCTGTGTGAGCAAAGAAATGCAATAAAGTGTGTGTGACATATGTGATAATGGAAGAAGTGCACAGAATTAGAAACAATTTCAGTCTGGAAGGTATACATGAAGGGAAGGAGGTGGAAGAAGACCTGGGCAGGCATTACAGAAAGGCTAGCATCAAAGTAAGGTTTGGAAGGACTTTACCCAGTAGTCAAACAGGGCAGAATGTTTTGAAAAATAGTAAGCAGAGTACATGTTATCAGAATGAATAAAATAGCATTTGCAAATCAAAATCATTTAACCTGCTGTGTTTACTTGCTTTCAGATATTTAATTAGATTATTTTTGAGGTTCCTTCTATATAAATTCTATAAACTAATTATAAATAGTTATGAAATAAAAATAATGTTAAGCATTTACATTTTTGTAAGATTTTGTATCTGTAATTTTTCAGGGGCAGAAGAGTGTAGAAGAAATAGAGAACCTTTAATATGTCCCCTTTGTAGATCTAAGTGGAGATCTCATGATTTCTACAGGTAATAAGTTTGAAGTAATGATGTGTATATGTTTAATTTTTTAAAATTTCTCAAAGTGTGGTTTAAGTCTGTTTATTTTTTTAAAGTAAGTTTTGTTATTTTTCATTTTAGCCACGAGTTGTCAAGTCCTGTGGATTCCCCTTCTTCCCTCAGAGCTACACAGCAGCAAACCGTACAGCAGCAGTCTTTGGCTGCATCACAAAGAAGGAATCAAGAGAGCAATTTTAACCTTACTCATTATGGAACTCAGCAAATCCCTCCTGCTTACAAAGATTTAGCTGAGCCATGGATTCAGGTAAGTAGTTCTTTGTTTTTCATTTCTCAAAGAAATATTTATAGATCAATTAATGTATTTGTCTCCTTCCCTCAGTTGTTTATAATTTAAAAAAACACTTTTACTTGCCTCCATCATGACCTTTATTCCACTGGAAATTTTAATGTTACTTTTGGTATTAATACTGTACTGCTTATTGTACAGCTTCAACTTCAAAACTTCTTGTGGTTTCACTTCACATATCTAGAAACATCTCTTCCTGAACTAACAGACATACAGGGTTATTCAAGGATAGAAGGATAGAAACCAGAACCCTTCAATGCTAACTTTTCCCAATGTTTAATCCCCATGCCTGCCAAGAATTTTTATCATGTTTCTTATTTGCTGCCATTTAAAATTAATTTCTCCTTTCATATCCTAATGGCATACAATGGGTGCTTAATAATGGCAGAGGAGATGAATAAGAAACAAATATGTGATGGTTACCTTGAGTTCATCGTTTTTATTTGTAAGAACAGTTTCCCATCCCTTTAACATCTCTTCTGATTGAATGTTTTTTCATCCTTGGTAAGTAGGGCTTTTTTGTCGGTTGGTTTGTAATGATTTTCTTGGTTGTTGAATGCTCAGTCTATTATTTTTTAAATGTAGGATCTAAAACCAGGGTCTCCAGTAGACAATAATAAAGTAAAATAATTATTTTCAATAATCTGTTGAATTAAATTTGTGAACAGATGCATTAACACATTGAGCTTATATATCATTAGGATTTGTTTCATTTTTCTTTTGTGACCATTACAGTCCTGCAGCTTTGGAATTCTCTTAGCATATTAGCAACCCATTTATGAATCTAATAAAATCTGCAAAAATATTAAACACATATTCTTGTACCTAGTTCATTAATGAAATTTAATGAACTATTAATGAACATAGGCCCTCACCTACCCTTTCATGACCCATCAAAGAACTCTCAAGTTGATTCTGAGCTGTTAGATTTCATTCTTTCAAGCATATGGTCTAGTTTGTTTTGCCTAAGCTTTAGGTCAGACTAGGCTCTACATTCCTAGCTTTTTATTAAGCATGTTAGGTAAGACAGTTAAAACATAGGTAGTGGTACACTACTTAACAGTACCAGAAGCTCACTATATTCTAGTTGGCTCATTCTCCCATAATATCCCTTTATAACAAAACACATGTAAATAAGTATGTTATGATCTGTTTTTCCAAAAATTGTGTTTATTCATCTTTAATATTTAGACATTTTTCACATAATGAATTATCTTAGGTATTAAGCTTACTTTTAGCTAATTGGCCCATAATGTCAAGACCATTCACCCTTTCCTCACTGTAGGGACTCTGGCTTTTGGGGCATGGTATTGACGACGGTAACAGCATATACTATAATTCTTTGTCTATAATTATCCTTTGCTTACTCGAACACAGGCATTTTTTCTTCAGTTGTTTGATTTGTCCATTCCGTTCGTTTTACAGTCCTACCTGTTTTGTCTAGTTTTTTAAACCTTTTTGTACAGACAAAAACCAATTAAATGCATTTTGCTTATTGCTCTTGTCTGTAAGAGAAATACTCTATATATCTTGAAACCTTCTCCTGGTGCCTTTTTTGATTTGTGTTTTGTTTGTTTTCTTAGTCTTGCTCCAGTTTTTCTCTTTAAACTACCTTAATATGAATACAGAGTTGAGGTTTTCACAGTTTTTTGGCGTTTTGGTAAGCATGTGGGACAATAGAGGCATAGAATGTATGTATAGCCATCTAGTGACTTAATGGAGCTTATTATTAATTTTACCTGAGCTAATAAATATTAATGACTTTGGATAATTACCAGTTAAACTTGAGTATAAAATTCTTCCTTATGATGCTTAAGTGGCTGGATATATTTGAAGTTGTGAAGGATGGTAAAGATTTAAGAAATGTCCAGTTTTTATGTAGTAATCAAAACTGATGCTAAACTCAAAATACTCTGGGTCCATAAGCTTTTCTTTACATTGAATTCATTGTGTGTGTTTGATACAGGTGTTTGGAATGGAACTCGTTGGCTGCTTATTTTCTAGAAACTGGAATGTGAGAGAGATGGCCCTCAGGCGTCTTTCCCATGATGTCAGTGGGGCCCTGCTGTTGGCAAATGGGGAGAGCACTGGAAATTCTGGGGGCAGCAGTGGAAGCAGCCCGAGTGGGGGAGCCACCAGTGGGTCTTCCCAGACCAGTATCTCAGGAGATGTGGTGGAGGCATGCTGCAACGTTCTGTCAATGGTCTGTGCTGACCCTGTCTACAAAGTGTACGTTGCTGCTTTAGTAAGTAGCTTTATTCCATAATCATATCATTGTGGGTTTGGGGTTTTTTGATGGTTGGTAGATAGTGTTTTTAAGATACAATAAAGCTACTTTACCTAATTTTGGAAAATCCAAATTTTATTTTTATTCCATAATTCCAAGAAATTACAGTTTTTCTTTTATTTTGTTTATTTGAATTTTACTGATTTTTATGATGTCCAAGGTTTCTTATATAACTGTTTTACTTTTTAGTTTCATTGTTTTAAAGGCTTTGCAGGGGTATCCAAGGGAGAGAATATAGTCATGGTTTCTTAGTTTCCGTTTCTGTTTGGGCCAGTAAAGCTCCTTCCTCATCCTTCTTTTCCACTTACCACTAGAGACAGACTAAAAACCATGGCTTCAGGCTGCTAAAGCCTAAAACAAAACAAAACAGAACAACAACAAATAGGGCGAGCTAGGCAAGCTTGCTAATTTTTAAAGATTTTTTTAATGTCTTGCTGTTCATATCTTTACATTTTTCTGAACAGATACCTTATACATGACAAAATTAAAAATGCTTTTTGGGATGGCAGAGTCATCAACGTTATTCTCATTTTTTAAAAAATTTATCAGATATTAAGGAAGATATGTTTTAATAAACATTTTGATTGATTTTTAATAAACATTGTCATGTGGAGATTCAAAAGCCTTTTCAAAGAAAAGAGTTCCATGACATAGATCATTGAGTTGCTTTTCCAGTTTAACCTGTTAAAAGTTCGGGTGGATTAGAGTGACAAGGAGGTAATTTAGGAGACTAACTGGACTTTCTCCATTCTGCGTATATGTCTCTTTAGGGCTTCTCAACCTCAGTACTATTAACATTTGTTAGATAATTATTTGTTGGAGGGTGTGGGGAGGGCCAGGGATGTTGTCCTGTGTGTCCTGTGGCAGCATCCCTGGCCTCTACCCATTAGATACCAGGAGCAAACCCACCCCCACCCGATCATGCCCCCAGTTATGACAACCAAGAATGTCTCCAGGCATTGCCAAATGTCTCCAGTGGTCAAAACTGCCCCCAGTTCAGAATCACTACTTTCATTCTTATCTAGTCTGTTTTTAAAATTCATGAGCAGTCTGTAGGCTTCCTCCCTCAGTCTTTTTCTAATGCATCCTCTACCAATTGGGCCTAATGAATCTTCTTCTTGACAGGTAATACAGCATGACAGTTATGAACATAGGTTTGGAGTCACAATTGAGTGATCTCATAATTTATCATTCCAACCACAATGCTTGCATAATGTGCTGGTTAAAGTTGGACTAGCCTAGGCAATCTGAATACATGAACAAGATCATAGAGACAGACCAGGATTCAAATTCTGGTTCTTCCTTTTACTAGCACGGTGGCTTTACGAAGGTTACTTAACCTCTCTTAAATAAACTTCAGTTTTCTCACCCATAAAATAACGAAAATACCTCTTAGATTTGAAATTAGATTATGTAGAAACTTTCAACCATATGCCTGGCACATTGTAAGAACATTTAATATTGTGTAATAGTTATCATTATTTCTTAAACACAACTTGGATTATCCCCCAACTCATTTAGAAACCTTTAGAGGTTTCTGTTTCTTTGACATTCCTAAAACATATTCAGTGGAAGTTTGGCAGGGTTGTGAAAAGTTCCCTGAAGAAAGAATCTTGTATTCAGTTAAGATTGGTGAACACTGGATTACACAAGGATAACCAGGTCTGTTGACTGAAAGGCTTCTAGGATCCTTCAGTAAGCTAATGTACATTGTGAACCTAAAAGATCAAAGGATAGAATGCATTGTTTCCCAGAGTTATTTTGCTACACCCTGTTTTTTCATGTAGCATCTGGAGGGAACAGCATACTGTAAAGACCAGTTGGCCCAATATTTTGCCTCTTACTTAGTATTTTCCAACACAAACCTTCAGGCATACTTGACTAAATAAAATCCTCTTTTTGCTAGTTCCTTTTCTGCAAAGCCTTTGCTGTGTTACTCTTTTTATACACACCGTAACTGCCTTACTGTCGTGGTTGTTTCTTCTTAAGTTCAGACTGTTTCCCAACTAGCTTATGAGTTCCTAGAGCACAAAGATTGTATAAAGGATACCAGGCTCCATGGAGGCAGAAATGGCTCCTGCTGTTAAAGCTCACCCTTTCCCTTTCCCTTATCTCCCCTTCCTCTGTCTCTTCCTTTTTTTCCTCTCCCTCCCTCTGCATATATAATTTTTTTTTTTTTTTTTTTTTTTTTGCTGAACCATTTGAGAGTTTTTTGCAGGCATTCATGACACTTAAATATGTGTCTTTTAAAACCAAATACATAATTCCATTCTTCCATATACATACAGTCAGCACATTAACATTAATCACAATACTGTTTTATACTATGAAGTTCATACTCAAATCTCTTCAGTTGCCCAACAGTGCCCTTCATAGCTAAACTGCAAACTTTATTCAGATTTCACCAGTTTTTCTGCTGTTGTCTTTTTTCTGTTCCAGGATCCAATCCAGGATCCCACAGTGCATTTAGTCACCATGTCCCCTTAATGTCTTCTCATCCATGACAGTTCCTCAGCCTTTCCTAGTTTTTAATGACCTTGACAGATACTTTCAAAG
This sequence comes from Symphalangus syndactylus, assembly GCF_028878055.3. Classification (NCBI taxonomy): domain Eukaryota; kingdom Metazoa; phylum Chordata; class Mammalia; order Primates; family Hylobatidae; genus Symphalangus; species Symphalangus syndactylus. Next base: position 42,880,660 of record NC_072440.2, on the reverse strand, counting down.
TATATTGGCCAGTTATTTTGTAGAATATCCCTTAATTTGGGTTTATCTGATGTTTTCTCATGATTAAATGGAAGTTACATATTTTTCACAAGAATGCCACAGAGGTGACAGGCCTTTCTCACTGCATCGTATCAGTGGGTACATATGCCCATGGCTTTTATTATTGGTGATGGTGTCAGTTAAGGTAATGTCTACCAAGTTTCCCTGCTGTAAAGTTAATATTCCTAAATATCTTGTGAGAGTTACTTTGAAATTATGCAAATATCCTATTTCACCTCAAAATTTTGTCCACTGATTTTAAAAGCATTTGTGGATCTTGCCTATAGCTGTTACTACTACACCATTAAAAATGGTGCTCTCTTGGGCACAGGGAGGGGAGCATCACACACCGGGGTCTGTCGGGGGTCGGGGGGTAGGGGAGGGATAGCATTACGAGAAATACCTAATGTAGATGGCGGGTTGATGGATGCAGCAAACCACCATGGCATGTGTGTACCTATGTAACACACCTGCACGTTCTGCACATGTACCCCACAACTTAAAGTATAATTAAAAAAATGGTGTTCTAGTGGTGATTTTCTATTTTTCTCATTCCTTCTACATTAATTAGTTGGAATTATTCTATAAAGAAGAGCTTCTCCGTTTATGTACCTATTCAATTTTTAATTTGTATTGGTGTAGGCTCCTGGGTATTCATTTTGTTCTGTGGGTTGCAACCCAACACTACTATCATTTGTTTTGTTGCTCTAATTATTCCAGCCTTGACCATTGGGAGCTCTTTCAGGTTGGCCCCTGTTCTCATTTTCTTTTTTAAAATAATTTTTTTAACTTTTCATCTTGAAATGAATTCAGACTTTTAAAAATTGCAGAGAAAAGAGTTCAGAAAATTCCTTCCTGCCCCTCTCATTTATTTTGTTAGTTAGCTGTATCATTACAGAAGCATGGAATTCTTATTTTATTCTATGGGTTATAATCCATTCCTATCTTTACTTATTTTGTTGCTCAAATTGTCTCAAATTAGGCCATTATCTCTGATGCTTTTTAAGTGTACATAAACTGACCTTCAGATTTTTTTCCTTAGAAAACACTGAGAGCCATGCTGGTATATACTCCTTGCCACAGTTTAGCGGAAAGAATCAAACTTCAGAGACTTCTCCAGCCAGTTGTAGACACCATCCTAGTCAAATGTGCAGATGCCAATAGGTAAGGCTTTATTGATGAACCATTTCAAACCCTCTTGTCTTAAAAGTGCCTCGCAGCAAGCCTCACACCTAGTGTGAATATCTGATACATTTTATTAAATGAGTCTTTGAACATTGTCTTTTAATGTGAGATTTAAAATGAAAATGCAGCACTTAAAGGTCTTAAGGACTGGCGGAAAGAACTACTGGCAAGTAAAAGCCAGGCAAATAAACTGCATGGATCTCCACATTATTGTATTGTGATTTACTCTCTTTAATAACATTCATAATCTGAAGTCCAGTCGATAAGAACAGTAGTTGACACTTATATCTATAAGTTATAATCTCATTTTAGAGTATGGGTTACACAGGATAGGAACCAGTAAAATCATTACACCTGCATATGCCTTATTATCAGGATAAAAAATTAACAAATCCATCTCATTTTCAGTGTAATGGAATTTTACTCTACTTATGACAGTTTTGTCAAAAAATTTTTAGATTTTATGTATTCCTGCAATATCCTTAAAAATTGACAGGGAACAAGAATAACCCTAACTGGAAAGAAAAATATGAAGTAGAGAATTGAGGTACAGTGACAATAAAGATGAGTACAAGCCATGCTTTTTTCAGACCAGTGGTTCTCTTTTATTTTCCCCTTCCATAAAATAGGAGGAAAAGATCAATTTTCATTTAATAATCATAGCTACTGTGAACAGTTATTTGGTAGTTCCTATTTCTGTCCCAGCAGATCTTGGTTAGCAAGAGTTGAATCTCCCTTCTGTTGCCTCTTCCATTTCACCCATTTAGAGCTCTCCCAGTACAACCTTTCTCTTCCTCTGCAAGTCATAATGACTTAGTTTGCACCGGGTCTCAAAAATTAGGTACCTACCTTTAATGAATTTCTCATCTCATGAAGTCTGTCTTTTGCCTCTGTTGTTTTCTCTGTAGATTGAAAATATTGGATGTTTTCTTGTTGCTTAGAGAAAACATTGTGTATCTGTAAAATATTGCAAATTAACAAGTAATTTGCAAAATGCATAGGAAAAATGTCATTTTTAAATATTAGAATAGGTATATTTCTGAGAATTCAGTGTTCTCATGGTATTTGTTGTGCTGCTCACTTTTTGAAACTCTAAACTTAGGTTGTTTACCTGGTCACCTGAATGACTGAACATAAGAAATACTGTAGAGAGATTTTATAATATTCAGACCTCATTTTGGCTGTGTAAGGAAATGGAGGGTTTTTGGATAGGAAGGTTTTGTTTTTAATTCAAGAGCTTCTTAGTGAAAGTTCAGAAATCAAAATATCAAGGTCCTTGTTTTTTCTTCTAACAAAATATAAGACTTTTATCGGATTTGGTATTTAAATCAATACTTGCTAAGAGCCATTGTTGAAGATTCTGTGCTTAACATAAAGGATATGTTAAATTTATGAAATTAGACCTAATAAATGAATATTACTATTTATGGTGACATTGTCAATGTGATTTTAGTGGTGGAAAAGTAAATACTCCTGAAAACATTATTTCTCCACTTTTTCACAAGGCATTGCATTATTCCTCTAATATTGTATAGTATTTTAGCCAAGATCCAGGATTGATGTTGCTTTTCCTTTGCTTTTAGCCGCACAAGTCAGCTGTCCATATCAACACTGTTGGAACTGTGCAAAGGCCAAGCAGGAGAGTTGGCAGTTGGCAGAGAAATACTAAAAGCTGGTAATAACTTTTCACTTACAATGAATATAGCATATTTTATCATGTTCCTGAGCAGCCTTGTCTAATCTCATAATCTCTCATGAGGCAGTTTACAGGATTTTGAAGTAATTTTATAAATTGATTCACTGTGTTACAGTTAGAAATGTGAATTACTCTGAGAGAGAAATTCTTTAAAATAGTTCAGAATATTTTTGTTGGCCTTACACCATTTAATCATGTCTTGTTTTAGGTTTTAATATCACCATTTTTTAATCATTTATTTTTACTTTCCTTTTTGTAGGATCCATTGGTATTGGTGGTGTTGATTATGTCTTAAATTGTATTCTTGGAAACCAAACTGAATCAAACAATTGGCAAGAACTTCTTGGCCGCCTTTGTCTTATAGATAGACTGTTGTTGGAATTTCCTGCTGAATTTTATCCTCATATTGTCAGTACTGATGTTTCACAAGCTGAGCCTGTTGAAATCAGGTAATTTTTCTTCTGAAAACGTATTACTTGTATCTTCCTACCCTCCCTACACCCTCCTCAGGAATGACACATTTTAGATTTTTGAAAGACTCAGAAAATACAGAGCATGAATAGGTTGCTGATACCTTAATATTTGATTGACATATGAAAACCCAAAGTCTGGGCTGTTTAATTAAAAATGTATAGATACTTTATGCTGAAATGGTTTTTGAAGTATACATGCTGTGAATTACTACCGTTTTTTAAGTTTCCATGTATTTTTCAGTAATTGGAACTTATATGGTAATGAATGTTTTTTTCTTTCAGGTATAAGAAGCTGCTGTCCCTCTTAACCTTTGCTTTGCAGTCCATTGATAATCCCCACTCAATGGTTGGCAAACTTTCCAGAAGGATCTACTTGAGTTCTGCAAGAATGGTTACTACAGTACCCCATGTGTTTTCAAAACTGTTAGAAATGCTGAGTGTTTCCAGTTCCACTCACTTCACCAGGATGCGTCGCCGTTTGATGGCTATTGCAGATGAGGTGGAAATTGCCGAAGCCATCCAGTTGGGCGTAGATGACACTTTGGATGGTCAACAGGACAGCTTCTTGCAGACATCTGTTCCCAACAACTGTCCGGAAACCACAGAGAACAGTTCCCCTGAGTGCACAATCCATTTAGAGAAAACTGGAAAAGGATTATGTGCTACAAAATTGAGTGCCAGTTCAGAGGACATTTCTGAGAGACTGGCCAGCATTTCAGTAGGACCTTCTAGTTCAACAACAACAACAGAGCAACCAAAGCCAATGGTTCAAACAAAAGGCAGACCCCACAGTCAGTGTTTGAACTCCTCTCCTTTATCTCATCATTCCCAATTAATGTTTCCAGCCTTGTCAACCCCTTCTTCTTCGGCCCCATCTGTACCAGCTGGCACTGCAACAGATGTCTCTAAGCATAGACTTCAGGGATTCGTTCCCTGCAGAATACCTTCTGCATCTCCTCAAACACAGCGCAAGTTTTCTCTACAATTCCACAGAAACTGTCCTGAAAACAAAGACTCAGATAAACTTTCCCCAGTCTTTACTCAGTCAAGACCCTTGCCCTCCAGTAACATACACAGGCCAAAGCCATCTCGACCTACCCCAGGTAATACAAGTAAACAGGGAGAGCCCTCAAAAAATAGCATGACACTTGATCTGAACAGTAGTTCCAAATGTGATGACAGCTTTGGCTGTAGCAGCAATAGTAGTAATGCAGTTATACCCAGTGACGAGACAGTGTTCACCCCAGTAGAGGAGAAATGCAGATTAGATGTCAATACAGAGCTCAACTCCAGTATTGAGGACCTTCTTGAAGCATCTATGCCTTCAAGTGATACAACAGTAACTTTTAAGTCAGAAGTTGCTGTTCTGTCTCCTGAAAAGGCTGAAAATGATGATACTTACAAAGATGATGTGAATCATAATCAAAAGTGCAAAGAAAAGATGGAAGCTGAAGAGGAAGAAGCTTTAGCAATTGCCATGGCAATGTCAGCATCTCAGGATGCCCTCCCCATAGTTCCTCAGCTGCAGGTTGAAAATGGAGAAGATATCATCATTATTCAACAGGATGTAAGTATAGATTCTTTAAGAGGTTAGAAAACTTCCTTGGGGCTGGGCACAGTGACTCATACCTGTGATTCCAGCACTTTGGGAGGCTGAGGCCAAAGGATTGCTTGAGCACAGGAGTTCGAAACTAGCTTGGTCAACAAAGCAAGACCCTGTCTCTACAAAAAATTTAAAAAATTAGCCAGGCATGATGGTGCACACCTGGGGTCCCAGCTACTCAGGAGGCTGAGGTGGGGAGGGTCACTTGAACCTGGGAGTTTGAGGCTACAGTGAGCTGTGATTACACCATTGCACTCTAGCCTGAATGACAGAGCAAGACACTGTCTCACAGAGAGCTTCCTTGGACCATACTAAAATAAACCTAATTCAGAAATGCTGCTTCTAACATGTAGAAGCAGAGTTTTCCACATAAAATCATTACTTATACAACAATCATGTTTGTACTGTTTAAACAGCAATAATTCTTGCCTATGGGCATTTCTGGTTAATTGTATAACGGTGATCACTTTTGCATTTGCTGTCAGTCACAAATACCTTCCATTCAGAGGTCACATTTATAGGTGGTTTGGGAAGCCAGACTGAATAAGAATAATATCTTGCAGACTAATTTCACAAAATCTTACTCCTTTAACAGTAAAAAGATTGCTTTCGTTTAATATGTAGACACCAGAGACTCTACCAGGACATACCAAAGCAAAACAGCCGTATAGAGAAGACACTGAATGGCTGAAAGGTCAACAGATAGGCCTTGGAGCGTTTTCTTCTTGTTACCAGGCTCAAGATGTGGGAACTGGAACTTTAATGGCTGTTAAACAGGTAAATATCTAGTGAGCATATAAATGAAGTGATTCAAATCACAAAATGAAGCATGTTCAGTAAAAAGAATAAAGGATATGTCCACGTTTGTGTACTTTAGTTCTTTAAACTTTGAGAAACTTACGTTTCAAAGTAGATGTTTCTAAAGCACCAGAAACATCATGAATTCTGTTATTATTAAAAGTTGAGGCCGCGCGTGGTGGCTCACACCTGTAATCCCAGCACTTTGGGAGACCAAGGTGGTTGGGTCATTTGAGGTCAGGAGTTCAAGACCAGCCTGGCCAGCATGGTGAAACCCTGCCTCTACTAAAAATACAAAAATTGGCAGGGTGTGGTGGTAGGCATCTGTAGTCCCAGCTACTCAGGAGGCTGAGACAGAAGAATTGCTTGAACTCAGGAGGTAGAGGTTGCAGTGAGCTGAGATCGCACCACTGTACTCCAGCCTGAGCGACAGAGCAAGACTGTCTCAAAAAAAAAAAAAAAAGTTGAAGTATGATTATTGTAAGACTACAATATCAAGATGGGCCTTACAAAGGTTTTTTGGTTTTGCTTTTTGTAGGTAGTAGAGGTGTGGTTTTCAGGTACTTCTTTCAACAGTGTACTGGTGCAGTGCCATCTTGGGGTTTCAGTGGTTTACTTTTTATAATGAGCATACTTAATCAGGATAGGAAAATTATTAAACTTTCATTTTTAAATCATGTTGATTCTTCTCCCATATTTGGGCTTTTCTCATCTTTACTCTGAGACTATTGGAATATTGACTATATCCCAATATTTTTGTCATTTTTCTGATGTTTACTGCTGCTTAAGCTAGATTCTTATTGTTTAAAGGAGTTTGACTTGGGTTTTTTTAAAGTACATTGCATCCATGAACATAAATGCCATCTGTTGCTAATAAAATGCTAGTTTGCATTTGTTCATTTTAGATCAGATTGCTAGTGAAAATATGCAAAACTTTGTGAACATGTTTATTTGAAACAGGTGACTTATGTCAGAAACACATCTTCTGAGCAAGAAGAAGTAGTAGAAGCATTAAGAGAAGAGATAAGAATGATGAGCCATCTGAATCATCCAAACATCATTAGGATGTTGGGAGCCACGTGTGAGAAGAGCAATTATAATCTCTTCATTGAATGGATGGCAGGTATGTTAATGTTTTAAATTACAAAATAGTACATGGATTTAACTTTCTGCAATTAAATTTAGGAAAAACCAGTTTAATTAAAATTTATTTTTATCAAATAGTTTGGGTTTCTAAAAACAAATTATCCCAATATATTAGTATGAACCACAAATACTGCGTTTTGTATTTCATTTAATATAAATGAAATATTGACTACCTCTACCTTTTAAATTTTTCCAGTGTGTTTTTAAATGATTGTATAGCATTGTTTTTAATACCTGATATGTATAAGATATGTATATTTCCAGGTAGCTATGATAAATTGGACAGATGAGGAAGTGTTTTAACATAACAATATAAAAACAAAATTAACATATAACTTGAAAACTTATTACAAGTAAACTAGCACTGAAGCATAAAGTTGAACCTTGTCATCTGCTGAAATAAATGAAGACTGAGTTTTATTTTGTATTATACAATGTATACAATAAAATTAATGACCTGATGTGATGAACAGATTGTTTGGTTTAACTTCTTAGATTTGTGTGTGTATTTAAGAGTGCATTTCTCTTTACCAGTCAGTTCTTAAGTACGTTATCTGTTGTTGGTCTTAATAAAGATTTACACTACAGTAGATAGGTTGACTACTATAAACACTTTTAAAAGCGGCTAAATTTGAGACATGTTCCAGGTCAGAGCTAGTAAATGGTAGGATATGAAGCCTAACTCTGGGTTTTCTGTTCCTTCTCTCATTCTTTCCACCTATTACTACATAATATGTTAACATTGTTTACTTTAGTCATTAATAAAGTTGTTTTGTGTATTTTGAGAAGACAGAGAAGTGAATTGTACATTTCAGAAATAGTTTAATCCAAAATTGTTAACTTTTACAGCTTTCTGAAATCTTGACTCTCCAATAAACTGGTTCCCTGTGGGTTCCATGAAAATGTCTCCTAATTAGGTTTTTGAGATGATACAGGAATATGTTAGTTTTGAAATGGTTTTCTTCTATTTCAGATGTGAATGTGAGTTCATGCAGTGAAAACTTTAGAAACCAAAGTGTAATAAATACTTTTAATTCTGTCATAAGTTTATGATAATTGTTTCTATTGTCTTATAGGGGGATCGGTGGCTCATTTGCTGAGTAAATATGGAGCCTTCAAAGAATCAGTGGTTATTAACTACACTGAACAGTTACTTCGTGGCCTTTCGTATCTCCATGAAAACCAAATCATTCACAGAGATGTCAAAGGTGGGAATTCTTTTAATTATTATCTAGTGACGATAAAAAAATTAATTTTAAAATTTGGGGCCAGGCGCAGTGGCTCACACCTGTAATCCCAGTACTTTGGGAGGTGAAGGCAGGTGGATCACTTGAGGTCAGGAGTTCGAGACCAGCCTGGCCAACATGGTGAAACCCCATCTGTACTAAAAATACAAAAATTAACAGGGTAAGGTGGCGCATGCCTGTAATCCTGCCTATCTGGGAGGCTGAGACAGGAGAATCGCTTGAACCCGGAAGGCAGAGGTTGAAGTGAGCTGAGATCACACCACTGCACTCTAGCCTAGGTGACAGAGCGAGACTCTGTCTCAAAGAAGAAAAAAATAATGGACCTTTCTTGATAGTTTCTAACTATAGGATTTTTTTCTCTGAGTAATTCAGAATATTAGAACTGAAATGAGTCTTAGGGGTCATTTAATCTGCCTTCCTCGTTTAATAGAAAAGTACATTTGAATACGAGAGACGCCGTGCCTTTTCTACAGTTTTATTGCTAGTTAAAGGCAGAAAGTATACAATACAGGTCTCCAGATTCCCTGTCTTGGCCTCATGATACACTGACTCCCAGAAAGTTCCTTTTCCTGGTTTTATTTAGAATAATTGGGATATTGGGATATCATCAACTTCTTTTAAGAAAAATTCCTTCAAATCCTTTGTAGTTCCCATTCTTTTTCTTATCCTTTTTTTTGGAGACAGGTTCTCTGTCACTCAGGCTGGAGTGTAGTGTTGCAAACTTGGCACACTGTAACTTTCATTTCCTGGGCTCAAGTGATCCTCCCACCTCAGCCTCCCAAGTAGCTAGGACAACAGGTGTGCACCACCATGCCTGGCTAATTTTTTATATTTTTTGTAGAGATGGGGTTTTGCCATGTTGCCCCCAGGCTGGTCTTGAACTCCTGGGCTCAAGCGATCTGCTTGCCTCAGCCTCCCACAGTGCTGAGATTACAGGCGTGAGCCACCGTACCTGGCATCAGTTTATTTTTCTCAAGAGCAAATTTGGTTTTCTGTCATTAGTCTTTTTAGCTAGTATTTGACATAATGTGTTGAAGTAATTTTATAACTTTTTAAATTAAGCTCTAATTATGAATTTAGCGTACGCTAGAGAGAGCTGTGTGCCTTTAGCAAGAATGAAGTGAAAGGAAAAGAGATAACTGTCTGCACCTCTGACATGTAGTTCACTTCTTTCTTTTGTCATTGTCCTAGTTCATTAGTATTGTACTGGGTTTTTTATCTGTCCTTATTTTGTTTTTAACATACAAGGTCATTTGCTGTGTTTGTTGACAGGTGCCAATTTGCTAATTGACAGCACTGGTCAGAGACTAAGAATTGCAGATTTTGGAGCTGCAGCCAGGTTGGCATCAAAAGGAACTGGTGCAGGAGAGTTTCAGGGACAATTACTGGGGACGATTGCATTTATGGCACCTGAGGTGAGAAGCATCTTTGAGTGTGATGAAAGAAAATATTTTGGACTTGTGTATAACAGCATTATACTAAATTATCTTGCAGTGGTATCCAGTATGTACTTACCAACTAGAAGTCCATGGCCCTTAAAATACGGTTTTAATAATATCTTTCAGACCCTTATTCCCGACCTTTCTTTGCCTTGGCAATATTCAAAAAATAGGTTTTAATAGATTTGCTTAAGGGCTGTTACTAATAAAGAATTTTGGGGTAATTTATAGCAGTTGTTTTGTAGTAAACTCAAAGTGCACATAACAAATTGTTAAAAATATTCTCTCTCTATTGTAAAAGGAGATGAGCATACAGAGGCAGGTCCTGTCTGTAGTGGAAAGAGTTTAAGCATTGTTCTTTTGACTCAGCCTCTTCTGTCGTGTTCATAATTATTCATGTTCACATGTAGTAATGATTTGTTGTCCTCTTGCCATAGTTTGCTAAGAGCAAAATTCTGTGATGTGACTCTGCTTCAGAATCTCACAATTCCCCAAAATATTTTTGTGCTACCTGGAAAATTAAGCTCATTAATGAAATAAATTAGATATTAGGTAGCCCACAGAATTGCTGTTTGTACCAGTTTTCTCCCTAAAGTAAGAAAGTAGAATCTATAACTACAAAATGGCCTTCTCTTTTTCAAATGAGTCCTATTTCCAAATTAACTCTGATTTATTTTAGGTACTAAGAGGTCAACAGTATGGAAGGAGCTGTGATGTATGGAGTGTTGGCTGTGCTATTATAGAAATGGCTTGTGCAAAACCACCATGGAATGCAGAAAAACACTCCAATCATCTTGCTTTGATATTTAAGGTAATTGTGAGATAAAAATTACTTCTTTGTGCTAAAAGGAGTACAGCAGAATTTGGCAGGAGGCAAATTTTGATGGGTTCTCCCTAACAATCTAGCATGAAGGTAAATAAATAGTCTGTATATTTATTCAGAGAGGATTTGATGTACAAGTTTTTTACTTTAAGAGGGTGCAAAAGCAATATAAATTTGGTAAAAACTGTACTTTGAATTTTGATTTTTTTCTGAGCTAGCAATATGTGCTATGATACACTCTGATGATGCCAGGCAGTAGCAGCGAGTCATAGCTCCCAGTCAGCCACACAGTCACGAGAGTAAACAACCAATACTCTATAGTGGACTGTGTTGTCAGATGATTTTGCTGAACAGTAGGCTAATGTAGGTATTACAAGCACATTCAAGGTAGGCCAGACTAAGCTACAATGTTTGGTAGGTTAGGTGTATTAACTGCAATTTCAACTCACAGTATCATTAACTTAGGGGTTTATCATGACATAACCTCAGCATAAGTTGAAGAGCATCTGTGTGTGTGTATTTCCAGGAGTTGATAATTGTCAATGGTGTTGTCAATGTTAGTGACATACATAGTCACTTCTTGTTATTTGAGGTAGTTATGCTCTGTTGCTACAAATGTTGAATTAGCAAATACTAAAACACTGCTCCTAGAAGAAATATGTAGTGCATTTATATGTATATGTATGTGTGTATATATATCCATCCATCACTTTAAAAACGTGAAATTCTTCATGCATTTTACATAATTCAAAAATTTTAAAATCTAATTTACCATTTTCTTTGTTTTTTGTTTTTGTTTTTGAGACAGAGTCTCGCTGCAATGCCCAGGCTGGAGTGCAATGGCACGATCTCAGCTCACGGTAGCCTCCGCTTCCCGGGTTCAGGCAATTCTCCTGCCTCAGCCTCCCAGGTAGCTGAGACTATAGGCATGCGCCACCATGCCCAGCTAATTCTTGTATTTTTAGTAGAGATGGAGTTTCACCATATTGGCCAGGCTGGTCTCAAACTGCTGACCTCAAGCCCGCCTCAGCCTCCCAAAAGTACTGGGATTACAGGCGTGAGCCACCACACCTGGCCTAATTTACTATTTTGTATATTTAAAAAATTCACACCCAAGTCAGTTCAGTCCTGTCTACCTTTCCTACCTTTTTATAACTCACAAATCCATTCTCTCCTTCTCCACCATAGAATAGGTAATGGTTGAGATTCTTAGCTTTTCAGTAGATGTGATGGTTGAAATCATGGGCTTTGGAGTCACACTGACCTAGTTTTAAACCCTGGCTCTACCCCTTAATGGACATGTGATCATAGGAAAATTATTTTTTGTGTCTACCCTCCATTTTCTCATACGTAAAATTGGTGCAAGAACCCCATGAAGCATGTACTTCGTGGGATTATTATGAAGATAAACAAAATTACACCTAGGCCTTAGTGAAGCACTCAGCCCACACAGTCAGCTCCACCTGCTGTAACCTCCTCCAGTGCTCCCCACACTTATTATATAACCTCCTCAGTCACCTCTCTGACAATACTGGTTTCGTATTATCACCTCATTTCCTCTATTCTTTCAGACGTCCCATGTCCGTTCTCTACGTGGTTCAAATTCTTACTCTCTTTAAGGCCCACATTTTGTGCTTCTCCTGCTTGGGCACCCCCTTTTTACTCCTTCCAGATTCTCATAGCATTTTAGTACATACTTGTTTCTGACACATTGTTTCTTGTCCGCTAGTTATGTTCCTATCTTGCCTCCTGTTTCAAACTAAGTCTCCTTGAGGTCCATTCATGTCTGATTCATTTTTTTCTTCCCAGAGTCTTATACAGAAGTTGCTCAATAAATACTCATGGCTAGGATCAATTTGAAAGTTTGATGTTATTTTAAGAGTTTTGGTGAGACCCTGGAAACAATTGTAAATGATTTTCAAATTGGCACGGTTCATATTTTAACAGATTTCATTGCATTCTCCTTCCTAGGTAGAGTTTAAAGAGAATTGTACTGTAATATTTTCAGTTTCCTTAACTTGGAGTAAATACTTTGAGGTCTTTGGAAGCACCCCAAAGCTTTCTCAAACACTTCCATACCCTGTTTATGGTAGTATAAATTGCTGTAGCAGTTTTTTTAGAGAGTGATTTGGCAATATCTGCCAGAATTTTTAATGCACTTATTCTTTGACTCAGCTATGCCCATTGTTAGGAATTTACTCAAGATTACCTCTAGAAGTACCAAGTACCAAGTTCAGGATTATTCATTCTACTCAAGAAAGTAATTAAATTATCCACACTATACAGAAATTAAACGAGTTTAAAGCTGTTGGTGTTGATTTACAAAGTGCTACAAGATACATTAATAAGTGAAAAGAGCAAGGTATATAAAGTGATCCTGGCCAAGCACAGTGGCTCATGCCTGTAATCCCAGCACTTTGGAAGGCTGAGGCAAGAACAAAACTTGAACCCAGGAGTTGGAGAGCAGCCTGGGCCTGGCGAGACCCCATCTCTCCCAAAAAAAAAAAATTAGCTGGGCATAGTGGCACGCACCTGTGCTCCAAGGTACTTAGGAGGCTGAGGTGGGAGGATCACTTGAGCCCAGGAGGTCAAAGCTGCAGTGAGCCATGTTCACACCACTGCACTTCAGCCTGGGTGACAGAGTGAGAGAGAGACCCTGTCTCTAAATTAAGTTTTCTCTGTTGTAGACATTTTAGAAAATCTTAAGTCTGTGAATATATTGGCCTTTTTTTCTCCACAAAACACACACACACACACACACACAAATCATCAGTAAGTTACATTTGGGGAGAAGGAAGAGGGACTTTCATTTTTTGTTTTGTATTTTTCCTTTTTGTGGTGTGTAAGATGTGTATATATCAGTTGAGTATATCATGATATAGGATCACAGACCTTAGAAGATTTTTCTTTATATTACTTTGCATTTTTTAACCCAAAGCATTTATGAAATTACTGGGGTGGGGAAAAGAAAGAGTTTTCTTGTGATTATGGGTAGGTGAGTTTAAAGTATTCAGACTTGATATTAGCCCTTTGTCAGATGAGTAGATTGCAAAAATTTTCTCCCATTCTGCAGGTTGCCTGTTCACTCTGATGGTAGTTTCTTTTGCCATGCAGAAGCGCTTTAGTTTAATTAGATGCCATTTGTCAATTCTGGCTTTTGTTGCCATTGCTTTTGGTGTTTTAGACATGAAGTCCTTGCCCATGCCTATGTCCTGAATGGTATTGCCTAGGTTTTCTTCTAGGGTTTTTATGGTTTTAGGTCTAACATTTAAGTCTTTAATCCATCTTGAATTAATTTTTATATAAGGTGTAAGGAAGGGATCCAATTTCAGCTTTCTACATATGGCTAGCCAGTTTTCCCAGCACCATTTCTTAAATAGGGAATCCTTTCCCCATTTCTTGTTTTTGTCAGGTTTGTCAAAGATCAGATGGTTCTAGATGTGTGGGATTATTTCTGAGGGCTCTATTCTGTTCCATTGGTCTATGTCTCTGTTTTGGCACCAGTACCATGCTGTTTTGGTTACTGGGCCTTGTAGTATAGTTTGAAGTCAGGTAGTGTGATGCCTCCAGCTTTGTTCTTTTGGCTTAGGATTGTCTTGGCAATGCAGGCTCTTTTTTGGTTCCATATGAACTTTAAAGTAGTTTTTTCCAATTCTGTGAAGAAAGTCATTGGTAGCTTGATGGGGATAGCATTGAATCTATAAATTATCTTGGGCAGTATGGCCATTTTCACGATATCAATTCTTCCTATCCATGAGTATGGAATGTTCTTCCATTTGTTTGTGTCCTCTTTTATTTCATTGAGCAGTGGTTTGTAGTTCTTGAAGAGGTCCTTCACATCCCTTGTAAGTTGGATTCCTAGGTATTTTATTCTCTTTGTAGCAGTTATGAGTGGGAGTTCACTCATGATTTGGCTCTCTGTCTGTTATTGGTGTATAAGAATGCTTGTGATTTTCGCACTTTGATTTTGTATCCTGAGACTTTGCTGAAGTTGCTTATCAGCTTAATGAAACTGAAGAATGCTAAAGACAAGAAGTAACCAAAGAGAAAAGACAAATTACAAGAAAAAAATTGATAACAATTATATAGATGACAGAATACAGCAGCAGCAAGAGAATTCAAAAGACAAATTGTACCTTCTAGTGATTGAAATAAAATAACAGTTAACCTAGGATTTCATAGCTAGCTAAATGATCATCAAAAAATAAGAATGAAATAGACATATTTTCAGACACATGAGAATTGTGGAAGTTTACCTTCATCAGACACTCACTGAAAAAAATTATTTTTAGGAATGCATTTCAAGAAAAAGAAAATTGATTCCACTAATAGGCAGATATGCAAGAAAGACACTATCTCTGCCTGGAGTCAGCTCTGATTCATAATGGGTACTCAAAAATTGTTTGTTAGAAAGCTAATACATTATTTTTATATATGACTTGAAATTAAAATATGGTTATACAGCACAAATTTTAGAATGTAAAGAGTATCACAATTTAAAAATAATTATCAGATTTTGAATTTTTTTAGAAAAACTACAAATAAGACCAAATAAAATTTTTTTTCAAAAAAGAAAAAAATTCAGACTTAAAACTTTTTTTATAAAAAAGTCATTCTTCATAGTGTATTTGATACTAAGAATCAGAATTTGTCCAACATGGAAGGAAAAAACAATGCAGTTGTATTTTCTATGTATTAAATTGACTCTTCAGTTTTAGTCTTTCTTAATCTAAATAGCCCTCTATGCTGAAGAAATAGAAAACGTGCAGTAAGAACAAACCATCTCAGAGACTGAATATGAGGACAGCAGAATTCATTTGAGTGAATACTTTATCTACCTGAACATTTTGATGTACTTAGCCTTGTTGATGTAAATAATAAAGAATAGGATATATTTGATCAAATCCTAAAATCCTAAAATTTGAAAGCTTGTTAGAGAAAACCTCCCATCCAGTGGATGAATTTTTTCATAGACTTTTTGATAGCAGAAAATCCTCCCACTTCTGCTTCAGTTCCTCTCTGTTCAGGATGTAAATGTAAGGGTTCTGAGGTCTATGCACATGTGTTTCTGTATCAGAAGTTCCAGTTGTGCAAAGCTTCAACACTCTGGCTTTTTCTCCACAGATTGCTAGTGCAACTACCGCTCCATCGATCCCTTCACATTTGTCTCCTGGTTTAAGAGATGTGGCTCTTCGTTGTTTAGAACTTCAACCTCAGGACAGACCTCCATCAAGAGAGCTACTGAAGCATCCAGTCTTTCGTACTACGTGGTAGCCAATTATGCAGATCAACTACAATAGAAATAGGATGCTCAACAAGAGAAAAAAACTTGTGGGGAACCACATTGATATTCTACTGGCCATGATGCCACTGAACAGCTATGAACGAGAACAGTGGGGAACCCTTACCTAAGTATGTGATTGACAAATCATGATCTGTACCTAAGCTCAGTATGCAAAAGCCCACAACTAGTGCAGAAACTGTAAACCGTGCCTTTCAAAGAACTGGCCCTAGGTGAACAGGAAAACAATGAAGTTTGCATGACTAAATTGCAGAAGCATAATTTTATTTTTTTGGAGCACTTTTTCAGCAATATTAGCGGCTGAGGGGCTTAGGATCTGTTTTAATATTTCAATTATTCTTCCATTTCATATAGTGATCACAAGCAGGGGGTTCTGCAATTCCGTTCAAATTTTTTGTCACTGGCTATAAAATCAGTATCTGCCTCTTTTAGCTCAGAGTATGCTATGAGTAGCAATACATACATATATTTTTAAAAGTTGATACTTCTTTATGACCCACAGTTGACCTTTATTTTCTTAAATACCAGGGCAATTGTGGCTAATTGTGCATTTTACTGTTGGCCCATTCATTTCGTTTTTGGAAATTATGGTTTTGTATTTCCATTTTTATTTACATTCATTTTTGTTTATTCAGGGAAAGGTGATCTTTTTTTCAAACCAGAAAAAAAAAAAAAACTAGATATGAAGTAGAGTTCATTAAATACCTTGCTGTTATCAGAGTTTTTAAAATACAGACTTAATTTTGTTTTTTTAAATTGGAATACAATAAAGTACTACCTACATTTGGGTCAGTCACCACTCTTATTGTGCAGGTTAAGTACAAGTTAACTAAAAATTAACTGTCCTCTCTGATGCAACTCACAACCAAGATCAAGATTACCTTAAAATTTATTTGAATTTTTTAGATGTTTTGGTTGTCAAACTGTAGGAAACTTCACAACATTTAAGTCTTACTCTGTATGTAACAATCCATCATTCACCTTCACTACTGGTAATAACATATAGCTGCCATTTTCCTTTTACCATGCATCATCTCTTTACAGTAGGCCTGGCAGATCATTTTTTAAAAAGATTATTCAACTACCAATCAGTAATGTTTTTAAACAGTACATTCGCTTTGAACTTGGAAAATGTGTTCAGAAAGAAAAATGGAATTGAATTTCATTTATACACTAATTCCTTGGATTTTGCACAGTTACCTAATGGTTTTAGTCTGGAGTTAAATTCAGATGCATGGATTCCTGAAGGAAAATGGTAGCTTTTTAATCTTTGTGTGTGTGTGAGTCTTTTAAATCAAGTACTGATTAACTATTAAATACAACTTTGAGATTTTAGTTTTAACTCTTCAGAAGCCAGTGTGAAATAGAATTGGTTATTCTCAAAGACTCAGGATAAACTAAATAAGCTATATAGAGTACATTTAAAATGTACAACACAAATTGGAAATAAGTTACAAGACAAGTTTACAGGGATATATTGCTTATAATTTTTAAAAGACTGTTTTTTATGTGAATATGTTTCTTAGTGAAATTTTACATTCCTTTGTTTTGGAAGATTGGCGATATTTGAAGAGTTAAAAATAGTACAGAAATGTGAAGTTTGGTAGCTCTAAATGTGTTGTACTTGACTTTTTTTTTTTTTTTTTTGACTACTTAGAATTTTCACAATTCTAATAAGATTGTTTCCAAGTCTCTCATGTGCAAGCTTTAAAGGATGCACTCTTGCCATTTTATGTACTGGAAGATCATTGGTCAGATGAATACTGTGTCTGACAAAAATGTAAACTGTATAAACTGAGGAACCTCAGCTAATCAGTATTACTTTGTAGATCACCATGCCCACCACATTTCAAACTCAAACTATCTGTAGATTTCAAAATCCATTGTGTTTGAGTTTGTTTGCAGTTCCCTCAGCTTGCTGGTAATTGTGGTGTTTTGTTTTTTGTTTTGTTTTCAATGCAAATGTGATGTAATATTCTTATTTTCTTTGGATCAAAGCTGGACTGGAAATTGTATCATGTAATTATTTTTGTGTTCTTAATGTTATTTGGTACTCAAGTTGTAAATAACGTCTACTACTGTTTATTCCAGTTTCTACTACCTCAGGTGTCCTATAGATTTTTCTTCTACCAAAGTTCACTTTCACAATGAAATTATATTTGCTGTGTGACTATGATTCCTAAGACTTCCAGGGCTTAAGGGCTAACTTCTATTAGCACCTTACTGTGTAAGCAAATGTTACAAAAAAAAAAAATCTCTGGGTTAAGAAAATTTGGCTTAAATGTATCCTTTGTTATTTTAAATATATTGAGATATTTTAATTAAAATTTTTACCCCATTGAACCGATTTTATAGTATTTGTACCTATTTTGGTGTTTTTGTCTTTATAGTAAATAAAAGTTTTTGAACAAATGTTAATTGTTAATTTTATTTATTTTGAAATAATTTCATACTTACTTATATAAAAGTTGCAAGAATACCGCAGAGAACTTCTGTATACCCTTCACCCAAAGACCCCAGTCAGGTTTCGCCAGCTGCCCATTTATGTCCTTTATAGCAAGAGGATCCAAACCAGGATCACAGGTTGCTCTCAGTTGTCATGTTTCTTCAGTCTCATTGAATCCAGGGCCATTCCTTAGTTCTTCCTTGACCTTAATGGCCTTAATTTTTTAAAGATTTCAGATTATTGTTTTATAGAAGCCCCTCAAATTGAGTTTGTCTGGTGCTGCTTCTTGATTAGATTCAGAGTGTGCACTTCTTTTGGCAGGAATATCACAGAGGTGATGCTGTGCTCCTCTCGGTGTGTCATGTCAGGAGGCATAGAGGTCGTTTGCCCCGTCACTGGTGATAACTGATAGTAACACTGTACAGTTACTCTTTCCTTTTATAATTAAAATCCACCTTTATAATTGAAAGTATTCTTTGGAGGTGATATTTGAGACTACATAAATATGATGTTTCTTGCCCAGTTTTAACTCTGCTCTAAGCTTTTTTGCCTGAATATATTACTCTGATGGTTGCCAAATGGTGATGTAGTTCCTTCACTTTTTCTTTGCAACATTTTGCTGCAAAGAAGAGCTTTCCCTTCTCCCATTTATTTATCATGTATCATCATATATTTGCTCAACTTGTTGCGGATTTGCCCAGTAGGAATGTCTGAGAGCTAGCTTCTCTGTCCTTGGCAAGCCACCATTATTCTTCGAACACTTCCATACTTTCAGCCCCATCTTACGCAATGTCTCCTTTGGCCCTGGGATCAGCCATTTTCCCAAAAAGCCCTGATTCCTTTGATGGAGAGTGGTATTTTTAAAACCAACATCTGGGTGCTAGATAGGCTCAATTCTACTGGGTGTCACCGCTCCTTGGCTCTCTTGGTAGAGCTAGAATGTATATATGAATATACACAGTTCTGTGCACACTTGCAAACTATGCATACATATACCTACCTACGTACACATAAAAACGATGAGCTCACACCAACCTTCCAATTGCAATCCAACACCAACAGGGTTCATTCAAGCTTTCCCTTTTTCCAAATTTGTAACTTTCTTCTCAGGCAGTGAGAATCATGACTCCGATTATTGCCAACGTTTTGACTTACTTGCTTAATTCTTCCTCATCTCCCTCCCCCATGTAACCAGTCTCCATGCAAGATGGTTAATGTCGCTGAGTTCAGAAGCCATTTTGCTTCTCTACATTGGTTTCAAGTTTCTGTATAATTTGATTTGGTTGTTTTTTGTTTGTTTTTTTTTTTTTTTTGAGACAGTCTCACTCTGTTGTCCACGTTGAGGTGCAGTGGCACAATCTCAGCTCACTAAAGGCTCTGCCTCCCAGGTTCAAAGGATTCTCCTGCCTCAGCCTCCCAAGTAGCTGGGATTACAGGTGGACACCACAATGCCTGTCTAATTTTTGTATTTTTAGTAGAGACAAGGTTTCACCGTGTTGGCCAGGCTGGTCTTGAATTCCTGACCTCAGGTGAACCACCTGCCTCGGCCTCCCAAAGTATAATTTGATTTTAAATGTACGTCTTTTAAATAGGTTTTGGGTATTTTTCAAAAGGGTACATTTCTGTCACCTAAGAAAAATATTAAGTTGGAGAAAAGTTTTTTTTCCAGATGAAGTAATAGAATCAATTCTATTGCTCCTTAATTCTATTTAAATGATATTAATAATTTTATAAAATGGGTGACAGTCTTCATGTCAGAAACGAGAAAAATGTTGGGGTATTGTGCTCATGGAAATGCCGATGATTGCATTTATGAGCTGATGTAAGTCATTTGTTATAAAACAATGCATGAAATAACTACAGTGAGGGAAAACAGTGACTAATGGAAACTTACACAAATTGCTGTCTTTCTATGTCATGACATGGTTTGGCCGTTTTAAATTATACTATAAGCATAAATGCCAGGTTGAGCTGTGATTAAAAAGGAAAGGACGGGCCTCTTAAAGTAGGTAATGATGGATACAGTGACTACAGGACCTGAGATACAACCTGGGTTAAATCTGGTTCTGCCACTTACCTGCTACGTGACCCCCATTTTGACTTTCTGAACCTCCATTTCTGCATCTATAAAATGAAAGTGACAGTGTCGTGAGAAGTAAGAGCCTATATAAATGGCCTAGAATAGTACCTGGCATGTAGTGAATGCACAATATGTGTTTTTATGAATGAATGACCCAAAGGTCACAGACTCAAACCACCCATGGGACTAGATCCCCAGCAAGGCTTGTGGCGGACCTAAGAGTTTGCGTCAAGTTCATGTACGAGGGAGGTCATAGTTACCGTGTCAGAATGAAAGGCCAGTATTGTCAAATCCTCTAAATTTTCAAGAGAAGCTGGAAATCTGGATTTTACGTGCAATTCTCTGATGTTTAAAAACTAAATCCTTATTAAGAACTATAAAAACTATTTGGGCTAGACTATTGAGTTGTGGCTGACTACCTTTTGACCTCTGATCTGTGCCTGGGCTTAGAAAACAAAAAAGGTAGAAAATTAGACAGGAATCTCAGCTTTGGGAAATTGGATCTAAGACTTTTGTCTTTTTTTTTTTTTTGAGACAGAGTCTCACTCTGTGACCAGGCTGGAGTGCAGTGGCGTGATCTCGGCTCACTGCAACCTCCAGCTCCCTGGTTTAAGTGATTTTCCTGCCTCGGCCTCCCGAGTAGCTGGGATTACAGGAACGCGCCACCATGCCCAGCTAATTTTTTTGTATTTTTAGTAGAGACAGGGTTTCACCATGTTGGCCAGGATAGTCTCAATCTCCTGACGTCGTGATCTACCCGCCTCAGCCTCCCAAAGTGCTGGGGTTATAAGGGTGAGCCACCATTCCTGGCCAAGAATTTTGTCTTCTAAGATGTGAGATGAACAAAAGTGGAGATGCTGATTATAGATGCTAGAGAGCTTACCTCTGAAGAGAAAATTAATGTCTTAACTACACACACTAATGTGAAATGCTTACCACTACAGCTCAAGTATCGTGTTACAAAATATTAATATGCATGTGTAGCATTCAAATATGTTGTCAATGTTAGAATTAACTTTGTAGGTCTTATTTTGCAATAGATAACTGTCTGCACAATCTGTTACCAAAAGAACTCCATTGAGGGGTGGAGCCAAGATGGCCGAATAGGAACAGCTCCGGTCTCCAGCTCCCAGCCCCAGCGACACAGAAGACGCGTGATTTCTACATTTCTGCTTGAGGTACCGGTTTCATCTCACTAGGGAGTGCCTAACAGTGGGTGCAGGACACTCGCACTGTGCGCGAGCCGAAGCAGGGCGAGGCATTGCCTCACTCGGGAAGCGCAAGGGGTCAGGGAGTTCCCTTTCCTAGTCAAAGAAAGGAGAAACAGACGGCACCTGGAATATCGGGTCAGTCCCATCCTAATACTGCGCTTTTCCAACGGGCCTGGAAAACGGCACACTAGGAGATTGTGTCCCGCACCTGGCTCGGAGGGTCCTAAGCCCACGGAGTCTCGCTGATTGCTAGCACAGCAGTCTGAGATCAAGCTGCAAGGCGGCAGCGAGGCTGGGGGAGGGGTGCCCGCCATTGCCCAGGCTTGCTTAGGTAAACAAAGCAGCTAGGAAGCTCGAACTGGGTGGAGCCCACCACAGCTCAAGGAGGCCTGCCTGCCTCTGTAGGCTCCACCTCTGGGGGCAGGGCACAGACAAACAAAAACTCAGCAAGAACCTCCACAGACTTAAATGTCCCTGTCTGACTGACAGCTTTGAAGAGAGTAGTGGTTCTCCCAGCACGCAGCTGGAGATCTGAGAACGGGCAGACTGCCTCCTAAAGTGGGTCCCTCACCCCTGAGCAGCCTAACTGGGAGGCACCCCCCCAGTAGGGACAGACTGACACCTCATTCAACCGGGTACTCCTCTGAGACAAAACTTTCAGAGGAACTATCAGACAGCTGAATTTGTGGTCTCACGAAAATCCGCTGTTCTGCAGCCACCGCTGCTGACACCCAGCCAAACAGGGTCTGGAGTGGACCTCTAGTAAACTCCAACAGACCTGCAGCTGAGGGTCCTGTCTGGTAGAAGGAAAACTAACAAACAGAAAGGACATCCACACCAAAAACCCATCTGTACATCACCATCATCAAAGACAAAAAGTAGATAAAACCACAAAGATGGGGAAAAAACAGAGCAAAAAAACCGGAAACTCTAAAAAACAGAGCACCTCTCCTCCTCCAAAGGAACGCAGTTCCTCACCAGCAACGGAACAAAGCTGGATGGAGGATGACTTTGATGAGTTGAGAGAAGAAGGCTTCAGACAATCAAACTACTCTGAGCTACGAGAGGAAATTCAAAACAATAGCAAAGAAGTTAAAAACTTTGAAAAAAAATTAGAAGAATGGATAACTAGAATAACCAATGGAGAGAAGGGCTTAAAGGAGCTGATGGAGCTGAAAGCCAAGTTTTGAGAACTACACGAAGATTGCAGAAGCCTCAGTAGCAGATGCGATCAACTGGAAGAAAGGGTATCGCTGATGGAAGATGAAATGAATGAAATGAAGAGAGAAGGGAAGTTTAGAGAAAAAAGAATAAAAAGAAATGAACAAAGCCTCCAAGAAATTTGGGACTATGTGAAAAGACCAAACCTACGTCTGATTGGTGTACCTGAAAATGATGGGGAGAACGGAACCAAGTTGGAAAACACTCTGCAAGATATTATCCAGGAGAACTTCCCCAATCTAGCAAGGCAGGCCAGCATTCAGATTCAGGAAATACAGAGAACGCCACAAAGATACTCCTCGAGAAGGGCAACTCCAAGACACATAATTGTCAGATTCACCAAAGTTGAAATGAAGGAAAAAATGTTAAGGGCAGCCAGAGAGAAAGGTCGGGTTACCCACAAAGGGAAGCCCATCAGACTAACAGCTGATCTCTCAGCAGAAACTCTACAAGCCAGAAGAGAGTGGGGACCGATATTCAACATTCTTAAAGAAAAGAATTTTAACCCAGAATTTCCTATCCCGCCAAACTAAGCTTCATAAGTGAAGGAGAAATAAAATACTTTACAGACAAGCAAACACTGAGTGATTTTGTCACCACCAGGCCTGCCCTAAAAGAGCTCCTGAAGGAAGCACTAAACATGGAAAGGAACAACCAGTACCAGCCACTGCAAAAACATGCCAAATTGTAAAGACCATCGAGGCTAGGAAGAAACTATAGCAACTAACGAGCAAAATAACCAACTAACATCATAATGACAGGATTAGATTCACACATAACAATATTAACGTTAAATGTAAATGGGCTAAATGCTCCAATCAAAAGACACAGACTGGCAAACTGGATAAGGAGTCAGGATCCATCAGTGTGCTGTATTCAGGAAACCCATCTCACGTGCAGAGACACACATAGACTCAAAATAAAGGGATGGAGGAAGATCTATCAAGCAACTGGAAAACAAAAAAAGGCAGGGGTTGCAATCCTAGTCTCTGATAAAATAGACTTTAAACCAACAAAGATCAAAAGAGACAAAGAAGGCCATTACATAATGGTAAAGGGATCAATTCAACAAGAAGAGCTAACTATCCTAAATATATATGCACCCAACACAGGAGCACCCAGATTCATAAAGCAAGTCCTCAGTGACCTACAAAGGGACTTAAACTCCCACACAATAATAATGGGAGATTTTAACACCCCACTGTCAGCATTAGACAGATCAACGAGACAGAAAGTTAACAAGGATATCCAGGAATTGAACTCAGCTCTACATAAAGTGGACCTAATAGACATCTACAGAACTCTCCACCCCAAGTCAACAGAATATACATTTTTTTCAACACCACACCACACCTATTCCAAAATTGACCACATAGTTGGAAGTAAAGCTCTCCTCAGCAAATGTAAAAGAACAGAAATTATAACAAACTGTCTCTCAGACCACAGTGCAATCAAACTAGAACTCAGGATTAAGAAACTCACTCAAAACTGCTCAACTACATGGAAACTGAACAACCTGCTCCTGAATGACTATTGGGTACATAATGAAATGAAGGCAGAAATAAAGATGATCTTTGAAACCAACAAGAACAAAGACACAACATACCAGAATCTCTGGGACACATTCAAAGCAGTGTGTAGAGGGAAATTTATAGCACTAAATGCCCACAAGAGAAAGCAGGAAAGATCCAAAATTGACACCCTAACATCACAATTAAAAGAACTAGAAAAGCAAGAGCAAACACATTCAAAAGCTAGCAGAAGGCTAGAAATAACTAAAATCAGAGCAGAACTGAAGGAAACAGAGACACAAAAAAACCCTTCAAAAAATTAATGAATCCAGGAGCTGGTTTTTTGAAAAGATCAACAAAATTGATGGACCGCTAGCAAGACTAATAAAGAAGAAAAGAGAGAAGAATCAAATAGATGCAATAAAAAATGAAAAAGGGGATATCACCACCGATCCCACAGAAATACAATCTACCATCAGAGAATACTACAAACACCTCTATGAAAATAAACTAGAAAATCTAGAAGAAATGGATAAATTCCTCGACAAATACACCCTCCCAAGACTAAACCAGGAAGAAGTTGAATCTCTGAATAGACCAATAACAGGTTCTGAAATTGTGGCAATAATCAATAGCTTACCAACCAAAAAGAGTCTAGGACCTGACGGATTCACAGCTGAATTCTACCAGAGGTACAAGGAGGAACTGGGACCATTCCTTCTGAAACTATTCCAATCGATAGAAAAAGAGGGAATCCTCCCTAACACATTTTATGAAGCCAGCATCGTCCTGATACCAAAACCTGGCAGAGACATAACCAAAAAAGAGAATTTCAGACCAATATCCTTGATGAACATTGATGCAAAAATCCTCAATAAAATACTGGCAAACCAAATCCAGCGGCACATCAAAAAGCTTATCCACCATGATCAAGTGGGCTTCATCCCTGGGATGCAAGGCTGGTTCAACATACGCAAATCAATAAACGTAATCCAGCATATAAACAGAACCAAAGACAAAAACCACATGATTATCTCAATAGATGCAGAAAAGGCCTTTGACAAAATTCAACAACCCTTCATGCTAAAAACTCTCAATAAATTAGGTATTGATGGGACGTATCTCAAAATAATAAGAGCTATCTACGACAAACCCACAGCCAATATCATACTGAATGGGCAAAAACTGGAAGCATTCCCTCTGAAAACTGGCACAAGACAGGGATGCCCTCTCTCACCACTCCTATTCAACATAGTGCTGGAAGTTCTGGCCAGAGCAATCAGGCAGGAGAAGGAAATAAAGGGTATTCAATTAGGAAAAGAGGAAGTCAAATTGTCCCTGTTTGCAGATGACATGATTGTATATCTAGAAAACCCCATTGTCTCAGCCCAAAATCTCCTTAAGCTGATTAGCAACTTCAGCAAAGTCTCAGGATACAAAATTAATGTACAAAAATCACAAGCATTCTTGTACACCAATAACAGACAAACAGAGAGCCAAATCATGAGTGAACTCCCATTCACAATTGCTTCAAAGAGAATAAAATACCTAGGAATCCAACTTACAAGGGATGTGAAGGACCTCTTCAAGGAGAACTACAAACCACTGCTCAATGAAATAAAAGAGGATACAAACAAATGGAAGAACATTCCATGCTCATGGGTTGGAAGAATCAATATCGTGAAAATGGCCATACTGCCCAAGGTAATTTATAGATTCAATGCCATCCCCATCAAGCTACCAATGACTTTCTTCACAGAATTGGAAAAAACTACTTTAAAGTTCATATGGAACCAAAAAAGAGCCCGCATCGCCAAGTCAATCCTAAGCCAAAAGAACAAAGCTGGAGGCATCACGCTACCTGACTTTAAACTATACTACAAGGCTACAGTAACCAAAACAGCATGGTACTGGTACCACAACAGAGACATAGATCAATGGAACAGAACAGAGCCCTCAGAAATGATGCCGCATAGCTACAACTATCTGATCTTTGACAAACCTGACAAAAACAAGAAATGGGGAAAGGATTCCCTATTTAATAAATGGTGCTGGGAAAACTGGCTAGCCATATGTAGAAAGCTGAAACTGGATCCCTTCCTTACACCTTATACAAAAATTAATTCAAGATGGATTAAAGACTTATATGTTAGACCTAAAACCATTAAAATCCTACAAGAAAACCTAGGCAATACCATTCAGGACATAGGCGTGGGCAAGGACTTCATGTCTAAAACACCAAAAGCAATGGCAACAAAAGCCAAAATCGACAAGTGAGATCTCATTAAACTAAAGAGCTTCTGCACAGCAAAAGAAACTATCATCAGAGTGAACAGGCAACCTACAGAATGGGAGAAAATTTTTGCAACCTACTCATCTGACAAAGGGCTAATATCCAGAATCTACAATGAACTCAAACAAATTTACAAGAAAAAAACAACCCATCAAAAAGTGGGCAGAGGATATGAACAGACACTTCTCAAAAGAAGACATTTATGCAGCCAAAAAACACATGAAGAAATGCTCATCATCACTGGCCATCAGAGAAATGCAAATCAAAACCACAGTGAGATATCATCTCACACCAGTTAGAATGGCCATCATTAAAAAATCAGGAAACAACAGGTGCTGGAGAGGATGTGGAGAAATAGGAACACTTTTACACTGTTGGTGGGACTGTAAACTAGTTCAACCATTGTGGAAGTCAGTGTGGCGATTCCTCAGGGATCTCGAACTAGAAATACCATTTGACCCAGCCATCCCATTACTGGGTATATACCCAAAGGACTATAAATCATGCTGCTATAAAGACACATGCACACATATGTTTATTGCAGCACTATTCACAATAGCAAAGAGTTGGAACCAACCCAAATGTCCAACAACGATAGACTGGATTAAGAAAATGTGGCACATATACACCATGGAATACTATGCAGCCATAAAAAATGATGAGTTCGTGTCCTTTGTAGGGACATGGATGAAACTGGAAAACATCATTCTCAGTAAACTATCACAAGGACAAAAAACCAAACACCGCATGTTCTCACTCATAGGTGGGAATTGAACAATGAGAACTCATGGACACAGGAAGGGGAACATCACACTCCGGGGACTGTTGTGGGGTGGGGGGAGGGGGGTGGGACAGCATTAGGAGATACACCTAATGCTAAATGACGAGTTAATGGGTGCAGGAAATCAACATGGCACATGGATACATATGTAACAAACCTGCACATTGTGCACATGTACCCTAAAACCCTAAAGTATAATAAAAAAAAGAAAAAAAAAAAAAAAGAACTCCATCGATGACTGAAGCCAGTCTCATTAGTTGGTATGCAACCTGACATCTCTATACCCCATGCCTCATGGCCCTAGGTTGTAACTTATTAAATCTGTAGAGGTAAAACCAGCCTAAGCTGATGTGACAAGGGATAAATCCTTCATGCCCCAAAATTCTTTTTCCCACAATGCTGAGATTCCTGTTAGAGTTTATTTTTGAGATAACTAAGTGATAGCTTCCCTTAAGGTCAATTTGCTTAATAAGATTTCTCAACATCTATGTAGACATACTGAGAGGATAAGGGTTGTAACTAGGGTGAAATGGAGAGAAAGGATAGGAGGAGAAATAAGAAGATGGGGAGATATTGAAAAATCTTTGGCAGAGAGTGGCATGACGATATTTGTGCGTTAGAAAGAGCACCCTTGCAGTATCTTGAAGAAAGAGTTACATGGGCCAATACAAAAGGCAGGAAGAAAGTCAGATGGCAATTGCAGTATCCAGAACCTAGGTGAAGGTAGCATCATGGGAATGAGGAGGAAGAGACAAATCTGAGCGATATTAAACAGCAGAATTGAAAGACTGTAGAAATGATCTTGGGGGAAGGGTATGCGGAGGATGGAGAATGACATCGAGGATGCGTCTGCTATCCAGGCTTGGTCACCTGTGTGAATGCTGGCGCCATTACTGATACAAGGAAATCACAGGGGGAGTAGATTGGAGGACAAGATGTGCTTTGGACATGTTAAAATATTCGAGGTGCCTGGAGAATATCCAAGTAGAAGTTTCCAGCAATACTGTATATGAACATCAGTACCTCCAGAGATACTTCGGTTGCAAATAATAAATGTGCAAGCTATTGACATATAAATGGTCACTGAAGCGATTGATATATCATTTAGGGTTGTACTCAGCTGCATGTGAAAGTGACTGGACTACATAGCCTACAAATGAGAGAAGGTAAGCAGGTCAGGGCTGGTGTATTAGGCCTAGGGTGTCATCGATGTTGCCATGCTTTATCTTTCCGCTCCACTCTTCTTAGCATGAGGCTTTCATCCTCAGGCTCAAACTCTGATCTCCAATCTACAATCAGGGAAAGAAAAAGGAGAATAAAAAGGCAGTGTCTGTGTCAGGAAGACACAAACTTTCCTAAAAATGCTTACGAGATTTTCACTCACATTTCATTTGACTAGAACTTCCTAGCTATAAGGAAGTCTGAGAAGAATGGACATCAAGCAGGCAACTCTACAGCATCTACCACAATGAGTCACAAGGGAAACAGGGGAGAATGCTCAGGAGAATATGTTCAGTGAGAAAAAACCAAGACCAGAACCCCGATGAAGACCAAGACTGAAGGCATAGACAAGAAGCGGAATAGATAGATAAAGGAGACAAGAGCTCATCTTCAGAAACTAGAAACGCACAGGGTCAGGGAAATCAAGAGAAGAGAATGTTTTAAAGAAAGGTTCAGTAATTTCAAAAGCCACAGACATCAGGTAAGATGAGAACTTAAGTCTCACAAAGTGAATGGCAAGGACCATTCCAGTGAAGCCGACTGGAAGGAAACATGATCGTAGCTGGGCAAGCACGGTCATGGAGATGATGTGCATAGCCTACTTTGTCCAGAAGTCTGTCTAGGAGCAAAAGTGAAGGGAACAAAGTGGAAGAATTATTTGGCCAATTATGCAACATCCAGAAGAGGGCAGCAGAGTAAAACTTTTCTTTAATTTGCACTGACTGCCAGATATCTGAAAATCAAAGGTTATCTCACCCCTTCCTCAGGAATAGAGCAGAAATCTCAGTGTTCCCCCTTAGAATACTGAAAAAAACTCAAAACAATCCCTAAGAGTTGCATTTTTCCATTCTAAAACTTAGATATTATATGCTTATCTATTGCACAACAGGGTGTTCCTAGTCCCTCTACCCCCTTCTAACAGTCTACAACAAAAGGAGAGGCTGTAGCAAGATACTTGATGCCCTTTCCTGGTCTCTTGTTCTCAGAACCACTCTACTCTCAGCTGGCAGGGTCATCCATCCATCCATCCATCCATCTGTCCGTCCATCCATCCATCCATATCCATCCATGCATCTATCCATCCATGCATCCTGCCAACTACTGTTCCTCTGAGCTTTTCAAACTCTATTTTCAGCTAGTACTCTGCTACTAGAACATTCAATGACTATCTACTGCTGACTACTTCAAATGTCCATGTTTTTTAATGGTCTGACCTTATTCTGCCTAAATCTTTATTTCCTACTATCCGTAATACAAAATTTCTGTTCTACTCCTTTCATTACATTCCTGCTCTCTGAATCCATTGTGTTCCACCCCACCTCTGCACCTTCCCTCACACCAGTGGTTTTCAAACTTTTTGTTCTCAGAGCAGTCAAGAAGTGCTGCCACAGAATCTTCCAGTTGATTCCCAAGACTGCCAAAGCTAGCTGGTGTACTACATACCTATATGGGGCATGCTGCACAGTATAGTCCTAATAGATTTGTATATTTATTACATTTTTTTTACAGTCGATGGCAGTAAAGTGGCCAAAGGAAAAGGTGCCTTTTGCTAATTCATACAAAGATTAGCAGAGATCATTTTCTCCTCCTTTTTATGCAATATTTTAGGTTCTGCAGCACAAAATTATTTTAAAATACTTTGTCTAATATCATCAATATGTAACATACTACCATAATTCATAGAATTGGTATTAACTACAACATTCCATGAAGTGTCACATACTTTCCTTCACAAAATTTTGAATCACAATATGTGGTTCTAACACTCAATTTCTCAAATATTTTTGTCTTCAGACCCCATTACACTTTTAAAAATTATCAGAAGCCCCCAAGGACCTTTTGTTCATGTGGTTAATAGCTGCTATTTACTGTATCAATATTAACACTGATAAATATATAAAAATGCATTAATTCACTACAAATAACTATTAAAACTTATTATATGTTAAATCAGATAACATATCTTTATGAAAAATAGCTATATTTCACCCCCCCAAAAAATAGGAGAGTGGCATGTTTTATATTTTTTTCAAATCTATATAAATTTTTTTTTTTTTTTTTGAGAAGGAGTCTCACTCTGTCACCCAGACGAGAGTGCAGTGGCGCCATCTCAGCTCACTGCAACCTCTGCCTCCCGGGTTCAAGCAATTCTCGTGCCTCAGCCTCCCGAGTAGCTGGGATTACAGGCACCCACCACCACGCCCAGCTAATTTTTATATTTTTAATAGAGACAGGTTTTCACCATGTTGGCCAGACTGGTCTCGAACTCCTGACCTCAAGGGCTTCGCCCGCCTTGGCCTCCCAAAGTGCTGGGATTACAGGCGTGAGCCACTGTGCCTGGCCAAATCTATATAATTTCTAACTTAATAAAAGGCAGTTGGATCCTCTTATCTGCTTGTGCATTCAATCTGTTGTTTTATCACACATCATGTAACCTCTGGAAACTCCACTGTACCCTCAAGAAAGAATGAGAGTAAAGACAAATACATCTTAGTATGATTAAGAAAATAATTTTGACCTCATAGAGCCCAGAAAAAATCCTAGGGACCTCTAGGTTCCCCAGGCCACATTTGAGAATTGCTGGCTTCTGTTAATCCCTTCCACTTCTCTTCTACTTATTTCTCCTTGAAGCACTCCCCAACTCCAGTAGCTCACGCTGAAATTCTATGGTAATTAATATTTAATTTTTAGAAATTATATGTTTTCCCAAATAGACTGTAATCTTTTAAAGTTGTACCGAGGCATACAGTTTTCAATGAATAAATATTTGCCAGCTATGTTACCCACATTAGACTACATAGCTATTCAAATAGCCTACAGAATATCTGCTATCTCTAAATATTATCTCTCTTTCAGCACAGAATTGTGAAATCAAAGTTGTGCCTGCTACTTCCTCTGTCCCCCTCACACCCAATAAACACACACACACACACACACATACACACACACCACATTTTCCTTCTCTGTGCTGGGTCATTCCCATCAACACACAAATATGCTATGAGATCTTTTATCTTACTGAATTATTCTCTGCCTTTGGCTCCATTTCTCTTCCTCTCTTTCCATAAAATTTACTGAAAGAGACACACACACTTGTTTCCCATTCCTCGCCTCACATTTGCTTCTCAGTGCACTCAAACACACTCGAACCTATCACTAAAACTGCTTTTGACCAAGTTATGAGGGGTCTGCATTTATTGACAGGTGACTTCATGGTCACTGCTCAATCTATGTTCTTTGCCATCCCCCTTTTCTTCCTAGGTGATCTCATCCAGTGCTCTGGCTAAAGACTCTATCACCAGTTATGGCTTCAGAGCTCCAGATGTGAGAATATTCAACTAGATACTTGACATTTCTTGGAGGCATTTCAAAACTTCACCTTCCCATATCCAATCCATTGGCAAGTCCTGTGAGTTCCTCCAAAATAGAATCCTAATCCATCCACCCTCTCCATCTCCACAGTTACCATTCTAGTCTAAGCTACCATCATCTCTGCCTAAACTACTGTATTTGCCTCCTAATTGGCCTTACTGGTGTGGTGATTGCCTACCTTTTCACCACATAATATCCAAAGTGATCTTTTTAAAACATGAATCAGATCCTATTACCCTCCTGCTTAAAACCCTCCAGTGGCTTCCCATTACACTAAGAATCCCACCTCCTCACCAGGACCTACAGGACTTGGCATCTTCTCTTTCTCCCCGACTTCATCTTTCCCTTTTTCTTACTTACCCTGTTCCATAACCTTATTTTCCCTGCTTGAACATGTGAAGCTCCTCCCCACCCGTGCTTGTCTATTTGCATTGCAATATGGAATACCTGAGGCTGAATAATTTATAAAGAAAAGAGGTTTATTTTGCCTCACAGTTCTGCCAACTGTATGAGAAGTGTGGCGCTGGAGCATCTGCTCCTGGTGAGGCCTCAGGAAGCTTCCAATCATAGCCGAAGGCAAAGGGGGAGCTGGTGTATCACATACAGAGAGAGGGAGCAAGGGAGAGAGGAGATGCCAGGCTCTTTTCAACAACCAGCTCTCGCATGAACTCACACAGCAAGAACTCACTCATTGAAGTGAGGACAGCACCAGGCCATAGGTGAGGGGTCTGCCCTCATGACCCAAACACCTCCCACTAGGCTTATCTCCAACACTGGAGGTCACATTTTAACATGAGATTTGGAGGGAAAAAAACATCCAAACCATATCACTACCTCAGTGCCTTTGCATTTCCCATTGGGAGAATCTCCCTGTGGATATTTTCAAGTTTGTTGCCTTCTTATTATTCAGGTCTCAGCCATTCATGTCATCACCCTATCAAAAATTGATACCCCTAATCCCACACCATGTGACCCACATAAAGAGAGTGGGGTCCCAGCAGGAAACAGATAACACACACAAATTAAGACATTTGAAAATAATTGTGTAACAGCATGGACAGAATGAAGGGAAACCACAAGGATATTATATAGAACTGTGGAGCTGGCAGTAATAAGGTGTTGTTACCATCCATAGGCCTGAATGAAACCCGGAAACATAGAAGACTACATGGAGAGGACCTTAGGTTGGAATACAGCCAGTACACAGAGACCAGCACCTCACTCTCCTCTCTTCTTGCAGTTTCCTGCCAGTGCTCTCCACTGGTTGAATCCACTTGGAAGCAGGAAGATGAGGGACCTTGTTGATGTGCAAGCCAGTCAATCCCCCAGAGTGTGGACAGTGGATCTGGACAGGCTACATAAGATATCCAGCCCACTCTCTTCTCATTATCCTGCCTTATTTTCTTTATGGCATTAATCACTGTCTGACATTATTTATGTGTTTACTTAGTATCTGTCTCCTGCACTAGAGCTTGGGACATAATAGAAGTTCAATAAATTATTTAAAAATCAAGTTAATCTCACTTTGAACTCTGGAAGTTACAATCTGTCCAGACATACATGCCTTATTTATACATATTTAGGACACTGATGTTAAAGATGATTTTACCAGCCAGGTGCAGTGCCTCACGTCTGTAATTTCAGCACTTTGGGAGGCCGAGGCAGGAGGACTGATTGAGCTCAGGAGTTCAAGACAAGCCTGGGCAACATAGTGAGACCCCATCTCTACAAAATTAAAAATTAAAAAATTAGCCAGGCATGGTGGTGCATGCCTGTAATCCCGGCTACTTGGGGAGGATAAGGAGGGAGGATTGCTTGAACCCAAGAGTTTGGAGACTGCAGTGAGCTATACCCTGTCTCAAAAAAGAACATTTTTCCTACACAGTAGTTTTGTGATTTATAGCATAAATGGGTTTTAAATGGAAAACACAGCACATACAGTCTTATATTCAATTGGGTAGAGTATTTGGGGAAACTGGAAACAACAGGAAGTGGGAAAAAGAGTCAGAAGAAGAGGGTAATTTTGGATAGCAGCATATCTCCATGCCCATCATGGCCAATCTTTTGCTTGCTATCTATGATATATTATAAAACTGTCTGTCAAATTGTCATTCTTCATTCATCTGTATTTATAATGTTATGTAAATCAATAAAGACAGATGATTTAAAAGACACTATGAATCAATGACCTACTTAATATTTATAGAACATTAAACCCAACAACTACAGAATACACATTCCTTTCAACCAGACACGGTATATTCACCAAGATAGAGTGCATGCTGGGACATAAAACAAGTCAATAAATTTAAAAGAATTGAAATCATTCATGTTTTCTGACACAACAGAATTAAACTAAACACCAGTTACAATAAGATATCTAGAAATCCCAAATATTTGGAAATTAAAAACACATTTCTAAATACTTCATGGATTAAAAACATAAATCACAAAGAAATTTTAAAAATATTTTGTACTGAATGATAATGAAAATACAACATATCAAAATTCCTGAGATTTGGCTACAGTAATGTTTGGAAGGATAGTTATAACTTTAGATGCTTCTATAGAAATGAAGGAAAGACCAAAATCAGTGACCTAATATTCTATTCTAAGAAACTAGAAAAAGAAGAGAAAAATAAACCCACTGTAAGTAGAAAACATAAAATGATAAAGATAAGAATATGACTGGTCACGGTGACTTATACCTGTAATTCCAATGATTTGGGAGGCATAGGCAGTTGGGTCACTTGGGGACCAGTTCAGGCAACATAGTGAGACCCCATCACTAAAAATAAAAAAAAAGAGGGAAAAGATAAGAACAGAGGTCAACAAAATAAAAAATAAGCAGGGAAAAGTAAAAAAGCCAAAAACTGTTTCTTTGAAAAGATTGACAAACCCTCAATTACAATGATGAAGAACAGCACACAAATCACCAAAATCAGGAACAAAAATGGGCTATTACAACAGATCATACAGACATTAAAAGGCTAGTAAGACAGTATTTACAAACAACTTTATACCAAGATATTTGATAACTTAGACAAAATGAACAAATTCCATAAAACTATAACTTACCAAACAACACAAGATGAAACAGACATTATGAATAGCCCTATATCTTTAAAATAAGTTGAATTTATTATCAAAGAAAATTACAAGCCCAGATGTTTTCACAGGCAAATTCTATCTAAAAAATTTTAAAACATACTTCAAAATAAATGTGGGATGACAATAGCATATATTAAAACCTACAGGATCTGACCAAAGAGGTACTCATAACTGAGTAGTTATGTCAGAAATCCAAGGACGGGTCAACATTTGACAATGTGTCATCATCATTCACTACATGAATAAATGAATAGAAACTATATGGTCATCTCAATAAACAGAGAAAAGCATTTGATATTTGTCATTCATTTAAAATTTAAAACAATAAAAATTTTTGGAAAGTCAAAAATAGAACTTTAAAAAACTTCATAAAGTATACCTACTAGAAAATTACAGTAAATATTAAACTTGAAGGCAAAACCTCAAAAATAGAAGAATGCAGTAGGCTTACACAAACCAATATGGGTAGATCTTCAAGATGTATTTTTGAGGAAATCAAAGAAGTTGTGGATCCTTATAGTATTTTAACAATACTCACACGAAATACTATGTATTTTCTATGAAAACATACGCAGGTATGTAAATACATAAAAATAAAACTGGCAGAAAACACATCCGTCTGATAACTTCTGAGAAGCGCCAAGTACCAGGATTGGTGGAAGTACAAGGTACAGTGTTTGGTTAAGGGTGACTTGAGCTTTAGCTACCATGTTTCTATTTGTATAACTTTAGATGCTTCCATTAGAAAAGAAGAAAAGATTAAAATTAGTGACCTAATAACCTACTTTAAGAAACTAGAAAAAGAAGGTTTTCATGAATTATTTAGCTAACCAAAATTTAATTTTAATACCATAAATATAAAAAACACTGTAAAAATATACAAAAACTGATTTTTTTTGTTTTTTTTTAGATAAGTACATTACCATAGGTAAAGATTAAACTAGTTCTTTTGGGTTCTTTGTTAAGTTTGGAGACTATAAAGAAACCTTCTTGTATGCCACTTATTAATACATCCTGGAACTGAATTGACTCCATTTAGCAAGTCAGGTAAATCTAGATTATGCCAAATTATCAGACAAACACAGAGTCTGAGAGAAAAGCCTCTAGAGTTTGCTAACATTCTGTATGATATGAATGAAATACAGACTTTGGTAGATACTCTTTCTCTTTATTTCTTTCAGAATAGAACAAATGAGTCCCGTAGCTACTGGCGATTGGCTGATTTTTTTTTTTTTTTTTTTTTTGAGATGGAATCTCACTCTGTCACCCAGGCTGGAGTGTAGTGGTGGATCTCGGCTCACTGCAACCTCCGTCTCCCGGGTTCAAGCGATTCTTCTGCCTCAGCCTCCTGAGTAGCCGGGACTACAGGCACGTGCCACCAACGCCCGGCTACTTTTTGTATTTTTTTTTTTTTTTTTTAGTAGAGACGGGGTTTCGCCATGTTGGCCAGATTGGTCCCGAACTCCTGACCCCAGGTGACCCACCCGCCTCGGCCTCCCAAAGTGCTGGGATTACAGGCGTGAGCCACTGCGCCCGGCCTTGGCTGAGTTTTTATTAGATCTGAGCCGTCCAATTTCAATAGTTTAGGATCCAACCTCACTCTCAGGCAAAGAATAGAGGAAATGATAGCAACGTTATTTATCTGTCAATAAACACTTGGTGATTTGAATATGGTTAAGGGATTCCTGTAGTTTGCCCCCCTTAAAACTGAACTTTGTCCAAACCTGTTCTAAATATGTGTGTGCGTGTGCATGCATCTGGGTGTTGGGGAGGAGCAGTCGTAAAGGTCATTTTAAATTTCACCTATAGGGGGACTACTTCCCACCTCATCCTATGAAGTCAACATTGGCCTAAATACCAAAGCCAGATTAAGATACTACAAGAAAACTACGGAACAATATCTCACGAACACAGATGCAGAACTTCTAGACAAAACTTCCAAATTGAATCCAAGACCATATTAAAAGGACAAAAGCATCTCAGTGGTTGCTTGGGGACTGGGGGAGGGACTGGATCCCTATCTTGGTTGTGGTGTCGAAAACCTATCAAACTGTTCACTTTAAATACGTGCAGTTTATTGTATCCCAACCATTCCTCAACAAAGCTGTTTTTCAGAAACATTTGTCCATGTAGTGTTGCCTTTGAATGGTTGGGTCAATGAAGAGAAAGACGAGTGAAAAAGGGAATCATGACATTTTGTTTTTTTACCTGTAAATATTCGCAAAACGCCCAAACTGGTAACTTTGGGAACACGGCTTCACGCAGGAGAAGGGCTGCTGTCTGGAGAGGACTGAAACTCGGGTTCCCGAAGTCGGGCTGCTCTGGGGCCACGGAGAGAGGGGGAGAGAACGTCGAGGAAGAGGCAGAGCTCAAGTGGACGGAGGATGGAACACAGAGCGCGGCCGGGACAAAGGGGCAGGCCAGACCGCCGTGACAGAGAAACTGGGCGGTCCGCTCCTGGGACGCGGTCTCGGGGGCGGGTTCGCCCCTGAGGCCCGGAGACCCTTCGCCCGCAACCAGGGCTAGCGCGTGTGTGCGCCCACGGAAGCACCCGAGCTACTGGAGAAAGAAAAAGGGGTCAAGGGGGCCTCCTTCCAGCTCTACGCGCCTCTCATTCAGAGAGGTGAGGTCAGGAAAGGGGAAGGACGAAGCCCCAGAGCAATTGAAGTCAAGCGGTGCCAGGAACACTGAGGGCGGAGCCAGGGGAAGGCGGCCGAGCGTGGCCCCATCTCCTCCCCGGCCGGGGCGGGCCCGAGGCCTCGATCCGCCTTCCCCGCGCCGTCCTAGTCACGGCCCCGCGGGGCAGCCATGCCTGGCCGTCTGCTGCGGGGCCTGTGGCAGCGATGGCGCCGTTACAAGTACCGCTTCGTTCCCTGGATCGCACTGAACCTAAGCCACAACCCGAGGTGAGAGGGCGGGACGGCAGAACGAGGGGCGCCTGCCTTCAGTTCCCAGACGCCACCACGGCGGCGGGACGCGAGGCGGAGAGCCTGAGACTGACTGACTGCCTGCCTGAGATGGGCGGGCCCGGGTGGGCAGCGACTGAGGTGTTCAGCGACTGAGGTGGGCGGGCCGGGTGGGCGGGGACTGAGGCCGCGGAGGGGTTTAAGGAACGCGGGCCAGAGGCGGGCGGGGCCGAGGTTGGTAGAGTCCGAGACCAGCTGGAAGCCTGAAGTGGGCGGTGGCTTCAGGTGGGCGGGGCCTATGGCCTCTTTCCCAGTGTCCGCTGCGCTGCCGGGCCCGCGAGGCCGAGCTCGCCAGCCGGAGGTGTCACCTGTTCTTCCTTGTTGCGTTCGGCACTGACTCGGGAGCTTGTATCTGGGCAAAAAATGGAAACTTTTTTAAAAGACTGCTCTTACCGCGTGAGAGTACGTGGCTTTTTCTCCACCAGGGCTTAATTAGGTGCTTGAACTTCCTCAGAAAAGCCAAGCCAGGGTTTATTTTCATAGTTCATACAAGTACTTCACGTGGTTAAAGAAGCCCATCCCGGCTGTGAGAATAGCGTGGAGTAGCTCGCGCGTTAAGAACGGGCAGAACGCCACTCAAAAGCACGTCGGGATGGTGGGGTTTGGATTGGGGTGAGTCCCGCCGGTGTTATTAAGGGCGCACCAGTGATTAGCTCAACACCGTGCTCACCAAAGAGGCCGACCGGGCCTCCCTGAAGTCAGTGTCCGAAAAATAGGGAAACAAAGCGCTTTCCCGAAGGTTGCATGCTAGGGAAACAGGAGATCAGTTGTATCATGACTATGGAACCGTGAGGCGGGAATTACAACCTTTTTGTTCAAGTAAAAATAATGCCGTTAGTACAAAAAGATAATGATTATGGAAATAAGAGATGCAGTCACTGAAGACGTTAGTAGTCCTGGAGAGAGTGTCACAAAGTATATGATGTTGAATTTGTCTTTGAAACTACAAGGCCATTTTTAAAAAGCCATTGAATGTGAGGTCATTCATTCTCATTGTGATGACATTCAGCTTGGCTGTTGGGTGTAGTACGGGAAAGCGGTCAACTTCGTTTCTGCCTCTGGCTCTCCCACTTATTGGCTTTGGGACCTTGAGCAAGTTCCCTAACAACTTTGCTTTCCTTGTCTGCAAAAATGGAATAATGTAAGGACCCCACAGCATGTGGTATAGAATGGGCCTTTCATAAGTACTGACTACTTGGGTGGGAAGTGTTGGGAGTTAGCTAACTAGAACTCCCTCAAACAATTCTTTTCTGAACTTAGTTTCCAGCCCTTCACACACATGAGAATAAGCTTATAGTTCCTTAAGTCCAGGAACCCAGAAGGTATGCAGGTAAGTTTGGCTTTGATCAGTTGAAGGGTAGTGAATAGAAACTTTTCCCATTTTCAGGACCCTCCGATATGTTCCAGAGGAATCCAAAGACAAAGTTATCTCAGATGAAGATGTCCTAGGAACATTACTGAAAGTTTTCCAGGCTCTATTCTTAAATGATTTCAATAAACAATCAGAAATCTTGACTATGCTTCCAGAATCTATTAAATCAAAATATCAAGACCTACTGACAGTTGAACATCAAGGGGTGAAACTGCTTGAAAACAGACATCAACAGCAAAGTACCTTTAAACCAGAAGAAATTCTTTACAAGACTTTGGGTTTCAGTGTTGCCCAAGCAACTAGCTCATTGATTTCTGCTGGAAAAGGTGTCTTCGTTACTAAAGGATTGGTACCAAAAGGCGCAGTCGTATCTATGTATCCTGGTAACAGCACGATTAATATTATACTTTGCCAAGTTTCTTACGTATTGATAAACATAAGTTCAGTAAAATACCCAGCCTTGCAATCCTTAGAGTAAGCGATTAAATTGGAAACTCGAGTTTCCATAGATTTTTGCTATTCTAATTTGGAAATTAACTGTTTGTAAATTGTTTTGTGATAGAAAGTATCCTGGAGTATTTGTTGGGATAAATGCACTTTTTCTTTCAAGGAAAGCTTTCCTGTCAATGTTGAAATTTAGAACACAGTATGACCCACTTTGACAAATTACTTAAAAAGCACTAGAGAAACATGTCAGTTTGGTTTAATTGATAGTTAAAGATAAAAATGGTATGGATAGGCTCACGCCTGTAATCCCAGCACTTTGGGAGGCCCAGGCGTGCAGATCGCGAGGTCAGGAGTTCGAGACCAATCTGGCCGATATAGTGAAACCCTGTCTCTACTGAAAATACAAAAAATTAGCCAGGTATGGTGGTGTGCACCTGTAATCCCAGCTATTCAGGAGGCTGAGGCAGGAGAATGGCGTGAACCCGGGAGGCGGAGGTTGCAGTGAGCCGAGATTGTGCCATTGCGTCCAGCCCGGGCGACAGTGCTAGGCTCCATCTCGAAAAAAAAAAAAAAGGGTACAGATCAAAACATAAAAGATAGCATTTAAACCCATAAGTCACCGAATAAAGACCTTCCTGCCCTTTCTACACTTGGAAAGTAAGGCAATTTCTCGGCACAAGATCATTGACTAGAATGCTAAATAGACTACGTTATGTGTTAAACTACCATTATATTATTTGGTATAGTGGAAAGTGTGTGTGTGAATATTTGAGTCAGATAGACCCAGGTTTTTAAAAATTCATTCTCCTGTTTTCTAATTTTACATCCCCAAGCAAGCGAGTTTCAGTTTCCTGCTGTACAAGTAACCTAATTTTGTAAAGACTAAATGGAATAAATAAATTAATACTAAAAGAAGTTTAATAAATAGATTAACATGCCTGGAACATAGGAAGCACCCGGTAAATACTTTCTCATTTCCTCTTTTGCCAGTGAAAGGAGAAACAGGCTTAATGTCAGACTCATCTATTCCCATATGTGTCTCCATTATTTAATTATTAGCAAAATAAATTTCTTCAAACTCTTTAGATGTTAAATCACATTCTACTTAAATATATATGTGTGTGTGTATACACATATACATATAAATGTTATATACATATATATGACTTTGTAAAACTGAGCCTAAAATGTGTTGTTCATGTTATCATTAACCAAGATAGCCATATTCTTTTTTTATTATTATTTATTTATTTTTTATTATTATACTTTAGGTTTTAGGGTACATGTGCACAATGTGCAGGTTTGTTACATATATATCCATGTGCCATGTTGATTTCCTGCACCCATTAACTCGTCATTTAGCATTAGGTATATCTCCTAATGCTGTCCCTCCCCCCTCCCCCAACCCCACAACAGTCCCCGGAGTGTGATGTTCCCCTTCCTGTGTCCATGAGTTCTCATTGTTCAATTCCCACCTATGAGTGAGAACATGCGGTGTTTGGTTTTTTGTCCTTGCGATAGTTTACTGAGAATGATGTTTTCCAGTTTCATCCATGTCCCTACAAAGGACATGAACTCATCATTTTTTATGGCTGCATAGTATTCCATGGTGTATATGTGCCACATTTTCTTAATCCAGTCAAGATAGCCATGTTCTGCTTTGCTGTGTGGATG
The DNA here is from genome assembly GCF_028878055.3 of Symphalangus syndactylus. Classification (NCBI taxonomy): domain Eukaryota; kingdom Metazoa; phylum Chordata; class Mammalia; order Primates; family Hylobatidae; genus Symphalangus; species Symphalangus syndactylus. The sequence continues at coordinate 42,839,203 of NC_072440.2, read as the reverse complement.
AGTCGGTTCTGTGCTCCATCTGCTATTGGGCGTTCACTCTTTAAAAGGGGGAAAGTAACTAAAGAGAATGTGATTATATTCCAAAGAAGGGTTCTTATCCCAGTCTTTATGATTTTTCATGTTGTTATAATATTTCTTTGTCTTGTTGTGTAATAGGTACAGTATATCAGAAGTATGAGCCAATCTTTTTCCAGTCCATTGGAAATCCGTTTATTTTTAGATGCCTGGATGGGGTACTCATTGATGGGAATGACAAAGGGATATCGAAAGTTGTGTACAGGTAAGTGATGCCCGTGTTCAAATTTAATTATAGGAGACAGAACCGCACTTACCACAATGATTATGACTGATAGCATTTGTACTTTATTTATTTTTTATATAAAGAGATGGGGTCTTGCTATGTTGTCCAGGCTGGTTTTGAACTCCTGGCCTCAAGCGACCCTCCCATCTCGGCCTCCCAAAGTGCTGGGATTACAGGCTTGAGCCACCACACCCAGCTCAGCATTTATGCTTCATTTTATTATTTTTTTTACTTTTTTTTTGAGACAGAGTCTCGCTCTGTTGCCCAGGCTGGGGTGCAACAGTGCGATCTCTGCTCACTGCAACCTCTGCCTCCAGGGTTCAAGTGATTTTCCCACCTCAGCCTCCCAAGTAGCTGGGATTACAGGTGTGCGCCACCAGGCCCAGATAATTTTTGTATTTTTAGTAGAGATGGGGTTTCACCATGTTGGCCAGGCCGGTCTCGAACTCCAGACCTCAAGTGATCTGCCTGCCTCAGCCTCCCAAAGTGTTGGGATTACAGGCGTGAGCCACTGCGCCTGGCCAGCATTTATACTTTGAATAAAATTCTGTTTAGATAGCTGCTGTGTAACAACTCAATTGCCCTACTGATTATACAAAAGTCTTTTTTTTTTTTTTAAGAAAAAATGCACTTGTGTAATTCTAGGGTTAATTTTGTATTTTAGAATTCTATTTTAAGATACAGATCCATTAGCTAATGCTTTCACCTGTTTCAGATCTTGCAATGGGAGGGATCGACTTGGCCCTTTAAAAATGAGTGATAGTACATGGCTAACGTCAGAAATTCATAACCCTCTGGCTGTGGGACAGTATGTCAACAATTGTTCCAATGGTAAGAAGGCATCATGGGGCTGTGAGATGAGATATAGCAATGGCTAATTCTACTCCTTTGTCATATGACTGAGTGCCAAGGGCAGTTGAGTATAACATATAATAAGCTAGTCAAGTCCTTAAGCTACTCTCACTTTTGGGGGATGATATCAGAGAGAATTAGGGGAAATCATGATATACATTATTTAGAATTGTTTAATTTACTATTTTTCTTCTGATTTTGCAGTGAATATAGGCAATTGATAATCGCCCTTTGATCATTATTATTTTAGCCTTTTAAAAATAGAATTTATTATGTCAGTGCTTCAATATAGCCTTATGGATTAATGGCTAGACTAGTATCTGCTTTCTGTTGCTAAGTTTGTGAGTCCGTACCTATATCTTCTTTAGGAGCTGACTTTCCCATAGGTAAAAGTTTGATTGTTTGACTACATTTAACATGGGCTTTGGCGTTAGAGAGAAACGAAGTCCAAGCCTGACTCTTTTATTAATATTTAACCTTTAACATTTCTGAGCCTCTATTTCCTGATATATAAAAAGTAAACAAGAAAACATACATATATGTTTATTATGTATGTTGGTATAATCTAAACATGTTATTATATATGTTGTTTATGCAAAAAGTAAATAATAAAACATGTTTTATATATGTCTTACTTTTGAATATTTTATTTTATATATTTATGATTTACCATTTATATCTGCAAATATATATAAGTAAATAAACTCTAACAGTGCCTGGAACATAGGAGTAATTATTTTGAGCATGTTTTGATAATTTAGAAAAACAGACGTTAAGTGTCATAATTCAATTCTGTTTTCCATGACCTTGTATAATGGCTCTTTTTCTAAAAATGATGTGCTTGTTCCTAGACAGAGCAGCTAATGTCTGTTATCAGGAATTTGATGTGCCTGCAGTTTTCCCTATAGAACTGAAGCAGTACCTTCCAAACATTGCCTACAGCTATGACAAACAAAGGTTCGTTTGCTAAAAGAGCCTTTCATATCTTCTGCTTATGCTATACTTAAAAAAATATAGAAGAAAAAGCTATATAGAATTTGGGGTAAAATTTTTTTTTCAGATTTTTATGTTCACACCTTAACGTGTTAATGTAGGCTTATTTGAAATTTAAAATTTTCCTTTAACCTAGCTCATTCTATTTTTACCCATTTTTATTCTATGGCAATACTTCATAAGTATCCACCTTAAAGTTTTTTCAAATAATTCTCTTTTTCCTACCTACGAAATCTTCAAATATATCTTTACTTTAATCATTTATAATATCATGTTCTCTACCTTATAAAAAAGCACCCAATTGAAGAAAGAGGCCAAATTACACTATGATTCCTTTGCCAGTTTCACTATTAGGTTCTTAATAACGAACCTAAATAAAAAAGGACTGTATTCAGAAGACACATATTTTAACGTAGCATTTATTTTCTTTTCATTCAGTAGAAAGTCTACTGAGAATATTCAAACAACAATTTTAAAATATAGGTAATTCTGGAGAGCTAAGAGTTCTTGCTTAACAGTGCTGTAGGAAGATACAATCTTTGTATTATTTTGTTGAGTTGCTAGCAAACTTTATTTTATATACGACCTATTAAATTGTCCTTCTAAGATGAATGACATTTAAAACATGAACTATTCTTTATACTTAAAACTTGAGGCCAGACATGGTGACTCAAGGCTGTCATCTCAGCACTTTGGGAGGCCAAGGTGGGTGGATTGCTTGAGCACAGGAATTCGAAACCAGCCCAGACAACATGACAAAACCCCTTCTCTACAAAAAATACAAAAATTAGCTGGGTGTGGTGGTGTGCACCTGTAGTCCCAGCTACCTGGGAAGCTGAGGTGGGAGGATCCTTGACCTTGGGAGGTGTAGGTTGCAATGAGCTGAGATGGCACCACTGCACTGCAGCCTGGGTGACAGAGCCAGATCCCGTCCCAACACAAGAAAAAAACAAAAACCAAAAACTTGATAACTTTTGCTTCTCTGCATGTGTATGTTTGTGTGTTTAACAATTAGCTTTTCTTAGCCATACACTCCGGCGCATGATGTTATTAGAATTTTGAATATGTATATATAACAATATCTAGGCCGGGCGCGGTGGCTCATGCCTGTAATCCCAGCACTTTGGGAGGCCGAGGTGGGCAGATCACAAGGTCAGGAGTTTGAGACCAGCCTGACCAACATGGTGAAACCTCATCTCTACTAAAAATACAAAAATTAGTCAGGCGTGGTGGCGCGCACTTGTAATCCCAGCTACTTAGGAGGCTGAGGCAGGAGAATCGCTTGAACCCGGGAGGCAGAGGTTGCAGTGAGCCAAGATCACGCCACTGCACTCCAGCCTGGGTGACAGAGTGAGACTCTATCTCAAAAAAAGCAAACGATATCTTATGATGTCCAGAAAAAAGCATTTTTTAAAACTCCAACTAATTTTAAGTAATGTTTTCATTTTTCAGAATATAAGATACAAATGAATACAAGAAAAAGTATAATGTCATTTTAAAATCCTTTTTGTGATACTAGTTTTGGGGGCCTAAACTTAGAAACAGTGTTTTCAGAAGAAGTAGTCAGTTGTATAAACATTGATTTGTGATTTTTTAAATGATATAGATACACTCTTTAGAATACCTGCATCAGGGATAAGAACTATTTCCTCATGGAAATCAAATGCATAAACTAAAATGTAAGGAACCTGAGTAAAGTTACCTCTATAAAAGCCATGTTGGTTATATTAAAAATATGAGCTTATATTTGTTAATGCTCTACCTTTTGTATATCTTTCTTTTTGTTTTCAGCCCACTTCGATGTGTTGTTCTTGTCGCACTTAGGGACATCAATCAAGGAGAAGAGCTTTTTTCAAACTACTACACAATTGTCAGCTAACTCTGTGAATCAGAAATTATTAGGTTTTCTACTCAGCTATTAATTCTAAGTGTTTTTTGTTAATCACTTCTCTGAGTTCTACCTGTAAAACAAATATTTTGAGACTTAATTGGAATAGGAATTTCTTATGTTTTTGTTGGTATTATATTTATGTTCCAATTTCATGATAAAAGCTACTTGCTTCATTACAATTTCAAATTTGTAATGCAATTCCAATTTTAATTGGTTTTCACCTAAATACACAATAGCTTATTAAATTAAAACCTACTCTTTGAACTTATAATTTCAATTTTTCTTTTGTTTATTTTGTAAGCTCTGTGGTGGCTTATAAAATTCTAGCCAGGCATCAGCAGTTCTTGTAGTACTGCAGATGTGTACAAACTTCTGTAAAAACTTTATTTTTACAGAATTGAGTAAAAAATATCTATTGTGTTGCCATGAGTAAATTGGTGTGTCTATGTATAATGTAAAGATTGCTCTAGCTGGGTAAGGGGGAAATGTGAGGTCATTATTACTATTTTCTTTACTCTTTGAACATTTTCACACCAAAGAAAGAAAAGGTGGAAAAAAAGTGCCAGATAGTGTTGGTGGGAGGAACACATATTCCCCGTGTCTCATGTCTTCATGTGGAGGGCTTCCTCTGGTAATGTTCCTAGCCTCTCTCTCCACCCACTGGAGGCAGAGTGACTCCCTGATTATGTTTGGAGAATAACTAGGCACCCATGTCCTATATACCCTTCTAGTTACTTCCCTGTGGACTCTGGCTGCCAGCAGAATGTGTCCTGGCAGTTCTCTGCCTTGTGCAGAGAATAGCCTGTAGCCAGCCCAGCCAGTGACAGAGTGAGTCCAGAGGTGTAATATATTGGCAGGCCAACCTGGCTGCAGCCCTGAAGCTACCTTCCCCAGTTTTATTAGCAATAGTTACTTTGACCTCCATCGACCTGACTTCAGCTCTCTCAGTTCCAAACTTGGATAGGAAGGAGAGTGGTGTTCTTTACTGGACCCCTCAAAAATTCATGGAACCTATATGACCAGATTCTAATCACCTTCACTTCCTTACCACCAGCTTTACTCACCTAGTTTATTGCTATTTCAGTAGCCTCTCGATTGCCTTCCTTGTTTCCACTCCTGTCCCCCTTACAGAACATATCACCAAGTGTGATTCTTTTAAATGAAAGGTATTGACATACCTCTGCTCAAAACCCTCTCCCTATCATGGAGTAAATGCTAAAGTCCTTCATATGCATAATCTGCTCATGACCTCAAGAGCTCTCCTGTTCTCCCCTTGCTCACTCCACCCCAACCCACACCTGCCTCCTGGCCACTCACCAAACCTGCCATGCACATTCCCACCCAAGGACTTTTGCACTTAGTTCTGCCTGTAAACATCTTCCCCCAGACAGCCACATAGCTTGTTCTCTCCCTTCCTGTCACCTCAGTGAGGAGCGTTGCCTCATCACCCCATTGAAATTTACAATCTCACTGCTCCCACCCCTGACATATTCCTCATTCTCTTTAGCACTTACCACCAGCAAGCTCAAAAAGTGTACCACGGCCGGGCGCGGTGGCTCACGCCTGTAATTCCAGCACTTTGGGAGGCTGAGGCGAGCGGATCACCTGAGGTCAGGAGTTTGAGACCAGCCTCAACATGGAGAAACCCCGTCTCTACTAAAAATACAAAATTAGCCGGGCGTAGTGGTGCATGCCTGTAATCTCAGCTACTCCGGGGGCTGAGGCAGGAGAATTCCTTGAACCCGGGAGGCGGAGGTTGCGGTGAGTCGAGATTGCGTCATTGCACTCCAGCCTGGGAAACAAGAGCGAAACTCCATCTCAAAAAAAAAAAAGCATACCATAGATGGAAATTATCGCCAAAATGACTTCTAGTAACACAGATATACTAGAGATTATCCTGCTTCCACAGGCTTTTCTGTCTCCTAAAGCCTGAAAATACTCTTAGCTCACATGGCACATTGTTGCATTTTTGCTGTATTCAGAATACGTGTGCTTGTCCCTGCTCTGAAGGCACTTCTGTGCATGTGTCCACCACAGAGCCCTATGTGCTAAGGTCCTTTTGTGTCTGAGAAGGAAGGGATGTGGTTTTAGTCAAGTAACCAAAGCAGAGGAGTCAAGGTTTTTGCTTTCCTTTTATCCCCTTCTTGGCCTTGTACAAACTTTGGATATTATGGGCAATCTGATCACTGCATCTTAAAAATGGAACTACATAAAGCTCTGGTCAGAGCAAATGAAATATGGGGACAAGCTTGTGAAATAAGGCCAAGGTCGGAGCTTTAGCTTAAAAAGATGTTTAGGAAAGCTATGACTAGGGTCAATCAAACTATGAATCGTATGGATAAGGAAGACTAGTTGACCACAAAAGTAGTCTGTCAAGTAATATTTGACCAAATTTCAGATCTGTCTTCCTAAAAGACAGTTACCTAGAACAGCGTTTGAAACATAATAAATGTTTCCTGAATTAAACTAAAAGTAAAGTATAATCCTTACTTTGGGACCTTTTTTTTTTTTCTTTTGAGATGGAGTCTCGCTCTGTTGTCCAGGCTGGAGTGCAATGGCAGGATCTCAGCTCACTGCCGCCACCACCCCCAGGGTTCAAGCAATTCTCCTGCCTCAGCCTCCTGAGTAGCTGGGGTTACAGGCATGCGCCACCTCGCTCGGCTAATTTTTATATTTTTAGTAGAGACAGGGTTTCACTATGTTGGTCAGGCTGGTCTTGAACTCCTGACCTCATGATCTGCCCGCCTCAGCCTCCCAAAGTGCTGGGATTACAGGAGGACTTTTATTATAGATAGATGGAAATTATAGAGGATTTAAGGGAAATATTTAATCTACCAACTTCACTATCTAGCATATATCTTATTTACTGCATCTAAAACCAATTTAACAGTAGTATAATATCTACCTATTTGCTGTAGCTTAAGATTCATTAAATATCTATTTTTGGCAAATATTCACACAAACCAAGAAAAAAAGATTCCCAGATTTTTATTTCTGGAACTGTACACCAGGTATTAAAAGTACAACAAATACAAAATAATGCTCAAAAAAATCAGTGTTTATGTACAAATATTAAAATCAATGCAATAGCAACTTCCTCTTGAACATCTGATACTGAAACTTGTTCTGATTGTCACTAATTTATCTCATACTCACAGGGTACTTATTTCAAACTGGGACAATTGGAATCACTGGTCATCTAAGAGGAATATTAATATCTACCATATTTAACAATAAAACTAATAGTTTCCTCCATTTAGTGAAAAAATTAGGAACTTTTTAAAAAACATAGTAACGTCAATATTTTATAAATTATTTCAATTTCCATTTGTAGACAATGTGCTTTGAAACTCTGGGCAAACAATCTCCTTGGTGGTCAGGTTTATTCGTTAGTTTACATTCAAAGTTGAAATACTCACTAGAGACTTTGGTTAAATTAAATAGTATCACTATGCTCTATTAGATCTGATGTTCTCAAATATTTATGACCCTCAACATTTTAAAAATTAAAAAGGAAATGATTGCACAATTCTGACCTAATTGTACAAATTTTAGTATTTTTTAAACAATACTCTACATCCTTCAAGTAAATTCAGCAGCTGACCATGACAAGAGGAAAACTAAACATTTAAAAAGCTAGCATGAAAAAGATGAAGTACAACTAACAAATGTATTGCTATAATCACAGCACCAGTTACACTTCTAAATGAATCCACTGTCCTTTTCAAATTCCCTGTACATAAAAGATATATCAGCCAACACTGCAACTGCTCACCATGAATTTTTGGTTTGTTCATAAGAAAATAATGTGGCAAAGGAAAAAAAAAACAAAAAGAATTTATCACAGTTTGTTATAAGAATTGTGCTTAACACTTGATAATAAAGGCGTTATTGTTTCTTCATATGATTGCAAACCAGGTTGTTTTCTTGCTTCCAAATGCAATTCTTTTAATAAACAGTAACAAATTCTGTTAAGATGTTTAAACTGAGAGAAAAAAAAAACAGTAAATCCAGCTTTTAAAAGAAAATTCAATAAATAGCTATTTTACATGGATAAAGTCATAGTGGTACAATTTATGAATGTCACATCAAGCATGCACAAAAATGGTATTATACATGGCAGAAGTAGTCAGAAAATATTGAATTAGATCTAAAAAGATATGAAGAATTTACACTTATATACAAAAATCTTGCAAATTATTGCCTCATTTTAACAAGGAATTAAAAGTAAACATTACCAGCTAGTTAGCACTCTCTAAGAGGCTAAAATCAGATTGACATTTAAAAATCTATTAAACTAGCTGGAATTTATTTTTCTCTCATACCATTTTCTGGATTTTGGTCAAAAATCTTTATTTAAATAACTAAAGTGTCCATTCAACTTGCTGATAATCAAAACTTTAGATAAGAAACACTGTTTCCATCTTATATCAAGACCCCAGCAATGCATAGATAAACTGAATATATTACTGCATCAGCTACTGAGAATGGGCATGTTCATTTAAGTGCAACTGGTATTAGCATTCAGTCATCTTTGTGTAAATTATTTATACAGACCAGCCACTGTAAACCCAGAGTGAAAATTAAGGTTATAACAATGGAAGATTACGGCCAGTATCTTACTAAATTACAGAAAGTGTACTGATTTTTAATAAAAGAAATAAGGTTCAAAGTTTAGCACAACAACACAGCAATAAGAAGCTGACAACTTGGATAAAAATATAAGAAAGTAACGCAGAGCCCAGGCTACCCATTATTTACTGTGTGCATACAGGAATGCTATACTTCAGATGTATAAATTAAGAGACTGATTTTAAGTTATTAATTTAACTACTTTTTGTCCACTGTGCTAAACTAAATTTTATACTAATGTGCTACTGCGTAAACACTTCAAAGCAATCTTCATTAAAATGCTGCAAAGAAAAACAAGAATACACATCATCCAAAACTAAGGATGTCATTGCAGTTCACAGTTTGTATAATAAATACCCTCCCTTTCAATCACTACTAAGATCACTACATCCTATCTACTCATCAGCACAACCTTGAAGCAACTTATACTTACAAATATTAGCAATGCAGCCAAACATTTGTTTTTTGCAAAGCAACTACTAAAAATCAAAAATTTTAATTAAGACAATGCAAAAAACATAATTCTCTATTTTAACAGTACTACAAAAGCAAAGATTACATCCTAATACTGTATTACATAGTTTGATTCACCTTATAACTTAAAAATGTATGTTTATAGCACAAAAATGGCCAAAGTTTAGGACAATGGCTTCTCATTCACAATATCTGGAATAAAAATAAAACTGAGTTTGAGATACATCTGAACATCTATCAATTTTTAAAACTTAAAGTGGTAATGTACCATTCTATTTCAGATAGGAACTCACATTATTCTTGCCAACTGTTCAAGCTTAACAAAAAAGCTTAAATATACTTCAAGGTTCTACTGCATTAGGTATAAAATCTAGAAGTCCCTCTAAATATTAACACTTTGAACTGCAGTGCTACAAACAACTTAAAAGATGTCCCAAAATGTAAACCATTGAGTGGCAATATCCTAGGCTTTGTAGACTGTGCCTCTGCAAGTCGACTGCCTCAGGATAAACTAAATTATCAATGACTGGTATAATTTTTAAGATTACAATCTTGACAATGGTGGACAAAACCCCATCTGAGTACCACATCTTCAAATGCCAAATTTGTAGCCAATAAATGAAGTTACACAGAAATCTCCTGGCAGTAACATGACCAATTCTGTGTAAGGTAGCCCTGGTCTAGAATTTGAAACAGGATCCAAGCAAGCGTCTTCATTATTTGCACACAGTTCCACGTGCTGGCTTCCATAAAGATGGACTTGCTGTTTTGTAAACTGAAGTGCTCTAGTTGAATAACATGAGAGAAGTTTCCATTTTAAAAAAATCCTTGCATGTTTGTGCAGTTTAAAGAAACCTACCCCTGCTTTTATTAAGAAAATAAAACCAAAAAAATGCTACATTGAGCAGGGATCGGGATCGGTACCTGTAAACATTGTTATTCCACTGCATCCATTACGGCAAAAGGAATTTACACAAAAAGAGGCCACACCATTCAGTTCAGAACATCTGTGCTGGTTTTGAGCTGGTGGCCTCTGTCTACAGGTTTTAAAATTGGGAGTGAGGGCAGTGGGGAACAGAAAAGAATAGAAAAAGAAGGGAGTGGGGAAGAGGTATTGGGAGATGAGGAAGAGAGAAGCAGAGCTTAAAGCTGCACCACAGAGTTCAATCTTAGTTCCCAACTCTGCTGATCATAGTTCATTTCCACATTTATGGATTGAAAAATGAAAATACTCTTGATAAATCAAGATATAGTTCTATACATACTGACATCACTGATGTCATAGTGAGAAAGGTTCAAACTTCCAGTGAAAGACTATGCAAACCTGATAGCTCCCCTCAAGTTTACTGGTGCTGCACACGCAGTTCCGGGCTCCTCACTCAGGTCACTCAGAGTGTAGGGCCGCGTGCTGATGCAGAGCATGGGCACTGATGAAACCATTGGTCTCGTTGGCAGAGAGACTACCAAAGTCAGCCACAGAAACAGCCATTTTGGCACTGGTGATGTGATGTGTGTGATTTTCAAAGTCCACACCCAGGTTATTTACAGAAACTTCATTCATAAAGGATTCAGGGACGGCAATGCCCATTTTCAATCTTTTTGCTGGTCTCTCTGACTCTTCACTGCACATGTTCATAGGGTTTAGCTCCGAGTGATAAAATCCAGTCTCGAATAAATTAAAACAATCACTTTCCCCATTGCTGGGCAGGGTGAGTAACTCTTCTGTTACAACAGGCACATGATTAACTTGTCCACGGGGTGTGTTGCCCAGTGGAGGAAAGCTATCATCCAAACAATTCACATCTGTGGGGTCGCAGACGGTTGCTACACTGTTGGTCAAAGCTAAAAAGGAACGGAAAATTGTTTAAGTAAGTGGTCCTATGACATGAAACAGAGGACACAATTTTGCAACGAACTGTACTAAACACAGAAAGGTCTTCATTTTACCTGTCAAGTCACTGGCAGTGAAGGAGTTGAGAATGTTTAGCTGTTGATCAGGAATAGGCTCAGGCCGGTTAGAAGTTAAGGCTGAAGCATTTACCGTCCCACCCAAAGCTTCTGTTTCATCTACTAAACGATCCATATAGTCCCTGAAAAACACACCCCAGTAATTTTATGACTGTATATCACAGTTAAAAGTAAGTCTTTGAAGTCAAGGCCACAGTACTTACGTAACTCCAGGGTGATGGTTATATCGTTTTTTCCCAAATCTTGTCTGTTGAGCAAAGTAATCATAACGTTCGGATTTCTTCCACATATAGTAGAATGCTACACACTCAGCAACTGTCCTAGTTCTCACCTAATGAAAAAGTTGAATTTTTAAAAAACCAACAAACTCAACCATTTTTTTAAGCAACTTTTCCACAACACTACAACTTCAATGCATGGGTCTTATTTTCCCATTATATAGTTCTGAACACTTTTAATTATAAAGTTCTGAACATTTTGATTAGTGGAATGCCTTTACATTTAATAATGAGGCCATTTTCGAAAGCCCAAGGTTTTTTAAAAAAAAAAAATCAGAATGTATTAGTTTATAAAACAAGTGTGTATCCAGAAATTATCTTACACCTTCACTGAAAATCTTAAACACTAGCATTCTTTACTTTTCTTCACTGAGCTCAGTGATTTTGACTACAGTGAAGGTTCTTAACTTTGGATTAACTAACCTCTAAGGGGTCCATAAATGGATTTCATTGAGATCTATTAATTCACAAAATTATATTTAGGTATACTTTTCTGGGGAGAAGGAATGCAGCCTCATCAGATGAGTTCCAGTTTCCAAAAGAGATTAAGAACCCTTGGCAAATGGATCAACGGTCTACAGCATCTGGAATTTAAGAAGACTTGCTGGCTAAAGGCAGGGCTTTCTCCCTCCAGTATGTTTGGTTTTTAGATCCAACAGATTTTGGAAACAACAAGAATAAAATTTGAGCCTCACCAACTTGGCTCCACACCCAAACCAGGGTTCCTCTAACCACATACAGCCACAGATATGAATTCAGATGTATGAACAAAATTCTTCATCCTTATCCAATAAACGCTTTCGCCCTTGCTTAATCAGTACCCGATAAAGAAGTTTCAGTATCTCTAACCTGACTACTAAGTTGTGATATAAGATTACTAATATGGGAATAAACTTTTTAAACCAAGAAATACAGTATACCTTTCAATAAACATCATTAACTATAAGTCTTCACAGAGAATGCAGGCTTCGTGGGGCCACAGACCTTTTCTGTCTTATTCACTGTTGTATCTCTAGTGCCTAAAACAATGTCTGGTAAGTGAAGTGGAAGGACATAACTGTTTACGGAATGAATGGATAGAGTAAATTTCATAAGTCATTACAAAACTGATGGTTTTTTTTACTTAAAAGGACAATCCAGACTTCTTTAAAAATGTCTTAAATAATACGCTTTATCTCATCTTTGAGAAACATTAGATTTTCAAACATACAGAAAGTGTGAAATTTTCAACATCAATACTGGAAGGTCTAGCTAATGCAGTAAGACAAGAAAAAGAAATAAAAAGTATACAGATCGGGAAGGAAGAAATAAAACTGTCTCTGTTTACAGGTTACAGGGAAGGAAGAAATAAAACTGTCTCTGTTTACAGGTGACATGACTATCTACGTAGAAAACTCCAAAGAATCAACAAAAAATCTCCTGTAACTAATAAGCACTTACAGCAAAGTTTCAGGAGACAAGGTTAATATACAAAAGTCAACTGCTTTCCTATATAACAGCAATGACAACTGAAATTTGAAATTTAAAACACAAGACCATTTACATTAGCACCCCAAAATTAAAATACTTGGGTATAAATGTAACAAAATATATGCAAAATCTGTATGAGAAAAACTACCAAACTCTGATTAAAGAAATCAAAGAAGAACTTAATGAAGAAATATTCTATGTTCATGGATAGGAAGACACTTCATTGTTAAGACGTCAGTTCTTCCTAGCTTGATCTACCGATTTAGCGCAAACCCAATCAAAATCTCAGCAAGTTATTTTGTGGGTATCAACAAACTAATTTAATATGGAAAGGCAAAATACCCAGAATAGCCAACATAGTATTATGAAAAGATAAAATCAAAGTACTGACAGTCGCCAACTTCAAGATTTACTATAAAGCTATAGTAATCAAGACAGTATGGTATTGGGTGGGGGGAAAGACAAATAGATTAAAGGAACAGAAGAGACAGCCCAGAAATACACCCCACGGGTACAGTCAACTGATCTTTAACCAAAGAACAAAGGCAATTCCATGGAGGAAGAATGTCTTTTCCACAAATGATGCCAGTACAACTGGACATCCACATACAAAAAAAGAGAAATGAATCTAGACATAGACCTTACTCCTTTCAAAAATTAACTCAAAATGCATTACAGACCTAAATGTAAATGCAAAACTATAAAGCTCTTGGAAGACAACAGTAGAAAATCTAGGTGACCTTAGGTTTGGCAATGATTTTTTTAAATAAAACGCTAAAAGCGTGAACAATCAGATGAAATTCTAAGTTGGACATCATTAAAATTAAAAACTTTCACTCTGCAAACACACTGGCAAGGGAATAAAAAGATAAGCCTCAAAATGGAAGAAAATATTTGCAAAACATATATCTGAGAAAGGACTAGAATCCAAAATATACAAATAACTCCTTAAACTCAACAAGAATACAAACCACCCAATTAAAATCTGGGCAAAAAATCTGAATGAACACCTGAAAAAAAACACACAAATGGCAAATAAGCATAAGAAAAGATGGTCAATATCATCCTCATGAGGGAATTACAAATTAAAACAATAAAGAGATGGCATTAAAAACTATTACAGTGGTGAAATCCAAAACACTGACACCACCAAATGCTGGTGAAGATGTAGAGCAATAGAACTCATTCATTACTGCTGGAAATACTAAATGGTACAGCCACTTTGGAAGACAGTTTGGCAGTTTCATGCAAAATAAACACATTTTTACCATTCTATCCTGTAATCCTTACTCCTTCGTATTTAGCCAAATGAATTAAAAGCCTACATCCACATAAAAACCTGCACATGAATATTTATAGCTTTAATGATAATTGCCAAAACTTGGAAGCAACCAAGATATCCTCTAATAGATAAGTGAATAAATATACTGGTACATCCATATAATGGAATACTATTCAGTGATAAAAAAAAGAATGAGCTATCAAGCCTCATAACAAACACAAACAAACAAAAAATCCCATGGTGAAAACTTAAATGCATATTGCTAAGTCAAAGAATCCAATCTGAAAAGGCTGCATACTGTATAATTCCAACTATATGACATTCTGAAATGGCAACAGTACAGACAATAAAAAGATCAATGGCTGCTAGAAGTTGTTAGAGAGGAGGGGGAAGGGACAGAGGGAAGAATAAAACATGAGATTTTTAGGTCAGTGGAACTACTCTGTATGATACTGTACTGGTGGATATATATCATTATATATTTGCCAAAATCAACGGAACGTACAACATGAAGAGCAAACCTTAATGTAAACTATGGACTTTAATTAATAATAATGTATCAATATTGGCTCATTAATTTTAACAAATGTACACTATTAATAATAAAAGATATAATAATAACTATAAGAGTGGAAGGGACATGTGGGAACTCAATACTTTCTGGTTAACTTTGCTGTAAACCTAAAACTGCTCTAAAAACTAAAGTCCATTACTTTTTATAAAAGCATAAAGTACTGAGCTACCCACCCAAATGCTTCAGAACCCTGCCTTCCTTTAGGATGAAAAGAGGAAATAAACAGAGCATATTTTAATGAGAATTATTCCAAACTATTCTAATGAACATATGTATGTATTTTGAATAGACTTTAGTTTTTAAGAGTAGTTTGAGGTTCACAGCAGAACTGAGCAGAAAGTAGAGAGTTCCTATATATCCTGATGTTCTCCTACTTTCAACATCCCACATTGGAGTAGTACATCTGTTAAAAAAATCAATGTATCTACACTGACACATCAACACCCAAAGACCATGGTTTACATTAGGGTTTACTCTTGATGATGTACATTCTATGGGTTTTGACAAATGTGTAATTACACATCTCTATCATTACAATATCATCATACAGGATAGTTTCATTGCCCTGAAAATGGTCTGTGCTCTGCCTATTCACCTCTCCCTCCTGCCTCGGCCTTGGCACCAGTGACCTTTTTATTGTTTCCATAGTTTTGCTTTTTTCAGAATATCATATATTTGGAAGTCTTTTGGAATATCATATATATGCAGTCTTTTCAGATTGGCTTCCTTCATTTAATAATATGCATTTAGGATTTCACATGTTTCCTTGTGGCTTGTTAGCTCATTTTTTCAGTGCTGAATAATAGTCCAGTTCTGGAGGTGCCACAGTTTGTTTATCCTTTCACCTCAAAGGACATACAGGTTCCTTCCAAGTTTTAGCAATTATGATGAAAGCTGCTATAAACACTTTTGTGTGGACATAAGTTTTCAACGCATTTGGGTAAATGCCAAGGAACAGGATTACTAAATTATACGGTAAGAGTATGGTTGGTATTATAGGAAACTTCCAAGCTATCTTCCAATGTGGCTGTACCACTTTGCATTCCTACAGGCAATGAATAAGAGTCCCTGTTGCTTCCCATCCTTACTAGCATTTGGTGGTGTTAGAATATGTTTCTAGTTGTTTTAGTAACAATGTTTCTTCCTTCAGCAACAGCTATTCTCACTGCTGAAGAGAAATTATTTTGAGGCCACAAACCTCTGAATGGCTTGATAAGAAAGGAAAGTCAAGGAGAAATGAGAGTGAGACTTCCTAAAAAATACAGTGAGTCCACTTTGTGTTAACTGTTTATGTGAAAAGATATGTGAATATACTATCAGCCATTCCATAAGCAGGCTGTGGCATCTCTGAGCAAATTAGTCATGTTAGAATGATACCTGAAATGCTAATGGCAAGGGAACATTAGTAAGTTGTTCTTTTTTCCTACATAAGTGACTTATAAATTAGTTGCTTACATTCACTGTAACTAGTAATTTATCTGTACTCATCTGCCTAATTTACCTTATTCTTCTGTATAAGATGAAAATCTTTTCCAAAAAGCATGAGTGCATGTTCAAAGCTTCGGCATTCTTCTTCCGTCCATGCAGTCATTCCTTCTAAAAAAAAATTTAAAATAAAATTCATGGGCCCCCAAATTCTCGTATGTGAATCACTGATTTTCAGTATGTTTTCCCTGTAAAAGGTCATAAACTCTCTCTCTCTCTCTCTCACACACACACACACACACACACACACACACTCTCTCTCTCTCTCTCTGTATGCAGGAGATTTCAGTTAGAATTACCAAAAGTATGCATACTACAGATCAAGTCTAGAATACAAAAATATAAACACTGCTTTTTTCCACTACATTATGGGATGAGAATTTAACATTTTTCTATAACATGCCTGTTTTTCTGATTAAAAACATTTTTTTAAACAATGAACATATTTTTCAATTAGAAAAAAAAACTCTACCTCCTTTATTGGGGGAAAGAAGCTCTGTTTTGGTCTTACTTCAAAACCACAAGTTCTAGCCAGGTGTGGTGGCTCATGCCTGTAATCCCAGCACTTTGGGAGGCCAACGCAGGAGGATCACTTGAGCCCAGGAGTTTGAAATCAGCATGGGCAACATGGAAAAACCCTGTCTCTACAAAAAAACAGACTAGCCAGGCATGGTGGCAGGCACCTATAGTTCCAGCTACTTGGGAAGCTGAGGTGGGAGGATCACCTGAGCCCAAGAGATCAAGGCTATATACTAAGCTGTGATCATGCCACTGCCCTCCAGCCTGGGAGACAGTGAGACCCTGTCTCAAAAAAGACAAAAAACAAAACCACAAATTCTTTAATTAGAGACCATAAGTAAAGTATAATCAATACATATTTATTTGAAATTGGTGTGTGGAGTGCTATACTCTGGAAATATAAAGGAAATAAGAAACAGTCCATGCTCTCAAAACAATAAATCCCATTCAATTTCCCAGCAGATGTTAATATTGGTGAATTCCGCATCTACTTGGGGCAGAGACCTGGAAGGTCTTCAAAGAGTCATAGCCTAGACTTAAGATTAGTTATTACTCATCTGTATCTCTGAAGTGTCTCATCTGACATGGGAGACCAGGTCCCTAAAGCCATTAATAGCAGTCCATAATAAAGGTGAAAAATAGTTTGAACTAAGGAAGAAACCAGTATTTTGAGAGTTTTGAGAGCCTAAAATAATTTTTTTTCAAAGAAGCAGCTTTTCTAAGGGAGACATTTTAATAGACTATCTCAATTCATAAGTTTAAATGTATTATTTTTTAGTTTCAATACTTTTCCAAGTCATCTAGTAATATTACTAAGTATTATTTTCATTCTACACATATTTAATGAAAGCTATGGTGCATGCAATCCATTTATATAATGACAAAAAATACTGAAATAGAAGTTAACCATTTTCCTTGACACACACAAAACATAAGAACTATAAAATGTTATTACATGATTACTAAAAATACAATTCTTGAAATAAATTCAGTGGAATATATTATACATGTTTCTTTTTTAATCTTTAATCTCCTTTTTATTTCCTGTCTGGCTGAAAAAAAAAAAAAAGAAAAAAAACTTTTTTTCAATGAAATCATAAAACCATTCTTTTTAATTACTTTGGACATACTGTCATCTCTGGGGTCTGCTTTGTTCTGTAACTATTTCTTCCAGAAAGTAGAGGTGGCAGGGGGGTGACTAATTTGTATTTGAACAATCTCTGATACATCTAAAAATAGAGTGCAAGAAAAGGAAAAATTATTTGCTATGGAGCTGAACCAGATCTTACAAAAGTGTTACAGGATTGCTCTGTCCCTTAGGAGACTTTGCTTATTCTGATCCCCAAATGACCATCCCTGTCATGTCCCTCTCTTAAACCCAAGTGTTTCTTACCTTGAGGGGCCTTTCCATTGCAGCAGTATCTTTCGATTGCTTCCTTTATATTGTGGTTACACTTGAGAAGTTCATATAATGCCTGGGATGGATATTCAATAAAAAGTATTAAAAGTTCATACCTAACAGCATTTTAAAAAACAGGTATAAGAGTTTTGATAAATATTGGAGTCTTGTTAACACTGAAATCCTCTCTAATTTCAGGGCATTTGAAGGTGTATTTGCCCAAGCATTTAGTCTACATAACTATCGTGCAGACTGACTCTGGTATCATGTGAGTTTGTTCATCCTCACGCTGCCTCTCAGAAGTCACCTGCCTGTATCATTCTTTTTTTTAAAAAACGAACAAATAAAAACACTAGGTCTGAGATTAGAGTTTCCCCTATTTTAGATGTTTCTTTTTCTAGTTTGGAAAAATGAGTTACAGTTTGTCCCTTGATGTCATTTCCTCCCTGTCTCTTTTAGTTTTAATATAAGGGAACAGCAGCAGACCCGGAGTAATAGGCATGGCACTTCAGACTAGGATTGTAACGGTCTCAGTTATTTCCATCTACTATGAAAGGTGCTACTTTTTAGAATCAGTATATATTCCTATTAAATCTGCTTGGAATTATGAACATAACAAACAGGAATAAGAATTCAATTGAAAGTTAAATAATCTATCTACCTTCCCAAGTTAAGTTTTAAGGAAGTGAAGATGGCTCAATATTAGGAAAACTTTTAATGTCTCAATAGCCTACATTTTAAAAAATCACTCTAAGCTAATTACCCTGATCTGATCACTACACATTATGTGTATCAAGACATCACTGTGTACCTAAATATGTATAATTAAATTTTAATTTAAAAAAAATCAACAGCTGCTTAAAAACTATCTGATATTCATTTCTAATTTTAAAGACAAAAACCATAATAGTTATAAATAGATGGATATTATCTTGCTATAGTAAAGACAGTAGAACCAAGGATCAGTATTATTAATGTAAAAACCTTAGATGTATTACTTCCACCAAAAGCAGGCACCAAATCACTGCTATTACCAAATATCTCAGAGTTACAGCTAATGCATTAAGACATAAAGCAGGAATAATAATGGTAAGGAAGGAACAAAAGTGTAATTTCATAATGACCCGAAACCAGAAAACCACTCCATAAATGTACGCAATTATGATGTGTCAAACAAAAATGATACTACCAATAAATTTTTTAAAAAGCAAGCTAGAAAACCTGAGAAACACCTGAAAGAGTCAAGTAGTTTCAATAGTTTAAGACACATTTTTTTAAAAATTGGTATTTCTCAACATCAACAATATACAATTATAAATATAATAGAGGGCCGGGCACGGTGGCTCACGCCTGTAATCCCAACATTTTGGGAGGCTGAGGCAGGCAGATCACAAGATCAAGAGTTTGAGACCAGCCTGGCTACAAAAATTAGCCAGGCACAGTGGTGCATGCCTGTAATCCCAGTTACTCGGGAGGCTGAGGTAGAAGAACTGCTTGAACCCGGGAGGTGGAGGTTGCAGTGAGCTGAGATCGCACCATTGCACTCCAGCCTGGGTGACAGAGCAAGACTCCATCTCGGAAAAACAAATAAATAAATAAATAAAATGGAGCTCCCCTTTCCAATAGCATTGAATACACACACACATAAAAGATATTGAGGAATTAGTGAGATGCATGTGATATTCAAAAAAAAAAAAACAAACATTTGAGTTCCTAATGTTATAAAGGTTTTAATTCTTCTAAAATTAATATAGACTTGAAATACCAATACAAAAACCCAATGGGATTTCTTTTTGACAGCTAGTATGACTTCCCTATGTTACTTCAGAATTTAAGTTTGTGTCTGCCTACCTCTGAATGCTTATTAGTCAGGGTGGGGATTCTCAGTGATAAAGTCGTATGAAAGAAGCAGAATGATGTCAGAGGGGCAAAACTTAGGGGTATTCGAAAAGCTTAATAGGCAATGTTCCCATCCCCCATCCCACATGTGATCAGGAGAGTATTCTGAATCTACAGGTACACAAGCGCTTAACAAACGCTCCTAAGTCAAATTTATACAGTCTTAATAGACATTACTTTTTAATCACTTCCTAAATAAAGTTGAGAATAATTCAAAGAATACACTTATAAAATCTAAAAGTCCAACCACAGAGAATGTTTAAATAAATGAATTACAAGTATAGGATAAGTACACAGTATGTTGAAATTTAGGGAAAATTTTTTTTAAAAAAAGTATAGGATAGACTATACAGACATCAAGAATGAGGTATTAAATAATTCTCAATGGCAAAGGAGAATAAGATTAATTAATTAAAAGGATATAAAATGGCATCTCAAGTAAGACATACGTAAAGGTATTTTTTTAAAAGACCAGAAGAAAAGATACAAAACTACAGTGAAGTTATCTCTAGAACTCAAGGTTATGGTTTTTTAAACCAGTATTTTGCACACTTTAAAACTCTATCAGAAAAGATATCTACTTCACATGTTACAAATATCTGTATCAAATATAAGAAATCAAGAAGATACTGTAAACTGGCTGCTGTTTCAACAGAAGTTGAAGTATACCTGTTCATTGTCCCTTGTGTGTGTTCCTGCAGAAATTCTATCCATTATTTTTTCATTGCCAGTCCTTAATGAAGTCTCAACAAGGTATTCCTTAACTTTGCTCTCCAAAACCACATCAGGACACCAAAGTAACTGGTCTTCGTTTTCATATACTGATAAAGAAAATCCCATTAACACATTAAAAATCATGAATGCACTCAAAGACGTACACAAACAATTCTTTGTCTTCCTTGATAGGCTATCCAGTGGGACAAGTAAATAACTTTGAAGACACCAGTAATCTGATTATCCGTTAAGTAGGGCCTTTCACACACAAGCGAAAATTTAACTTTATTATAGGCCAAGGATTCCAGGGGCCAAAGCAAGTAGCTTTTTTGACGGTTGGATATACTGACCAATCTGAAGGCTCCCCATGCCTAGTAAAGTCTAATATAAAACCCCACAGTGGTTATCTTATACTCTTCTAATGAAGGGGCAAAAATAACCTGTGTAAATTCTCTAATAACCTCATTGGAATTTTCTCTTGAAATCCCTAAATTGCTCTATGAAATCTCTAGAGGTTCAAAATTGCAAATAAATAAAACCCAAAATATCTGGTAATAAGGAAACAGCTAAGAAAGGTATACTTTTTCTCCCAACAAGATAACTTTTATTTAAAGGAGAAAGTAGACTAACCAAACCTCCCTAGGGAGGTTTTTGGGAAGAGGGAGAAACAGTAAGAAAAGTAAACTTTCCACAATCTCTTAAAGAGACTGATATATTAATGAACAAAATGTCATTAAAACAAGTTTATGTTTTATTAATGCACTCTGCCATTTTACTCAAAGCTTCTACTTTACACAATAAAGTAATATGAATGGCCCAAGTATTTAGTCCAGTGCTTCAAGTGCAATCCGTTCTTCAAGTGCATAATACTGACTATAGCTAATAAAAATAATTTACTGGGAACACACTACCAGGTACCAGGGACCATGATAAGGGCATTATCATCCTAACTGTAGGAGGCAGGCATTGTCATTCCCAGTTAGCAGGAAAGTTAAAAATAAAGTGTGCCTGTGAAGCAGTAAGACTAGACTTTTGAGAGAAGTTCCTAGAACTTTCTTTACTCTTTGGTCACAAGTGAAATAGGTAAAACAATTTGGGTTTATTTCCTCAAAAGATAGAGAAAGTACACCTTCCCTCCAATCTGCAGCACCGACAGAATATCACCTCTACTATGTGTGACCTAAGGAACTACAGTTGCTGAGCATGTACTTGGCTCAAAGGCCGAGTGTGGCATTTGGGTGGTGAGGTGAGAAGGCTGGCACATCTGAACATCATCAGCTATGTTTTGCTTCCCCTGGGACAACTGTCTTTTAACACTTCGAAAGCAGTTTAGGAAAACGGTGTTCCTAGTGGCTGCCATGGCTAACAACCCCAGGGTAACCACTCCTCCCCTCCCTCCTTTAAATGGAGAATGACGTGGCATGGAGGAAAGGAAGAAGAAGGACTCAGAAGTATTGTGTTGGGTGCTGCTTTTGCCCTTGTGACTTCACAGGGATAAATCAACTTAGGGAAAAGGCCAAACACCCATGGAAATATTCCCGAGTTCAACTAAGAAGGTGTACCTATATTTTTAGATCCTACCACCTTATCCCCTCCATATTTTGAAAACCAACTACAGTTGGAATGCACCAAAAACATGAGGAAAAACCGATTACACATAATTAGGAGTATACAAGCGAAAGCAGATCCTTACATTTCACTTCCTGCTCTTTTGGGGCTAGGGAAGGAGAATTTCTTCCAGTCTCTTTTTCCCTCAAGAGTTTTCTTTCCAGAAGATTATATCTTAACATTCTCATTATCTCAGGTGATGAGATCCTACCCGCTTCTACTGAAGAAGGATGAAGGCCAAGGTACGGCACCGTGGGAGGCTCTCCACTGTTCGAACAGGCACTGAGCACACTGGCTAATAAGCACTATGTGTGCCTTGGGCGGGGCGGGGCGGGGGGTGGGGGGAAACTCTGAGTCTAGTGACTAACTTTGATACATTTTTCCTAAGTCAGGCCTAAAAATCCTAACTCTGCATGTTTCCCAAATCTATCTATATATTGCCAAGGCTGGTATAAAGCCAGATATTTAAATAAACGTATCAAATGGTAACCTTATCTACCAAACATTATCAAAATCAAAAGTTTTCCTTACCTTTCTCATTACCATCGTACTCTCCAAGATAAGGGGGAATCTCTGCCTGATATTGTAAACCAATCATTATTTCCTACAGGAAAATTGAGAGGTAAAAATAACCTATTAAAAAAAAATACTGAAAAAAAGCCCCAACTCATTAATCAGTTTCTACAGGTCAAAACAACAAAATTATCATAAATCATTTCAGAAATATTTTTAAAAGCCAATTTAGTCCACTATATTAACTCAGCTTACCTTCCTCAAATCTTCAGGTGAATTACCACTGTCTGTTTCAACATCTTCAACCTCTGATTCCTTATCACCATCACATGCAGTATTTGCTTAAAAGACAAAAATTAAAAAGGTTTTTACTGCCTATTTTTGCAGAACCTGGAAGAATGCCTGTTGTATTTTTAAAAATGTGGTTAAATATGTGAGATCAGCATAAGTACACTAAACCACCTGCATGTTTCTCACAATCGACATTGGTCAAAATGAGACACTGAAAATCCTAATAAAGTGTATAGTATCCTGGCCGGTGCAGTGGCTCTCACGGCTGTAATCCTAGCACTTTGGGAGGCCGAGGTGGGTGGATCGCTTGAGGTCAGGAGTTTAAGACCAGCCTGGCCAACAGGCTCTACTAAAAATACAAAAAAATTAGCCGGGCGTGGTGGGGAGTGCCTGTCATCCCAGCTACTCGGGAGGCTGAGGCAGGAGAATCGCCTGAACCTGGAAGGCAAAGGTGGCAGTGAGCCAAGATCACGCCATTGCACTCCAGCCTGGACGACAGAGTGAGACTCCATCTCAAAAAAAAAAAGTGTATAGTATCCTGATAATTATTATGGTATACTATTAAATAGTTTGGGATGTAAAAGGAAACCACTGTGGTCACCTTAAAAAGAAAGTAAAACACTGGAGTTCTGATTATACTAATCCAGAAGGAGATACACACACAGAATTGCATATTAGGTCCATCAAAACTGTTTTTGTACACACACAAATGCATGGATATTTGAACTTATTGACCAAACAGTTCTTCTATCATAAAAATACCTAAAAAAAAAAAAAGTGAGATTGCATCTAAGAAATTATTTTAGTCCAAAACATTTTATTTATTTATTTTTAGAAACAGGGTCTCACTCTGTCACCCAGGCTGGAGAGCAGTAGCCTGATCATGGCTCACTGTGACCTCAAAGTCCTGAGCTTGAGTGATCCTCCTACCTCAGCCTCCCAAATAGCTGGGACTACATGTGCATGCCACTATACCCAGCCAAGTTTTTTATTTGAAAATTTTTTTGTAGAGACAGGGTCTTGCTATGTTACCCAGGGTGGTCTAGAACTCCTGGCCTAAAGTGATCCTCTCACCTCAGCCTCCCAAAGTGTTGAGATCACACGCCCAACCTCAAAACCTTTAAAATATTACTGATAAACATTAAGAGGTAACACCAAGAACTAATAGGAAAAAGATGAATCATTAAAAATAAAAATACCTTTTGAGCACTAATAAGTTTTCAAAACCAGGAGAGCAGGAGCCTTTTAATAGAAATTCAAAAAAAGGTCTATAAAATTTTGTGGTCAAACTAAGAATGGTTACCATAGCAACAGATGAGTCTGGAGAAGGAAAATGGCCTTGTAAAAATAAAGTCAGTATTTCCATTTTTATTTTATCTTATTATTATTATTATTATTGAGACAGAGTCTGTCTCTGTCACCCAGGCTGGAGTGCAGTAGCATCATCTCCAGCTGGCTGCAACCTTCACCCCCAAGGTTCAAGTGATTCTCATGCCTCAGCCTCCCAAGTAGCTGGGATTACAAGTGTGTGCCACCACACCTGGCTAATTTTTTGTATTTCTAGTAAAGAATAGGTTTCACCATGTTGGCTAGGCTGGTCTCAAACTCCTGGCCTCAAGTGATCCGCCTGCCTCGGCCTCCCAAAGTGCTGGGATTACAGGTGTGAGCCACTGCACCTGGCCAAATATTTCAATTTTTAAATGGTGTATTAGTTCACCTCTATCCCAAAAGAAAGGTTATAATCTTGTTTAAATTATAGAAGTATTTTATCTCAACCACATAAAATATTTAGAATATTCTGACACAAATTACTGAACACAATAAAAAGTACTAAAGCTACAGTATCAATGTTACTATTTATCAGTAATCCACTGGGTTTCTTACATCGTAAAGGCCTAGGGAAGAAATCAGAAGTTTCATGGGAAGTCACAGATGGCGTCAGATCGTCCGCAGAAGACTGAGTTTCCTCATCGTCACCTGACAACAGGTCTTTTGCTATTTCCTCCTGGAAGAATAAGAAGGCAGTGCTAGAGTTAGAAATGATTACATCTCATTAATTAAGAAAACTATCCTTTTATAACATATAATTCAGAAGCAGTTGGAATCTTATGAGACAAATATTAAATTCTATGATTTACTTCATGTACATAAATATTTAATATTAGATATTATATAATATTCAATAATATACTATTAAATGATAATTAGTGTAACTATATACTTAAACAATTACCTAATTTGTGGGTATGCAGAGAGCTTATCTAAAGCTGTAGGCTAATTTTTGGTGAATTTACAACAAAAACAGTCTGACTTTTAAGTGGTTAACAATTATATTCATTTTCTGTCAATAATAAAACTGAAAAAATGCCTCCAAACTCCACTCTTCCAATAATTTAAAAGTCCGACTAATGAACAGCTCTACTGACATAATTTTAAAAGAAACAAGTTTGAATTAATTTTTATGTAAGTATACAGTCATCCTTGTGCCTAGCACATAGTAGCCACTCAATAAATACTTGTTGAATGACTATGGTCATTAAGGTCTGTGGTACATTAATATCACATTGACTTAAAAGTGGGAACAATATAACTCACAGGAAGAGGTTCCAAGATGTGGATTCCTCTCCCTGCCTGAGATCTGAAAGGCAAGGAAAGGTTCCCAGGGATCTGTTAGCAGAGGCCATGGCCATGTGAATTTTCCTCAGCAGGGACTAGGCCTCCCCACAACCAGCCTATGTTAGAGATGGATCACCGCAGTCTTGGCTGCTGCAGCCGCTGTCACTCCCAGAGCCAAGAAAACAGAACTTCTCTCCAACCACTCCACGCCTAAGCCAGCTGGGTTTGAAGGCTTCTGGGGGATTTATTAATCAAGGCTTTTATGTGTTTATAGGATCAAAAGAAGTTAAGGCAAAATCTAAGTTTAGATACAATGTGTCTACACAAGAAAGATGAAAACATTACGGTAGACTATTTAGGCATGCAAAGTACCATGAAGCTGCTATTAATACTACTCTTAACATAGTGTGATCAAAGCCAAACAAAGTTTAAATCAGCCACCTAAATAAGCACAATGGGTCAACAAGAAGTTTACATTTAAGAATTACTAAGTAATACTTTAAATGGAAGTAAAAGCAGTCAATGGTAACAGACCCTGAATTTTTCTTTCAAATGCTCACACTTACTTTGTCTAGTGTCATATCTGGTAGTTCATCTGCCAGTTCACTTGGGGAACTATTTGCACTGGAATTTGCAACTGCTGGAATTGTAGGTTCATAGCCATAGAATGCCAGTAAATCTTCTAGAGGCATGGTTCCTTCCTGTTCAAGCCAGGGCATAAACACGGACTCAGCAGATGTCACAATACTGAACTGCAGGTAAACTGTACTGTCCTTAGGTTCAGAAAGCACATTATCAAAACAGCAGAACAAATCAAAGGCAAGTTTCAGTTTTTCTTTTTGTGCTGTTGTCAGAAAACAGGACCAAACACCTAGAGCTATAATTAATGTATAAACAATAGCCTAACAATTAACACCTTAGTTTTTATTTTCCAGAAGCATTTTAGTATTTTAAAAATTCCTCAAATATTTACTTTAGTGCCTTTGTTTTTTGCTTTCAAGTTAACATAAAGATTTGCCCTGAAAACATTTCCAATTAATCAATTAATAACTTGTAATTCACAGCTTCTTTCCTTGCATTTAACAGCTGACCACTTGCTTTATTCTTCATGTTAATTAGAAGACACCCAGTAGAAAACCTTTGCTGAATGTTTACTAACATCAGCAATATTTATGTTCAAAGCACAATTATCCTTTTATATTCTTACTATATCTCATATTTTTATACCAGTTTTTTTTAAAACAACTGTCTGAGGAAGATTATACTGTTATCACCATTTCACATGTGAGAAAACTGAGGCTTAATTCTGGGTTTGAATCCCAGTTCCCCAAGTTATCTCACTGGCTGCACTGCTTTAATAAAATTACATACCCTGGCTACAGTGCTGCCTATGTTATGAACACCTATGCCATGCCTCAAAGTGACACAAAGTCACTGTTTCCCTCTCAGGAATCCATGTGAAAATAAGTGGTACCATGCACTACATAACATTCAGTGCATGCAGACTGCATATACAGCCAGGCTGCATATACAACTGTGGTAGGAATAATATGCTACACCATATAGCCTAGGTGTGTAGTAGGCTACATTAACTACTTTTGTCTAAGCATACTCTATGATGTTCACACAGCAATGAAACTGCCTAATGACGCCTTTCTCAGAATATATTCCCTCGTTCAGTGACACATGACTATGTTTTAACTACTAAAGTGTATAGAACTATTTATCATTCAAGGCCGGTCGCAGTGGCTCACGCCTGTAATCCTAGCACTTTGGGAGGCCGAGGCAGGCAGATCACTTGAGGTCAGGAGTTCGAGACCAGCCTGGCCAACATGGTGAAACCCCGTCTCTACTAAAAATACAAAAAAAAGAGAACTATTTATCATTCAAAACAATATACTCACGAACTAGTTAAGCTGTTAAACATTTTTAAGATTTCTGTATCCATCAATTAAGAGATTTTTAAAATTTGCTTATGGTTTAGTTTTCCCTTTAAAATAAAATAATCCATAAAGCAAACAACATGAAAACGCTAAAGGAGAGTGTGCAAAACATGCCCACAGTTGATCACAAAGTGACCTGAGAAGAGCCAGTGATGATTCCTTAGAGGGCCAGCTGGCTGCCCACAGGGCCCACAGGGGATGCAAACGTTTGGCCTTCACCTTTGCAGGTATGGAACTTACATAATTTATTGTGCCTAACTAAAACAGATTTATGCTAAATGAACTTACAATCAAGTATATGATAGAACACTAATTTATAAATTTGCAGTAGTAGACATACGCCTTTCTAACGACCATAAATGATCATGAAAATCTTTTTTAGCCTGGGATTTAAATCAACCAAAACTCCTTTGGGAGCATGGAATCAGCATAAATTGAGTTGGATGGTCAGAACAGGGTGAAGTTCACCTACACCATGGGGAAACTTCAATGAATTATTTTTCTTCCAAACCAAAGAATCCATTGAAGGTAACAAGACTCGGATTTAGAGTCTCTCTACAGTCCTATCTTGCTCCTTGCAGAGTCCATGCAGCCCATTCCCTTTGGCTCATATTGGTTCTAATATAAGAGGTGCCTGGGTTGCAGCCTTTGCCAAGCACCTGTCAGTAGTATTTCTCCAGAACCTCACAGTTTCAGACTCTCTCCCTGAAACGGGGAGTGGCAATTTTCACCTTTTATGCACTGATGGTCCACCTTCCCATCATTTACTCAGTTCTAAGTACTTGGCTGAGGGCTACTAGCTACTGGCTACTGGACATACAAATGAAATTTACTGAAGAATCCCTGCTCACAAGGAATTCAGTCTTAATGGGAGAAACTGATGAGTTAGCCATTATAATACAATGTGATGGCTTCAATATTCAATTGTGAGTATAGAGAAGGGCAGACCTATACCCCAAGAATACTGGTATGGAGTATGGAGGTATGCACAGAGGGTGAAGACTGAGCTAAGTCTTGAAAGATGACAAGGCTTTTGACAATACACAAATATAGGGCTGCCAAGTTTGATGAGTGTAACAAACAAATAGAGCCCTGAGATACAGAGTAACACTCGGGGCCCACTTGCAGAGGGTAGCAGGGAAAGACAGTCAGCAATCTTCAGCGGAAGTCTGAAGTCTGAGAAGGCCAGTCCCATGAACAGTATTCCAGGCAAAAAAAAAAAAAAACACACATGTGAGGCCTGAAGGTGGTTCCCTACTAAGCCAAGTGGCCAAAGTTTGGTGAGTAGAATGAAGAATGGCTCAAGAGAATGGAAAGAGAGGCAGGGACAGATCACAAAGGGCCTCAGGGCCAGGGAAAGGAACTTGGACTTCATTCCCAGGGCAATGAGGAGCCATCGGAGACTCATAAAAAGGGAGTACCATAGCGTTATTTCTTCTTAAAATACTGAACACCTGCATGAAGAAAAGTTAAGAAGGGTGGAGAGATACAAGAGAAGCAGGGAAACCACTTAAAAAGCCTCGTGCTAGGTGACGGTATTGATACACAAGAGCAGAGAAGCGAAGAGAAGAGACATATTCTGAGGTGGAACCAAATGGGTCACTGGACGTGGGAGGGAAAGGGAAGGAGGACTCCCCAGTTTTCTATTTGAGCAATTGCCTAGATGGTGGTAACTTCTGCCAAGATAGAGAATACTAAAGGAATAAAAGGTTTTTGAAGAAAAAAAAAAAAACCACAAGAGCTCTGCAAAGGACACAGTTAAGTTTAAGAGGACTATGAAACATCCAAGTAGAAAAGTCAGGTTGGCCAGGAGCCTGGAGCTCAGAGAACCAGGCTGGGCTAAAGATATAAATCTGGCATTCATTAGCATCTAGATGATATTTAAAGCCACAGAAGTTGATGAGCTCACCCACGGAGAGGGTAGAGAGAAAAGAGGAGGGGATCTATGCTTATCAGAAGAACTTTCAGATGTATTACACTATGGGCAATGGGTATGTCTGAAAATTCTTAAACATGATTTGTATTTTGGAAATAATGTTCTAAGGGAAGTAGAATGAGAGCCTGAACTAAGGAGGGGGATTATTTGAGTGAAATTTAGGGAAAGATCCACTTCTTGAGTTACTTGATAGAAGGAACGAAAGCAATATAGGAGTCTAAATGGATTGCCAGATTTCTGGCCTGAGAAGTTAGGTAACTATAGCACCACTATGAGACAGAAGCACAAGATAAACTTAAGGATGGGATGGTTAACGATGAGTTTAAGGTGAAAGTTAAAGCAGAGGGTTTGAGTGAGATCACCCAGAAAAGGCACAGCGTGAGAATAGCCAAAACCCTGGAGAATGTTAATTAAAATGCGGGCAAAGAAAGAAAAGAAAGAAAAGATCGTAAAATAAGAAAGAGGGAGAAGCCAGACAATAGAACCAGGAAAAAGTAGGATTACATAAATTAAGGCAGAAACAAGTATGGATAATCAGGAATGGTCACTTGGGTCAAATTCCAAAAAGAAACTAAGCAAGAGAAAGACAAGAAATCTTAGTATCTGGCAATCAGGAATTACTGGTGACCTGGGCGAGGTGCGGTAGCTGCTGCCTGTAATCCCAGCACTTTGGGAGGCCAAGGTAGAATCACTTCAGCCCAGGAGTTGGAGACCAGCCTGGGCATGCAAGACTCCTTCTCTATAAAAAAAAATTTTCTTTTAATTAGCCAGGGTGGTGGGGTACACCAGTAATCCCTGGGCTTTGGGAGGCTGAGGGGGGAAAATTGCTTAAGCCCAGGAGGTCAAGGCTGCAGTTGGCTATGATGATACCGCTGCACTCTAGCCTGGGTGACAGAGTGAGACCATCTCTAAGAAAGTAATTATTGGTGGCCTTATAGCATGGTGGAAGAAGCCAAGCTAAGGACTGAATGGGAGGGAAGAAAGTACATACATGACTTGAGACTTGGCTACACAAGGAAAGTGACTGAGGGCAACACAAGATCAGAAGAGAATTTCTTCCAAATGTGGGATCTGCACGAGTAGGATTCTTATGTGGAAATTTAAAGAAAAAAAAAAGGTAGAAGAATAAATTGAGGGCAGGAGGGATACAATCTAGAGGTTAGCCTCGGATATCGCAGATACTTTGCAGGACAGGAGGGAAAGAATAATATAAAAGTTTGTACGTGTGAGGGAGACAGGAGGTTCCCAGCATTCACTCAAGAAAACTCCCACTTTTCTATAAAGACACAGGAATGACCATCTGTTGAGGGAGAAGATGACCATCTTCGTAGAAACCTCATTAATAAGTTCAAGGGATGACACTGGTGGCCAGAGGGCTGATGCTAAAACACAAATCATTTGTATCAAAACTTTTAAAGCAAAACTGGAAAAGGTGAATCTAGTCTCTGAAGCACTTCACAAATGAACTCTCTGAGAGCCTATTAATAAAGCACTTAAGTCCTTTAAAACATAAAAACAATTTATTCAAAATTGAATTAGTAAGTCTCAAAGTCTGTAAGGATCTGTGGTAGCTAAATCAGCTTAGAAGTGTGATCCATCACCTTATCCCAGGTATAAGGATTTTTATCTTCCTTTTCTTGGGTATTTTGTTGAACCTATTGACATTTTAAGGGACACAGTAGAGTCTAGTCACACTTATAAATGAACTGTTCTATAAGTCAAAGGATTTATATCAGGAAGAGAACCAGATTTAGGGCAAAAGACCCACTAACTGCTAACCAATATCTTGGACAAATCACCTAATCCCTCTCACCTCCATTTCCTCACATACCATCATTTCCTTGATCCTATGATACACTCCCTCACATATCAGAATCAGGATGTAGCCTGATACTAAAGTGCAAACTTCATATACAAGTGTTCCTCCACCACCTACACTGTTTAGAAATCAACAGTAGGCCGGGTGCGGTGGCTCACGCCTGTAATCCCGGCACTTTGGGAGGCCAAAGCGGGCGGATCACGAGGTCAGGAGATCGAGACCATCCTGGCTAACACGGTGAAAAACCGTCTCTACTAAAAAAAAAAAAAAAATACAAAAAAAATTAGCCAGGCGTGGTGGCAGGCACCTATAGTCCCAGCTACTCAGGAAGCTGAGGCAGGGGAATGGCGTGAACCCGGGAGGCAGAGCCTGCAGTGAGCCAAGATTGCGCCACTGCACTGCAGCCTGGGCAACAGAGCGAGACTCCGTCTCAAAAAAAAAAAAAAGAAATCAACAGTACATCCTACAATCAACAAGGCCTCTGAGCCTAGAAAAATAATGCCAGTATTCATCTGACACAACTGATGGCATTGCTGGATGGACCAAATGAGACTGTCTGAGATGCATTTCAATGTTAGTAACTAACGCCTGTCTATACCTTAAGGCACAGGCTGCAAAACTATATACATATAATTTGTTTAAATGTCTAGTGATCTTTTTTTTTCCAGACAGGATCTCAGTCTGCCACATACTCTGGAATACAGTGGCACAATCATAGCTCACTGCAACCTTGAACTCCTGGGATGATCAAGTGATCCTCCCACCTCAGCCTCCCAAGTAGCTGGGGCTACTAGCGTGCACCACCACGCCCAGCTAATTTTTAAATTTTTTTGGTAGAAACGGGGTCTCACTATGTGGCCCAGGCTGGTCTCAGACTCCTGGGCTCAAGCGATCGTCCCACTTTAGCCTTGCAAAGTGTTGAGATTACATGTGTGAGCCACTGCCCCCAGCCTAAATGCCTTTTTTAACAAAAAAGGAAAAACCTATACTAAAGTCTAAATGGTAGAAAGAGTGATATTTTACTTTCTCATTTGTGCTTTTCTGAATTTTTGAATTTTTCTCACAGTGAACATCAAGGGGGTAATTATATATTAATAAAAGTAGAAATAAGAACTCTTTAAAAAGTTTTACCAGCCAGGTGTGGTGGCTCATGCTATAATCCCAGTACTTTGGAAGTCCGAGGCAGGTGGACTGCCTGAGGTCAGGAGTTCAAGACCAGCCTGGCCAACATGGCAAAACCCTGTCTCTACCAAAAATACAAAAAGTAGCCAGGTGTGGTGGTGGATGCCTATAATCCCAACTACTCGGGAGGCTGAGGCAGGAGAATCACTTGAACCCAGGAGGCAGAGGCTGCAGTGAGCCAAGATTGTGCCACTGCACTCCAGCCTGCGCGATGGAGCAAGTCTTCGTCTCAAAAAAAAAAAAAAAGTTCTACCTATAAATCTAGGTCTATTAAAAGCTCTCAGATGGCAGTAATATGCATACATTAAAATATATAAAGATATTACATAAACCCTATTTTAGTATGCTTAGTAACCAAAATCTAGCCACATATTCTGTACTCAAAGGGCTACTATAAGAAAATTGCTTTAGTACTTACCTTATTTTCCATAACACATGACGTACTAAAAATTTGAACACCAAAATATGGGCCACATTACAGTCAACACACAACTGAGTTTATTTACTATGAACATAAAAACTTATAATTCTTGAAAATGAACATTAACATCAATCCCCTAAGACTGTTAACATGCACCAATACCTAAATCACTATTCCACTAATAAAAGATTAAGAGAATACACTATTTCAAGTGATATAGAAATAATCAAAACATAATTTAAAATTCCTTCTAAAAACTTGATTCTTACTCTTTATATTTGTGTCTCTACTGTTTCTTTTTTTTTTTTTTGAGACAGAGTCTCGCTCTGTCGCCAGGGCTGGAGTGCAGTGGCGCAATCTCGGCTCACTGCAAGCTCCGCCTCCCGGGTTCACGCCATTCTCCTGCCTCAGCCTCCGAGTAGCTGTGTCTCTACTGTTTCTTTTATTCATTTTCATGTTTCATTAAACATCAATAAAAAGAATGGAGACCACATGTATACAGTTGTACTTTACTACAGATAAGAACAGATCAGAGCAAGTGGGCAGTTAAGTCACTCTTCTGTTTCCTTGTGTATTAACGTGAAGAAGGAAATAAAATAATACTCCACTCCTGCCTCACAAAGCTACTAAGCAGAGGAGATGATAAGAATGTGCTTGCCCTTTTCAAGAAAAAGAGGTATAAGAAACTCAGGGTATAAGTATCATTTCTGAAAGCTTTTGTTATTCTGGCTGATAAGAAATTTTCAAATATGGTTAAGTAAGCATAAATCCTACACGTTTTCAAGGTAACCCCTATAAGGACCTCTCTATATACAGTCCTGGTATAAATGCATGAAAATACAGTTCATTTGAATTTACATTGACTTGGGGCTTAAAAAATTACAAACTACACTCACTCTTGCCAACCTTTTCAAAGATGACTTTTAGAGGAGCAGGGGATGGGATATTACCAATTTATATTTGAATATACAGTAAATCTTTTCCAGTTTTCTTAAAATATTCCACTAGATTATGAGTTATTTGAAGGAAAAGGCTTCTCTCTGTATCTACTACAGTACTTAGCCAAATTCAAGTTTGACCCTTAGCAGAATAGTATGTTACAATGGAAAGAGGTCTAGACTAGCATTCAGAAATAATCTTAGGGCCTATAGTTTTCTGTATCTCAATTTTCTCATCTGCAAAATGCCTACATGTACCTACTTCACTGTGCTGATACAAGCTTAAAAATTAAGTTAACAGATACAAAATAATTTTGAAAAATTAAATGAAAACATACTTATTAGGCTATCCCCCAAAATAAGAGTGAAAAAAAAGGATTATGATCCTATTTTTATTTCAGGTAGATTATTTTTAAAATTACAACAGAATTTCAAAATCTTTGTAAGTTTGTATATTAAAGTAAATCTTATACCTTTTCTAAGTCTTCAATTTCCGAACTGAAGTTTTTACCCTCATCCATCATTTCCTCTTCTTCAAGAGTTCTTTCATCATCGTAGTCATGGACCAGCATCTCAGCAGTGGGGTCAAAATCATGATCCTCAGAAGACAAAGACCCAACTGGAATAAAACAAACTGAATCACTTTACACATTTACAAGGCTATTAACAAAAGAAAATAAAAACTTGTGTTCTTCTGCCAGTCCCTTTTCATGTTTACATGAGGGTTTTACTAAATGAATTTACTATATACTTTATAGGTTATAAATTAAGACCCTATGATTCTGAAAATATGTCTAAATCAGCAAAATAACAAGGCAAAGTTATTCACAAACACTTTTATAAGGGGTCTAGTCCACAAGAAAACATGATAACAACAAAGTGATTTAAGCAGCATGGTTTTAAAGACACATTCTAATAGAAAAAGGAGTCAAACTTGCTTATCATTTCATTTAATACATCTGTCTAAAAGCAATAGCAAAATATCAGAAGGATTAAATTTCCATGAACGGAAGATTTCACAAGAATCTGCTATACACTAAGACGCACACTTCAGGATAATATAAATTTTCCTCAAATTCTAACCCTCAAATAAAGACAGAAAACACAACAAAAATCTGTTTTATAAAACAAATGCAAGTTTCTGTGAAGCAGCTATACAGCCATTCAGCTTTTAAAAGCATTGTATCACTTTACATGTCTCTAACAGTACTTCAAGTTCCCTAGCATTAATCAGACAAGTATTAAACTGTAAGACTGCTTTACTTTGGATTACTAACAAAGTTCTTAGGATTATGTGTAGGGAGTACAGAAAATCACATCTGAAGGTTTTGGAAGATATATCCATTGCAAGTTGTTTTGGATAATTCATACTTGTTTATAAAACTATAATAGCTTGTAATAGCAAATATGAAGTCAATAGGAAACTCCAAAAGTCAAGAGAAAAAATGACTAAAATCCATAATCCCAAAGAAATGAAATTAAATTTATAAAAAAACAGGATTTTCTCCACTTGTTTTACTCTAGTATCCAATTCAATTAGACCAGTAACCCTCAGAGCAAGGAAGGAAAGTATCAGAAACTGAGGTTGGGGGAAGGAAGAAGTGGATGGAAGCATACTCAACATAAAAAGTTTAATCTGTTCTTAGTCAAGCTACTGAATATTTTAAAATTTCAAACATTTCAGGACAGTGTGAGATCATTACCAAAACACCGAACTAGGCCAAAGATTTTTCACTATGGAAAAACCACACACATAATTCATTATTTTTGATTCTGGGTTCAGAGAACTCTAATCTAATTAGTTCTAAAAATATAATTTCTACAGGACTTAATTTTTTGGCAGGTTTACATTATGTTATCTTCCTTAATGTTGAAAAATATCTGCTTATTTAAAAACCTGTTGATTCACATGTGGTTTAATTTAAAAAGAAATATGGGCCAGGGGTGGTGGCTCATGCCTGTAATCCCAGCACTTTGGGAGGCTGAGGTGGGGGGATCACCTGAGGTCAGAAGTTCCAGACCAGCCTGGTCAACATCGCGAAACCCTGTCTCTACTAACAATACAAAAAAATTAGCCGGGCATGGTGGTGGGCACCTGTAATACCAGCTACTTGGGAGGCTGAGGCAAGAGAATCGCTTGAACCTGGGAGGTCAAGGCTGTAGTGAGCCAAGATCACACCACTGTACTCCAGCCTGAGCAATGGAGCAAGACTCCATCTCAAAAAAAAAAAAAAAAAAAAAAAAACCAACAAAAAAGAAATATGAATATTTATTAATTAGCTCACATCCACCATTACAAATTTTCTTTTCTTGAGGAATTCTTGGCAAGTTCCATGGTATGCCAAAGAGGCAGAAATGAAATAGATGCTGACTTTTCCACCTCTTTGGTAGCAGAGGTCCTCTGGGCTCTTCTGTTACTCCTCTATCACTTGGCACAACAGGCCTCCCCTTTAACATGGAAGGTACTCAATAAGGGCCAAAAATCGAAGGACCTGAGGGTCTACTCCCAGCTTTGTCCTTGGCTATTTGGGACCTAAAGGAAGTCATTTAAACTTTCTAGGTCTAGCTCCTGTCTTCCATTTGCAAAATACATGGGGATGACTGAAAGAACCTCAAAAGTCCCTTCCAACTCTAAAATTCTCTTTTTAAAAAACTGGCTAATTAATCCCAGCACTTTGGGAGGCCGAGGCGGGCAGATCACTTGAGGTCAGGAGTTTAAGATCAGCCTAGCCAGCATGGTGAAACCCCATCTCTACTAAAAATACAAAAAAATTTGCCCGGTGTGGTGGCGCATCCCTGTAGTACCAGCTACCTGGGAGGCTGAGGCAGGAGAACGGCTTGACCCTCGAAGGCGGAGGTCACAGTGAGATTGCGCCATTACACTCCAACCTGCGTAACGTCTCAAACAAACAAACAAAAAACAAAAACAGGCTAATTGATTAAAAACAGGTTACACTGTCTTTTGGCTTATTTAGATTGCAACTTCTTAAAAGAAGTCAGTGACACCAAACGGAAAAATTCCATTAATCCAGCTGTTTGACATCATGTATATATTTTCCTAAAATCAGTTATAACAAAAAAGTTCATCTCAAAATTAACAAAAATTTTTAGAATTTTAAAGATGTAGACAGCTATTTTTAAAATAGCTGCAAATTTCTTCTACTTGGTGTTATAATACCTTAAATGACAGTCAAGTGAGGCTCTGAAGGTGCAGCAGATACAAAAAGTAATAGTGTATGGAAACTGACTATTCACTCTATGGAAACAAGTTGTAACGGAAGATTTAGGAGCTCATCTGTGCTCCACCACTAACGAAAGTTATTTAAAAGTCTCCTTAACTGTAAAATAATGGAGTTGGACTAGTCCGGAGGTGCTTTTCCTGTAGACTATGAGAGGGAAGAGAGCAGAGGTAAGCTAGAAAGGAGATGAGAAACTGAAACAAAGATACCTTACATGATTAGCACATGAGGAAAGGTCCTTATCATGGACCTGCTACAGGGAATATACAAACCCCAGATTGTGTGTAATTATGCCTATGTGCAGAGTTCTGGGACACATCCCTTGCTTTCATTAGATCCTGACAGGGGTTTCTGATCTCAGGAAAGTTAAGAAACACTGTACTAGATGACCTGAGATCGTCTCAGCTCAAAAGTCGAAATCACCCTTTTTCTGTGCCAAACTTGGAAGTTCTGTCTTTTTTATTAAGGTAGCTTTACCTCTCAACTTCCAATTTTAACACAATTCATAGACATTTAATTACGAAAAAGAAACAAAGTAAGAGGAAATGAAGGGTTACAGTTAGTAAAGTAGTCCCAGAGTTCTCACAAATTAACCTCTAGAAGAAACCGAAATTAAAATCTAAATTGCTAAAGCTGGTGTCCAGTTAATTTGGGATTAACTGTTTCAGGCTCGGAGGAAAAATAAGATACAGAATAATTAAAGTCATATTACTTAAAAGAACGCTTGTCTTAGCAACATTGTAAGTTACTTTTTTAACATGCAAGAGAAAACAACAAAGAACAGTATAACTGTTCCTTCCCCAAACTTTACTAAATGCACATTGAAACTCCTAAAAATCAATGAAGAAAAACCTGCAGGATACATTTCTATGGGGAATCCTTTAGCAACAGACCTTTGAGCCCACACTACCCACTGGGAACCACCGAAGACGTAAGAAAATAGGACAAACCTGGGCTCGAACTTCCAAAAGAAGCCTAGGAGAGAGAGAAGAAAACGTGAGGTTAGATCTCACAGCCGGGGAAAGAGGCAGCGCCGGCAACAGGGCGCAGAGGAGGCGGAGTCGAGCGCTCCTCCGCAGCTGCCAAAAGTGCAAGACGTAGCTTCGCTCGAATCGCTCCCGGCCCCTTTCGGGCCCCCTCTTGGCTGCCTCGCCTTCCTCCCCGAGTCCCAAGTGTACAAACTCACAGACCCGGGACGAAGCCCGGAGTCTGAGAGGCAACTCCAAGTCGCTTCTTGGAGCTCAGCAAGTTACAAAGCGGAGAAGCAAAACCCAGAGCAGTCGGCTCTCACCATCAGTCCCCCATCCCTGGCATCTCCGGAGTCCTCCAAATCCCACCCGGCTCTCCGAAGCCCCAAACAACTCGAAACGTAACACCCTTTTCTGGAACGAACTCGCGTTCTGAGCACCTAGTTCGTCCCTGGGCCCCGGGAGCCCCAACTACGAAGCCGATCTCTTCCCCTGGAGCGTAGGCCAGCTCGAATCGGACACTTGCCCCCAAACCAAAGCGCGAGCCCCCCATCCTCTCTCTCGAGTCCAGAGATGCAGCTCCTCTCAGTTCCAGGGATGCTGGCTCCTTCCAGAGTGTTCAGACCCTCCCTGGACCGTCAGCGCGCCCCCCGCCCCAGCGAGCTCCAGCCCAGGGGCTCCTGCCACACCGCCCCCTCCCCCCAGCTCACCAGTCCCGGGGGACCTGGCCGGGGCAGCTTCGCTCGCCCAGCCTTCCTTCCTCCAGCCCAGAGAAAACTGGAGCTATCAAGCCGCTCTCCTGGAGAGGGCGTCGAGGGTCTCGGTCTGCCCTTTAACCCCAGGGGCTCCCGCACCTCCCAGGCTGCGGGGTGGGGAGTCCCGCTCTTCTGCGAAGCCCGGTGGCCCCGCATCCCGCTCTTCTCCGCGCCCCCCGCAAAGTGAAGCGTGCGGCTCCTTCGCGCCGCAGCCCGGGCCCGGTGGGCCGGGGGCACAGCGCACGACTCCCGCAGGGCAGTGGCGCAGCCCGCTCCCCTCTTTGCGATCCGGCCGCGGAACGGGGGCTCGACCGGTTTCCACCCACCCGGGCCCCGGGAAGAAGCGCGGAGGCGCCGGCGGCCCGCGTCAGCGGCCGGGGACACGGCACTGCCCCGTCCCTGGGGCAGGGCTCACTGCAGCCGGCCGCCACCTCGGTCCTGCTTGGTCGCCCGGCCCGACCGGGGCCGGAGCCGCCGCGGCCTAGTCCCGGAGGGAGACCGCTCCCGCGCCCGCTCCCGCCCCCCGGCCAGCCCCGCCACGGCCAGTCGCCGCCCCGCGACCCCCGCGTCGCCACGCCGCCCCTCATGGGGCCGCGGAAAGAGCCCCGGATCCCCCAGGCTGGCTTGGGGGTCGCGGGGAGCCGCCGGGCGCCCGCTCCAGCCCGGCTGCTCCTGCCCGGTTTCCCTGCTCACCTCCGCCATATTGGTACCTTTAGGGCGAACGAGCAGCGCCGAGCCCAGTCCCCGGATGGGGCGCCTGAGCCAATCGCAGCCGCCGCCGCCACCACCGCGGTCCGCCCGGCACCCGCCCGGCGGCGGAGGCGGCACGGCCCCTTATAGGGCAGGGCGGCCGCGACGCCCCCGGCCCGCTGGCACGCCGACGCCGCCCGGCGCCCCTCGCCACCCCCGTGCCGGCCACAGCCGGCCAGACCCGCACCCGCGCGCACCGTCCTTCTCCTGGCTGGTGTAAAGTTCCTGCCGAATTGGAGGCAAGTGGGGGACGGAGGGACGCGCGGGCGCGGGACAGACCCACGTCCAGCCATTGGAGGCCCAAGAGCCGGCGGGCGCGTCTGGGGACCGACCCACAGACACCGCGGCGCGGGAGGGCGTGCGGGAGGCGGGCGGGAGACTTGGACTGGCAGGCGATGTGCAGGGGAACTCGACAGACTCAACTTCCCTAAGAGGAGGTGGCGATCGATGAAATAGACAGATGTGGGAGGAAGCCCTGGGAAATGGGAGAAGAGGCTGGTGGATGGCAGAGTCAGTCCAGAATGAGAGGACTACAGTCAGGCACTTTGCCGTTTCCACGAAGAGACCTGCAGGAATGGGAGATGGAGACCGGTGTACACTGGCTCACGGAGTGGACAATGGAAGTAGACATTTGCCAAACAGGTTATTGACGGCACAGAAGAAAAGACAAAAGATCGACAGGGCAGAGAAATGATGCTGAATATACTTGTACAGTTCAAGAAGATGCCCAAAAAATATAAACTGTGCTGTTATCAAAAAAAAATTAGACCAGTTCTAGGAATTGTTCATCACCAATGTGTCTTAGGGGATGACCCAGAGATATTTGATACATCTGTTGAAGGACAAGAACAGCATATCAAAGGCCCTGAACTGAGTCTCAAAAATTCTACCCTTCACTTCCCTCACTTCTCCAAAAAGGCCAAACATTTGGGTAGGATCATAAAAGGAAACTAGTTCCCTGTGCAAGTGGATGGGTGAAAGACGGAGCATAAGGCTTAACAGGAATACCTGCTCCTACATGTGCCTTATGACCATTTGCTCTTCATTGGGGGAGATTACTCTCGGGAAGGTCCACATCCGCACTGAAAGACTTTGAGCCAAGTACACAAAAATATACACTAATGACTGATTGGAGAGTTAGGTCCTGCAAGAAGTTAAAAGTAAGGTATGGAGTTGCCCTGGCAAATTTGGAAGACACATTGTCCTAAAGTGGGAGGCCAGTTCCATCTGTGGAAAAGAAAGTCGGCTGTAAGGTACATGGATAAGTGAGATGCAAACACAATCAGGAATTATAGCAGGACCCTACAGGAATTTGGAGTGATCTCAGACACCAGAGCTCTTCTCCCAACTTTTTTCTAAAACATACGTAATATTAAATGATAAACACAAGTTTTTAGAAGCTAAAATTTTTCATACTTTTAATCCAAACATGAAAGGTCTTGATTTTAACCTGGGGTCCCTCCAGTTCCCTTATTGCTGGAGTGCATACTGAGGATGAGGCTGGAGACTGGAGGTAGGGAGAGGGTTATTTTCAAATTTTTTGCCAAGGCATCTCAAAATCAAGCTTATACCATGGGTAAAAGTTATTTACTTATGGAAATTTTAGGGAAAAATCACTCCAACTCTTTCTAAACATCGTAAAGACATGGAAAATTACACTTTCCCTGCTGTGAAAGATATCTTTCGACCTTTTGTCCAGTCAAATAACTCAAAAACAGCTAAAGTTTGAAACCAGACCTTGGCACACATTGTATGTACTGTCTTCAATGAGGCGTTCAGAGTTTTCAAAGTAAAAAAAATGGCTTGAAATTAAGTACAAGTGAATAACTTTAGACATGAGGCAGTGAGCACGCGCTGTGGACAGAGCCATGAAACAGTGCCCTGAGCAGCTGGACCACAGTCTGAGCCACGTGAAGAAAGTGTCTCCAACAACCTGCCTCATACATTACACTGGGAAAAATGTTTTCTTCCCAGCAAACTTGGCTAATCCAAACCATAAATGTAGTCTTAGATTATATGTCTTGCCATAACTGAAATATACACAGATTTATTTACTTGCATGAATCTAGTAATGTTTCTGTAGACTTT
The DNA here is from genome assembly GCF_028878055.3 of Symphalangus syndactylus. Taxonomy (NCBI): domain Eukaryota; kingdom Metazoa; phylum Chordata; class Mammalia; order Primates; family Hylobatidae; genus Symphalangus; species Symphalangus syndactylus. The sequence continues at coordinate 42,797,405 of NC_072440.2, read as the reverse complement.
TCTTTATATTCAATTGTAAAGATTTTGTATAGGCATTTGTAATTTTGATGCTTATATGCTCCCTATGATAGTACATAGTGTAGGGAGTCTGAGTCCATGGTATTAAATAAGGATTCAGACAAAGATAAATGAAGCTAAATTTATTAGCAGTTAAAGGAAGCAGAGCTACTTTCCCCCACCTGATCACTAGAGAAAGTTTACCACTCAGTCCTACATAACACATTCTTTTATGATAAAGTATGTAAAGTCTACTATATGTAGATGGAGCTCTCATTCTTTCTGATTGACAAGACTTTCATGAGTCAGTACAGATTAAAAATCCTTTTGACCCAAGGAGTTTAAATTAAAATACTATTACTTTTTACTTTTATTATCCTGTAACTATGCAATAGAGGGCATTATATAGAAAGTGCTAGATGCTGGGCACTGTGGGACCACCATAAAAATGTCCCTGTCCCCCAAAAGCTTACAATCTAAGTAATTTCCATAGGTGGTAAATGGATACGTGAGCAAGGAAAACTAAAAACCATAGTGACCTCCTAAGGAGAACCAAAATGTCATAGATCCTCCAACCATCTTTAGAAAGGAAATAAATGAAGAAGGGTTTATTTACAAACATGTAATTTTAGAGGCTTCCAGTAAATTCATACAATAAAATAAAAAAGTATAAATATAAAAAAATGAGGACCAATGAAACTAACTAGACTAGGAGGTTAACACCAAAGAAAAAGTAAGGACAAGGATATGCAGGTTATGAGGTATTAACACAATACAATAGTTAAGCCATAAATATAGAGCTTTCTGGCAGCCAAAGCAAAAAAGGTGAATGTAATCAGTTGCTTGCTTCTCATTGGAGAAGCATACAAATGTAGGAGAAATATACAAATTCTTTTGGTAACTGTCTGTGAAAGTGGAGAGCACAATATGAATGACCTACTGAAAGCAGTTAATGGGGCCACAGTAATGCAACATAGATATTTAGGCTTCTGCAGGTTCCATCTAACGCATGGGAAAATAATAAACTAACCAAAGTTAATGTCTCAATCTCAAATACCCATAGTAGTCAGGCAGGCATAATGAATGAGTGAAGCAGGCTAGTGTAGACAAATGCAGGAGTAATAGCAAATTTGGAGACATGTGTCCTACTTAAACAGGGAAGCCACTACGCACTACTTGGGTCAGTTTCAGCTTACTGGCCCAATGTTTCCAGTTTCAATTTTCCAAGAACAGCTGGAAAACTGAATTTTTATGTGAAATCTCCTGGTTGTAAAATTTCGTCAACTAATTTTTTAAAAATTTAAACACAGTGTAGATCAAATAAATCATGTTAAGTAAATCATGTTTAACCTGGGAGCTTCCAGTTTGCAAACTCTGATCTAGAACATCATCTTAGCATTACTTCTCAGCATAGCTTATAAGACTGTAATGCCAACAGTTAGACCCAGCATCAGGCCAAACTACTTGCATTTTTCTAAATTTATCCACTTCTCCTGTGTGATATTCAATTAAATATTTTTTGTTAGAATGAATGTCCACTCTCTGAGAAAGCTAACTGATCATAATAAGTTTTGCCTGAGCAAAGATTGTTAACAAAAGAAAGATGATCTGCATGGTAACTTTAAAAAAGAGAGAGTTCTCACAGTTCAAAAAAGGTTTCAGTTTGTTTCTAAGAAGGGAACTTGGTCCATGTACATGAACATATATCCAGCCTGTGAGTCAGGGCCATTCTTAAAATGAGATGGATGCATCAGGCTGACATAGTTGTGCAAGCATACCCAATTGGAACTTCCAATTCAATGGCTTTAAATTGCAGGAACATCCTCAAAAGAATTTGTAATAACTGTATCCCTTCTCATGTATTCTAATTGACTTCTAATTTTGTCATTATAAATTTAAATAGCTGCAAAGGATATACTTACCTTTCGTAATGATGGTCATTTAAAAATAAAGCCATTATATAACACTTAAAATGTATGCAATGGAATCTAAATACCATAACAATTTAATATTTCATTATTCTTTTAAAAAGACATAAACATGTTTCTTTAATGGTATGAAATTTTACGTGATTCCTTTTTCTCCTTGAACTCATATTCCCATTCTACTTTCTCCAAAGAAGTGTAATATGCTTTATGCTTAGAAGTCTTTTGTTGATACCCTACAATCTTTATCTGCAACAAAAATATCCTTGTAAATTGATAGTAAAGAGAAATAATTTTCCTCCAGATTGAATTGTCAGTACAATTACTACTAATTTACATTTGCTCTAAACAATATACATGTATTACAAGTTTTGAGTAAAGCTTTTTGAACAAAAATTGCATTGGAAATCAATCTATTGATAAAATGAATAGGATCTTTAAAAATTAATTCATGTACTCATGGATGAATATTACTTAATACTAGAATGGGAGCTTAACATCAATTTTATTCTTAGTCTTTATTTGTATAGAAGTAAGGTTTGAGAAACCATATTCATACACAAGTAGATAGAAATGGAAGGGTTTTGTTACTAAACCATCACTCAATTTGTTGATCTCCTTAGTAATACATCATGTTATGATCTTCTATCAAACATCATTTTTAATGATCTATACACTGATGTTTTAAATGTGTTCCTTCAACTTTATTGAAAGCTAAGAGTTAAAAGCTACCTGACTTGAAAAAGGATTTTTTACAAAGCTATTATAGCTCATTACTATAATTCACTTCAATTTTGATGAAGATTACCAAAAAAGCCTTTGCCAAGACTTATCAAATGACTGTTAATTGTACTGTTTCACGTAGAGGCAATTATTTAACTCAACAGGCTCAGAAAAGGGAGGGAAAATGGGAGCAGTGTTAATTTTAAGACTCTCTTACAAATACAGTTTTGTTAAATAAAATGTTTATATCTTATCACACGTTTTAAATACATTTTTGTCAAAACCTTGGACTGGAGCCCTAAATCTTTCACTGTGGAAAGTGTCTGCCACATAACCTAACAAGCAAACCCTGTCCCCTTTGTCAAACCAAACTGCCAAGTCTGACTTGAAAAGTCTGATTTCATTTTTCAGTTCTAAGAAGCATATTAATTCTTATTTTGAGGCATATTTGAAACCACTGAGAAATAAATTACAAAACATGTATTATAAGATAGATTACTAAAAGCATGCAATTCAAGATTAAAATGATGTCAGATCTAACCGAATTAATTTTTTCATTTTATAAGTTATAAAAAGAGTAATCAATATGCAGTTCATCACTTAGCTTGTTATAATACAATGTAGCATGTGGCTACAAGTAATGTTATGTATATTGCAAAGAATATGATAAAAGGCACGGTATTTCTTTGGTAAACAAGTGTTGTGGACTGAATATTTTATGTTCTCCCCAAATTCATATGCAGAAGCCCTAACCCCCAGTGTGGCTATATTTGGAGATGGGGCCTCTAAGGAAGTAATTAAGATCTCCATGCTACCTTCTTGGACTTTGCTGCTGTCATTATATTCAAACTTTGGCCACTTTCTTGGCCCCTGCTTCCTGGGTTGTCTTTGTTTTCTGGCTCTCAGCTCCCTCCTAAGTGGTAGCTGGTGCTTTGGGGGCTTAACTGTGCAAACCTTCAGCACCTTGAACTTGCCTTTCCCAGATGTTCTCTGACCTTGCCCACTGCTTCTTGAGTACTGCAAACAACACCTGCCATTAACGCTGAAGTTTGGACAGGCTTTCCAGGATGCCAGGGGCCAGAGCAGAGCAGGAAAAGGGTGACCTTGGTCCAATAGGATTAGTGTCCTTATAAGAAGGGACACTAGAAAGCTTGCTCTCTCATAGGTGCACATTCTCCCTCTCTCTCTCTCTTTCTCTGCGTACATGCATCAAGGAAAACCTGTGTGAGGACACAGTGAGAAGACAACTGTCTGCAAGCCAGGAAAAGAACCCTCACCAGAAACTGACTCTGCCGGACCTTGATCATGGACTTCTCGCCTCCAGAACTATGAGAAAATAAATGTCTGTTGTTTAAGTCACTCAGTTTGTGATTTTTTTTTATGGAAGCCCATGCAGACTAAGACAACATGTGTGCAGTATTTGCTTTTGAATCTGGTATTGCTGAACATCTGATATTTGCTTTGGAATAAAAAAGAATTATGAGTAAAAATTCAGAAATACTTCATTAATTGTATTTATGTTCAAACTTTTCTTATATACATGTATCAGATGATAGTAAAAGGAGTATGCTGCTGCTAAAGATAATCAGTCCAGGAGTTGGCCTATCATTTTATTTTTCATAAGAAGTGGAAAAATATTAATATTACAAGAGAAATCATGTAAGGATATTTATTTGCGGCTTCTATCCAGTGTTCATGGAAATGTGAAAGTCTGAAAACATTTCAAAACTATGGCCTACGGATGAGTGTGAAGACTAGCTGAAAATACTTGCTTACATTTCAATAGTGATTACTATTTCTTACCAATGCTGGGTTCTTCACTTTGTTCTTTCCAAACCCTTCTTCAAGAGCAATGTATTATTTGACAAAGGCCAAGAGGAAGTCATTAAATGAAAAGTGCTATCCTTTTTACTACCTTTATGACTCAATATACTATATCTGATGTTGGAAAATCTCAACAAGGACTAAAATACCCCATTCCTCACACCATGCTTAACCTTTGACTAAAATATATGTAAGACAGGAAGATTTAACATGTATTAAATATGGCCTAAAACCTTACTATATTTCCTTTTTTTTTTTTTTTTTTTTTTTTTTGAGACAGAGTCTCGCTCTTTCACCCAGGCTGGAGTGCAGTGGCGCGATCTCGGCTCACTGCAGGCTCCGCCCCCCGGGGGTTCACGCCATTCTCCTGCCTCAGCCTCCCGCGTAGCTGGGACTACAGGCGCCCGCCACCTCGCCCGGCTAATTTTTTGTATTTTTAGTAGAGACGGGGTTTCACCGTGTTAGCCAGGATGGTCTCGATCTCCTGACCTCGTGATCCGCCCGCCTCGGCCTCCCAAAGTGCTAGGATTACAGGCGTGACCCTTACTATATTTCCTTGATTTCAAAGTGTATTTCAAAACAGCTTCTGTAAGGATTTCTTCTTATATCTCATTAACTCTAATGGTAAAAAAAAGATTTACTTCTCTAAGATTGACCAAAAAGCTTGAGCCAAACAACTGTAAAAACTGACAATTACTTCATAGTTCTGTGTTGTACTGTATTAGAATGGAAGCTAGAGAGAATTTGGGAAAAGCTTCACTTGACAATTTAAGAATTTAGCACAAAGAAACTGGGGGCAACAAATGCAGGTTACTGGGTTTGAGTTGGGGTATAAAGGGCAAGGATAAACAGGGAGTTCTCTCAATGAAAGGTTATTAGTACCTCCAAGGCAACTATTAGCAGAACTAGATTTATTTTATAGCTGTTTAAATTATCTGGAAGAAAGAATGCACAACGTACGGGATGCTAGTGCCTCTGTTCTCCATTCCATTCAAAGAATATGCTCCAGGTTTAGCTTGAGATGGGAGACTTGAATCTTCTATACTCTTGTTTGGCTTCTCCTAGTGTGAACATCTTGCTGCGTTGAGTGTAACTCTGGTGTTTAAAGATACACATTTTTTTTTTTTTTGGTACAGCATGGTCTGTAAATACAAGCCAACTTCATCATCTGGTGTTCAACTAAAGAAACACCCAATACTGAAGGAAAATTGGCTGCATCGGACTTTTTGGGAGGCTGTATATTCACTTTCAATGTGGCACTTTCCTAAGGCATTTTTTAAAGTTTCATTTTTAAAAAAAATTATTATTATGAAATATTTCAGGAATAGCAAAAAGTATGCCATTTTTCTTTGTTTTTCATTTAATTTGCACAAACTAAACATAAATACAATATAATTCCATGTTATAAGTATTTATTGAGTACCTATTAAACGCATATTATTTCCTATCTCCCAGCTAGCTTGCGAGGTGAATGTTATTCTCTCCATTTTACAGATAAGGAAACTAAGGCTCAAAGATATTAAAATTTACCCAGTTTAAAAATGATAAAGCTGAATTTGGACCCAAGTCTGCTTAAATTTAAAGCCTGGACTCTTAATATAAAGATGCTAATGAGTAAAACAGGAATCATTATAAAACAAAAATATAGCATTTAAGTGAAATCTTGATTATGAATGAGAAAAAGCAATCTCATTTGGGGGAAGAAATGTGCCAAACTAAAGATCCTAACTTTTGGAATAAACTGTGAAACTGGATTTTAAAAAATGTGTATCAGATCAACTTTATTATAACAACAATACATTCAGGAAAAATAATCAGAGTTATACAGTACTTGAAGCATGGTAAGCAGAGAGAGCTATCTCAGTCCCTCCTTGCATACACTTGACCCAGCACAGTGCTTGGCAAATGTTTGTTGAATGAATGCATCAGGATCTAGTTCAACAGCAGTCACTTCCTTGGAGAGAAATAACCCAAGGTATGGATGATGAGGACAGGCAGTGCTTCCTAATGCATCCTTAGGGAGAGTGTTATACAGGAGCAGTCATCCACTTATTAATCCACTTAGAAATCATTTCTCTCCTTGGCCTTTTGTTGGGTTAGGTCTGCCCATGTGATACATGTACCAGGAAGCCTAGCCATGGATACTAGTCTTCTGGCTTCAGTGGGCAGTCAGCCCTGCTGCTCACCTCTTCTGACTTGCTCTCATCCCCTTCTCCCTCCTCCACCTCCGATGCCTAACTCTGTTTGATGTTGCTTCACAGAGCAGTGTCCCTTGGTGCCCCCTTACTTGTCTGACTCACTAGGACACACTTCTTAGGCTTTCACTCTCAGCATTTTCTCTGGGACATGATCGGGTCACTTCTAACATCTCCACTCACCCCTAGCTGCAGGTTTTGCTTGGTCCACACAAGATCCATGTTGGCCACCTCAGCTCTACCTGGCCTTTCCATCTGGGATAGAAAGGGACATATTGTGCTCACTATGCTGGGATCTGTATGGGAATATATCGTGCAGCTATGCTGCAAGGCAGCTCTCCTCACTCACCAACTTCCGTGACAGCTTCTGAAATAATGAAACCCCAACATTTATATGTTCATACAAATAAACCCACCTCACCACCGGGTGGATTTCTCTCCAAAATTATGATGTCAAAGTTGTATAAGAACAGGCCAGTCCTTTGGAAGAACTTCTCTACGTAGAAAGAAGGAATTTCAGGAACTGTTTATCTCAGAAACAACCTTTGTGCTGTACTAGTTTTCTTGGACTACCATAACAAAATACCACGCTGGGTGGCATGAACAGCAAAAATTCATTTTCTCACAGCTTTGGAGCGTAGAAGTCCAAGATGAAGGTGTCAGCAGGGCTGGATTCCCCTGAGGCCTCTCTTCTTGGCTTGCAGGCAGCTGCCCTCTTACTGCCTCTTCACATGCTCTTTTCCTCTGTGTCTGCATCTTTTGTGTCTCTTTGCGTGCCTGAATTTCCTCTTCTGATAGGACATCAGTCAGATTGGATTAGGACCCATCTTAATTTTAACCTCATTTTAACTTAATCACGTTTTTAAACACCCTGCCTCCAAATAAAGTGACATTCTGAGGTACCAGGGGTTTGTACGTCAACATACAAATTTGGGGGGACAGAATTCCAGCCATAACATGTGCCCCCTCAGATTCCTTCTGTCCAAACTGCCTCCCAGACTCACAGCCTCCACCATGGATGACAGCTCTGTCCAGGCAGCTGTGTCCTAGAGTCTGGCTTCTCCTGCCTCTTCTGTACTCACACACTATGCCAGCCTGCCAAGCATAGTACCAGGCTTCCTGAGTGACTGTCTGAAAGGGTTGGATGCTATAAGAGAAATGTGAAGACATTAACAGTCTCCAAGGCAAACTTTGATGATGAGGGAAATGGAGACCGAGGGGTGCAGGTGGTTAAATTCCTTGGATCGATGACTCTGAGGCACTGTGTCTCCACACAGCCTGTCCTGAGATAGTGTAGGGGAGCAGATGCACCTGCTGAGAGACGAGCTGTCACCTGTGGCTTTGTGATGAAGCAATGATCGGTGTGGGTAAGCATCACCTTGCATGGTTTCCCATCTTCCCCTGTTTAACTTCCCTTTTCCCTTGCGCTTGCTGCCCTGACTTTGTACCTCCCAAATACTCCCAGATACAACATCATCACTCAGTCCTTGCTTCACGCTCTATTTTCTAGGGAACCCAGGCTAGAACACTGGCATAACTGCCAGCTGGAAAATAAAATTTAAAAAAAACGGAAACACTTATTCATTACAGACAAACACTGGCAAGTAATTTTGGGGCTGATTCTGAGCTATCACTTCATCAATGACATACTCCTGCATTATGTATAATCAGATCAGAGGAATCATCATCACTCTGTGAAATACAGGACTAGACAATGTATCAGTCAGTTCCAACTAGAAAAACAGAAACCATCCTAAGAATTTAAAAAAGAGGAAATTAATCCATGAATTGCTTACACAGGTCATGAAAGAGCTGAGATGCCAAACAGAGGACTGTGAAGCAATCCAGAGATTTGTAAAAGCAGAAAGTTGCTACCGCCCCTAAGCTGGAGAGACAACAGGAGGAATCAGTGTTACCAGCGGCCAGAGCCACTGGGGGAAGTTGCAACAAACCATCGAATGCCTGACTAGGTAGAGCTGAAGATATAGCTATGCTAGAGATGCAACTGGAGGCACAGAGAGAGGGAGAAATATTCTGACTTCTGTCTTCTTCCCTCCAGTTTCTTGCCAGCATCTCCCATTGCCTGAATGCAGGAAGAAGCTGGTTGATCTAGGAGCCTGGGAAATGCAGCCTACAGGAGTTGGCACCTCTGTCACTCAGAGCACTTCAGGGGAAGGATATGGAAAGGAATAGCATAGGCTGAAGATTGGTCCAAAAAACAAGATAGGCTAACTAAACAAGATAGGCTAACTTGGAGAAACTGTTAGATAGTCAATAACTTTATGGGCCAAGGAAGTGTACAATGGGAGAAAAAATAGCACAGTTATAGCACAGCAGGCATCAGGATAAAACAGACCTGAGTTCAAATGGAAGATTTCCCTATCTATTGGCCATATGACCTTAGGTGAGTCATTTAATTTATCTGAACCTCAGTTTCCTTCCCTCAATCTGTGTTGTAAAGATTATATGAGATTACTTATGTAAAGTGCTTAGCATATTAGCTGGCATCTAATAAGTAATCAATGAAAGACAACTCTTATAATAACAAGAGACCAATATCTAGTTGGCTTAGTCTGTGATACGGTTTGACTCTGTGTCCCCACCCAAATCTCATCTCGAATTATAATCCCCACATATCGAGAGATGGAGGGAGGTGATTGGATCACAGGACCATTTCCCCCATGCTGTTCTTGTGATAGTGAGTTCTCACGAGATCTGATGGTTTTATAAGCGTCTGGCATTTCCCCTGCTTGCACTTCTGTCTCTCCTGCCGCCATGTGAAGAAGTTCCTTGCTTCCCCTTCCACGATGATTGTTGGTTTCCTGAGGCCTTATTGCCCATGTGGAACTGTGAGTCAATTAAACCTCTTCTCTTTATAAATAACCCAGTCTCATGTATTTCTTTATAGTAGTGTGAAAATTGACTAATACAGTCTGGTTCTTCAAAACGCAAAGATTTGGATGAAGTAGTTTATTTGGAAGATGATCCCATTGCAAGGGAGTGGGAAACTGAAACAGAGAAGGAAGAAAGGCAACAAATAGTGTATTAATAAGAGAGTACCACTGTGGGCAACAAGGGTTCAGTCCCACAGAGGACTCTCTTAGGGAATGGTGTGTAATGCCTTTGAATTGTAAAGTTTTTAAAAGGGGTGAGGTAGCTGGAATTTTAGCTACCAATTCGCATTCACAGTAAAAGCTGCTCCTGGCATTAACTCCTGGGCACTTTCAGCCTGCCCTTCATGACGGCTGAGCCTACTGTCTCAGCCAGAGAACACCCTTAGGTAATACGATGCAAGAACCGGGTGTGTACAGGTGCCATCCCCAGGGGACCTGGGCAAACTGATGAATATAGATTAATTATTGCTACTAGCTACTGCTGCTGTATAGCTGAAAAAGATCTGGGATCATAGTGGGCTATGATCCCACCTAAAATCAGCACAGTTGTACTTCCATGTTTCCCTGGACCAATACTTTTCAAACTTTTCTGACCAATATCCACAGTTAGTAATATATTTTTACATTGTGACACAGTACACATGAATGTTTATATAGTGCACATTTATACCAAAACAAAAGTTTTCTAAAATAATACTTATTCTTTTGAAATAGCATGCACCCTAATATCTTTCTATGTCACTAGATTTTTTAAAACAAAGATTGAAATTTCCAAAACTGATTTCAAGACCCTCTAAAAACCCTCAGTTTATTGTCCTAGCTACTGCAAGTGTGTACTGCTGCAGTGATAAGGAGCTTGAGCAAGACTGTAAATAAATGATGTCACTGTGCCCTAAAGTCATTAAGTACTAAACTAATTTCAGCTGACTTTTTTTTTTTATAGCAAGACATTCTCAATGAAGGAAGCAGTATGTTGATTGGTATTTTAGCACTGGGTCTTTATCTAGTCAGAGACTGGAAACAGTTAACAAACACGCACTTTGAGTAGCACTGCCCTAGACCATACTTGAATGGGGTTTTAAAAATGGGCTTAAGACTAAAAATGAATTTTTCTAATGCTTGCCCTTCTCTGTTGTTAAAAGATCCCTAGCCCTCCACAAGTCTCATTTAGTATTTCTTGGGGTCTCATAGGGTTATCTCTGATGAAGTTGCCAAACCATATTTATGAAGGTTCCTACCTTCTCCTTAGCTTCAAAGGCTAGAATGAAAGATGAAGACCACTGCCCCCACTCTGCTCACCCCTGCAAGGAGGACCACTCGGCCCTTACTCCTGTGCTTCCTGCCTTTACACTCCTGCCGCTGCCAGCATACTGGGAAATAAGGTTCAGGTGCCACTTCTGTGGACTAACAAAAGAAGGGAAACTGGGTCCTACACTGCAATTGTGGGTCCCCATCCCAGGTCACAGAGGAGCTCTGTGATGCTGCTATCTTCTAGGGCAACAGTCCTCAAACTGGAGTACCCTAGGATGCTCAACCCAGGGCAATTTTGCTCCCCCAGGTGACATTGGCAATGTCTGAAGACATTTTTGTTGTCACAACTTGAGTGGAGGAATGCTATTGGCTTCTGGTAAATAGAGGTCAGAGATGTTGCTAAATATCCTACAATGCACAGACCAGCCCTCACAACAAAGAAATATTTGACCCAAAAGGTCAATAGTGCCAAGATTGAGAAAACCTGCCCTAGGGGTACACATAGGCTTCCCAGGGGCAAGTGGGCACTGGTCACTTTAAGCTGATTGGTTAACATATCTTCCATTTCCATTTGCACCATCTCCTAAATTTGGTTTGCCACACTCTGCAAGTTCTACTTTCCCACCTCCTTTTCACAGTGACCTCTCTTCCAAACCCCAAATATACTATCTGGGTATAAAAATCTTGCAGGGCAGGCCATCGCAGTGGCTCATGCCTATAATCCCAGCACTTTGGGAGGCCGAGGCGGGCAGATTACGAGGTCAGGAGATCGAGACCATCCTGGCCTGTTAACATGGTGAAACCCTGTCTCTACTAAAATACAAAAAATTAGCCACGCGTGGTGGTGCGTGCCAGTAACCCCAGCTACTTGGGAGACTGAGGCATGGGATTCACTTGAACCCGGGAGGCGGTGGTTGCAGTGAGCTGAGATCGCGCCACTGCTGCACTCCAGCCTGGCAACAGAGCAAGACTCCATCTCAAAAAAACAAAAAATCTTGTAGGGCAAGCCAGGTGTGGTGGTGCATGCCTGTAGTCCCAGCTACTCAGGAGGCTGAGGCAGGAGGATCATTTTGAGCCTAGAGGTTCTAAGTTACCATGAGCTCTGATTGTGCCATTGTTTCTAGCCTGGGTGACAGTGGAATCTTGTCTCTTAGAAAAAAAAAAAGGTTTATGCCAGACATTTCTATAAACTAAATTGGATAAATCTTCAGGGCAAGGTATAATATATAAAATATGACAGGGATTACATCCTTTGCAACTGTTTACATTTATAATATAAATCTTTACATGTTAACTTTCTTTTTTTTTTTTTTTTTTTTTTTTGAGACAGAGTCTGGCTCTGTTGCCCATGCTGTAGTGCAGTGGCACAGTCTTGGCTCACTGCAACCTCTGCCTCCTGGGTTCAAGCAATTCTCATGTCTTAGCCTCCCAAGTAGCTGGGATTACAGGCGCCTGCCACCATGCCCAGCTAATTTTTGTATTTTTAGTAGAGATAGGGTTTTGCCATGTTGGCCAGGCTGGCTTCAAACTCCTGACCTAAAGTGATCTGCCCACCTCGCCTCCCAAAGTGTCAGGATTACAGGCATGAACCACCACACTCAGCCCTACATGTTAACATAAAAATGTGGGAGATGGAAATACATGTCAGAATAGTGGTTACCTGTGGGAAGGAGAGAGCAGGTATCAACAAGAAGGGAGCATGAAGGAACCTCTCAAGCTGCTGGAAGTGTTCTATACCTTAATCTTGGTGGTGGTAACATGCATGTATAAATATATGAAAGTTCACTAAGCCTTACACTTAAGATTTGTGTACTTCACGTAAGTTTTATTTCAATTTTTTAAAAGTGAGAGGGCTTTTCAAAATTATTTTGGGATAATAATCAAGCAAAAATATTTGAAGACCACTGTTCTAGGAGACTGAGAGGACTAAGTCTTCCTAGCCTTATGTCCTTGCTTTCCAGCAGCCATGGTTTAAAACCTGTCTCTCCAGCCCTCTATCCTCAGGGCTTCCTTCCTCTTCCCAGGATGGCTCACTTCCCTCCCAGTCATTCCACCAAAGCCTCAGAAGTCAGACTCTGTGCTGGAGATTGAATGTTTGTATTCCCCCAAAATTTGTATTTGGAAACTTAATCCCCTAGGTGATAGATAGCATTAGGAGGCAAAGTTGTTGGGAGATGACTGGATCCTAAGGATAGATCCCTCATGAATGGAATTTGTGCCCTTAGAAAAGAGACCCCTGGCCGGGCATGGTGGCTCATGACTGAAATCCCAGCACTTTGAGAGGCCAACGTAGGAGGATTCCTTGAGGCCAGGAGCTCGAGACCAGCCTGCTCGACACAGCAAAAGCCCATCTCTATTATAAAGAAAAGAAAAGAGACCGGAGAGAACTCCCTTGTCCCTTCTACCATGTGAGGACACAGGGAGAAGATGGCGATCTATGAACCAGGAAAAGGGCCCTCACCAAACATTGGATCTGCCAGCGGCTTGATCTTGGACTTCCTAGACTCTAGAACTGTAAGAAATAAATGTTTGTTTTTAAAGCTACCCAATCCTTGGTCTTTTTGTTATAGTCACCCAAACAAGGACACTCTGTGATCAATATGCCCCTTACATCTTGGACCTCTTCCCTGGGCATTTTCCTCCACCACCTGCCTTAACTGAAATCTGCCTCTTCTCCTTGATGCCCTAGGACACCATCCTTTCAGACTGCACAAGCCTCAGGGTCAGGAGGAAGGTTCTGTGTCTTGCTCCTTTGATACTAAGTCAGGATGCTCCATCTGCTAAGAATCCTAGCATTCTCTCATCCTACCTCGACTCCTGATCACTATCACTTAATGACTGCCTGGCCAGTGCCCTTCGTCAATCAGAACCTTCATGCCTGGATTACACACAGCCTTCTCTACTCTAAGCTCTGTTATTCAGTTAAAGTAATACTTAAAGAAAAAAAGATTTTAATTTTCATGAAGTTCAGCGTATCAGTGTTTTTTCTTTTAAGGTTTCTTTTTGTAGCCTATGTATAATAACTTTTTCTTAATCCAATTTTTCAAAGATTTTTATCCTACATCTTTGTGATGGTTAATTTTAGGTGTCAAGTTGACTGGATTAAGGGATGCCCAGATAGCTAGTAAGGTATTATTTCTTGTTGTGTCTGTGAGGGTGTTTCTGGAAGAGGTTGTGATTTGAACCAGTGGACTGAACAAGGAAGATCACCCTCACCCAATTTGAGGATGGGCAGGCATTATTCAACTGGTTGAGGGCAAATATAGAACAAAAAGGCAGAGGAAAAAATGAATTCACTCTCTCTTCTGAAGCTAGGATATTCATCTGCTTCTGCTCTTGGACATCAGAATTCCAGATTCTCTGGCCTTTGGACTTAGTGACTTGTATCAAGCAGCCCCCAGGTTCTCAGGCCTTTGGTCTGAAACCAAGAGTTACACCATTGGTTCCCCAGGTTCTTAGGCCTTTAGACAGGGACTAAGCCACCTGCTTCCCTAGTTCTCCAGCTTGCAGATGGTCTATCATGGGACTTCTCAGCCTCCGTAATCATGTGAGCCCATTCTCATAATGAATTTGCCTCTTATATCTATATCTATATCTCTCCTATTGGTTCTGTTTCTCTGAAGAACCCTGACTAATACAATCTTTTTTAAGATATGCTATAGTTTTGGCCGGGGATGGTGGCTAACACCTGTAGTCCTAGCACATTGAGAGGCCAAGGCAGGAGGATTGCTTGAGCCCAGGAATTTGAGATCATCCTTGGCAACATAGTGAGATTCCCATCTCTACAATACATAAATAAATAAAATAAAGTTAAATTTAAAAAGATATGTTACAGTTTTAACTTCATCATTTAGGTCTATGATCTATTTTGAATTATTAATAATTTTTATATATAGTATTAGTTAAGGGTCAAGTTTCATTTTTTCCATATAAACATACAGTTGTTCCAGCACCATTTGTTGAAAAACTTTCTCCATTAAGATAACTTGATGCCTTTGTCAAAAATAATATATATATTTATTATCATATTTTTAATTTTATATTATATACATATATTTGGGGAATCCTTATTTTGTTTTATGGCTCTATATGTCTGTCCATAAAACAATTCCACATTCCCTGATGACCTAGATGATTGAGATCAAGTGGCAAAAACCCTTCAACTTTGTTCTTTTCCAAATTATTTTGGCTTTTTAACATCTTCATTATTTCCATATGAATTTTAGGTGAATCAGCTCATCAGTTTCTATAAAATGCTTGTGGGTATTTTGATTCAGACTGTGCTGAATCTATAGATCCTTCTTTGTTCTGATCTTCCTGGGGAAACATATTCTATCTTTCACATTGTGGTAGTTTTGAAATACATGCATAATTTCTCTAATATTCCTCCCTCAAAAAGTGGAGCCTAATTCCCCGCTTCTTGAATGTGGGCTATAGTTAGTGACTTGCTTCTAATGAATATACTCTAGTGGAAATGATGGTATATGATCTCCAAAGACTAGATGATAAAAGGCACTGTGACTTCCTCCTTGCTTTTTCTTTCTTTTGGATCACTTATTCTGCGGGAAGCCATGTGCCAAGCCATGAGGACACTTGAGAAACCTTATGAAAAGATCTATATGGTAAGGACAAGAGGCTTCCTACAAATGACAGTTAAGGAACTGAGGCCTTCCTCCAACAGCTATGTGAATGAGCAATCTCGGAAGTAAATCTTCCAGCCCCACTCATGCCTTCAGATGACTGTGGCCCTAGCTGACATTTTGATTGCAACCTCATGAGAGAACTTCAGCCAGACTCACCCAGTTAAGTGGCTCTCAAATTCCTAATCCCCAGAAATTGTGAGACGATGAGCGCTTATTGTTTAAGCTGCTAAATTTTGGGGTGATTTGTTACATAGCAATTGATAACCAATGCAACTATTAAGTATCATATCTCCTGTAGAAGCCCTTGTCATATTGAGAACACTCCCTTCTATTACTAGTTTGCTAAGAGTATTCATCATTAATGGGTGCTAAATTTTGTCAAGTAACTCTTCTAAATATATTGAGATGATTATATGTTTTTTCACCTGTATTCTGGTCATATAATGAATTATAATTATTGATTTTCAACGTTAAACCAAGCTTTCATTCCTGGGGTAAACTTTATCCTTATGGTATATCCATGCAATGAGATAATATTGAGTAATAAAAAGGAAAAAAAACTGATACATGCAACAGCATGGATGAATTTCAAAAACAGTCTGGTTCCTTTTATATTAAATTCTTGAAATGACAAAACTAATCTAGTAACAAAAGTATATTAGTGGCTGCCTGGGGCCAGAAAATAGGTAGGGATTCACAGCAAAAGGTAGAAGAAGAGAGTGATAGATATGTTTTATATCTTGATTGTGATAGTAGTTAAACAAAAGCATAACTCATTAATCAGTACCCTTAAAACAGGGGCACTTAAATGTATATGAATTACGCTTAGCAAGAGAATTCATGTTTTGGGGCCAGGCATGATGGCTCATGCCTGTAATTCCAACACTTTGGGAGGCCCAGGTGGGTGGATCACTTGAGGTTAGGAGTTTCAGACCAGCCTGGCCAACATAGTGAAACCCCATCTCTACTAAAAATACAAAAATTAGCCAGGTGTAGTAGTGGGTGCCTGTAATCCCAGCTACTTGGGGGGCTGAGGCCAGAGAATCGCTTGGGCCTGGGAAGTGGAGGTTGCAGTGAGCCGAGGTCGTGCCACTGCACTCCAGCCTGGGCGACAGAAAAAGACTCCATCTCAAAAAAAAAAAAAAAAAAAAAAAAGGAAAGAATTTATGTTTTGAGGCCAGGTGTTGTAGCTCATGCCTGTAATCCCAGCACTTTGGGAGGCCGAGGCGGGTGGATCACTTGAGGTTAGGCATTCGAGACCAGCATGGTCAACATAGCGAAACCCTATTTCTACTAAAAATCAAAAAAAAAAAAAAAAAAAAAACGGGCATGGTAGCACACACCTGTAATCCCAACTACTCGGGAGGCTGAGGCAGGAGAATTACTTGAACCCAGGAGGCAGAGGTTGCAGTGAACTGTGATCATGCCACTGCACTCCAGCCTGGGCAACAGAGTGAGACCCTGTCTAAAAATAAAAAATAAAAATAAAAAGAATTTATGCTTTGAAAGTTTATACTTAAACTCTGTAAAACTAAATATTGAAAATTAGTCTTCTAGTAATGTCTGTTGAAATAAAAATGCTAAAACAATAGGTCTAGGGTATCTTTAAATAGTTATCTGGGTTACAACTAAAGCTAGCAATTTGGTTAATGACCACAGTAAGGGGGAAAACACTGGCCTAGCTAATGGATTTAATCTATTCCCATGTTTAAATGATTGTTAAGTAAAGGCTCTGCCATGCATAGAATCATTACTTAGGAAAACATCCTCACTGAGCCTGCTTTCCTGGGGTGAAATTCAAATACACTTGAGAAATCCAAACTCAAGTCAATTGTCCAAAGGAATAAACCTCTATTTAAATGATCCCAGCCTCCCAGCCTCAAAATGGAGGGTTAAAAAGAAACACAATCCATAACTTTTCTGATATTTTTTTTCCTCTGTGATGACAGCATTTCTCCTTCAGCCATGATAATCTTCAAATCTGTCTCACCCTGAACTAGGACCCTTCAGCCTGAAACACACAGAAATGGTACAACTGCCAAGAGTTGTTACTAAATAAACAGCCATAAAAATGATGTCGTTGATAACAGAAGCAATTAACATTATCAACTGTAAATTACTGTCAGTAAAAACAGAGATTTATTCATTATTACCATGCCCAATGCTGACCCTTCTTTCTCTTATTTTTGCATTTGCAGAAAATGAAAAGATTTAAGGAAATGAGAGCCTACCTCTAAATTGGTAATTGCTGTGGTTGTGCTGTCATTCTTGTCACTTTCAGGTTGGAATTCCAGAATGCTGCTGTCCCTAGGTCAGACCCTCCTGGATTCCTCAGCCTGTCATTCTAGCAACTAGAGCAGAAGAAAAAGAAAAGGGCTCTATTAATCAGAGTTCTCCATAAAAATAGAACCAAGAGGAGATAGATAGATAGATGATTGATAGATAGATAGATAGATAATAGAGATAAAGATGAGATTTTTTATGGGAATTGGCTTATACAATTATGGAGGTCAAAAAGTCCCATGATCTGCTGTCTGGGAGCTGGAGATACAGAAAAGCCAGTGATGCAATTCAGTCCAAGTACAAAGACCTGAGAACCAGGAGCTACAATGTTTGCAGGCAGTAGAAGATAGATGTTCCAGCTGCAGAAGGGAGAGATAATTCACCCTTTCTCTGCCTTTTTGTTCCATTTGGCCCTCAGTGGATTGGATGATGGCTGCCCACGTTGGAAAGGGTGAACCTTTAGTCAGTCTACAGACTCAAATGCCAATCTCTTCTGGAAACTCCTTGTAGACACACCCAAAAATAATGTTTTACGTCCTAACTGGGCACCCCTTCTGTCAAGTTGATATATAAAATTAACTACCACAAGGGCTAAGGTAGCTGTCAGCTACTTAAGCTTTCCCCTTTCTCTATTCTTTCATTTTGGGGGTAGAATCTGAGAACCCCATTATCTGCAACCCCTATTTTCTAGTGGAGGAAGCCAAGGGCTAATTCTGCCAGTGTAGTGAAAGATGCCTTTCACAGGGAATCCTGAAGAGCACTGAAGCCAAGGAAGATGCCAAGTGTGTGCAGGTCGGCTAAGGTCAGTGAGTTCAGGAGGAGCTGGGAGCCAATGGCAAAAACCGAAGGATCCTAATCAAAAGGACAGATGATAACAAGAGTAGGTGAAGATATGGAATAATTGGAACCCTCATGCACTGCTGGTGGGAATGCAAAATGATCCAGCTGCTTTGGAAAACAGTCTGATAGTTTCTCAAAAGGTTAAAAGTAGAGTTAGTATACAACCCGGCAATTCCACTCCTTGTTACACACCCAAGATAAATGAAAACATATGTCTACACAAAAACATATATACAAATTTCATAGCAGCATTATTCATAGTCACCAAAAAGTGGTAACAATCCAAATGTCCATCAACTAAAGAATGGATGAAGAAAGTATGGACCTGGTAGCTCACACCTGTAATCCCAACACTTTGGGAAGGAGGATTGCTTGAATCCAGGAGTTTGTGACCAGCCTTGGCAATATAGTGAGACCCCGTTTCTTCAAAAAAAATTTAAAAATTAGCTAAGTGTGGTGGCACACACCTGTAGTCCCAGCTACTAAAGAGGCTGAGGTGGGAGGATTGCTTGAGCCTGGGAGGTTGAGAGGTTGAGGCTACAGTGAGCCATGATTACATCACTACACTCCAGCCTGGGTAACAGTGAGACCTTTTCCTTAAAAAAGAGAAAAAGATACATCGCTACAATGGAATATTCAACCCTAAAAAGGATACATATTACAAGATAGATAAATCTCAAAAACATTAGGCTACATGAAAGAAGCCTGTCACAAAGAACCACTTATTGTAAGATTCCATTTCTATGAAATGTCCAGAATAGGCAAATCTATAGAGACAAAAAGTAGATTAGTGATTGCCTGGAACTGGGGGATGGGGGAGGCATGGGGGGACTAGAGGTTGATGGATAAGGAGTACAATGTTTCTTCTGAGGGTGATGAAAATATTCTGAAATCGTGGCTACGCAATTATAGGAAAAGCTATTGAATTGCACACTTTAAATGTGTCAATTGTATGGCATGTGAATTATATTTCAATAAAGCCATTACGAAAACAAACAATAGAACTAGGGGACCAGGGCAGGAATGGAGAACCCAGACGTTAGCTGGAAGGCAGAAATTGAGAGAGAGAGCAGGCAGGCAGGCAGCTTGAGGCGGTTCCTAGGCTAGCTGTTTTGTGCTGCTGCTGTGCTGGGTCTGCACTGTGCAAAGTGAGGCACTGATAGGGCCAGCTGAATTTAAAGGGGCAGGGATAGCGTAGACATCTACTGTGCAAAGAGCTGCTGTTTTTACAACGGAAGACTGCTTTTATAGTTGCTGCTATTAAAGAATTCCAGAGAGGCTGCTCCTGTGTCATGACTATGGGGGAAGCATGAGGTGAGCACTATGTTGATTTGTTTATTTAGACCCTCGGAGTCAAGAGACTGAGTTACTCAGGCTCAGTTCAAGTCCTTTTTTCGTATATTCCTTTATTTAGTCCTTTTTACCTCCATATTCCACCTTAGCAACCATTCTAATGGGCACAGTGGGAGTCTTTTGGTTTATATGTGTAGGCTTGAATATTGAGTGTTACCATTTTGTATGCATGTATATGTATCTCACATTTAGGAAATATTATTATATTGGAGATCCCATTCTGTTTCTTCCTTTTTCACTCTATACTTTGTTTTAAAGACCCATCTGTGCTGTTAGGTATACATCTACTTCTTTGGTTCTAACTGCTCACTGGCGGTGTCTACTGCACATTACCTATCCACAATCCCTGTGATTGGCATACACGTTGCCTTCCTGTCCCTGTACTCCGAATAAAATGTGGAACCCATGAGACTATGCCTCATAGACCTCCAACTGCAGGAGTGTAATTGACCTAAGGCTTAGCTCTGAGTTCTGAAATCTATCTCTGGGTTTCACCTGAGGCCTTGCTTCCTGTGGGCTGCTCCTAGCCAGTGACTGAGCAGAGCCGGGCAACTAAGACAGGCTCATTCCTGGGAGACAGGGGACTCCTCCCATGGCTGATTAGGGCTTGAGGACTTCCTGGTGGATTTGGAGAACCTTCCACCAGGTTCTTAGGATGCTTCCACCAACCTTCCTTCCCTCTCCTTCACTTGGGGTCAGACTTCATTGTGGTATGAGTTCTCCCATCCATCCTTATTTTCTCTCACAGGTATTCCCTCTAAGAAAATCTTTGTACGTTTAATTGGTTTAATCTGCATCTTGGCATCTGTTTCTTAGACGACCTGTGCTAACCCTAGTGCTATACCAAACATCTTTGTACATATCCCCTGAGGACGATGTATAAAGGTTTCTTGGGGATGTACACCTAGGAGAGAAATTGCTAGGTCATAGGGTGGGGCCAGGTTGCCCCTGGAGTGGCTGCTCCCACCTGGATTCTCACCAGCAGTGCGTGGGGTTCCTACATCTTTGCATCTGTGCCTATTCATGGCATTATGCTGCTAATTTATGCCCGCCTAAGAGGCATAAAGTGGTATCTCTTTGTTGTTTCAAATTCCTTTTCTTTGATTACTAAAATTATTCATCATTCTTATACATATTAGTCTTTAGGGATTCCTTTTCTGTCAAAGGAATTGCCTACTATGCACTTTAGTCATTTTTATCTTTGCATTCCTTTCTTTTTCTTTTCAGTTTTAGGAATTCTTTGTATATTCTACATACAAGAGCCACAGTATCTACCACATGGCCAAACTGAGAAAACAGGGTGTGGGGGAATCTCTTCAATTCTTCTTTTTCAATTTTGTATGATCCCTTGTTTTTAGACGTTGCAGGCATCTCCCAATTTGCCGTCTAATAACTTTGTTCATGATGGCTTTGAACAGAAATTCTTAGTTTTTGTGTAATTGACAGAATCATTGCGGCGGGGGAGCAGGTTGTGCATCACACTGTGGTCCACAGCTTGAACCATGGCCAGGCACACCCAGACTTCATTCCTGGCTCATCATGTCCTAGATGTTACCTAGTTCAGTCACTTCTCTATTTTTTTTCACTTTGACTTTCCTCATGCCTAACTATTAGAATGACCTGAGCAAATGTTACTAATACAAACACTATAAATAATATTGAGTCCTTTAATGATGACTATCCCAAGTATTACTTCTTGACACAGGTGATTTTCATAGCGTGGGACAAAGTGACCTTAAATCCTTGTAAAGCTGCCCTGACAGCTCCAGCCTACTTACCATTTTCAAATTCAACCAGAGCAATACCATGCTTCCCAGGTACAAAACGTACTTTCTTGAAACCAGGGAACCTATTAAATAGCACAGATAACATCATCTCATGAGTCTCTGCTGGTAAATTAACTTAAAAATAAAACAGAATTCAGAGGGTAGTAAGAACCTGAGGATTTGGGTATCAGCTGAATTCAGTGTTTCCTGACCAGGCTTTCTGTTTGTGGTTGTTGCTATCTGTTCCACAGTTTGGGCTTTTTTCTTTTCTTTTGTCAGCAAAAGTGTCACACATCTTAGAAATTATATCAGAATCTGTTTTTGCGTACTGGATTTGCATTGGTTTATCATACAAATGGAAATCCTTGTAACTGTCTCAAGGCATTTGTGGATGAGCCCAGTGTCCCGCACCCATCTTCATGGTCTTTAGAGCCACAATACTTACCACATGGCCAAACTGAGAAAACAGGGCATGTAGGAATCTCTTCAACCCTTCTTCTTTAATTTTGTCGTTCATATTGTTGACATAAATTAAGCGATTTGGTCTGATATCCATGTTTTGGATTCAATTGTTCAAATAGCCTGAGGCCTGCACCATCTCCAGTAAGCGCTCAGCAAGTTCCCTCTCTTTCAACTTTTCATCTCAAAAGCAAGGACAATATGAGACAATCCTACTCATCTAAAGCAACTGGGAAGACAGGTAGTTGGCTGATAAAAATAATCATTAAATACCATACATTTGTTAAACATTTTCTTTCAACTTAAAACATACAAAAATATTCACTTATTTATACATCTTTATGTAGGGCATAGGTCTTTTTATTTGAGAATGATCTGCTTACTGTACTTCACATTTTGTCTCTTACTTAATTTAGATTAATAGTACATTGGTGACAATTTTCAGTTTTGGATTCTTTATTTTTTAATTTTCTATTTTTTTAGAGATGAAGTTGCTCAGGCTGGTTTTAAACTCCCAGGCTCAAGTGATCCTCCTGCTTCTGCCTCCTGAGTAGCTGGGACTACTACAATAGGCATGCACCACCATGCCTGCCCGGTTTGGTATTCATTAAAGTGTAACAAAGCTGCGCAGGATGGTGCATGCCTGTAGTTCCAGTTACTCAGGAGGCTGAGGTGGGAGGACTGCTTGAGCCCAGGAGGCTGAGGCTGCAGTAAGCTATGATCATGTCACTGCACTCCAGCCTGGGTGACAGAGTGAGACCCCATCTCTAAAAATAATGATAAAGTGTAGCAAGACCTTACATCCTCTAGATTTTTATAATTTTTCTGCCTTTTTACAGTTGTTCTTATTCAGATTTAAATGAAAAGGAAGTTTTTTAAATTATATCTTTCCAAAGCATTGCACTTAATTTTCTTAGGAACAACTCTACACTTATGTTTAATCAGTTTATGTACTCTTTAATTAAATTGTACAACTATAACAAGTACCATAGGCTCAAAGGGTTTGGTAACAAATACAATTTTTTCTCGTAAGCATATGACTCAACATACTCAACATGTGTTATGTTGAGCAGAAACACCCAGGCAAACCAGAGCACTTGGCTGCAAATGGTCCACATGCCCTTGGAGTTGGTCGCTAGGGTTGTAGAGGAAATGGAGAGCCTTGGAGAATCTGGTGAAATGTTTAAGTAGGGCCTGCTAAGAGTTTCCATCATCAACCTTTTGGCTGGCTGTGTCAAACTCTGTGCCTGGCACTTAGTAAATGCTTAGTAATTGTTAATCATTATTAACACTAGACCAATGATTCCTAACATTGGGTCATCTGTCCTTGCCTGTGCCCGTGCCCCCACACCTTGGGGACATTTGGCAATGCCTGGAGACATTTTTGGTTGTCACAACTGGAGAGGTGGAAGTAGTGCCTAGTGGGTAGAGGCCTATCCTAAACATCCGCCAGTACTCAGGACAGTCCCCTCATCAGAATGTCACCAGTGCCCAGGTGGAAAACCCTGCACTAGTCTAAGTGCTTCTGAACATGAACCTTATATGTGCCTATTCATAATTGCATCTCTCGCACCTAATGCATCTCATGGTTCATAATAAAACCTCAAAAAGTCTGTGTTGATGCATGCATGCACACTGACTAAATGAGTGGAAGGCCTCTGAGACAAGTGTGGCACATCCGCAGAGTGAGGCCCGGAACTTCAAAGTGGTGCAAATGAACCCTTCTCAGAAAATTTATCCAGGCCACTCTATGCCTGAGCCTGGCTCCCATGTGCTACAGCTGCTCAACTGCAATTGGCTGGATCCTGATCTGTTTATACTGTTCTTGCCTGTCATATTTACCCACTCAGAATTTTTTAATTCTTTTGATAACTGATCTCTGGCTTGGTCCCTGAAATTTGCTCCCACCCTGCAATTCCCCTGGGCCCACTGCTCTGCACAGCCTGGCCCTCCACCCATCCACTAGTGTTCAGCTCCTCACTCTCCTGCCTGGCACCCAAGTGCTTGCTTCAGCTTCACCCCTGGCACAGAGGTGATCAGACACCTCTAAATAGGAGTTAGAGCTGGTTAGAGAGAGACCCCAAGTGAAGAGAACAAAAGAAGCGTAGCCCAGGGAAGCAGAAGAAGCAGAACTGGCTTCTCACTCTTGTTCTACTGTTTATCAGCAGTATCTTAGGTAAAATCCCGTATTTGCCTTTTCTTAACCTCTGTTTTCTCATCCATAGAATGAAAATAATAATGTTTTTCAACCTATTCCACAAACTGGTTTGTAATAAAATGATAATATAAGGGTGATTTTCAGGAAGGTTTACAAATAAATAAATATCTTTGGTGATGAAGAAAAATGTTGAAGAAAGCAACTTTATATATCTTTAACACTATTGTACTCTAACAGCCATATCTGACATTTGCGTAATGCTTAAAGTTCATAAAAGGCTTTATCTTTTGATCTTCACAACCTTACAAGACAGGTAGAGAAATGCTATTACTACATCCCAGAAGGGAAAACTGCATCCCGCAAATGTTAGTGTTTTGCATAGTTTAAATAGCTAGTGCATTTTAGAGAGACAAGGACCACAACCCAACCCTGTGCTCTTTTCACTATGATATCCTGCTACTAAGTGGGTCCTTTGAAGACACATAAAAATGATTTAAATAATAATAATATGGAATAATCACATTATAAGGAAGTTTGGCATAAAAGGGAGCTGCAGAGCATATGCCTTAAGGATATTTTAATAGTCACGTTCCAGAAGGTAAAATTGGGAAATAGTAAAACTAGACAATATTTTGTCTTTTCCTTTTTAAAACATTTCACTTGGAGAGAATTTGCATGTGGCCCTGAAATTTCTCTGCTCATTCAAGTTTTGGCTCTTCCTTCTGCGGCATGAATCTACAGAACAGCAAATGCCATAACTTTTAATTCACACATGACTGTTGCCTGTGCCACTCTGGGATTCAGCCAGGCTTAGACATACTTACAGATGGACAGAAGTGGAGGAGACACCAAGACTTGGAAGTGTCTCTGTCCCCAGAGGTAAAACCGAAGGGAGAGAGAAGGAACCACGCAGCTGCAGCTACAGTTAATTCGGTTTGGTGCATGGTACAGGGTAAGTGCAATTGCAGAAGGTCTGAGTAAGCAGTTGAGGAGAGAAAAAGAGTTCCAGGAAGTGTATGTAGCACAGGAATGGGGCATTCGAGGTGGATCACCCTTAGGAGTCCAGGTCGCCAAGCCAGAAGTCTGTTAAGAGTGGAGATAGTGGTCTGGTGTGGTGGCTCATGCCTGTAATCCCAGCACTTTGGGAGGCCAAGGCGGGAGAATCACTTGAGGTCAGGAGTTCAAGACCAGCCTGGCCAACATGGTGAAATGCTGTCTCTACTAGAAATACAAAAATTAGCTGGGTGTGGTGGTGGGCACCTGTAATCCCAGTTACTTGGGAGGCTGAGTCAGGAGAATTGCTTGAGCCCAGGAGGTGGAGGTTGCAGTGAGCTGAGACCACACCACTGCACTCCAGCCTGAGCAACAGAGCAAGACTCTGTCTCAAAAAAAAAAAAAAATAGAGTGGAGATAGTGGAACAGGAAAAGTTCCCTTGTCTCCCTCGCAGGACGTGTGATGGGGTGTGGCTCACTTCTTCAAGGCCCCACTGCTCAAACCTCTAGGGGAGCATACAGACAGGGAGTCTGTGGGGCTCAGATCCCATGGCAGTGTCTAGGGGGATATGTTTACTGCTCCTGAGGCCCCAGTGGGCATGTGTTACAGGGTGCACTTTTAGTTTTGCTCTTTAATTCTGCTGTCTATAGGTGGCTTGTATTAAGCCGCTCAATTAGACCCTCCATCTTGTCACAAGGACAGGGGGCTTTCTGTGCCTTGGTGTACCGGAAGAATCAGATCACACCTGGGCTTGGAGAATGAGTGCAAGGTTTTATTGAGTGGAATTAGCTCTCAGCAGATGGGGGAGCCAGAAAGGAGGTGGTTTTTCCCTGGAGTCCAGCCGCTCAACAGCCTGGGCTCTCCTCTGACTGTCCCAGCAAAACTCCGTGTGGTTCTGCCGGTTGATGGCCTGCAGGCCTGTCCGCGTGCTCTTCCGCTAGCATACTCCCTTTGATGTACCGATGTCCTCTTGCCATCCAGCCTTTTGTGTTTTCTTCCGCTGATGTGTTCCTCTTGCCGTCCAGCAGCTTCTGTCTCTGCCTTGCTAGGGTCTTGGGTGGGGTTGTGGTGAGCCAGGGTGGTCTTGGAAAATGCAACATTTGGCCCAAAGACAGAAGTCCCTGTCCTCATCTATGTCCATGGGGGTAGAGCCCTAGCCAGGGACCATGCAGTCCTCCACTCAGCACTTCCCTTCCCCAGTTCTGTATCATTTAAAGGGACCACGCTCTTCCCTTCCCAGCACTCCCGTATCAGTAGTTGGAGGTCTGGTCCCTGGGAGCGAGACTGGCAAGGCAAAGGCAGGCTCCTGTTCTAAGAGGATATGGAGACACCTTCCAGGTTAATAATGGGGATAGGCTCAAAGACCAAAGCCCAGATGCAAGAAATGGGACATGGGAAAGAAGACTGAGACTTCAAAAACAAAGTAGGCTTTGCTTAAGGATCTCTTTGAGAGTCGGCTGTAGCTGGGCTGGAACCGAAAGACTGTTCTGTGGGAAAAGGAAAATAAAGAACCAGGTTCCAGACAGGACAAAAAAGGCAGTGGGCTAACAATGGTCAGTGTGCTGGTCAGTGGACTGTGGGATCCTTGATTGTTTCTGTGGCCCCAGCGTGATCACAGTACCAGGCATGCTGTAATTCTTGGGCTCTGGAACATTCTCTTCCCATGTGCTGCTCCTGGAGTAACCTCATAGGTGGTATCACAGAGCTACTATTAGAGAGGTAAAGGAAAATTTGGAAAACTCTCTGGGTTGAGATTCTAAATATTTATAGTATTCTCAGCAACTGATCTTTAATCAACTTCTTTTGCTCCCTGGTACCACCTGTCACCTGTCAACCACCCACAGAGGTCTTTCCAGGCAGCCAGCCCTGACCTCCTATGCTGGTGAAGTCTCCTTGAACACAGCCCATCAGCGACATCAAAGTGAGAGGGAGGACTGGAGGAAAAGAATATGGGAGGGAAGGAATCGGCTTTAATAGAGGTCTCAATTGAAAGGACACAGATGTAGTTTAGATATTTGTCCCCACCCAAATCTCATGTTGAGTTGTAATCCCCAATGCTGGAAGTCCGGCCTGGTGGAAGGTGTTTGCATCATGGAGGTGGA
This sequence comes from Symphalangus syndactylus, assembly GCF_028878055.3. Taxonomy (NCBI): domain Eukaryota; kingdom Metazoa; phylum Chordata; class Mammalia; order Primates; family Hylobatidae; genus Symphalangus; species Symphalangus syndactylus. The sequence goes on along the minus strand of NC_072440.2, from coordinate 42,769,998 downwards.
TCCCCCATGGCTTGGTGCTGTCTTCACGATAGTGAGTTCTTAGGAGATACGGTCATTTAAAAGTGTGTGGAACTTCCCCTGCAACACACTCTCTCTCTTGCTCCTGCTTCTGCCATGCCAAGTGCCTGCTCCTGCTTCACCTTTTGCCATGAATAAAAGTTCCCTGAGGCCTCCCCAGAAGCAGATGCTGTTATGCTTCCTGTACAGCCTTCAGAACTATGAGCCAATTAAACCTCTTTTCTTATAAATCATCCAGTCTCAGATATTTCTTTATAGTAATGCAAGAACGGCGTAACACAGACACTGAAAATGAAGTGGCATAGAGAGAAAATACAGGAGGCTGTCCAAGGCATTTTGTGTTAGGATTGAGTCACTGTTGTGTATAAATCTTTTCAGCACCAGTCTACAAAGAAATGAATAAGTAAATGAATGGCTGCATGAACAAATCAGTGAATGATCAAAGAATCAATGGACTGAAAGATGAATCAACAATGAGGATAGTAAAATGACAATGTACCATCATCAGTTCACAGGTATAATGAGTGTGTGCACGTGTGTGTATGAAAGAGGAAGAGCCAAAGGATTGATGGGTGTAATAGGTATACAGAGTGTTACTCTGGCTCTTATAGAGGAATAGTTGACAAACTAAGGAGGAGTCACAAGCCCCAAAGTGCCTCAGAAGCCCTCATCCCTAGAATGGCAACAGACTTGTGTAGCAGCTGCACCCTCACAGCTGACAGCTGTCATGTTTAACCCTACCCTTCCCCCCTCCAACCACAGGGTATGGAGTAAGAAGGTCCCACATCGAAGGATGCTTCACTCAACCAGCCCTTTCTCTGAGAAGTCTCAATGTTTACTCTCTGACACCATGAAAGAGTCACTCACAGAGTATATAACTAATGCATTAATGCAGATGAAATCCTGTGCCTCTGAAAGACTAGGGACCCAGAATTGGCTAAAATAATACTTTATATGCACTGTACAATGGAGCTGCAAAACTGTGGCTGTACAGAATTGGGTGACCTCCAGCCTGATTTCATCTAGCCAATTGATATGGTTTGGCTCTGTGTCTCCACCCAGATCTCACCTTGAATTGTAATAATCCCCACGTGTCAAGGGTGGGACCAGGTGGAGGTAATTGGATCATGGGGGTGGTTTCCCCCATGCTATTCTCGTGATAACGAGTGACTCTTACAAGATTTGATGGTCTTATAAGCGTCTGGCATTTCCCCTGCTTGCACTCATTCTCTCTCCTCTCCCCCTGTGAAGAGATGCCTTCCACCATGATTGTAAGTTTCCTGAGGGCTCCCCAGCCATGTAGAACTGGGTGTCAGTTAAACCTCTTTTCTTTATAAATTACCCAGTCTTGGGTAGTTCTTCATAGCAGCATGAGAAGGGACTAATACACCAATCTATGGGAGGAAAATGTTTCCCAATGGCTGTTGTGACTGATCTCTTCTGAGTGAATGTCAAGTTCTCAAGTGATGGAGGGAAGCAAGTGCCAGGATCACATAGGGAGATTTGTAGAATCTCACATGCTCCAGGCATTCCAGTGCTAGAGTGGTTGGTGTAAAATTATAAATTAATCAGTGAAAATAATTGTTTTCTACAAAAGGCAAAACACCAATTTTAGGAAATTGGTCACCTAATCTGATTGAAAGGAAAAAAAAACATGCTAAAATCACACTGTTAGGGGGTATGGGCCATGAATCTGTCCCATTGGGTTTCTGCCATCCCCATTCTGAAAAGCCCTACAGCCTACTAAGCCTTGTCTCATGACCCTAAGATTACAAAGTGTACTAGATGTGCTGGGTTTGTCATAGAAGTATCATCTCCTTAGCCGGAGAAAAGGAACCAACATTGAGTGCCAGCTCAGTGCCAGGTGCTTCAAAGATTCTGGGAAAGATGTTCATTGATCAGGAAGGATGGAGATGAGATTCTGTTTTGAAACATACAATCCTAATGATGAAGACCCTCAGGACCATTAGAACATCTTTTCATGCAGTAACAGCAAAGTGTCATGAACACAGATACCAATTTTAGGGGAAAAGCTGCCTGTTACTGTTGTCAAGATCCAATAAATAATTCAGCATGGAAACAGTGACATCATTTTCATTGGTCAAAGTCCAAAATAAAAACCTTGCAGGTAAGTTCTTTATAATACATCACACTCCAAAGATATATAAATAAATCAATTTGGCTTTCAGCTATTAGAAAGTAGATTGCCGTTTTAAATGAACAAACAAATTATATATCTTTCCTACCAAGAGTAATTATATATCATTCCTACCAAGAGTAATTATATATCTTTCCTACCAAGAGTAATACTTTCTATGTGGCCACGAAGAGACTTCCTAGAGAAGATATTGATGAGGCATACTCATCTTCTCACACTGTGCTTTGGTAGTTGCACAACTGGAAGGGAAGTCTGATGTGGAGGGAGTGCAACTTTATCAAACAAATGACCCAGTCATTTTGTTACCCTTTTGATAGTAAAAGCCCTTTATGAAACTGGGCCTCATGAATTACTTAAATGACCTGTCTTCAGACTCTATCCCTCCATCCAAATGGCTTTAACTAAAATCATTACCATATAGGCTATTTTGAAAATATTTATGTGTAACCTGATAAAAAGTGTTTAGAGCAGCATGTTCTTAGCCACAGTATTTCCAAAAGTATCTCTTGCAGATGCCAATAAATCAGTGCATAACCTGTATTATCTGTGCCTTCAACCATCTGCACTGTTCTTCATCTTTGAAGCCAGATGTTGAAAGGCATTAATCACAAGGTTATGCTCCATCCAAAGAGGATTGTTTGACAATGGCATACACAGTCATCCATGAGCTGGGCTAGTCTAATCACACTCAATACAACACACATTGCTGATAGAAGATAAGCGTCTTTGCAACTGTGTGTGGCCTGCCCAGTTGCACAATGTCAGTGAGGCCAAAAGGTGCTACCACGAGAGTAGAGAGTTGTTTTCAAAATGAAAAAATGTAAACTACTGCCTTGTTTGCCCTAAGATAGCTGATATATAAAATCTACCAGTCTACTAAGATTTTAAAACCTTCAAATAGCAAAACTTGCAGTATACATTCTATGAGCTTATCATAAATAAATAAAATCATACCTGATCCTTCATATTCTTATCTAACTCTGGTGTTAGTTGAAATAATCAAATTTTTAGGAGGTTTTTTTTTTTTAAACCAAATAATTACTCATGAAAACCTGAAAATAAAAGGCCTCTTTACCAGAATGGTTTCTACAAAATGTTAAATGCAACACTTAGGTTAATCTGTATCTCAGTGTGTAACCACATCCTGCCCTGCAGACCTCAGACATGGAAAAGTGTGGAAGAACAGCAATGGGCCTGTCTGCCCCAGGATGGGCTTACATCTCACTCTCTAAGGAATTTCAGTTGTAACAAACTTTGGAAGAAACTTTTATTTCAAGAGATTGTGATTCAAGTTATGAGACCCGACGTTTTCTTCTTCAATTGCGTGTCATATAATGACAAATGTTGGCAAGTCCTTCCTCAGGCTCACTTACAATCTATGAAATTGAAACATGGCTGTGGTTTTGGTCAAGGCCAATGGAACCAGGCAACCCTGCACTAGTTATAAGAATAGAATTCCAGGCTGGGTGCAGTGGCTCACGCCTGTAATCCCAGCACTTTGGGAGGCTGAGGCGGGCGGATCACGAGGTCAAGAGGTTGAGACCATCCTGGCCAACATGGTGAAACTCTGTCTCTGCTAAAAGTACAAAAATTAGCTGGGCGTGGTGGCGTGCACCTGTAGTCCCAGCTACTTGGCAGGCTGAGTCAGGAGAATCGCTTGAACTTGGGAGGTGGAGGTTGCAATGAGCCGAGATCGCACTGTTGCACTCCAGCCTGGTGACAGACTGAGAGTCCATCTCAAAAAAAAAAAAAAAGAAAAAAAAGAATAAAATATCAAATTAACAATTCCACTTCAATAAATTCATCTTAAGAGAATAAAGATGGGAGCAAAGATTAATATATAGAGAAATTCACAGAAGTATTTATTTTGTGGGAAAAAAATTGAGAAAAATCTTAATAGTCAATAACAGTGCATTAGACAGATGGTGGTACATCCCTTTTAAATGATAATACAGGTGAAAAAACATGTTTACATTGAATGTTAAATAAGGGCCAGGCACAGTGGCTCATGTTTGCAATCCCAGCAGTTTGGAAGGCTGAGGTGGGAGGATCACTTGAAGCCAGGAGTTTGAGATTAGCCTGGGTAAAACAGCAAAACCATATCTCTACAAAAAAATAAAAATCAAAGAATTAGTCAGGCATGATGGCATGTACCTGTAGTCCTAGCTACTCAGAAGGCTGAGGCAGGAGGATCACTTGAGTCCAGGAGTTCAAGGATACAGTGGGCTATGATGACTCCACTGCACTCCAGCCCAGGCAACAGAGGGAGACCCTATCTAAAAATAAATAAATACATACATGTTAAGTAATGGAAAAAGTTATAAAATACCAAAAGCAGATGAGCTCATTTTAAGGGGGAAAATGTATCTAGATATACATAGTCCAAAAGAATATATCGTATAATTATGCCTTACTTTAATTTTTTTCCTTGTTTTTAATTTTTCTAGAATAAATATATAAAGACTTACTTGGATGACTTTATTTTTTAAAGCATATTTTATTTTATTTTATTTTATTTTATTTTTTTGAGACGGAGTCTCGCTCTGTCGCCCAGGCTGGAGTGCAGTGGCGCAATCTCGGCTCACTGCAAGCTCCGCCTCCCGGGTTCACGCCATTCTCCTGCCTCAGCCTCTCCGAGTAGCTGGGACTACAGGCGCCTGCCACCACGCCCGGCTAATTTTTTGTCTTTTTTAGTAGAGACGGGGTTTCACCGTGGTCTCGATCTCCTGACCTCGTGATCCACCCGCCTCGGCCTCCCAAAGTGGCATATTTTATTTTTTAAAAATTAAAATGTCAGAGACCAAAAATACTACTTGCCCAATGTTTGCAGTGGATATTGGTAGTTCCTCCCTCTTACTTGGAAAGTCAGGACAAGCTGACTGATGAAATAGAAAAACCCTACATCTCAGTGACTAATCCCAATTAGAGGTTGGTTTTCACAAATGCAAGGGTCTATTTTAGCTGTTCCTAGTCAGGCATTCTCTTGGGCAGCTCTTCTCTGAGCAGTGACCCAGGAACCAAGCCTCTTATAATCTAGTGGCTTCACTGAATCTAGTGCATTAGGTCAGCAGGTGAGGGAAGAGGATTTAGAGGATTGCATTGGAGGTTTCCTCAGACAAGCCTGGAAATAACTCACAATACTTCTGCCTGATTCCATTGGCTGAAACTTAGTCATATGACCATATCTAACTGACAGGAAGACTGATAAATATTTAGTTATGTGTCTACGAGGAAAAAGGAAATAATGTGGTAAACAACTAGCCAATTGTAGCCATACTAGTGTAACCACACTTCCACATGGTGACTCTACTTAGTTCAGGAGAGTAGGGCTAAGCGTCCTTCTGAGATCAAGAAAATGAGGAAATGAAACTTAATCTAGCTGAAACCAATGCAAATATATGGAATTTATCTAATCCCCACCTATTGGAGCAGCGAACAGGAGAGAATTAAATGGACATTGCAAAAGAAGGTATTCCCAACCATGCCCTATATGGCAGGACTCACTTTTCTCAACCATCGATTCATGATGACCTTGCCAGAATGGAATGGCTTCATGCTATCCATGACTGCCCCCAACAGACTGGCTGAATGCACATGGCTGACAGCACCCAGGCTGAACTGGGGTGACTCAGATCTCATCTTCGGAAACATGATTATACCAACAGATCAAAGCTGTGGGCAATCAAACATTCATGTAGTCAAATATATTAACCTGAAATCTAATAGTGTGAGGCACCCTGATTGAAGAAAGAGTGCATTAACAGAAAGAGATGGTCTTCAGAGAGTTTAGTAAAAAAAAAAAAAAAAACTAAGAGTTAGAATGTATCAGTCTATTCATCACCAGTCAGGGAGAGACATTAAATCATAATTTTAGTTAATATTCATTGAACTTGATGGCTCTCAGGCTTCTAAACATGTCACATGCATTGTATTACTTAATTTCATAACAACTTAATGAAATAGGTTGTATGCAAATAGATGAGGTTCATCTTGACAGATGAGGAAACTGATGGTCAGGGAGTGTAACTGAACTGCTTAAGTTTTAGTCTGTAAGTGGCAGAGTCAGAAGAGAACAGACAGTGTCGGATACCAGAACCTAAGAGTAGGTGGACTCATTGCAACATGTGCAACATGAAAATTGTGGTCACCCGAGAAGTGGCTGGGTAGAGTGATTCATCAGGTTCTACCCTGGCCTGGGTAAAATATTTTCCCTATCCTAAACTTGACTGGTATCCTCTGGGGGAGCTTATAAAAAATACAGTTCCCAAGCTTCATCCCAGGCCCTAGTAAATGAAAATCTCTGAGTGAGGCCCAAGGGTCCCTTTTCTTAACAAGCCCCTGTGGTGATATTGATCTGCAGTGATGTTTGGGAATTAATATTCCAGACATTTCTTCCATTAGCTCTGGTAACACACACACTTGGAAGATTCTACTCAAAAAATTTAGTCGTGTTGACAATGGAATGGGGTCCCCTAGATGATGTACATAAAATTCCACTCAGAGGAAAATGTGTGCTCTTTTGTGAATGAATAGATTAGCTTTCAGTTTTGTATAGTAGTCTTTTGGAAACTTGATCAGCATAAGTAGATCCTCCCAAATGTGTTCCTCTCATTTTGTGGTTTGGGTAGGGTGTCCAACCCTCCTTGTTTGCCCAGGGTTTTCCTAGTTTTTCCACTAGGAGTTCCATATTCTAAGAGATTCCTCTGATCATACTGAGATGGTTGATAGGGTTATCAACTCATCCCAGCTTGTCTGAAACTGTTCTATGTTTTAAAACTGAAGTTCCCGTATCCTGGCAATCCTCTGAGACCCAGGCAAACTGGGTCAGTTCATGACCCTAATTGGTCACCAGTCACTGCCTCCCTATGAGACTCTTATCTGTGTAATCTGCTGGCCTCAGAAAAATTCTCTATTTTATCTTTTACTAAAATATATTGTCCCAAGACTCAGTGATATCCAGAGTTTTTGGGAAGTAAGAATTGTGTTTCTAAATGTTAAAACATACAACTTACAGGCCACTGTGGAAATTTATTTAGAGAAAAGAAAATGTGAGGATTTTCTCAAATATGGAATGCTCTGAAATTTCCTTTCATCCTTTCCTAAATAGGGCTGAAAAAGTAAACCAGAGGTGTGTTACTATGTAGTTCCTGATATTGATAGGAAGGGATCTAAAGGCCACACCTTTGGAAATGTGATCATAGAAATTCCAGGGTCCCTGGAGCCTGCAAAAGAGACTTAGGCATCACCAAGCAATCCCAGTCAAAGAAGGTCCCCATGCCTCCCTCTTTGGCCTGATACCTCCCTGACTTGCAGCTCAGTCTTTATTCCCCATCTCTCAGACTGATTACATTTCAAGCGAGTGACTCAAGGGAGTTTGCCTAATAGATTTCCATTTTGTTTCTGAGACCTTCTCTTCATGCAAGAATTGGTTAGTGTTGGGTCAGTCGTTTATATATTAACACGTCTGAATATTCATAAACAGGGGCTGCTTTAGTGTTCTCAAACTGTGCTTCATGAATAATTCATATGTTTGACAGCAACTATGTTATTCAATTTATTTAAAGACTACAATCAATATAGCATGCTGCTCCAAAACATAGCAACCAGTCTTTTAACTGTAGTGTGCTTTAAAATTTTTTTCCCAGTTATTTCACCATCACATTGAACCACAAATATATGGTAATTACTAATAATTCTACCTCCATTTTGCATGTCACTACAATCAACATATTGATTGCTTTTTGATTATAATAAATGGTTGGTTAAATTGAGGGTTTGCGATTAAGAATGTTAAACTCCGATATTTATTTAATTCAGCTGCACCAATTTAGGCTCTGCATGGTAATCTCATAAAAAGCTATTGAGAATCAGAGTAGTTATTTGAATCAAGGCCTATAAAGAGAGCGCAGTTTCCCCAGGAGAATCTGGCATTTAAGTAAATTACACCAACCAGGGGTTTGGTTTTGCCTCTTGGAGCATACAAAAAACTCCAGCATTATGCTCATTTTGAAATGTAAATAGAGTGGAGAAAAACTTAGGAAATTCTTCCGTTAACTTTCTATTTTAGGATTTAAAGAAATAAGTCTCACAGAAAGACTAAATAAGGCCTATTTACATGGAACTTTGCCCTACACATAAGCAAGGGTCCAAACTGGCTGGTTAAAGACACAAATGGGAATTATGGGGATGAAGGAGGCAGAAGAGTCAGTTTGGTAAATAATTTGAGAGATTATCTAGATTTTGGCTTATAGCCGGGCAACCCATTTCCAAGGAATGAGAAATCTACCATATTTAAATCCCTCGGGAGGAGACATTCTTGTTTTTTGTGTAAACCCAGTTTTGTGATAAACAAAGAATAGACGAAACTAGAATGATCGCTGTTAGGAAATCCTCACTAACATCACCCAGGCAGCTCTTTCATCTCATTTCCTCTTATTCTCTCTGAATGGCCATCTCTCAACACCTTTCTCCTTTATTCATTTAAGAAATAGAGTGTACATTCCACTCCATTAACCAGGGACATGATGAAGTTATACAGAAGCAGCTTTTGTCTTTTCTTGACTAAGTCATAAATGTTTCATGTGGTAACGTTTCTGAAATCATGATGCATGATAAACATACTGTTTCCCTTCTCACCCCCTGAAAGTTTTTCTGAGTTGGGTGACCTCACAATTCACATCATCTTAGAATGGTGAAACTATGATACTGTCATTGCTCAAGGGCTTGTTACACTAGAATTCCTTTAGACATATAATCTACCTGAGCTTGGACTTCTTACAGAAACCCAAGGCCCTCCTATTCATGAAGCCATTGTGGGGATACTTCTTCCAGAAACCCTGCTGTGAGTGCATCCTGGTTTACTTCCTGTCAACATTGAACACCAGTCAAGATTAAACTGCTTTGCCATCTCTTCTCTCCCAGACTCTCTTCTTTACTGTGTTGTCCTTCCTTTCTCCTGCCTCAACCCACTGCCTTTCCTTTTTCTCCCAAATCTGCCCATGGTGCTCCTGGGAAACCCTGTTTCACAGATACAAACTCTGCTGAATTTTCAACATCACAAAATGTTTCCTGCATCTCCTCACCTAAAGAGAAACCTGGACATTCCAAAGGAAACTGCTTGTCCTGCAGCCCTCTGACCACTTGGTTCTTGCTCTCCCATACTCCATATGTCCTCCTCAGGTAAGAGATTAGCTTGACAGCATCTTCCCTCAACAATTCTTCCCCCCTTGAGTACATCCTTTTTTTCCTCTAAGACCCACACCATAATCTGGCTTTGCTGCCTTTCTTTCCTCCTTCCTCTCACTTGTGGACCTCCTCATTACGGCTCATCATTCCCTGTAAACCCTGGCTCCTTGTCCACCATCTCCATCTTTCCCCAGATCTGTTATCATTGATAGTTTCTTCGGTGTCCGTATGAAAGACCCATCTAGCACTTCTGCACCTTATTTCTTTACCTATTCAACTCCAAATGCCATCACATTCACCTACTCCAGTTGCCGTACCTGAGACCTCACCACCACCTGAAATGATTCCACCTCTAAAATCTTCAAACATTCCACTAACGATCAAAATCTCCTATCCTTATATTTTCCTTACTCTAAAATTTCCATTGTCTGTTCTTGACTTTCTTTTTTCTTCATCCTCTCTGTTTCCTTTTCTATCGAATCTAGATCTCATAGCCCATTACTTCTACCACTTTCTCTCCAGTTTCCTTCACTGCCTTCCCCTATGGTGCTTGCATCACACTTGCCCAGCAACACTCCAAGCTTGGAGAACTGATCCACCTGTCTTCTGTGCCCCATACATAGTCTAATGGGAAAAAAAAAAATCTATGCAAACACATGTAGTCAGGCCACTCTGAACTCATGGACTCCAACCAGGTCCTCGGTGGCTGCCTGACAATTCTTCTGTTGTCTGGGTAGCTCACTTCTCACTCTCTACAGAAACTATTTTAAGCTCCTCTCTTCTTTTTTTTACCTATACCCCACCACTGCTCACTGTCCTCTCACTTGAGACTTAACCTCAAGGGAAATAGAAGCCATCATATGAAAACTTCCTCAACTTTCTGGTACCCAATGCACAAGTTTACTTGTGTCTGCAGCTCTTCTTCCTTCTTTTCTGCATTGCCCAGATGAGAAAGGAGTCCTGCCTCTTAGTCTGTTCTTTCTATCTCATGGTGATCTCATCTGGTTCCACCATCTCTCAACATTGCTCTTCACTCTTGCCTTTACACTACTACCTCCTTCTTGGAAACATTTAAAAAGGCCCTAGGATCTCCCGTCTTATAAAAAGAAATGTATAGAATTCATTAAAGAAAAACTCTCAAATCCAAATCCACCCTATCTTATTTTCTCCCTTTCTTAGACAAGACCCCGCAAAGGCATGTCTGCCCTCAGTATCTCCACTTCCTCGTCTACGCCGTGTCCCTTGCCTACTTCAATCTGTGTTTCTAACTCCACTGAAGACACTGTCACTGAGACCTCCAGCCCATACTGTTAAATCTTTTGAGTCCTTATTTGACCACTGTGACTACATGAACCATATCAGCCTCTTTGAAGTTCTTTTTTTTTTTTTTTTTGAGATGGAGTCTCACTCTGTCACCCAGGCTGGAGTGCAGGGGGCCAATCTCGGCTCACTGCAACCTCCACCTCCTGGGTTCAAGTGATTCTCCTGCCTCAGCCTCCTGAATAGCTGGGACTATAGGCACACACCACCACGCCCGGCTAATTTTTTTTTTTTTTTTTTTTTGGTATTTGTAGTAGAGACGGGGTTTCATCATGTTGACCTGGCTGGTCTCGAACTCCTGACCTTGGGTGATCCGCCCGCTTTGGCCTCCCAAAGTGCTAGGATTACAGGCATGAGCTACCGCGCCCGGCCTGAAGCTCCCTTTCCAGGACTTCTGTGAGGTCATGTTCTCTTGCATTCCATCCTACGTCTTTGGCCACTTCATCTCCATCTTTTTCTAGGAACCTCTTCTGCTGCCTATCTTGGGAATGTAGGTGATCCTCAGGGTTCTGCCTGGCCTTCTTCTCTTCTCTACTGAATGATCTCTACCATGTGTATGCCTTCAATTATCAGCCACACTGTGTCAGTTCTGGCTTCCCAAGAAGCATCCATCAAGATGCACAAGAGATTTACTGGGGAAAGCACCCACGAAGGATAAAGGTGAGGGAGCAGGAGTAGGTTGGGAAAACATTCAGATCATGATGTTATTCTGACACAGGTGAAAGAAGAGGGGGAACAAAGGAGGTCTGGGTAAGAAGCGTCTCAGATTTCCAGGTAGTTCTAAAAAAGTTGCAGTCAGGCCCATCTGAAATCCTGGAGCCTAAGTTGCCTGTTAAGTCGTCCTGTGCCAGCCAGGAAGTGTTGTCTTGGTGTTAACGTGGTGCTGGATCCAAAGGGAGACTGGCTGTGTTTCTCAAGGCAGGTTCTCTTGAAGGAGTTGTGAGCAGTACACTTTCATGGCTACCACACATATCAAAAAATTTTAACCTTGACAGGGCAACAGAATCCCAATGGAGCTCTTTAAAAACCTACGTTTCTAGATCCTGCCCCCTGAAAACTTTGAGATTCAGTTGGTTTGGGATGAAATCAGACCTCTTCATTTGCAAAAGGAAAAAAAAGCCCCAGAGGCAATTCTGATTCCTGACCAAGTGTGGTAACAATGATCTTCATGCTGATAACTGAAATTGTTCTATTCAGTCTAGGTCTCCATCCTGAGGTCCAGACCCATATAACCAACTGCCCACTGGCATTTCCATTTGAATGTCCCAGAATTAAAGTCAATGCAGTCTGTTCCAAGCTTGTGTCTCCTCCTGCACTCTCCGTTTCAGTGAACGTCAATTTCACCTTTCTATGTAGAAACCAAAAACCACAGTGTTGTAACTGACTTTTTTTCCCCCCTTATTCCTCATGGCCAGTTCATCACCAAGTCTTGTTGGTTGATTTTGCCTTCTTGATATTTTCTGAATCTCTCCCCTTAACCCAGTGCCACTATGTTAGTTCAAGTTATTCTTGCCTCCATTTTTTCTCCTTTAGTTCATTCTTCACACCATAGCCAGACTTCCAAACCACAAGTCTAATAATATCCCTACATTAGCTCCTCATGGTTCTCAAGATAAAAGTCCAAAATTCTTTATATATTACACAAGGCTTTACACATTTGGAACCCTGTTTATCTGCCCTGTCTCATCTCTTGCCATCATCCTACCTCCTGCGGAGCTACTGGCAATTCTGGAAGATCTCCAGGCCTTTTCAGCAGCTGTATCCTCTCTCTGGAATATATTGCTCCACTTCCTTTCCTTGCTAATTCCCAGTCTCTCAAGGATCCAACTGAATGAGTTTCCTTTGCAAGCCTTTCTTGAGGTCAGTGTCTCTTTTCACCTCCACCAAGACTGGGTTAGATGCTCTGGCACTACTATAGCGTCCTATCATTGCAGGTTTCACAATGATTAATGTGATCCTTGAAGCCATGGATGTGACTTCTTCACTGTAATATCCCCAGCACTTAGTGCAGTGCCTAGCGCAATGTAGGCACTTGTGTAAACACTTGTATATAAATGAATGAACCAATAAGTGAGTGAGTGAGTGATGTTTTGGCCTCTGTACAAGGCATTGGAGCTCTAAGCTGTGTACCAGGAGGGCTATGAGCTGCAGAACGAACACAGGCTTTGAATCCCTGCATGGCCACTTTCCGGATAATGTTGGGCAAGTGCTTAACCTCTTTGGCCTTCAGTTTTTTCATCTGTAAACTGAAAAATATCCTTCTGGGTTGTTGTAATGATTAAAGGAATCATTATTTAAAACATGGTGCCTGTCATATGAAAGGTACACTCTAAAATTATAGTTTCTTGACTCTCTTCATTTTGGTATTATCTCAGTTTAACTCTTCATCTAATTGAATCCAATAAGCCTTCTTCATTCTTTCCCCCTTAGAGCCATTTCCTTCCTGTACATTACACCATCTTCCCACAACTCATCTACATAGCCACCCTCTTCTTTTCTTTGATGTCTTCCAAGAGCCGATTCCTGTACCTCATTGCTGAAGCAGACACCACTAATGGTTTTTGCAGAAACTGTGGCGTCAGACACTGCATCAGATGCATAAGTTACTGCACATCCATGTGAGCAAAGGATAGGGCTTGAATTCCCAGGTGGGAAATGATAAATATAATTGCTGAAGTGGATACCATTAATGGTTTTTGCAGAAATTGTGCTGTCAAATCCTTAATCACATGGATACTTCAACTCCCAATAGCAACCAGGATAATAAATTCTGGTGTACCAGAAGTTCTTAGACAGATCTTCCGCATTAAAACATAATCTCATGTAAGTATTTGATGAGGACAAAGCAAAAGCTAGATAACAAATCCTTCTCACACAAATGTTCTTAAGAAACTGACTTAGGATCCCAGTCCTACATAGATTAATTAACCAACTATTTAAATCTAGTATTTGCTGGGTGCCTTCTATGTACCAGACACTCTGAATGGTCTATGGATAAGTACAGTTTGGAACACAAAGCAATTTAACACAGTAAATAATAGCATGGGCTCTAGATTCTGTCTGTCCAAACCCAAATCTAGACCGCATCATTAATTACTTGGGTGACCTTGATCATTAACTGTTCAGTACTTCATTTTTCTTGTCTGTAAATTGGAAACAACAATAGTACCTTTCTGATAAAGTTGTAAGGAATAAGTGAATTAACACACATTAGATGTTACTGAGAACAGCGCCTGCCACTGTATACACTTACAAATGTTAAGTACTACTATTGTAAGACACAGAGTCAGCGCATCCAGCCCAGGCTTGGGAACCAAGAAGGGCTCCCTGGAGGAAACAGTGTCAACACTGAGACTGAAAAGATGAATATAGGTGAAAGAAAGAGTGTTTTAGAAGGAAGCACATGTACAAACCCCACAGTACGGTGACTATGATCCAAGGTGAAAAACTGTTAGGTTGAGAGTGACTGAGTTACTGCGTGTGTGTGTGTGTGTGTGTGTGAGTAAATGAGTGTGTGTGTGTGTGTCGGAAGTAGGAGGGCCGCAGAGAGATGAAAAGTGTCTCCATTTGCCCTTGTAGTTATACTCTCCTCCACCATGCTGTTTGCAAGCCTAAGCTGGCTTGAATGCACTACTTCAGTGGTTCCTTTGTCTACTGGCTTCCAGTTGTATTTGGCCAGTGAGAAGGCCTGAAAGGCCATGAGAGGGAAGGAGGGGAATGAGAGTGGGATATGACTCCCCTAGTTCCCTTCCTGCGGGGTAGTAGCCCTCCTCACCCAACAGTCTTCCCCAGGCATGGTGACGAAAGCATCCCAGCCCAGGAAATTCCTGGGGAAGGAAGGGCCCTGACATTCTTTGGATCTCTGGATCTTTCTACCACCCACTGGATATTTCGATCCCTATCCCAAGTGTCAGCCCTGAGGAGTAAAGAGGAGAAAGGTCTCTATTTTTCTTTTCATAGACCCCTTTTCCCCTTAAAATCCGCTAAGACCAAAAAGTATGAAGTTCAACTTTTCACTTTCTCAGTTATGTGCTCCTTGTTGACGGTTTGCTAGAGCAGATGGCTTTATGGCCTAACCATCTGATGGGAGTGTCGTCCACTCTGCACTATGACATAAACCTCTATGTTCTGAATGCCTCATGAGTGGCCTGGCAATGGTATCCATGGGATGACTTCACCCCAGGGATTACTTAGAACAAATACTTTGGTTTAACATGCTGATGCTATTTTACCTGTGATGTGAAGACTAGCAATAATGTATATAGTGTGTACTACCCAATTCCTAGCATGTAGTAAGCAGTTACCATATGGTACCTGTTATTATTTTATAAACCAGAGATGGTGCAGTGATGTGAATATTATTCCTTCTTAGGCAATGATTGTGAAGGGCTCTCTCTACTGCCCCCACACTGCAGAGCCTACTTGCAGAGCCTTTCTTCTTTATTTCATGTTTGCATTTTGTGGTTTTTAACCCTGCAGCTGGGATTCTTCTGTGTTGAGCTGCAGTGTAATAGAAAAAGTTGTCTCTGTTATCACCGGCCAGGCTAATCTGTCAGTTGTTCTAGTTCCCAGCACTCCTCCACTCTGCCCTTGGGAAGTACGTCTCTCTGAGAAGAAATGAGTCAGCCACTATAGCTGTCCCTGATTCCAGCCCCAGCAAAGTTCTCACCTGTGTAACTTCCTCAGGGCCACTAGCAAAATAAAAATTGCCGGATGTGAGGGCTACTGACAATACCAAGCTTAGCCTCTAGGGGCACTCTGATCTCTCTAGTCTCACTGGAGCTGAAGTGGTCTGGTAGAGATTATAAAAAATGGCCTCTTGGTGGGGTGCGGTGGTGCACGCCTGTAATCTCTCTCAGCACTTTGGGAGGCCAAGGCAGGCGGATCACGAGGTCAGGAGTTCGAGACCAGTCTGACCAATATGGTGAAACCCTGTCTCTACTAAAAATACAAAATTAGCCGGGTGTGGTGGCACACACCTGTAATCCCAGCTACTCAGGAGGTTGAGGCAGGAGAATCACTTGAACCTTGGAGGCAGAGGTTTCAGGGAGCCAAGATCATGCCTTTGCACTCCAGCCTAGGCGACAGAGCGAGACTCCATCTCAAAAAAAAAAAAAAGGAGGGGGGTCTCTGTTTTGGCTGGGTGCTGGGGCTCATACCTGTAATCCCAGAAGTTTGGGAGGCTGAGGCAGGTGGATCACCTGAGGTCAGGAGATCGAGACCAGCCTGGCCAACATGGTGAAACCCCGTCTCTACTAAACATACAAAAAGTAGCCGGGTGTGGTGGCATGCACCTGTAATCCCAGCTACCCAGGTGGCTGAGGCAGGAGAATTGCTGGAACCCAGGAGGCAGAGGCTGCAGTGAGCCGAGATCATGCCACTGCACTCCAGCCTGGGCGACAGAGCAAGACTCCATCTCAAAAAAAAAAAAAAAAAAAGGCTCTTTTACACAAAATAAGCTATTGATCCTAGTGTAACTAGAAGACCTCCAGACTGGTTTGTTTGCACAACTTACAGGGTTCATAGGAACCATATCCTTCTATTCGATGCTGTTTCACTGGATGGTAGACCAAAGTACATGAACTCTGAGCTTAGGACAGTTTGGGGGTGGCACTATGTAAGATAGGGTGGTTTTCTAAATCTTTTCCAGAATCCTATAATCCTTTCTCTCCATAGGCTCCCAGCCCATCCTGTCTGGCACTGACAAGCACCATACACCTACTGTATGGCAGCCCTGGTCTCTTTCTGGAGCAGGAGTGCATTCTAGCTGGTCTTGAGACTTTTCACTTTCGTCTCCTGGACAGAATGAGGCCTACTAGACACTGGAAATCCTGCCTTAGTTCGTGAGCTAGTTATTTTAATTCTGTTATTTTTACCTGACCTAAATCATTAGTTGATTGTTAGAGCTGATTCTAGTTCTAATTCAACTCAGCATCTTTCTTCTTTTTTTTTTTTTTTTTGAGACGGAGTCTTGCTCTGTCACCAAGGCTGGAGGGCAGTGGCACGATATTGGCTCACTGCAACCTCTGCCTCCCAGGTTCAAGCGATTCTCCCACCTCAGCCTCCTGAGTAGCTGGAATTACAGGCCAGCACCACCACGCCCAGCTAATTTTTGTATTTTTAGTAGAGACGGGGTTTCAACATGTAGGCCAGGCTGGTCTCGAACTCCTGACCTCAAGTGACCCGCCCACCTTAGCCTCCCAAAGTGCTGGGATTACAGGCATGAACCACCGTGCCCGGCCAGCATCTTTCAAAGTATGGTCTGGGGACCAAAGACATTAGAACCACTTGGGATATTTATTAAAAACAACCATGTCCCTCACCTCAACACACACACACACACACACACACACACACACACACTCACCTAGATGTTAGATACAAATTTTTAGCAAATCAAATTCAACGACATATTGAAAGAATAGTACACCAAAACCAAATGGGAGTTATTCCAGGTATGCAAGATAGGTTCAACATTTGAAAATCAAACCATGTAATCCATCATATCAACATGCTAAAAAATAAAAAGTATATGATTATATCATTGATAAAGATAAAAGTTTTTTAAGAGATGGGGTCTTGCTGTGTTGCCCAGGCTGGTCTTGAATTCCTGGCCTCAAGCAATTCTTCTACCTCAGCTACCTAAAATGTTGAGATTATAGGTGTGAGCCACTGAACCCAGCCAAGTAAAAAAAATTGATAAAATTCAACATCCATTCATAAAAACTCCCTTTTATCCATTGATAAAAACTCTCAATGTACTAGGAACAGAGAGGAACTTCCTCAACTTCACAAAGAGCTCCTACAAAAAACCTACAACTAACATTACACTAAGTGATGAAAGACTGAGTGCTTTCCCCCTACGCCTGGGAGCAAGGCAAAGATGTCTGCTCTCATCCCTCTCATTCAATGGAGTACTGGAAGTTCCAGTCAGTGTGGTAAGGCCAGAAAAGGAAATAGAAGGTAACCATGTTATAAAGAAATAAAACTGTTTCTGTTTGCATGATTATCTACATAGAAAATACAAAAAAAAATTTTAAGACCTCTTAGAATTGACAAGTGAGTTTATCAAAGTCTCAGGCTACAAGAAAAACATACGCACATTAATATCAGCAAAAAAAAAAAAACCCACATGGACACTGAAAGAAAAAATACAATATCATTTAGAATTGTTCAAAAACCCATGACATTCTTAGGTATAAATCTAACAAAACATTTACAGGGTTTGTATGCTGAAAACTATGAAGCGCTGATGGAAGAATTTAAAGATTTAGATAAATGGAGAGGTATACCCATGTTCATGAATTGAAAAACAACATAGTAAATATGTCAGTTCTGCTGAAATTGATATACAAGTTTAATGCAATTCTATTCAACATCCCAGCAAGATTTTTGTAAATATAGATTATTCTAAAATGTATATAAAGAAGCAAAGCAACTAGAACAGTTAAAAGTTTTTTTAAAAAAGAAGAGTATGTGAGAGAAATCAGTCTACTCAATTTCAAGGCTTATTATACAGCAATAGTAATCAAGACTGTGTTGTATTAGTGAAAGAATAGACATATCAATCAATGGAACAGAATAGAGAACTCAGAAACAGACCCACACAAGTATGTCCAGCCAATTTTGACAAAGGTGCAAGAGCAATTCAATGGAGGAAAGATAGTCGTTCAACAAATGGTGCTGGAGCAATTGACATCCACAGACCAAAAAAAAAAATTAACCTAAAAACCTCACACATTGTGTAAAAATTAACTCAAAGTACATCATAGACTTATACATAAAATATATATAAATTATAAAACTTTTTTTTTTTTGAGACAGAGTCTCGGCTCTGTTGTCCAGGCTGGAGTGCAGTGACACAATCTTGGCCACTGTAGCTTCCACCTCCAGGGTTCAGGAGATTCTTGTGCCTCAGCCTCCTAAGCAGCTGGGCACCCACCACCACTCCAGGTTAATTTTTTCTATTTTTAGCAGAAACGGAGTTTTGTCATGTGGCCAGGCTGGTCTTGAACTGCTGACCTCAGGTGATTCAGCCACCTTGGCCTCCCAAAGTGCTGGGGTTACAGGTGTGAGCCACCGCACCTGGCCAGAATTATAAAACTTTTTTTTTTTTTTAAGGAGAAAATCTGCAG
The DNA here is from genome assembly GCF_028878055.3 of Symphalangus syndactylus. NCBI lineage: Eukaryota > Metazoa > Chordata > Mammalia > Primates > Hylobatidae > Symphalangus > Symphalangus syndactylus. Next base: position 42,751,182 of record NC_072440.2, on the reverse strand, counting down.
GATCTAAGGCTAGGTAAAGAGTTCTTAGGCTTGCCAACTAAAAGCATAACCCATTAAAAAAAAAAGGGGGGCGGGTAAATTGAACCTTATTGAAAATTAAAATTTTTGCTCTGGGAAAGATTTAGTTAAGAGGATAAAAAGATAAACTACAGATTAGGAGAGATTTGCTAACCTAACAAACAACTAGTATTTAGAATATATAAAGAACATTCAAAATTTAACAGTAAAAAATAAACAATACAATTAGAAAATTAGCAAAAGACATAGAGACATTTTACTGAGGAAGATATACAGGTGGCAAATGAGCACATGAAAAGATGTTCAACAATTAGTAAAGTTCAAATTAAAACCATAAGATATAACTACATAATATCAGTATGACTAAAATTCAAAAGACTGACAATACCAAATGCTGTCAAAGACATGGAGAAACCCAATGGCTTATACATTACCGATGGGAAGGTAAACTGGCACAACCACTCTGGAAAGTAGTTTGGAAGTTTCTTTCAAAACTAAACGTGCACCTACTATACCACCTAGCAATTTCACTCCTAGGTTTTTATCTTGGAGAAATGACAAATTATGTTCACCCAAAATCTGTACACAAATGTTTGTAGTAGCTTTATTCATAATAGTCCCAAACTAAAAACAACCCAAATGTTCTTCAAAGGGTGAATGGTTAAACAAACTATGGTACATTCAGACCATATGACAGACACAACCAGGCAACAAAATGGGACAAGCTGCTGATACGCATAACTTGAATGAATCTCCAGAGAATTATGCTGGGTGAAAAAAAAATCCAAAATGATTACAGAATGTAACCATTTATACAACATGTTTGAAATGACAAATTAGAGAAACAAAACTGCCATAGCCAGGAGCTAAGGACTGGGGTATGGGGTTAGGGAAGTAAGTATGGCTACTGTAGGGGCCAAGGGAAACTTCCCTTTCACCCTCTGAAGTTTCACTGAAAATTCAACTCACAAAAGGCAGATTAATGGGAGAAAAGGCATACAAATATTATTAATGTATACAAACAGAGAGAACCACAGAGTGATTATCCACCCCCATCAATGAGGTTCAGAAGTTTATATCCACCCTGGCGAAACAGGTTATGGGAATAGGGAGAAGAAGAATTCTGTTGAGGGAATTACTAGGGAGAATGAATGGATCAGGGAATACAGATCAACTTGTACATTATCCTGTGAAAGGGTCCGTTCAGGTGTGATTACATTTTTGGTCTTACAGAGAGGGAAAGAAAAAACAATTGTTCCGTTTGGTGGATCTAGATCTTAGGCAGATAAAGGAACTTTGTCCTGTGCGTTGGGAGGGAAAGTTGGGGGATGAGCGGAAGGCCAGTGAGATCTTGAGGCTTCTTCACTGCACCATGTCAAAGCATCATATGTTGGGGTATCAGTTTCTGAGCCCAACACTACAAAAGACTACATGAGAGATCCTTGTGGCAATGGAAATGTTCTGTTCTGTACCTTGATTGTGCCAATGTCGATATCCTGGTTGTGATATTGTACTATAGTTTTGCAAGATGTTACCATTAAGGGGAAATAAGAAAAAGGAATATGAGATCTCTCTGCATTGCTCCTTAAAGCTGCATGTAAATCTATAATTATTTCTAAATAAAAAGTTTAAATACATAATGAAAAATGAAAATGTTAAGTAGTATTCAACAATTGTTCAATATTGTCATTGTTTACCAATACTGAACATCAGTTAGTTTGGATTTATTAGGTTGGTGAAAAATGAAAATGTTAATTAGTGTTCAACAATTGTTCAATAGTGTCATCATTTACCAATATTGAACATAAGTTAGTTTGGATTTATTAGGTTGGTGCAAAAATTTAGTATTTGCTGTTAAAAGTAATGGCAAAAACCGCAACTACTTTTCACCAACTTAATACTTCCTATGTCCCTATTAAGCTCACTTTGCTAATTTTAAAAAATGACCAAGCTCCCTGCCTCCAACATACTCAACACACACGTGTACACACAGGCTTAGATTTTAGATAATCCTAGTCTGCAGGTCTGTTATGGTATCTGGAAATCTATATTTCTAGCAATCATCCCAGATAGTTCTAAAGCACATTAAACACTGCTTTAGGTGAAATTTGGCATCTTTCCCCATCATTCTAAATTAACATGCCAACACTATCTGTAAGTGACCGTGTGGTGTCAATGGCAGGATGGAGCAGCAGCCCTTGAACTTTGCTATTGAAGCATCTTCCAAGGAAGTCTGGCTCCTCCTGTTTCATAGGATGTGCTTCCTTTTGGAGCAGAGCACAGCCTCCTACTCTCTGTGTGTCAAAAACCTTCAGCTTTCCTCACTTCTCTGGGCTATGATGACTCCTTTAGTTCACGTGGAGGAAAAAAACATGACATTCAGTCTTTGGGTCAAAATGAGGACTTTTTGAAAAGGACAATGAGCTAACTTTAAACTAAAACTCATACCTCTACATTTCCTGATCCTGCAAATGTGAAAAAATGAGAAGAGGCCACGTGCTGTGTCTCATGCCTGTAATCCTAGCACGCCCTAATCCTAACTTTGAGAGGCCAAAGACGGAGGATCACTTGAGCCCAGAAGTTCAAGACCAGCCTGGGGTAAAATAGTGAGACCCTTGTCTCTATAATTACTTTTTTAAAAGGAAAAGAATTAGAAGAAATCCCTGGTCAAAACAATCAAAACAAAGGCTTTGGACCCTATGTATTCACACATTGCTGTCTTGGGGTGAAGGTTTACAGCCAGGCTAAGAGTTACCATTTTCTTCGAATATCTATTTAAGCCAAACGGGGATTTTTAAAAGACACACAAGTTACCTCTGATACCAAACAGGAAGAATGAAAACCTTTAGTGGACAGCTGCTGCCCAAAATGTCTTAGCAGGCTCATAGTAACAGCTTTGCTGAAATCTGAGGAATTGAATTCAAGAGAGAAAGCTGGGGGCTATAACACTCAGGAATTTAGAAAACCAAAGCATTCCAAGGAAAGAGGAATTTTGACTGACTAAGCAAATATTCTACACCAAATAAATCTATGCCAAAGTAGGAAAAAAAGACCAGCCATGGTGGCTCACACCTGTAATCTATCTCAACACTTTGGAGGCTGAGGCAGGAAGATCACTTGAGCCCAGGAGTTTGAGATCAGCCTGGGCAACAGAGTGAGACTCTGTCTCTACAAACAAACAAACAAACAAAAATTAGCTGGGGGTGGTGGTATGCCTGCAGTCCCAGCTCCTCAGGGGGCTGAGATAGGAGGCCCAGGAGGTCAAGGCTGCAATGAGTCATGATTGATCACACCACTGCACTCCAGCCTGGGTGACAGAGCCAGATCCTGTCTCAAAAAAAAAAAAAAAAAAAAAAAAAGATTGAGAGAGAGAGAGAGAGAGAAAAAACCAGGAGGGAAACAATGCAATGAGGGAGGGACGTTGAGTGACTAAGACTAATCTCATGTTTTCCTCCTGGGACTTGAAGACCTTTCCAGAGTATTTCACAGCCAGGGGAAGATTCGCTGTCAAGCAATTAGGTTTTCTCCCAGAAGACAAAGGGATAATCTGTAAGTTTTCTTCTGTCTGATGGAGGCAGGTAGAGGGGAATAAGCAGGCACTGAACATTACTGAAAATTCCATTTGGTTTTTGTACTGGCTAGAGGACTTGGCTACAAACAACAGAAAAAGAATTAGGGTAATTATGCAGAATAGGAATTTATCATCAGGTGGAACTGGAGACTATTGTTCTAAGTGAAGTAACTCAGGAATGGAAAACCAAACATCGTATGTTCTCAGTTACATGTGGGAGCCAAGCTATGAGGACCCAAAGGTATAAGAATGATACAATGGACTTTGTGGACTAGGGGAAAGGGTGGGGGGTGGCAAGGGATAAAAGACTACACATTGGGTACAGTGTACACTGCCCAGACAATGGGTGCACCAAAATCTCGGAAATCACTACTAAAGAACTTATTCATGGCTGGGCACGTGGCTCAAACCTGTAATCCCAGAACTTTGGGGGGCTGAGGCTGGTGGATCACTTGAGGTCAGGAGTTCGAGACCAGCCTGGCCAACATGGCGAAACCCCATCTCTACTAAAAATACAAAAATCAGCTGGGTGTGGTGGCACATGTCTGTGATTCCAGCTACTTGGGAGGTTGAGGCAGGAGAATCACTTGAACCTGGGAGGCGAGGTTGCAGTGAGCTGAGATTATGCCACTGCACTCCAGCCTGGGCAAGAGACCGAGACTCCATCTCAAAAAAAAAAAAAAAGAACCTATTAATGTAACCAAACACCACCTGTTCCCCCAAAACCTATAGAAATAAAAATTTTTTTAAAAAATTTTTGTAAAGGAACTTATCATCAGGAAAGCTGAAGAACCTAGCTCAGATAGGGAATGTGAAGCAAGGGAGGTTGAGCAGCTGAGCCGACTGCCAAGGTCATGCTGGCCTGACGGGGGGCCATTGCTGCTGCCACCGCCACCATCGCTGTGAACAGAACATTGCCAAGGCCTCTGCTGGTCCTGGGCCCTGGTGGGCACCACTGCTGTCACCATCACTAGGGGAGCTGCCTCCTCTAGGAACAGGGTGAATCAGGATGAAGAATCAGGATCCCCAGGAGATTGAATAATGAATAAGAACCTCCAGGAGTATAGCCTATACATTTGTATTTTAAGATACATTCCCTAAGATAATTTTAAAGATTCCCGTGATTTGGGAAACAGTGACTTAAATGCAGAGTATTCATCTTGTGATTGTGCTGCTCAAAGCCTTCCTGCTGGTTTCTTGTTCAAAATTATTTGATGGCATATAATTACTTATGGGAAACTAAGTTCAGGTTTCTTAGATTGGCATTCAATGCCCTCCATGCCCTGGCTCTAGCCCATGTTTCCCTGCATATGTCCTCCTTTCTCCTCTGTGTACCCAAAGCCCCAGTCGCACTGAAGCGCCCTGGTCTTTCTGGGGCAGTGTTCCTCATTCACACTCCCATCTCTACCTGCTGGCATACTCTTTATTTTCAGGCCACCCCCACCAACAGCTTTCCTTAACTACCTCTCAGCTTTCTCTGAACTCTCTGTAACACTTCACCTCTCTTTTGGAATGTCAGATTATGACTGATGACATAGGCTTTTTGCATATATGTTATTTACAGTAATAGGTGATAAGAACCTTTGCACCCCTAGGGTATATAGAATAGCACCTGACTCATAGTAGATATTCCATTAAATATATAAACAAATGCCATCTTGGGAAATTTCGCAGTCAGATTTGTAAGGTACGTTAGCCTTCTTGAATGTTCCCATTGGGAGCAGCTTAATTTTTACAGCAGTTTTTCTTACTTCATTTTAAGTCATGAACAAGGAGACTTGCTGTTACCATAGGTTTTATATGGGTATCCTTGAACAGTAGTGTGCTTTTCAAAATTATAGACCATGATTCTTTAAAAGGAATGGATGATTATACTAACTCCCCTTAATTACAAATGTTACCTCTCCTATCACTGTATTGAGTACGAATAAAACTATGGCTTCCAGAGTCAGCTCACACCCTTGCCTTCAAAAGTTAAATTTAATAGTATCTATTAACTTAGAGCAAATACTATTTTTTTTTGAGACAGGTTTTCACTCTTGTTGCCCAGGCTGGAGTGCAATGACACGATCTCAGCTCACTGCAACCTCCACCTCCCAGGTTCAAGTGATGCTCCTGCCTCAGCCTCCCTAGTAGCTGGGAATACAGGCATGTGCCACAATGCCCAGCTAATTTTTGTGTTTTTAGTAGAGGCGGGGTTTCTCCAAGTTGGTCAGGCTGGTCTCGAACTCCCGACCTCAGGTGATCCATCCGCCTAGGACTCCCAAAGTGTTGGAATTACAGATGTGAGCCACCGCGCCTGGCCTGGTACCCATTTTTAAGAGGCTAACTACAGAGAAAAGGTTATCTTTTTACCACTCCACAGGTAAAAGCTTGAAGGTCAAAAGTGACATGTTGACACAGTGGTGTGTGGTTAGAAGAAAGGAGGACTAAATTTTTAATTTTTTTTTTTTTTTTTTTTTTGAGATGGGAGTTTCGCTCTTGTTGCCCAGGCTAGAGTGCAATGGCACAATCTTGGCTCACTGCAACCTCCACGTCCTGGGTTCAAGCAATTCTCCTGCCTCAGCCTCCCAAGTAGTTGGGATTACAGGCATGCACCACCACGCCGGCTAATTTTTTGTATTGAGTAGAGATAGGGTTTCACCATGTTGGTCAGGCTGGTCTCAAACTCCTGATCTCAGGTGATCCACCCACCTCGGCCTCCCAAAGTGCTGGGATTACAGGTGTGAGCCACCACTCCTGGCCATAAATTTCAAATTTCTTTTCTCCCATCGTCTGGGATGTGAGGAGCGACTCTGCCCGGCCGCCCCGTCTGGGAAGTGAGGAGCGCCTCTGCCCGGCCGCCCCTTCTGGGATGTGAGGAGCGCCTCTGCCGGCCGCCCCGTCTGGGAGGTGAGGAGCACCTCTGCCCGGCCGCCCCTTCTGGGAGGTGAGGAGCGCCTCTGCCCGGCCGCCCCTTCTGGGAGGTGAGGAGCGCCTCTGCGCGGCCGCCCCTTCTGGGAGGTGAGGAGCGCCTCTGCCCGGCCGCCCCTTCTGGGAGGTGAGGAGCGCCTCTGCCCGGCCGCCCCTTCTGGGAAGTGAGGAGCGCCTCTGCCCGGCCGCCCCATCTGGGAAGTGAGGAGCGCCTCTGCCCGGCCGCCCCTTCTGGGATGTGAGGAGCGCCTCTGCCCGGCCGCCCCGTCTGGGAAGTGAGGAGCACCTCTGCCCGGCCACCCATCGTCTGGGATGTGAGGAGCGCCTCTGCCCAGCCACCCTGTCCAGGAAGTGAGGAGCCCCTCTGCCCGGCCGCCACTCCGTCTAGGAAGTGAGGAGCGTCTCTGCCCGGCCGCCCCGTCTGGGAAGTGAGGAGCACCTCTGCCTGGCCGCCCCGTCTGGGATATGGGGAGCGCCACTGCCTGGCCGCCCCGTCTGGGAGGTCTACCACAGAGGCCAGAAGCAATGTGGGGGCTGGATGTGGTGGCTCACGCCTGTAGTCCCAGTACTCTGGGAGGCTGAGGTGGGTTCATCACTTGAGGCTAGGAGCTCGAGACCAGCCTGGCCAACATGGCGAAACATATGAAAAATACAACTGTCAAACCAACCAACGAACCAAGTGACAACAAAACAGGTCTACTCTGGAATCATACTCTAATTTTTTCTCTTTTCCTCCCTTTCTGATCCTTTATCCCACTTCCTTTTTCTTCCTCTTCCTTCTCCTTCTTCTTTGTCAAATAGAGGATTGAGTTATTATCATTGATCCATACAAAGTCCCTCTCTCATTTATTTTCTTTAATTCCCACCCCCCATTTCTATTCCCCGTCTTCCCATGTGCAACCTTCCTAATATGTTTGATATGCATCTTTTTGTTCGTATGTACTTTTAGAAAATGTTTATTGTTTTGTGTGCAAAAAAATAAAAATAAAAAAATTTAAAAAAAAAAGAAAAATTAACTCAAAATGGATTACAGACCTCATTGTAAAACCAAAAACTATCTATAAGAAAATAGGAGAAAAATCATCATGATTTAAGGTTAGGCAAAAACATCTTAGATATAAAACCAACAAATTAAAAATCCATAAATTTGACTTAATCAAAATTTAAAACTTCTGCTTTTTGAAAGATACTGATAAAAAATGAAAAGAAAATTCATAGACTAGGAGAAAAAAATTGTGATTTATATTCCTGATAAAAATTTTGTATCCAGAATGTATAAAGAATACTCAAAAAAATAAAGAAAGAATACTCAAATTCAATAATAAGAATTGAAAGCAGGTACTGAAAGAGATATTTGCACACCCATGTTCATAGCAGCATTATTCACAACAGCCAAAAGGAGGAGGCAAAAGTGCCCATCCATGGATGAATGGATAAACAAAATGTGGTACAAATGTGTGGACAACATGCTATGGATTATTATTCAAGCATTAAAAAGGAAGGAAATTCTGAAATATGCTACAATGTAAAGGAACCCTGAGAACATTATGCTAAGTGAAATAATCCAGTCACACGAAGAATAATACTGTATGATTTCACTTATATGAAGTACGTTTTTAAAAAATTATTATTATTTTTAAGAATAACAGATAAGAGTAACAGACAGATGGAGTCTCTCTCTGTTACCCAGGCTGGAGTGCAGTGGTGTCATTATAGCTCACTGCAGCTTCAAACTCCCGGATTCCAGGGATCCTCCCTCCTCAGCCTCCTGAGTAGCTGGGATTACAGGCATGAGCCTTCATGCCCGGTGTATTAGTCCGTTCTCATGCTGTGACAAAAATGCTACCTGAGACTGGGTAATTTATAAACCAAGGAGGTTTAATTGACTCACAGTTCTGCATGGTTGGAAAAGCCTCAGGAAACTTACAATCATGGCAGGGGAAGCAGGCACATCTTACATAGTGGCAGGCAAGACAGAGTGTGTGAGAGAGCAGGAAAAACTACCATTTATAAATCCATCAGATCTCATGAGAATTCACTCACTGTCATGAGAACAGCATGGGGAAAACTGTCCCCATGATCCAATCACTTTCCACAAAGTATCTCCCCAAATACCTGGGGATTAAAATTCAAGATGAGATTTGGGTGGGGACACAAAGCCTAACCATATCACCTGGCTATATGAGATACTTAGGAGTAGTCAAATTCATAGAGATAGAAATTTGAATAGTGGCTGCCAAGGCCTGAAGGGAAGGAGAGAGGAAAGAGGAGTTATTGTATAATAGGTACAGAATTTCCATTTTACAATGAGGGGTTCTGGAGACAGTAGCATGGTGTGAAATGGTGATGATGGTAGCACAGTGTGAAAGTACTTAATGCCACAGAGCTGCACATATAAAGATGACTAAGACAGTAAACTTTAAGTTATGTGTATTTTACTGCAATTTTTAAAAACTCAATAGTAAGAAAAAACCCAATTTTATAAATTGGGCAAAACATTTGAATAGATACTTCCACAAAGAAGATATACAGATGGAAAATAAGCATATAAAAAGATATTCAAAATCATTAGTCACTAGGGAAATACAAGTGAAAACAACAAGAGATCACCACAAACCTATTAGGATGGCAGAAATTAAAAAGACTGACCACACTAAGTTCTGGTAAGGATATGGAAGAATTGGGACTTTCATACAGTGCTGGTGAGAATATGAAATAGTACAACCACTTCAGAAAATAGTTTTGAAGCTTCTAAAAAAGTGAAATATACACTTACTGCATATAATCTATACCTTCCATGCTGGCTGGATTTGGATTTCATATTTTTGGATTAGGGGTGCTAATCTCTCTCTCTCCCAAGAGAAATGAAAGCATATACTCATACAGAAATTTGTACAAAAATGTTTACAACATTTCGAGGCACTACAATGTCACTTCCTTTGTAGTGCCTCAAAACCGGAAATAGCCCAATGTCCATCAACAAGTGACTGGATAAACAAATAGAGGTATATCTACATGGTAGATTACTACCCAGCTCATTTTTATTACTACTCTTTTATTAAAAAAAGGAACATGAATGAATCTCAAAATAATTATGCTGAGTTAAAGAAGCCAGACAAAACAATAGAACATGCTACATGATTCCATTTATATAAAATTCTAGAAAATGTGAACCGTCTATAATGACAGAAAGCAGATCAGTGACTGCCTGCATATGGGGGAAGAAGTAGAAGGGGAGGAAGGGATTACAAGGGAGCACAAGGAAACTTTTAGGGGAATGGGATGTTTTCATAACCTTGGTTGTGATGATGGTTTCATGGATATATATACATAAGTCCAAATTTATCGAATTACACACTTTAAATATGTGCAGCTTATTGTATGTCAATTTTACTTCAATAAAGACGGCCTTATGAACTCAGACTTGATCTGCCTCGGCAGATTCCATCTGTTGCTGGAGATTGAGAATCATAGCAATTTGGAATTTTTACTTTGGGAAACAACCAAGGAAGACAACCTGGGATGGGAAGAAATGTTGCTGAGCAATGTGGAGAGTTTTGAAGAGATTGAAAATGGTTCGTTTGCTCTGCATTTAATCAGCATGGAAGGCCTCTGAGTCACAAGATATTGGAGCTAGAAGGGATCTCAGCGAGATGAAATGAAGTCCAGTTTATTTTACAGATCAGGAACTGAATCCAATAGAGATAAAGGGACTTGCCTTAGGTCACACAGCTTACAAAGCCAAAAATAAAATGTGGTTCTCTGAGGCTTAATCCAATGCTGGTTTTCTTTCTATACAGTATCTAATAGTTATAATAAACCTTAGTCTATGGAAATACAGAATGATACCCAACAGATGCTGAGTTCCCTCATGGCTATGTGGGTGGCCTTGAAGCATTGTCAGCGCTATAGCAACACTGTCTTCCTGGCCACCCTCAGGGTCTAGGCAACCTGGAACCAACACATAGGATTTGAACTCCTTACAGCCACGACCAGTTCTGCTGTAATGCTGGTCTTAAAAACACAAAGTTATTGCACACGTGATTGATATACAGGTTGACTGTCCCTAATCTAAAAATCTGAAATTCAAAATGCTCCAAAATCTGAAAGTTTTTGAATGCCAACACGATGTCACAAGAGGAAAGTTTCACATCTGACCTCATGGGATGGGTCACAGTCAAAACGCAGGTGCACAACATACAGTTTATTCAGCATTGCCAAGGGAAAAATAAAATTACCTTTTGGCTATGTGTATAAGGTGTATATGAAACATAAATGAATTTTGTGTTTAGACTTGGGCCCTGTCCCCCGGGATAGCTCATTATGTATATGCAGACATTATGAAATCCAAAAATATCCAAAATCAAAAATATGTCTGGTCCCAAGCATTTCAGGTAAGGGATACTCAATCTGTCTTAGGAAACAATACAAGCATAATGCAAATTTGGTTTGGTGATATGAGATCTTATGAATGAGAAACACTAGATGAAAGCAGAAAACTGCTCTCAGCTGAACTGAGCTGCTTGATAATACACAAAATGCACACACAACACACACCTCAAACATCTATTAGCTACTTCAGTTCACTATGTGTGTTATGAGTCCCATCCATCCACTTATGGTGTTACAACGCTTCCATCCTAATTTTTGCCATCCTAATAGGTTTGTGATGATCTCTTATTGTTCAGGTAACTGAGTTCAGGTAACTTCCTTCCCACACTCCCCAACAAGTCACAAGCTGCAACCTTTCCAATGCCCACTTCCACAAATTTCAGATCTTGTTTAAAGCAAAGTGCCTTATTTGTTGTATTCTTTGTGAATTTCTTAACCATTTAACTGTGTAAAACTGTTCTACCATCTTTATTAGGCTCCAATGCCTTTTTAGAAATCTGTCACTGAAGAAAATTTTGAGTGTTGTCACCCTAAGCCCATTTTTTTCCTATTGTGCATTGCATACTGACTTTTTTGAGGGCTTATGTTTATTATAGCAGGACTATATTGGGAATGTGAAGTAGATCCTTAAAAGACTGATCTTGGGTCCAGTACTCTGTGCATACACACACACACACACACACACACACACCCCTTGTTTAACTACTACTAGGCAGGTTTCCTGTCATACAGATTTGCTTCAGGGCTGATATGAGAAGTAAATACCCTCTTCAGAGTCAGCCAACACAGTGATTCTTAGTGGCAGGATATGGGTCCCTGGCTCCTCCTGACCAATGACTGATGTAGGATAGAATAGAAACCATTAGCACTAGTCAACCAGTGGAGACAGCATTAAATCAGTTCACACATGATGGATTGCGCTTAGCAATGACCCACCCTCTTAGCAAGTCAGGTGCTGGAAACAGTGTAGGTCAAAATATGTTTCTTCATGGTCGGCATCAGAATAACCTAGGGAACCAAATAGAATAAAGATTCCTGAGCCCCAAACTACTTTTTACCTAAAACAGCTGGCTCTTACTCTGTTTTATTTATCATTATTGTTCAATTGCAATGGCTTTTGTCCAATTTTAGACAATTATTGTTGAGTATTTGTCATGGTGCCATGTGTTGACCTACTGTGAGGAATTGGGGATTGACAGAAAGGAAAGTGCCAGAGAGGGGCCTGGCATATTAGAGAGTGTTGTACTATAGCTTGTTCATTAGGTTCATATCCCATCTGTCTGTCAACATTTTTTTTAGACCTTTGAATTAAATTCTCTGGTGCATTCTGAAACAAAGATAGGACATCTGCAGTTTCCTAATGAATAATTTCTCCCTTCTATAATCTAGCCCTGATTAACTGGCACTAAGTTCTTTATTTGTGTACAAGATGGCTTGGGAACAAAACAGCAGTTAAAAATTACAGTGATATTATGAGTGCATTAAAATAATATAATTATTTTTCTGGAGAAGATAACCATTATTATAATGTATCATGCAGTAATGCCTTGTAATCATCAGCAACTGTTAATGTGATGTTTTACATCTTTTGCCTTGAAAAGTGAGTACTGTATTTTATTATCATTCAAGTCACAGGCAAAATAATCAAATATCTTAACTCCCTTCTTAATAGCTCCAAATACGTATCATAAAATAACTCTAGTGCTTAGTATGCTGGGAGGAAAAAAACAAGTTCTAACTTCTAGTATGTACAATAGGACATTGTAATAAAGATATATTTTTGAAATAAGCAATGAAGAAAATGGATATGAAAGCATGCAGAATTAAAATGGATTTGCTTTGTCTCTTTAGAAATTATTGAAACAAGAACTACCAAGACGGAATTTATTACCCATGTTTTGTAAAATAGCACCACTTATCAGAGAATCAATGTGAGAATTAGCTAAGTGCTGGAAACCATTCCCAGGAGTCATGCTGACAATTCGTCTTGCTCATCCTCTCTCTAAACAAAGCTTCACTTTTCTTCTTTAAGGATTCCCTTGGTCTGGCCAGCACGGTGGCTCACGCCTGTAAGCTCAGCATTTCAGGGGGCCAAGGCGAGCAGATAACTTGAGGTCAGGAGTTGAGACCAGCCTGGTCAACATGGTGAAACCTCGTCTCTACCAAAAATACACAAATTAGCCAGGGGTGGTGGGACATGCTTGTAATCCTAGCTACTTGGGAGGCTGAGACAGGAGAATTGCTTGAACTCTGGAGGCAGAGGTTGCGGTGAGCTGAGATCGTGCCACTGCAGTCCAGCCTGGGCAACAGAGCAACAGTCCATCACACACACACACAAAGATTCCCTCGTTCTGATGGCAAGAAAAGTGTTAAACCCAGTGAAGTATTTAGGGGTAAAATGTCATAGTATTTATAACTTACTTCCAAAGGGGAATAAATAAATAAGATCACCTTCAGAGAGAGAAAAAGCAAATATGGTAAAACATTAACCACTGTTGAATCTAAGAAGGAGATATATGGATGTTCATTGAACTATTCTTTCAACTTTTCTGAATGTTTGGAAATTTTTATAATAAAAATTGGAGAGAAAAGAATGCACAATGTAGCCATTTAAGGTCCATGAAAATATTTCCATTCACTCCAGAAACCCCTGAAAGCATATCCCAGCCTGTGCGTGTGATTTAGCATGTAATTCTAGGTTTATGGCTCTGGATGCCACGCCTCTAAAATTATGGCTGAAGAAGGAAGTGAAACTTGAAACTGCCCTACCCACCATAATTCTTCTGATACTGAGTATGTTCCCCTCCAGAGGTATGACTTGTACACTGAACGTTAACAGTAGTTTTCTACCTTTAGGACTGTTGTCTTAAGATTATTTATCTTTCTATGGTTGACTAGAAACTGAATTGCTATAGTGTGGAGATCAAAATGAGGAGCTTCCACAGAGAATGATTTTCACGTAGTCTTCACACTGATGAGATTCGTGAAGCAGGAAAAGTTTTCTAAATAGACTTGAATCCCCAAGTAAAATTTTATTTATCAAAATAAATGACAGTGTGGGTTTATTCATGGAGTGAAATCACAGAATCAGGATTTTCTCCTGGAAGAGTCATAGGTGTTTCTGGGTTATACATGTTTATATTTGCTACTTATGTATGTTTCTGTTTCAGGATCTTGAAGCAACAGATTCATCTCAGATCTTTTCCTCTCTCCCTGTCATCATCTTTCTTCTCCAGGGCCCATTACTTCCATCTCAGTCTTTCATACTTGAAGTGTGGCTCTGAGCAAAGGACCACATCTTCTCTGCAGAGTGATGAGAGGAGCTAAAGCATCTCACAGCCCTCCTGGTTCTGATATCTGCTCAGCCTAATTTTCTATCTTTCTTTCTCTCTCTTTTTTCTTTCTTTCTTTCTCTCTCTCTCTTCCTTCCTTTCTTTCCTCTTTTCTTTCCCTCCCTCCTCCCTCTCTCTCTTTTTCTTTCTTTCTCTCTCTTTCTTTCTTTCTTTTTTCTTTCTTTCTCTTCTCTCTTTTTTTTTTTTTGACAGAATCTCTGTCTTGTCACCAAGGGTGGAGTGCAGTGGCACGATCTTGGCTCACTGCAACGTCTGCCTCCCAGGTTCAAGCGATTCTCAAGCCTCAGCCTCCCGAGTAGATGGGATTACATGTATGCATCATCATGCCCAGCTATTTTTTTTTTTTTGTATTTTTAGAAGAGACGGGGTTTCATCATGTTGGCCAGGCTGGTCTTGAACTCCTGACCTCAAGTGATCTGCCTGCCTTGGCCTCCCAAAGTGCTGAGATTACAGGCGTGAGCCACTGCGCCCAGCCCCTCATTTTCATTTGCCATCAAATTGTCTTGTTTACTCTTCTGACCTCCTGGGAACCCACCAGCCCCAGGATCTCTCTAATCAATAAATTAAATGCCTCCTCTCCTGAAACAGGAGCAATGATATTATCTCTGGTCTCTCTCACTCTCTCTCTTTCTCATTTTCTACTAGCGTCCATTGCTGTAAGTCCAACAGATATCTACCTTCTGATTGCTAATATCAGCCATTAGGCTAGCTGACCTATTAACATTTTCACAGTTGGCTTGCCTCTGCACCTGCTGTATCCATCATAGTTTTACATTTCCTGGAAACCAAAAGACTCTTAAAACATGTTTAGTAAATACTGTTTCCATTCTCCTAATGATGCACATTCATGGCAAGTGACAAGTCTAATGTGCTCAGCTGGACCTAGTCATAGTCTCTCTGAACCCCTTAGGTACAGCCCCATGACTTCCTAGTTGCCAAATATTTTCATCTCCCTCACCATGAGCATCTGGTTTCAGATGCATGGTTAAAGATATGACCAGACAGACAGAGAAGCACCTCAGCAGAGCTTCCTAAAACACCTTCGGGATGACAGGCATTGTGTATGCTCAATCTGCTGCTGCTATTATTAGAGTCACTTCATACTGACTAAGCTGTTATTGAGGAAGAAGTGGATTAAGACTTACGGAGTCTGAGTGGTAAACACATGATGCAGGGCTTTTAGGGCAAGATCAGTGGCATGCAGTTTTATTCAGCACCACACCTCAAATGCTCAGCAGGGCAACCTGTGTTAAGGGCACTCTCTAAGCAGCAACCAGGCAGTTCAAATGTTTGAATGACTCATCCTAATTGACCTTCTACTTCAGCCCAACCAACCTCAGGGATGGGCAGTCTGGTAGCATGGTGCCACAAGATGGGAAGCATGGAGCAAAGGAGGGGAAGCAAGGCAGCTGACAAATGTCCACAGACTGGGCAGATGAGTCACATTGTCCCCCTGTGCCTCTGCTTCCCCATGAAGTTCAGAGACAAGAACACCTGCCTCCTATTTGTCTTCTGAGGTTGTTTTGAGGACTGGAGATAATGTTGGCCAACTACTTAGAACTCTGAAAATTGCTAGAGCAGAAATACAAATGGAATGTCAAATCACAGTGGACATTTTGAACCCTAGCCTCTCCAATAGATAGAGGTGTGCCGTTTAAGTCTCTAATTAATGCAATGTCATTACGTGACAACCTAACTAGTAATTAGAGAGCCGTTAGATACAAAAAACTCAACTAAACTGTGATGTGGCTGCTTCTCAAGTAAAGTCCTGTAGATGGGGCAGAGAAAGAAAGAGCCCTTGAGAGGTGCATGCTGGACATTGTAATTTTTTATAAATGGTATCTGTTCAGAGTGGGTATGGAAGAAGATCCCAGACCAGGTGCGGTGGCTCACGCCTGTAATCCCAGCACTTTGGGAGGCCGAGGTGGGTGGGTCATTTGAGGTCCAGAGTTCAAGACCAGCCTGGCCAAATCTGTCTCTACTAAAAATACAAAAATTAGCCAGGTGTGGTGGCGTGCACCTGTAGTCTCAGCTACTCGGGAGGCTGAGGCAGGAGAATCACTTGAACCCAGGAGGCTTTTTTTAAGAGCTGAGATCTTAAAAAAAAAAAAAAAAAAGAGGAAAGAAGATCCCACCACATTCCAACAGAGACAGCTGATGACAATCTACTTGATACTTGAGTTGGATCCAGAGTGGGGTGTACACCTGCTGGCCATTTGCCATGGATCTGACTCATGGACCTGACCTGTGTCCAAGTGAACAGGGAGCAGCACTGTGGGCAAAAAGGACACCCAAGTGAAGTCTCTAGATAGAGCTGGCTTCTCCAGAGAGAGAATAAATAACAAATAAGAAAATTAGATATCTGGGCTTCATTTATTCCTATAGGAAACAGAAAAGAAAAATTAAGAATATTTTACATCCTTAGAAGACTGCAGAGTAACTCACCTCTCTGAAGCAGAATCAGAAAACCATAGAACAGGTTGAGGTGGAAAGGCAATGAAATGAAAGGAAAAGGGAGATGAGTGAGATGAACTTGGATAGCAGAGTTAAAATTCATAATGGAGATAATAGAGAACAGAATTGGCAATGTGGTGTCACCTTTCTCAAGGCAGTTTAAAACATGTTGCTGGGCATGGTGATGCGTGCTTGTAGTCCTAGATACTTGGGAGACTTAGCTGGGAGGATTGCTGAGAGGATTGCTTGAGCCTAGAAGTTCAAGACCAGCCTGGGCAACAAAAAAGAACATGTATTAATGTCCTTAAATACATACGTGGCCTTTTACCCAACAAGTCATTTCTAAAAATTTAATGAGAGGAAATAGCAGTACAAATTTGCAATGATATAATATATGGAATGTTAATCAGGGCTTTTACAGTAGAAAAATCAAACAGAAAAGAACCTGAGTGTCCACCAATAGAGAAGTAGTTAAATAAATTATGGTATTAAAAGATCATAATATTAATATGAAAATAACATGAAGCAACTATTAAACTAATCTATTTAGCACAGAAAGATATTTATTTAGCACATGCTATGTTATTAAAGAGATATAATGCAGGAAACAAAACAATACATAGAGTAAGATTGTGTTTTTTTGTTCGTTTGTTTTTGTTTTTTAAAAAGTCTATGTGTGTATGAAGCATAGAAAAAGAAGTCCAGGCTGGGTGCAGTGGCTCATGCCTGTAATCTCAGCACTTTGAGAAGCTGAGGTGGGAGGATCTCTTGAGCTCAGGAGTTCAAAACCAGTTTGGGCATCATAACTTTGTCTCTATGAAAAATAAAAAATTAGCTGGGTGTGGTGGCACGCACTGTAATCCTAGCTACTCAGGAGGCTAAGGTGGGAGAATTGCCTAAGCCCAGAAGGTTGAGGGTACAGTGAACCATGATTGCACACTGCACTCCAGCCTAGGCAACAAAGCAAGACCCTGTCTGAAAAAGAAGGAAAAGAAAGCAAAGCAAAGCAAGAAAGCAAGGAAAGAAGGAAGAAAGAAGGAAGGAAGAAAGAAAGGAAGGAAGAAAGAAAGAAAGGAAGAAAGGAAGTCTGGAAAGATTGCATTGTTCACTTTTGCTGCATAACAAACCACCCTAAAACTCAATGGCTTAAAAAATAACAACTATTTCTTTCATTCATCATTTTGCAGGACAGCAATTTGGGCTGTGTTCAGCTGGGCCGTTCTTCTAGTCTTAGGCTCATGCATGCATCTGTGGCCTGCAGACGGTTGCCCGAACACTGGTCCCACCAGTCTCTGCTGTACCTGGCCTCTCATTCCCCAGAAAACAAAGCTGGCTTTGTTCACAGAGTGCCCCCCAAGGTTCTGAGAGCAAGAGTGAATCCTGAGCTGATACCTGGTGTGCTACTTCTGCCACATTCTGTTGGCCAAAGTAAGTCACAAAGCTAGCTCAGATTCAAGGGGAGAGCAAATAGACTCTTCATATCTTATACCTCTTGATATAAGGAACTGCCAGGTCACATTGCAAAGAGGTGTGAATTCAGGAGAGGAAATAATTGTGGCCATTTTTGCATATAATCTGACACAAAGATACTATATTCTAAAATGTTAGCAGTGCATATTTGAGATATGAAATTACAGGTGATTTTTACTTTATTATTTAAATGTTTCTGTGCTAGCAAAATTTTTTATAATAAGCATGTATTACTTTTATTACCAAAATCAAGTTATTTCGATCTTAAAATTTTACTAAGAGATTTTTTTGTGGGGGGGTTGGGGGGATTGTTTGCTCGTTTGAGCCAGAGTCTCATCCTTTCTCCCGGGCTGGAGTACAGTGGCACAATCTTAGCTCACTGCAACATTCACCTCCCAAGTTCAAGTGATTCTCCTGTCTCAGTCTCCCGAGTAGCCAGGACTACAGGTGCACGCCACCACACCCAGCTAATTTTTGTAGTTTTAGTAGAGACGGGGGTTTCCCCATGTTGGCCACGCTGGTCTTGAACTCCTACCTCAGGTGGTCTGCCCACCTCGGCCTCCCACAGTGCTGGGATTACAGGCATAAGCCACTGCACCCAGCCTAAGAGTTTTTAATGGCATTGCAAAATGATCACAATATACTCTTAAGTTTAAAGGCATGACAAAAAAGTCACAAAGTATATACATAATATATCCTAAAACATTAAAGTATACAGAGAAGGTCTAGAAAGAATTATAAAAATGTTAACAATGGTACTGTTTGGATGTCGGATTATGAGTATTTTTATATTTTAATAAACTTTCTAAATTTTATGCAATTAAAAGGAATTAATAATTAGAAAAGAAAGCATAAAAGCAAAAAATAAAGTTTTTTAAAAGGGACATTTAAAGAAGGCTGGGTATTAATGTTCAGAAGACATCCTGGAAACAAAAATAATATGCCACACACCGAGAATGATTAACTCATTTCTCTGCACCTACAGCCTAATGATAGGAAGATATTTTTTGCTGAAAAACAATGATGAGCTGGTTTGTCTACTTGTATACAGAAGTATTCAGAAAATGTCACTAATGTGGATTTGAAGAAAATTACAGTGTAAATCCATTCTCCAACACAATAGAAACTCCCTATTTTATAGTTGCTGGTACTGCCCAGTTAATAATATAGCTTCTGCTGTATTGGTTTATTATATCTGTTTCCAACTGATTGGTACTCCAGGCACAGGAGTGATTGATTGACACCATTAACCTCCAACAGAGTGATCTCAGAGAAAGGCAGACTGGGCTGGGCAAGAAAGACATCTAGGGCACAAAATTTAAGGAGGCACTCCTTTTTAAGGCCAACTCTATACTTGCATGACCCTAGGAGTGAATGTTCCCTTAAATTTTGCTTCCTAGGTATCTCTCTCTCTTCACTCCGATCCCAACCATGTCTTAGAGAACTAGTCTTACCTTTCTTAACCAGAACAGAAGTACTCTCCAACTGTGTTTTTCATGCTACGGTATGGACAATGTCTTAGCTGAGGCTCCCGAAAAAAGAGCCTGAAGCAGAGGCCTTATGCGTGGGTGCCTTACCAGGGAATGCAATCCCAAAGAACAGGAGTAAAGCCCCAGGGCAGAGAAGCAGAGAAGGAGAAAGGACCAATACCAAGATGCTGTATCAAGCTGACCACCAATAAACACAACTGATTTCCCAAGCCATAAGACTGGACCCTTGTGAAACCACATACACACCATCTCAGCATCATCTTGGGGAAGGAAATGAAACAAAGGAAGAATTTATCCATTGACTCCCATCTTTCATTGGTCAAAATTTCTCCCTCAGGAGCATCAACTCCCCCACACTGCCAGGTTACACTTGAGCAGTATCACTCTCAGATCCAGACAAGAAGGACTGCTGCCCGGGCTTCATGCTTAGGCTGTAGATCACAAACCCTTCCCCTCATCAGTATACATACAGAGAAAAATCAAAGAGCATGTCGCACTTGGAATCCTGCCTTCAGCACTGGCATGGCACAACCTCTAACCCTAAACACCTGCTTCTATGAGTAACACTCTTCTGGCCCCAGGGGAATACATCTTCTCATGGCTCTTCCATCCTCCAAACAAAAGGCAGCTGTGTCAAAATACCAAGAAGATTTATAAGGTGTTCCACCACTGACATTGGAGGCCAGTATGTTTTAGGGGTTCAGGACAGATTTGAGCAGCAGATCTGTTTAGGTAACAAAAAAGACTGATTTGTTAGTTTGTCAAATCCTTCTCAGAGAGTTTGAAAGCAACAAATTTGCCATAGTGAAGCATGTCCAAATAGCACCAAGCATTCTTTTTTTTTTTTTGGTGTGTTCCAATTAATGGTTCTGGAATAACTGACGAATTAATGCTGTATTCACAATTGCATATGGTGGCAGAGGCACATTTTGTAACACTGAATATAAATCGTTTTACTCTTAAATGTGTATTATCCCTCAGATCTGAATCCACCTATATTTTTTTTTGTGAGGCATTACTGAAGCTCTGCAAACTACGTTTTTACTTTCTGCCAATAGGGCATGCTAGAGGGAGACTGCAAGGCCAGAGAAGGGAGGGGCTGGCTCCTCCCCCTGTTTACTGGATGTTCCTGTTGGCAACACCCCCACAATAGCCCTTCAATGTGGCTGAACTGCCACTGCTTGTCCAGTGTCCAGCTATTTTGCGCAGTCCCAGAACCAGCCTCATGACACCCCTTTGGAGACATCAGCACTACCCAGGCAACGCCTCCTGTTCAAAACCTGTGCCCCAGTTCTGCAGGGCTCTGAGCTTCTAGTTTCTTCTTTCTGCAGATGATGGCTTCTGCAGATACTGTGTGCATGTACCTTCATGCCACCTTTTCATTTTTTTAGTCCTCTGATACCTGTTCAACCAATCCCTTAATTTTTGCTGTGAAAACAACTAGTGTGGCTTCTGTTTTCCTAACTGCCCCGATCAACACCGTGGATCTGAATGTGGGAAGCAAGCAACATGACAGTTCTTTACAGTGCAACTACGTGAACAGAGTGCGCTGGGATTGTGAATGGCTTTGTTTTACAAATTTATTTCATATAAGAGCTAATTAAACTGTTATGAATTGAATAAACTTCCATTTTATTAAAATACTTTGCATTTTTTATATTAATGCATTATGATTTGAATTGATTTGGTCTTCTAGTTTTAATAAATGGTCTTGAATATTTTAGAAGAAAAACTACCTTATTTTAAAAACATGTTATTTTAGAGTTCCCCACAGAGAGAGAGAGAGAGAGACAGAAAGAGATTTATTTCAAGAAAGGGGCTCAGGCGATTGTGGGGGCTGGCAAGTCTGAAATCGGTAGGTCAGGCCAGCAAGGCTGGAAGCTCTTGGGCAGGAGTGATGCTGCAGTCTTGAGGCAGAATTTCTTCTTGATGGAAACTTCAGTTTTTGCTCTTTAAAGGTCTTTCAGCAGGTTGGATGAGGCCTACTAACATTATCCAGGGTCATCTCTTTTACTTAAAAGTCAACTGACTGTAGACATTAACCACATCTACACAATACCTTCACAATAACACCTAGATTAGTGTTTACTTGAATAACTGGGTAGTATAGCCTAGCCAAGATGATACATAAAATTAACCATCTCACATATATAAAATAATTTTTTATTTTTAAAAATTCACTTTATGTTTTTGTAAATATATTCAAAGTTTATGTACTTGAAAACTGTTATATTTTATTTAGAAATAATACAAAAGTAGAGCTCAGAAAAAAAACAAACAGCTTACCCCCACCAAAATGTTGGCCTGCTGGTTAACCTCTTCCACCTCAACACTACCTCCTGCCTCCACAGACCCACCCCTAACATTTACAGGGCCTGAGGCAAGCGTACACCTGAAGCTTAGCCACATTTTCTTTTTAATCAATAATTATAATCTCCATTTGGTACAAAATTTGAAGTTGCAGAAATTTTATGTTTGTTCAAGTTGTGTGGTTGTGTGTTTGATGAGAATAATTTTCCTGCTCGTTTTCATTGTTTTTGATGAGTAATTAAATCTTAGTTAAACTTAGAATTTGTAATGTAATGTCTTGTTTGCTAATTTCATGATGATCATACTCAACTGAAGGCTGGTTATTTTCATTGTTTTCAGGTTTTGAAATTTAAGTAGATCACAATCTCTTTGAGGATTTTCCATTTTGGAAAATCTTGAATACCTTTGCTCAGCATGGTCTAATTTGGCAATGTCCCTTAAATATGTGGTGAACAGGGTATAAAAACATTTATGGCCCTTGGTATATTCTGTCAAATTGCTTTATAAAAACTCATAATCACTTATGTAAATACTTTCATTTATTAAGTTTTTTAGCAGATTTGGTCAACCAAATTGATGGTAGGCCAAAAATGATACCTCGTTTTTGTTTCAATTATTGGTGAGATGGGCAAAACAGTTTCTCAAGTGTGTACTTAAACTAACAATATATATCACAAGGCGTATGAGTATATATAATTCCTGACCAAGTAATTCTACCTGTCAATTTATCATTAGGAAATAATCCATACTAAGTATAAAAATATTTTTTTCTAGAGTTAATGATGTTGAAAAAGTGAAACCAATGTTCAATTCTTGGGAACTTATTGTTTAATTATAATAAATTTATTTATCAACTTTATGCAGTCCCTAACAATTACCACTATATTAAGGCTATACACCATCATGGAGTGGCAGGGTGGAAGAAACGGGCAGGGAGACTCATAAGGGGAAAACAAGAAACACAAAAAACTCAAGATACTAACTACCTGGACATTTTGAGTACAGTGAAATTTTAAAGGATGCATTAAAAAGGCTAGAAGGAAATTCATCAGAATATTACTGGTAGTTATATTTAGGGTCACAGGATTACAAGCATTTTCTTCTTCAATTGCCTTACAAAATTTTCTATAAAAGGGTTCTATAACGTTTTCATTGGAAATAAAAGTTTTTTTTTTTTTAAAGACTCCTTATACCCCACCAAAACTTTTTTTTTTTTTTTTTTGAGACAGAGTTTTGCTCTTGTCCAGGCTGCATGATCTCGGCTCACTGCAACCTTTGCCTCCGAGATTCAAGTGACTATCCTGCCTCAGCCTCCCAAGTAACTGGGATTACAGGCACCCACCACCACATCTGGCTAATTTTGTATTTTTAGTAGAGATGGGGGTTTCACTATGTTGGCCAGGCTGGTCTCGAACTCCTGACCTCAAGTGATCCACCCTCCTTGGCCTCCCAAAGTGCTGGAATTACAGGTGTGAGCCAACACACCCGACCCCACCAAAACTTTTGAACTCATAAAAAATCTGTATTATATAGAGCTCAATGAAATATTCAACTTTCATCACTTTCTTAGGATAACTTCGTTTCACAGAATTATTTACTGTGAAGGTGGAAACCATGTGACGAGGACTCCATCAGATTTTCTTTCACCACTTCCAAACGTCTTTGTGTACTGGGTGGTCCATTCCTGCTGTCTTAGAGAAATATCCTGCCCATTTTCCAAAAGTAAGTCTCCCATTCCTCCTTGGTTTAACTTCCGGCTTTCTCACAAAACTTTGCACCATTAATTCTGGCCTCTCTTGTGCATTTGCCTCAGTTTTCACTGGATCCTTCCCTAAAGGGTAATGATGTTGAACCTCTTCTTGTGTGCTTACTGGCCATTTTATTTCTTCTTCAGAATCCCTTGCCCATTTTTTAATTGGGTTATTTGTCTTCTAATTTTTTAGTTGTAAGAGTTTTTAATAATTCTGGATATAAGTCCCACACTTGCCACAGCACCCTCAGCTGATCCTACGGGAAGCTCTGGAGCTGGAATAGCCCTTCAGAGTTGTTCTGTATTGAGGCAAGAGGGGTTGTGCTTCTCTAGTCATTGGAGGTAGGCTCTACCAGGGATGAGGGGCAGTAACCATGGCAATTCAGCTCCCTTCTGCCAGGACATTCCCCAGAAAGGGATGGAGCTGTGAGCAGTCGTCAATCAACACCTCCCTCCTTCAGCTGGGGAAATGAGTGCGTCTGTCCTGAAAGGGGAATCTGGGCTGGATGGTGCATACCAAAGCAACTGCTACAGCTCGACTGTTTCAACGCCAATGCTCTGACACCAAGTGGGTGTCCTACAATTCAATTCAGTTCTGATACTAACCACCGGGAGTTGGCACAAAGTCCTTCACAAGACTGCCCCCACTTCAGACATCAGCTGAAGTCTTGGGGCCACCCCCACTTCTGACTAGCTGGCTATAACCTTGGGGGTTCTCATGACCCCCTCAGGTTCAATAACTTACGAGGATAACTCATAGAAATCCTTAAAACTAAGACCGGGCACGGTGGCTCATGCCTGTAATCCCAGCACTTTGGGAGGCCGAGACAGGCAGATCACGAGATCGAGACCATCCTGGCTAACATGGTGAAACCCCGTCTCTACTAAAAAAATACAAAAAATTAGCTGGGCACGGTGGTGAGTGCCTGTAGTCACAGCTACTTGGGAGGCTAAGGCAGGAGAATGGTGTGAACCTGGGAGGCAGAGCTTGCAGTGAGCCAAGATCACACCACTGCACTCCAGCCTGGGCGACAGAGCAAGACTCCGTCTCAAAAAAAAAAAAAAAAAGAAAACCAAAATATATTATACTGATGATTACAGTTTTACTGTAAAGCATACAACTCAGGAAAGCCAAATGAAAGAGACACACAGGGCAAGGTCTGGGGATGGCAGGGAGGACACAGCTTTGATGCCCTCTCCTTGTAGAATCTGGGCATGTCCTCCCTCCAGGACATCAGTGTTGCCAACCAGGAAGCTCCTTTGAGCATCAGAGTCCAGGGTTCTTTATTGAGGTTTCATTACACAGGCATGATGGATTAAATCACTGGCCATGTGGTTGAACTCACTGTCCAGCCTTCCTTCCCTCCATCCAGAGGCTGGATGGCTGAAATTTCCAGTTCCCTAATCACAGGCTTGGTTTCTCTGATGACCAGCCCCTATCCTGAGGCTGTCATGGCCCCTCTCCCTCTATCACTTGGACAATTCCAAAGATTTTTTAAATCCCTGTGTCAGGAGCAAGGGACAAAACTCAGATATTTTTTATTATGCCACAGCTCATTGGCATATTAATAATTCTGGGATACTCTGTAGGTTAAAAAAATGATTTAACTTTGCTTAATCAGTTCTTCCTCAATTTATTTGACCATGGAGCCTCATTTTGTAGACTCTACTTTTTCCTCCCACACAATACCTGTTAGCACCCTTTGAAAACACTCTTTGGGGAACACTACTCGAATCCTTATTCCTCTGCGCTCTGAGGCTGCCCTCCCAAGTGCTTGATGGCAGGATAGGCTACATCATGTGTAGGGCCTAGTACAAAACCAAAGGGTGGGGTTCCCTGTTCAAAAGCTACTAAGAATTTTAAGGCAGGCCAGGCATGGTGGCTTATGATTGTAATCCCAGCACTTTAGGAGGCTAACGCAGGAGGGTTGCTTTAGGCCAGGAGTTCAAAACCATCATAAGTGACATAGGGAGACCCCATCTCTTCAAAAAAAAAAAAAAAAAATTCAAGGCAGGAGCAGTAGAGCATTAAGCCACTCATGGTTCCCTCTGAACACAGATCGCGTGCCCGTGAAGCCAGCCCGACCTGATGGACTCTCTCCTACTGTGTTTTCTATCTCAAGAATGACATCATCATCTATAGTGTCTCTGACTATCACTGTTGACTTTTCCTCTCTCTCTCCCCTCACAGCCAGTAAATCACCAGGTCCTGAATTCTCCCACTTAAGTACCTCTCAAACTTGTCCACACCTCTTTATCTCCCCTGCCAGCCTTCCTAATTCAGGCTGTCATCACCATCACCTAGATTGCTTCAGCTTCCCTCACTCACTACTGCCAGCTCCCTCCTCCACTAAGGCTGCCAGGATATCTTTCTCAGGACGCAAATCTCATCATGATTCCTGCCCCCCCTCCCTATCTGTCCCACCATGCTTGCAACGACAACTCAATGGTACTCCTTGCTTTGGGGATAAAGTGTAAACTCTTTAACATGGCTCATAGGATGCTTTCTGCTGACTCTTCAAGTCTCACCTCTCACCATGACTGTTTTCCTCCTGGGGCCATTTTTTTCTCCTCTGTCCTCCATACATCATAAGGTAGAGCCTCAGGCATAGAGTCAGACATCATTAAAAAAAAAAAAATCTCACAGGAGAATGGGACAGCTGTACAGCAGGGACTCACTGGCTGTGGCACATGTTCTGAGGACCCACAGCTGCTCTCCTGGTGGGCATAGGGCAGGGACAAGGGCAGCACAGTGCAGTGGCTAAAAGCAGGGCTCAAGAACCAGGCTGCCAAGACACTTAACGCTTTTCCACCTCAGTTTCCTCATCTGTAAAAATGGGAATAATGAAAGTATCTACCTTAAATTAAGGATGAAATGTGGACATTCCCTGGCAAGCAACCAGCCCCATGTAAGCATTTTGGCACTGCTCAAATCCATGTCTGCTTCTTTCCATTCCCGTCAGCCAACTACTTTTCCACTAGCCTTTCTCACGCTCATGGTTTCTTACTCAGGCCTGGACTGCCCCATGGGGTCTGCATGCTGCTTTCCCTCTGTATGAGCGTTGCTTCTACTCCAACGTGTCAGCGACACAGCTCTCTTGAAACTTTCCAAACTCCTCAACAGAGAGAATCTGATTGGTCCAGAAAATTACTGCAGCCTCTGTGGGGCCAACCTACTGCAATCAGCTGAAGCAGGCACGTGTGGGTAATAGCACGACTGAAAACCACCACCTGGAGTTGCTCCCTCCTGTGGGGTTCAGGGGAAAAACCTCTCAGAGGGCTTGGTTGGGTGGAGCTGGCATTCTGGGTCAGAACCCATTCAGCATTCCCATGAGCTTGAAGCTCTGTGCTATCTCCACCTTATATCAGTGCCTTCCCTACCATTCCAATTCTTCCCTTTATTATTTATTTATTTATTATTTTTGAGATGGTGTCTCACTCTGTTGCCCAGGCCTGAGCACAGTGGTGCCATCTTAGCTCACTGCAACCTCTGCCACCTTTCAGGTTCAAGTGATCCTCCCACCTCAGCATCCCCAGTAGCTGGAATTACAGGCACCCACCACCACGCCTGGCTAACTTTCGTGTTTTTAGTAGAGACAGGATTTCACCATGTTGACCAGGCTGGTCTCGAACTCCTGGCCTCAAGTGATCCACCCGCCTCAGCCTCCCAAAGTGCTGGAATTACAGGGCTGAGCCATTGCACTCGGCCTTTATCTTCTTTTTAAAAATTTTGTTTTTGGCAGGACATGGTGGCTCACACCTATAATCCCTGCACTTTGGGAGGCTGAGGTGGGTGGATCACCTAAGGTCAGGAGTTCAAGACCAGCCTGGCCAACATGATAAAACCCCGTCTCTACTTAAAGTACAAAAAATTGGCTGAGCGTGGTGGCACGTGCCTATAATCCCACCTACTCAGGAGGCTGAGGCAAGAGAGAATCACTTGAACCCAAGAAGTGGAGGTTGCAGTGAGCCAAGATCACGCCACTGCACTCCAGCCTGGGCAACAAGAGCAAAACTCTGTCTCAAAAGAAGAAAATTTTGTTTTTATATATTTTGTATAGAAAAAGCATGCATTGCCTTCTCTTTTAAAATACTTCTAATCAGTCTACATTAACTTCTGTGAAAATACTGCCTGCATTTTAGGGTAAAAAAATTCTAAACACAATTTCAGTAATATAAGAAATACCCAACTTAAATAGCAAAGAACTCCAACTTAAATAGCAAAAAAAATCCAAATTACTGCTGCACTAGTTATTTCCATGTTTTCCATGTTTTTAAAATAACCATCTTACTTGGTACTATACACTCAAAGAGTAATTGTGAAAAGTCAGATAATTCAATATACCTCTAAAATCTCATTGAAAATGTATTGGCACTGGCTCAATTATAGGTGCACTTACAGTAACAGAATGTGAATAAACTTCTTTTACACCATGTGAGAAAGTAAAAGTTATGATTTATTAAAATATATATACACTAAATTTTAAACTATACAGGTATGCTGTATGAAACAGAAAGTAGAAATGATTTTATGTAATAAGATGTGTGTCCTTGCCAGTTCATACATTCATTTCACAACTGAATACTGAAAGACAATTAAAAAGCATATTTAGTATTGCACCCTTTCATGTCTGTCTCTTTCCCACACTTTTCTCTCCAAAATCTTATTATGAATAATCTCAAAAATGTAGAAAAGTTGAAAGGATCATCCAATGATCACCCATACACTCACAGTTGATTTATCCATCCTCCTGTTGACAGACACCTGCACCATTTCCAGTTTGGGGGTACTATGAATAAAACTGCTATGAACATTCTAGTAAAAGTCTCTTTGTAGATATATTATTTTATGTTGGGCTTTGAATGAAGTTTTTTATTTTGATGAAGCCTAATGTATCAACTTTTCCTTTTTATGGTTAATTCATCTGTATCCTAGTTATACATTTTTTGCCTACCCCAATTCCATGAATATATTTTCTATATGTTTTTCTAGAAGCATTATAGTTTTGTCATTCACATTTATATCTATGATTTAATCATAAGTTCATTTCTGAGCATATTACAAGGGTCTTCCATGTAACTATTCAATTTTTTCATTTATTGAAAAAAAGTTACCCTTTTCCCACTGAATTGCATTGGTGACTTTATCATAAGCAAGTAACCATGTGTGCATGGATCTATTTCTGGACTCTATTTCATTAAGTTGTCTGTCCTTATGCCAGTACCACAATTCCTTTATGACTCTTTTAGGCTAAGTTTCAGATTAATTCTTAAAAAAAAAAAAAAAAGATAAGATCTTGCTATGTTGCCCAAACTGGCCTTGAACTACTGGGCTCAAGCAATCTTCCTTCCTCAGCCTCCCTAGTAGCTGAGACTACAGGTGCATGTCCCT
The DNA here is from genome assembly GCF_028878055.3 of Symphalangus syndactylus. NCBI lineage: Eukaryota > Metazoa > Chordata > Mammalia > Primates > Hylobatidae > Symphalangus > Symphalangus syndactylus. The sequence goes on along the minus strand of NC_072440.2, from coordinate 42,722,069 downwards.
ATGCCCAGTTTAGATTTCATGTCTAAGTTTGACGTCTCATGGGTTAGTCCTCCAAGTCAGTTCTCCTTCAAGATTGCTTGACTATTATAATTTTTTTTTCTTTTTTCATACACGTTTTAAAATCAGCTTGTCAAATTCCATGGTTAAAAACCTGCCGAGGCCGGGCATGGTGGCTTACGCCTGTAATCCCAGCATTTTGGGAGGCCGAGGCAGGCAGATCACCTGAAGTCAGGAGTTCGAGACCAGCCTGGCCAACACGGTGAAACCCTGGCTCTACTAAAAATACAAAATTAGCCCAGCATAGTGGTGTACGCCGCTAGTCTCAGCTACTTGGGAAGCTGAGACAGGAGAATCACTTGAACTTGGGAGGCAGGGGTTGCAGTGAGCTGAGATTGCGCCATTGCACTCCAGCCTGGGTAACAAGAGTGAAACTACATCTCGAAAACGAAACAAAACAAAACCAAAACGTGCTGAGATTATTGTTTTAATAGAATTGTATGAAATCTATGGATCAATCTGGGGAGAATGACTTCTTGAATTGAGTCTCCCAATCCTCAAAATGGTGTATCTCTCTATTTAGTTAGGCCATCTTTAATTTTTCTTGGCGATGTTTTGTAGTTTTCATTATAGAAGTTTGCATATCTTTGATTAACTTCATTCCTGAGTATTAGTTTTCCAACTAATCTTGTATCCAGCCATCTTTGCTAAATTCAACTTGTTTTTTCTAGAAATGTATGTGTTGCCGTGGTTGGATTTTATAAGTATATAAGCATATCATCTGCCAATAAAGACAATCTACTTCTTCCTTTCCAGTTGTATGTTTTTCTTTGTCCTTTTTTCTTTTCTTTTTTTTTTGCATAGGCTAGGAACTCCAGTACGACGTTGAAAAGAAGTGATAACCATAGATAGCTTTGTTTTGTTCCAAGTTAAGCAGGAAAAATTCAATATTTTGCCATTAAAATGATATTAACTATTGTTATGGTTGTGTTTTGTATGTGCACTGATGGTGTTCAGGACACACAACCCCAAAATATGAAAGACGCTGGCATTTGAGAAAACAACAGAAGCAGGAAGGACTCTCTTACCTTCCCCTGACCTCTTCTCCCCTGAAGTAAGTCGTAAACCTCAGCAGACCTGGGTCCCCTAAAGTAGAACATACGACTCTCGTTCCAGAGGTGCCTGCTCTATACCTGGAGTAAAGGAATGCCCTTCTCTCTGAAGACACAGGGACACAGAGATTAATCTGAACAAATAGACCTTGCAGAGCTCCCCCTAGTTTATTACCATTGGATGGTAATAACCCCCCTTTGTCTAATCGTACTTCTGCGTGACTGTCCTCTCTTCATCAAACTTAAGCATAAAAATACACAGGTTTCCCCATTTCACTTCTGAAGGCTCCCATGCTTTTCTCTTGTTGATCTGTCTTCTGTTATAGATGCTTCATCCATGAAACTAGTGATGGAGAAGAAAGGATTTCACTCTTTCTCCCCTTACCAAAATCGGCTAAATTCCCTTCCCAGCTTTAGAATGACACAAGCTTTTCTTATCTTCTTTCTGACTTTCTATCTCTTCTCTCACACTGAAAATACTGATTCCTGATAATGTTATCATAGTTTTTGTTTTATGCTATAATATGCATAAAACAGTTTCAGAAATATAATGTAATAATAGAATAAAAAAGAAAAAATAGTTTCAAAATTATAATATCAATATCAATAATGAAGTTACTACTAAATAAAGTGGAAGATTTCTTTGTCCTTTTTTTACCCTTATATTTTGATAAGGATATATGGTCAGAGTTATATGTTCTAAAGAGAGCTGAAATAATTCTTTTCTCTTTATAGTTGAATTACCAATTTGATACCTAGTTAGATTGAGTTGTTTTATCTTTTTTCAATTTTACAGTTTTATTTATTTTCTCAGGTAAACTATTATATCACTTAGAAATAAAGACAGTTTTGCCTCTTCCTTTCCAACTTTTAACCTTCTAATTGTCTTCCACTGTGTGATTGTATAGGCTACAATCTCCTAGGCAGTTAATTTGTTGTGGAGCTGGTGATCATTCTTGCCTGAGCAACAATGTGTACACAATTCCCCAGTAAGTAAGGTACTGCGTTGGCAGTGACAATGTATATTTTTATTTTTAAAAACTGTTGCCTTGGCCCAGCATGGTGGCTCACACCTGTAATCCCAGCACTTTGGAAGGCTGAGGCAGGAGGATCACTTGGGGCCAGGAGTTTGAGACCAGCCTGGCCAACACGATGAAACCCCATCTCTACTAAAAAATGCAAAACTTAACTGGGCGTGTTGGCACACACCTGTAATCCCAGCTAGTGGGAGGCTGAGGTGTGAGAATCACTTGAACCTGGGAGGCGGAGGTTGCAATGAGCCAAGATTGTGCACTGTAGTCCACCCTGGGCAACAGAGCAAGACTTCACCTCAAAAACAACAACAACAACAACAACAGACAAACACATTTTAAAAACCTGCTCCCTCCTTTAGACTTCTATAAGTACAACCCTAAATCTGACCTTTCTTTCTTTCTTTTTTTTTTTTTTTTGAGACAGAGTTTCGCTCTTAGTGTAACTGGGATTACAGGTGGGAGCCACCACACCCGGCCCCTAACCTTCCTTACAGTTTTCTCAACCTCAGCCTTCTCCTTTCCACTCTGTCTACCCTACAGGGCTGATCCGTTGTTCAAATTATTGCTGTGATTACTCCACTTGGGTGTATATTCTATAAAATGCAAACACGTTCGTTTGGCATGCAAGGCCTTCTACATGAGAAATAAGTGTTACAAGTACAGTACAAGACATGAATGGCCTGAGACTGGGTTTTGGAGGGGGCATAGGCAGGATGCAAAAACAGATATGAGGGAAATCAGAGTCATATATATGTCTGTATAGCAAGAGACAGCAAATCCCCAGTGGGGTGAGCGGCAGAATAATAACCCAGAGTAAGACTGCAGCCAGAGAACATAGGAAACGCTAGGAAATTCAACCTTTGTCTCAGGGCAAAAGACCTCTTTGAAGACCTGAAGTTCCTTCTTATTCATATTAATGAAGCAAATTTTTCTGGCTCCAAACTACCTTTCCAAACTTATTTCATACTATTGCCCTTGACAAACTCGGTTAGACTTAATTACTTTCTGTGCCATTTCTGTGCTCAGGATTTGCAATTATATCCATTTTGCCTTTGGCACTTTAAATTGGTCCTTTGCAGCTGTGCACCAAATATCTGCTGGCCACTAACACCAAGCCCCCTACAAGACTCATGCACAGCACAAGAGATTTGACTGTGTTCTAGACTCTAGTTGTTCCTTCTGCTCAATGCGCATCTCCTGATCACCACTCCCAGAAACGATCTCTGGCTTCTCTGAATTTATATACGGCTTTACCTGTACCTCTTTCCAGTATTGATTCCTAACTTCTGCTGTAGTTATTAAAATACAGTCTTATTTATCCTCTAAATAAACTGGAAGCTTCCTTAAGTAACTCAGGCTGATCCATCTTCAGATTCCAATAGCTTCTAGAATAATGACCTGAGCCATGGTAATAAATAATCATGAATGACTGTGGTCTAATCATTACAGAAAACAATGGGCTTCAATAATCTTTTCCTGTGCTTTTATTAATACAAGCATTTGCCAGGTGGGGTGGCTCATTCCTGTAATCCCAGCAGTTTGGGAGGCTGAGGCAGGTGGATTGCTTGAGGCTAGGAGTTCAAGACAAGCCTGGGCAACGTGGCAAAACCCTGTCTCTACAAAAAATACAAAAATTAGCCAGGCTGTGGTGGCAGGCACCTGTAGTGCCAGCTATTCTGGAGCCTGAGGCACGAGAGTCGCTTGAACCCAAGAGGCAGAGGTTGCAATGAGCTGAGATCGCACCACTGCACTCCAGCCTGGGCAACAGAGCAAGACTCTGTCTCAAACAAACAAAAAACCAACCATTTGACTTCTTCTTTAGTGGCAAACTATTAGGTAACATAAGTTTAAAATCAACAAAACCCTTTACTGTTTTTTAAAGACTTTTTTTTCTTTTCTAGGTCTCCCTCAACTTGTATTTATGAGGCTGATCTTTACAATTTAAATGTAAACCTATAAACCCATGCCACATTTTATCTTTTAAGGGTCTATCATGTAGTCTGTGGAGATCTTGATTCCATCACCCAAGCTGTAATCTGTTCTTTCAACTTTGAGTCATATTCCTATTTGCTAACCATTTTTTTAGATCTTCATCAAGGTAACTAATAAAAATATGAACAATTCATGAATCCTGCATAAAGCTATTTAAAAAAATCCTCTAAGCAAATATGGGTTGTGTAAACAGAGATGTTTGGCCACTGTTGTTAAATTAGCTAGAAATCAAGTACAGATAATTGTTTTATTTTCCATATGACATTTCCTGGACTCATCCATAAAGGTATCATAATTGTCTTTGTCGGGTGTCTCACTAAACCAAGAAATAACTTTCTATAACATTCCTCTCTTCTATCAGTCTTTCATAAATTTGGAAAATGAGGTTAGTTTGACATGCTTTGTCCTTAGTGAACCCAAGCTGGTGCCTACTGCCAAATAAAAGGATTCTAATTTGTTTACCAATGTCTAACACTCACAGGATTTGCCACGCTTGCTTGGCTCCCCCCACGTTGAAGGGAAGGTGTTACTAGTTTGTTTTTTTGTTTGTTTTTTTTTTGAGATGGACTCTCACTCTGCCACCCAGGCTGGAGTATAGTGGTGTAATCTTAGCTCACTGCAACCTCCACCATCCAGGTTCAAGCGATTCTTCTGCCTCAGCCTTCCCAGTAGCTGGGACTACATGCGCATGCCACCACACCTGGCTAATTTTTGTGTTTTTAGTAGAGATGGAGTTTCACCGTATTGGCCAGGCTGGTCTCGAACTCCTGACCTCGTGATTGCCCACCTTGCCCTCCCAAAGTGCTGGGATTACAGGCATGAGCCACTGTGCCCGGCCTGGGGTGTTACTCTTATAGAAATAAAACAACTTGTTGACTCACTCACAGGAGAGAGGCTACTCCCCTTTACTGCTAATCATAGCCTATGCACGTAAACATAAACAGCATGCATGTAAAGTAAATCAAACTGGCATTACTCAGCCCCTTAGACTGCCCATAGGTGAGAAACGCAGGAAGAGAGCCTCACCCGTGTTGTTTCCCAGGACACAGGCAGTCCACAGAGTTCTGAAGCACAAGACCAGCCTTTTAGAAACCTGCGGATACCCTCCCAGTTAACTGTTCCTTTCCCTTTCGAATCACCAGATCTTACTCAGAAAATTTCCACTATTAGTTGTACAACATGCATTCCTAAAGATGTTCCCAAATATATAGGTTTTTCTGGCATGGTTTTAGCCATGCTACTATTAAGCATGCTATTTTTTTCTCTGCCAGAAATTATTTTGGTGGATGGTATCTAATACATATGTATATTTGAGGCTTGATTTCCTGCTTGACCTAAATCTGTTAGTTTTTTAAAAAGGTAATTTTCAGTGGGGCAGGATGACTCATATTTATAATCTCAGCACTTTGAGAGCCCCAGAGGATGGGGGGTTTAGCTTAGGGGGTATTGGTTGCTGGCAGGGAGGGCAGGGGAGTATCGCTTGAGCCTAGGAGTTTAAGGCCAGCTTGGGCAACATAGCAAGACTCTATCTCTACAAAAAAAATTTTTTTTAATTAGCCAGGCATAGTAGTGCATGCCTGTAGTCCCAGTTACTCAGGAGGCTGAAATGAGGGGATCCACTTGAGCCCAGGAGTTTGAGTCTGCAGTGAGCTATGTTCGTGCCACTATACTCCAGCACGGGCAACAAAATGAGATCCTGTCTCTAAAAATAATAATAATAAAAAGAGAATTTTAAAGTTTCAATTTGAATATATGCATTACCTATTCAAGTTAAAAGGTAGTTTTTGGAAATATATTTTAATAAATTTGAGTCTTTATTTTTTGGCTCTCAGCTCTCCTTTTTTTATAAATAAAAGTAATAACAATTATTTATTATTAATAGTTATGATAACTTGAATATGACTATTTGGGGATGCTTTACAAATATCTCAGCATATATAAACTCAGGCATCATTACAGTCTGGCAAATTCACCACTGTGCCTACTTCACAGATGAGAGCCGCAGACTCATGGAGGATGAGCACAGAGCAGTGACCCGGGCTGAGGCTTAAGCCAAGAGTTGGGATCACAAGTCTTTTTTGGAAATGTCACAGTGATCCTGTCTTGCTGACATTGTTTGAGATGGTTTCTCAGGTTCTCCTTCTTTTTTGAGTGGTCTCCTGACTTTTCCTGGTCTCACTAGAAGGATGTTTGGTGGATAAGAAGGAGGATATGACCTCCCCCAGTGTGGCTCTCAATAGAATGCAGTCCCCTCCTTCATCTTGTGGTCACACTCGGTGTCCCTGAGCTCCTCCCCATGGTGGGGGACCAGCTCCGCATCCTGAGCACGAGCACAGCTGCTTGTGCGTGTGGACTACACAACCGTTCCACGATTGTCTAGAAATTCCAGTGTTTCCAGGTTCAGTGTAGTAAAACAAAAATCAGGCTTCAGTAGATGCTTTTTATCCTTACAGCATCATCATCTCTCCTTCTAAGCAGAGTTTATAATTCTGCTAATTCATTTGTGCATATTAAAGGAATATTTTTATTCAGGGCACCACTGTAAATTCCAACATATTCTTACAAACTCTAGATGGATGACTTCCTGCTGACAGGGAAAAAGAAAAAAAAAGAAATTCTAGATTGAATTGGGTCTGTCCTTGTTACATGCGCTTTCTCTAAGGAAATATAATGTGAAATAGCTCTATTTAATGACAACATTTTTGCATGAAAAGGGCTAGAATAAAAATAAAGTTTGTAAGTAAAATTGTGTTTATCATAGGAAGATTTCCAATATAAAATGGCATTCAGCTAACGAATCCTGACATATTCTTTTTAAATTTCCAATCAAAATACTTAAGAAGAAAAAAAGATAAAAATAAAAATTAAAGTAAAAACTGACAACCTATGGGCAGAAGCAGGGAGCATACTCCACTAAGAATAAGACAGATAAAACCATTTAGAAAATTTTAATCCATTGCTCTATCTTCCTATGCCACTGGAGAAAAAGGATAAACCTTAGGCAAGAAAGCAGGTGGAAAGATCTTCACCTTGCCCTGATTTAAATATAAGATTATAGGCTGGGTGCAGTGGCTCACACCTGTAATCCCATCACTTTGGGAGGCCGAGGCGGGTGGATCACCTGAGGTCGGGAGTTTGAGACCAGCCTGGCCAATATGGTGAAACCCCGACTCTACTAAAAATACAAGAATTAGCCTGGCATGGTGGTGTGCGCTTGTAGTCCCAGCTACTTTGGAGGCTGAGGCAGGAGAATCGCTTGAACCCAGAAGGCGGAGGTTGCAGTGAGCCAAGATTGCACCACTGCACTCCAACCTGGGCGACAGAGCGAGACTCCATCTCAAAAAAAAAAAAAAAAAAAAAAAAAAGAAAAGAAAAGAAAAAGAAAAAAAAAGAAAAAGAAAAATAAGATCGCAGCAATGAAGACCTTGGAGAGCCAAACCTCCCCTTATGGGAGGCATGTTTTGAGGGAGCTCGAGTGTTCTCTCCCAATCTTCCATTCTCTTTCTAAAAACATTTAAATACTATGTCAAAAACAAGGCAGGAACTGGGGTAATATTGGAGGTGTTATAGACCCCTAACTTAACACTATAGAGAACAAAAGACAGAAAGAGCTGTGAAAGTCATGGAATCTGCCAATTGTATGTTTCACACATCCCAGCAATCAGAAGGTGACAGAGGCAGTGGGAGCAGGAGAGGCTATCATCCAAGGCCTGGAAAGTTTCACCCAGTGAAAACCTGCAAGAGGCTGGGAATCAGGGTAGGAGCTGTACATGAGCCTGCTGTCTAGTTACAGATCTGAGAAGGAATCACCCAAACAAAAACCGAAGATGCAATGGTGTAACCTGATTTCCACAAAAAACAGGGAAGGAGGACTATTTTGGTTGTAGTATTTGCCAATTTGCATGTGTAAATACCACCACCATGGTGGACCTCAGCTATCAACATCACTGAACCACAAGTTGGGAAGAGATGCACACAACCCTGAGCTGACATCAGCTGGATCCACAATGTCCCCCAGAAAATACTAAATGTGCATGAATTTACCTTCATTCTAGAATGAGTAAAGAGAGGCCTGTGAGAAACATGCCTCAAGAATGAGGAATGAGAGTGATAACAATACTTAGTAGGACTGAGCACTTACTATTCTAAGCCCTTTGTACTTTACATGCAGCATCTCATTTAATCCTCAAGGCAACTCAGTGAAGTAGGACATAATATAATAACCTTAAGACAACAATCTGAAGCTTAGGAAGATGAAGTAACTTGCCTCTTCCATGCAGATATTAAATGTTAGATCTGATCTTTGGACAGCTAAACTTCAAAACCCATACCTTCAAATGCTATGCTAAGCATAAAATAAACCTGCAATAAATGTACTGACTTCTTGACTCATAATACTGCAATAAACCAATTGTCTTATAAACTGTTGTCATTTTAAGTTTCTTCTCCTTTGAGTTAATGAGAGATTTATGTTTAGGACCTTTCAATTGCTTTTTCCTAGTTTAGAAGGGAAGAGGCCTCAGAGGTGTGTGTGTGTGTGTGTGTGTGTGTTAGAGAATATTCAGAAAATGCGGGGTCAGGGTCCTTGGATTCTTCTCCAGGTTTCCAGAATACAATGGCTACAGACTGGAGTCTGGGACTGATACAAATAAAAGCAGCCTGTCATCTATTAATCTGCTGGTATTCTTCTAAATTTGTGCCAGAGAGTCTCTTTGCTATTTGTCATGAGTCTAAGTGTTTAAACACCCACAAGGATAAGTCAGATAAGTCATCAACACCCTAACTTCATGATGGCTTGATATACAATGACCTTTACTCCATATCGATGCCTCCTCCCATGGGCACACCTGGGACCTTTGCACAGCTATGTGCTCCACCTCTGATATATTGAATTCCAGTAAATTGCTCTCTGACCACAAGCTTCTAGCTCTCCTACATCTCACTCCTCCACTTGGCCTTTGATCTATCCAAGGCCCCACCCCTCACCCCCTACCCAGGAACTGCCCTGTGTTTCTCTCTAACTTTCATACCCTTTTTGTCTTCCCTACTTTCTTCACTCATACTAGATCTCTGGATGCATCAGTTTAATCATGGTCTCATCAGGGACCTCCCATCTTTGCCCCTTTGCCTCCCATCGTACTCCAGCCTTTACCCATCCAACCTCAAGGCCCGCTCTCAAGCTGCTTTAGGGTAATAAGGTTCTCCAGCCTCAACTTATTCTTCCTCACAACCGAAAGTCCTTCAATGAATGCTTTGTTGGATTTTTCTCCAATTCCTCATGGCGGTTGTTCCAAACTTCCACCCTTAACTCCCCTACTCTACAGACCCCCCCCTTAAGCCCAGAAGAGGACACCGACTCTACTTCGCAGGTGTATTCAGAAGGAAGAGCTCCACACACTTAGGGTGTCTGGAACCACAAAGCCCTCAGTCCACAGGCCTTTTTAGCTAGAACTTCAGTATCTACTTCTTGAAGTCTCCACATTTCCTCTGAATTGTCTAAAAGCCTTAGAGGTTTTCACAGCCAAAAGGGGGTCAGTCTTCCTTCCACCCCCAAGTAGAGATGGCTCTGGAGTCTGACTGGGACCCAGTGTCATGACTTCTGGCTAGCACACATATTGTTGACATTTACATCATCCAACAACATGTTGGAACGTCATCAACTGTGGTCAACTCCTTTGATGATCCTGCAGGAACTATCTCAAGTCTTCAGGGGAGAACAATCTCCCTTACACAGCATTAGTGTTTCCCAAGCCTACCCCACTCATGGACTCTCAAAATTACAGACCTAGAGCAGTGGACATTTTTAAAACATTTAAGCCCCAAATCTCTTTAAGTCAGCCTTGAATAAAACTGTACTTGTACCAGAGGTGCCGTATGTTTCAATAACAAGAACCTTGGCCAGGTGAGATGTTGACACAGGCATTTTAAGGTTACAGAATACTAAACTGGCCATTGCAGCTCATTATAGAGATAGGGATCAAAAATGGACACTATTAACCAATCAGATATCTTGAACACATTAAAAATGTAAACGTTAGCTAGGTTGGGGTGAAGGTCTTTTCTCCACAGATTTATGTTTCTTGTCATCATGAAATGGATTCTGACTAGTGTGCTTTTTTTTTTTTTTTGAGACAGAGTCTCACTCTGTTGCCCAGGCTGGAGTGCAGTGGCACGATCTTGGCTCACTGCAACCTCTGCCTCTCGGGTTCAAGCAATTCTTCTGCCTCAGCCTCCTGAGTAGCTGGGACTACAGGCGTGCACCACCACACCCAGCTAATTTTTGTATTTTTAGTAGAGACGGGGTTTCACCATATTGACCAGGCTGGTCTGGAACTCCTGACCTTGTGGTCCTCCTGCCTTATCCTCCCAAAGTGCTGGGATTACAGGCGTGAGCCACTGTGCCCGGCCGTAGTATGCATTTAAGAAGTTTCCCAGCTGCATCTTGATTTTTAACTACTGTGGTTTATTGTTATAGAACCCTTAATTTTGAGACAATGGTGCCTGTTTTACTTGTTTGTTTTGAGAAATTTTATTTCTTCATTGTTATAAAAAGTTCAATCTGAATTTCCTCATCTACATTATAACCAATCTTTATTGTAATCTGAACTCAACAAGTGTAAAGCAATTGTCAGATTCTCTTGGAATTGGGAAAAATATATCTGTTTTCTTCCTTTCATAGGTTGTGGTTGTAAAATATGTGGTGATTATACCTAATTCCTTTTTCAGTATTTATTGTGAAAAAACATTAACCTACACAAAAATAGACAAACATCATCCCAAAACCATCCCCCACTACCCGGTCTGTGGAAATATTGTCTTCCATAAAATCAGTCCCTGGTGCCAAAAAGATTGGCGACTGCTGCTTTAGTCTATAAATGGGTAAATTATATGAAAAAACTATCTGATGTGCAACAATCTTGCATTCCTGGGCTTAAGTGTTAAGATTTTCACATATGTGCTTATATTAACGTTCTTAGGCTGACCAACTGTCCTTGTTGGCCCAGAACCATCCATTCTAGTTTTAAAACAGGTCTGGGCCGGGCCTGATGGCTCACATCTGTAATCCCAGCACTTTGGGAGGATGAAGCAGGTGGATCACTTGAGGTCAAGAGTTTGAGACCAGCCTGACCAACATGGTGAAACCCTGTCTCTACTAAAAATCAAAAGATTAGCCAGGCATGGTAGTGCAGGCCCGTAATCCCAGCTACTTGGGAGGCTGAGGCAGGAGAATCGCTTGAAACTGGGAGGTGGAGGTTGTGGTGAGCTGAGATCACGCCATTGCACTCCAGCCTGGGAAACAAGCGCGAAACCCCGTCTCAAACAAACAAACAAAAAGAAAGTCCCACATCCCAGAAAACCCTCAGTCAAACCAGGATAGTTACTCACCTACCTATAGTTATTTTTTCTTATACTGTTTCTGTTAGGCAGAATAATCATCCCCTAAAGATGTCCACGATATAATCCCTGGAACCTGTGAATATGTTATGTTACATGGAAGGGGGAATTACATTTGCAGAAGAAATTACATTTACTAATTAGCTGACTTTAAAATAGAAAGATATTTTTGGATTATCTGGATGGGCCCAGTGTAAACACAAGCGCTTCAATGTGGAAGAGGGAGATGGAAGAGTCAGGGTCAGAATAGTCCAGGTGAGAAAAATTCTGCCAGCCATTGCTGGCTTTGAAGAGGGAAGGAGGCTAGGAGCCAAGGAATGTAGGAAGCTTCTAGAAGCTGGAAAAGGCAAGAAAATGGATTGTCCCCTTGAGCCTTCAGAAAGAACACAGCCCTGCCAATGCCTTGATTTGAACCCAGTGAAACTCATTTCAGATTTCTGACCTCCAGAACTGTAAGATAATAGATTTGTGTATTTAAGCCACTAAGTATGTGGTAATCTGCTATAGCAACAAAAGACAACTAACTAATACACTGGGCTTACTCAGTTTGGGCATTAATGTTATATTTATCTCACAAAATAAGTCAAATAGCTTCCCACCCACCTAATATCATACTTTAAAAAATTACTTTTCTGAGTCAGCTTGATAAGAGAATAATTTATTTCTTAATAAAAGTGACAGCATTATAGAAATCACAAGAATCGTCTGGGCCTAGTGCTTTTATGGAAGGTGGTGAAATGAAAGGTATTTTTGAGTATATTTCAATCTTACTCTTAGGTACTGGTTTACTAAAGTTTATGTTTCTTTCCATCTGGTTTATCTAACTTTCTTCTAAATTGTTAGCAGATTATGCCAATACCATTTATTATACAAAAGGTCCTTTTCCCACTTAACTGAAATGTAATCTAATATTAGGTTGGTACAAAAACAATTGGCAAAAACCACAGTTCCTTTTGCATCAACCTAGTAATACCCTATGTACACTTAGATAATTTCTATACTCTTTATACATATTTCTCTATTTCTTTACTCTTTTGACTACAGATACTTTACAATAAGCTTTACTCTCTGATAGGACAAATTCTCCTCCATAGTCTTTTATTCAAATATTTCCTAATTATTCTGGCATATATCACTCTATACAAAATTTTAAATAATTTTTTTGAGGCGGGGTCTCTGTCTGTCACCCAGGCTGGAGTGCAGCGGCAAAAACATGACTCACTGCAGCCTTGACCTCCTGGGCTCAAACAATCCTCCTGCCTCAGTGTCCCCAAGTAGCTGAGACTACAAGTGTGTGCCACCATGACTGGCTTATTTATTTATTTTGAGACGGAGTCTTACTCTGTCGCCCAGGCTGGAGTGCAGTGGCACTATCTTGGCTTACTGCAAGCTCCGCCTCCTGGGTTCATGCCATTCTCCTGCCTCAGCCTCCTGAGTAGCTGGGACTACAGGCGCCAGCCACCACACCCAGCTAATTTTTTGTATTTTCAGTAGAGACGGGGTTTCACCGTGTTAGCCAGGATGGTCTTGATCCCCTGACCTCGTGATCTGCCCATCTCAGCCTCCCAAAGTTCTGGGATTACAGGCATGAGCCACCGCGCCCGGCCTAACTTTTTTTTTAAATAGAGATAGCATTTCACCATATTGCTCAGGCTGGTCTTGAACTGCTGGGCTCAAGCAATCCTTCCACCTTGGCCTCCTAAAGTGCTGAGGTTACATGAGCCACTACACCTGACCAAATATTTTTAATTAATATAATTTTGCTTAGCTTCATTAAAAAAACAAGATTCCAGTTAGAAGTCCATTAAATTTATATGTTAATTAAAGAAGGATTGGCATTTTTATAATCGACCCTCCCAGCCATTATTAAGCTGTATCTGACACTCCATTTTTATGCCTTTAAATAAAGTTTTAGTCTTTTAAAATTGTCCCTATTTAATTTGTTCCCTTGTATTTTATAATTTTTGTCTCTATTGTGAATGTTTTTCTTCATCTTTAATTTTCAAATGATTATTCCTAGTGTAAAGATAATAATAGATTTTTATATATCTCATTTGTATTTAACTACATTACTCAGCAGCCTCTAGTTACTTTTAATAGTTTTTAAATTGAGTTATATTTTCTGGATGCATAATCATATTATCTTCAAATTCTGTCTTCTTTTTGAACATTTTTATTTTAATATTATTTATTTTATGCCTTACTCCCTCAGCTAAAACCTCCAAAACAATGCTGAATAATAATTGTGCTGGCAAGTATCTCCAGCCTGTTTCTGATATTTCTGGCAATAGCTTTCATTATTCTTTTCTTTTCTTTCTTTTTTTTTTTTTTTTTTTGAGACAGGGTCTCCCTCCCATCACCCAGGCTGGAGTGCAGTGGAGCAATCTTGGTTCATTGCAACCTCCAGCTCCAGGGCTCAACTGATGCTCCCATCTCAGCCTCCTGAGTAGCTAGGATCACAGGCACACGCCACAACACCCAGCTAATTTTTAAATATTTTGTAGAGATGAGGTCTCCCTATGTTGTTCAGGCTGGTCTCAAACTCCTAGGCTCAAGCAGTCCTCCTGCCTCAGCTTCCCAAAGTGCTGGGATTACAGGAGTGAGCCAGTGCACATGGCCTAAACAGTTTTTTTAGGTAGTCAAATATGTTTACCTTTTCTGTTGTTGCTTCTGGGTTTCCAGTCTGGGTCAAGGTACCTCACACCCTTAGATGGTTCAGGTAGACTCTTATATTTTCTTGCAAGACTCTTCTGATGTTATTGTTTATAATCATGCCTTTGATCCAACCAGAGTTTATTTTTTAATATTGTAAAATACAGGATTAGTTTTATTCCCCCAATTGTACCAACACTACTTATTATATAAACTATCACCTTTGCCATATATTAAATTTTCATTTTACACTGTATCTATTTCTAAATTTTTCTACTTTCTTCCTTCACCAGTGCCATATGAATGTAGTTTTATATTAGCTTTATATAATATAAAGGTAGGCAAGCTCTCCCACAGTCTTGCTGTCTTTCTATTTCTTTATTTTTTTAGAGACATGGTCACTCTGTGTTGCCCAGGCTGGAGTGCAGCAGCTATTCACAGGTGCAGTCATTGTGCACTACAGCCTGGAAGTCCCAAGCAAAAGCAATCCCTCTGCCTCAGCCTCCCAATAGCTGGGACTAAGAGTTATGCCTTAGTCACATACCACTGTGCCCAGCACAGTTCCTCTTAAGTAAAAAAATTTTTTCCCATGCCATTTATTTGTTTAAAAATCAGGTTGCTTGTCCTACAGAATATGCCAGATTCTGAATTTGATTGATCATTTTCTTGTAGAGTTGTTTAACTTATTCCTCTTTTCTTCTCATTTTTTGTAGACTGAAAGATAGAGGCCTGATATTTGTTTAATTTTTTTGTTGTTGAGTATTTTTCATAGGTGGTGTGATATATTTCATATTGTATCACATCACGATGTTCTTAATGTCTGGTTGTTCCACTTATAGTGATATTGAGATTGATGGATGAATTCAGGTATTGTTATACCTGATGAACTCATAATAAAATTCCCCTCCTGGCTGGACACAGTGGCTCACACCTGTAATCCCAGCACTTTAGAAGGATGAGGTGGGTGGATCATCAGAGGTCAGGAGATCGAGACCAGCCTGGCCAACATAGTGAAACTCCGTCTCTATTAAAAATACAAAAAAATCATGGTGGTGTGTGTCTGTAGTCCCAGCTACTCAGGAGGCTGAGGCAGGAGAATCATTTGAACCCAGGAGGCAGAGTTTGCAGTGAGATGAGATTGTGCCACTGCACTCCAGCCTGGGTGACAGAGTGAGACTCCATCTCTAAATAAATAAATAAATAAATAAATAAATAAATAAATAAATATCCCCTCCAGTCTTTCACCTAATGGCTTTAGCAGCCATTTGTGAGCATTCCTTACAGCCCATGTTTCTCCAGAGTTTGCAAAATGGTGACTTTATGTTTTATTTTTATTTTTTAGAAACAGGGTCTTGCTCTGTCACCTAGGCTGGAGTGCAGTGGTGCCATTATAGCTCACTGCAACCACAAACTCCTGGGCTCAAGCAATTCTCCTGCCACAGCCTTACAAGTAGCTGGGACCACAGGTGCATGTGACCACATCTGGCTAATTTTTTTAAAACTTCCTGTAAAGATGGAATCTCACTATGTTGCCCAATCTGGTCTCAAACTCCCAGCCTCAAGCGATCCTCCTGCTTCCGCCTCCCGAAGTACTGGGGTTACAGGTGTGAGCCACCATGCCCTGCCTCAGAATGACCTTTCTAAACTACCCATTGCGGCCGGACATGGTGTCTCATGCCTGTAATCCCCGCACTTCGGGAGGCCGAGGCGTGTGAATCACTTGAGGTCAGGAGTTGGAGACCAGCATGGCCAACATGGAGAAACCCCATCTCTACTAAAAATACAAAAATTAGCTGTGCCTGGTGGCACATGCCTGTAATCCCAGCTACTTGGGAGGTTGAGGCATGAGCACCGCTTGAATCTGGGAGGCGGAGGTTGCAGTGAGCTGAGATCACGTCACTGCACTCCAGTCTGGGTGACACAGCAAGACTCTCTCAAAAAAAAAAAAAAAGTACTCATTTGATGTCACTTTTTTGCTTAAAAGAATAGGCCATGTCATAGGATACATGAGTATCTACAAATCTGTTCAAACTCCTTAATATGATTGTACTAGTTTCTAAGGGCTGCCATAACAAAGTACCACAGAGATAACATAGTAGAAATTTATTCTTTCACAGTTCTGGAGGCTAGAAGTCTGAAATCAAGGTGTTTGGCAGAGCCATCCTCCCTCCAAAGGCTCTGGGGAAGACTCCTTCCTTACTGCTTCCTAGTTTCTCATGGCTCCCTGAAATCCTTGGCATTCTTTAGCTTGTAGCTGCATTGCTCTAGTCTCTGATTCAGTCTTAGCATGGCCTTCTCGGTGTCTCTTTGAGGCTTTTTTTCTTTTTTTCTGAGACATAGTCTCACTCTGTCTCCCAGGCTGGAGTTCAGTGGTGCGATCTTGGCTCACTGCAACTTGCGACTCCCAGGTTCAAGTGATTCTTCTGCCTCCGCCTCCAGAGTAGCTGGGATTACAGGTGCTTGCCACCATGCCTGGCTAATTTTTGTATTTTTAGTAGAGACAGGGTTTCACCATGTTGGCCAGGCTGGTCTCAAACTCCTGACCTCAAGTGATCCACCCACCTCAGCCTCCTAAAGTGCTGGGATTACAGGCATGAACATTGCACCTGGCCAGAGTCTTTTCTTCTTATAAAACCAGGAATCACTGGATTTAGGACCCACCTTGAGATGACTTTTTATCTTGAGATCCTTAATTAATTACATCTGCAAAGACTATTTCCAAATAAGGTCGCATTCTGAGATTCCAAGGGGACATGAATTTTCGAGGGACGATATTCAACCCATTACAATTGCCTACAGGTCTTTTATGATGTGGTACCAACTCACTTCTCCAGCCTCATCTCTTACTACTCTCCACCTCTCATTCCAAGCTAGTTGTATTAAGCCACTTGCAGTTCAGGGACCATAAGGTGCTCTTTCTCATTTCTAGATCTTTGCGTTTTCTGCCTACCTCTGTTTGAAATGTCTTTGCCCTCTCCTTTTGCCTGGCTCTTACTATTTTGCAGATTCAGCTGCTCTAGGAAATTTTCCCAAATCCCACCTAGCATTGCTGTATTCCTTCCCCCCTCCCATCTCTCTTGCATCCTAGGTTTAGCTCTATCACAGCATGTATCTCACTATTTAATAATTTTAGTTGATGTCCTGCTTCTTTCCTCAGTCTCTTTCTCCAACTCTTTGCCATCCAAATAATCAATAAGGGACAAATCATTTTTTGTCTTGTTTTGATTTACTTTTGTATTCTTAGTGCTTAACATGGTTCCTAACAGGCAATCTACAAATGATTATTGAATACGCGAATAAATGAATGTCTTTGAAATGTAGTTCACATGTGGTAAGAATTTCCAGGTGTTAAAATTGATAGGCAGCAGCGTCTGTGGTGGTTTTTTTTAATTCATATTTGTCCTTTATAGAGAAGAATAACTTTGAAGAAATTGAGGGAAGTATTCCATGACTATTGAATATTATATTAGACAGTATTAAATTACCTCATTTAGTTTTGGTGTTGCATGTGTTGAAAACTCACTTTGATCTGACCATAGCTCTATTCATTTTTATTATCCTTAGATCAAATAATGTAAGATTCTCAATACAGCCATAAATTTGAATGATGGAATTACCATATGAATGGATTTGAATTTCATGTTAACATTAACTTTAAAGAAAATGATGTGGGGTTTTTTTTTTGAAGAGAGAAAAGCCTCTATTGAAATCAGAAAATGTATATAGCTACAAGTGAAAGAACTAGAAATAAGAAAAGAGAAAAGTTAAAGTAGATAGTGTTGATTATCTTCAGATAACTTGCCATTCTCATCACCAATAGAATTTAAATTATGCACCTTGAATAAAATGAGGACAGAAAGCTGTTGTTAGAAAGACCACATTTCTTTTAGTGAATCATTTTTGGAATAAAAGGCTTCCAAGATTCTTGAATGTTTTCCTTTGTGGTTGACACAACATCAAGGACTACAGAAGTATGTAGCATGCTGTCTGGGTTGACTGGAAGAAAAGGACCTGCAAGCTAGTGGGTTGAAGCACATCAACAAGAAGGACATCAACTGTGGGGACAGTCCTGGAGGTTCTTGGCCTCTGGAGCAACTCTGTGGCCCAGTCAGTAGAATGGATAAATAAATGGTGGTGTGCAGCAATCAAGATGGATAAGCTTTCAGCTACATGGAGCAACAAGGATGAATCTTAGGCTGTTGCACAACAGAAACAGGACACAAAAGAACATGGACAGTATGGCTGCATCTACATAAAATTCAAAAGCAACCAAAACTAAGCTATATTATTTAAGGGATGTATACATAGAGAGTATGTATCCATAGCCTGGGTGCGGTGGCTCACGCTTGTAATCCCAGCAACTTGGGAGGCCGAGGCAGGTGGATCGCCTGAGGTTAGGAGTTCAAGACTAGCCTGGTCAACACGGTGAAATCCTGCAGCTACTAAAAATACAAAAATTAGCCAGGTGTGGTGGTGCATGCCTGTGATCCTAGCTACTCGGGAGGCTGAAGCATGAGAATCCCTTGAACCTGGGAAGTGGAGATTGCAGTGAACAGTGATTGCACCGCTGTGCTCCAGCCTGGGAGACAGTGAGACTCAAAAAAAAAAAAAAAAAAAGTATGTATCTATACTTTTTTAGACAGCTAGAGTGAAAAAGTAGTGATTACTTTAAAATCAGGAGAGAAGTTAGCTCTGGGAGAGATGAGAGGGGATGTCATGGGGAAGAGTTACAAAGCTGGTGGATACTTCAGGGGTGTTACCATTGTCTTATTTCTTGCTTTGGAGGATGATTACACTACTGTTTGTGTTTTTTCTTTTCCTAGTTGAATGGTTATACTTGTATTTGCTTTACAATTATTGGGTGTACATTTGTATTTCACATCACACAATATACATTTGTGTTTCTGTAATACTTCACAGTTGTTTAAATAGCTAAGCAAACGAAATACCATTTCTGTATGCAGGGTGGCCAAGAGGGGAAGGGATCAATTTTGACAGTCTTGGAGTCTCTAGCTCCTGGCACAGTATCTAGTCCCAGGCAGGGGATCTATAAATGTTGGCTGAACTAAATTGGCCCAGGCAATGTGGCATGATTCAAAGGAAGAAACATCATGCAGAGCCCACAGTCTGCATCTAAAATTCTCATATTCACTCCATGTCAGACAAGATGCTGTTGGGGTTCTGTGGTTCTGATGATCTTACTATGCATCATTAATTTCTACTGAGAAAAAATAATTACTATTCCCTTTGGGGACATGAAGTGTTTTTAACTGGTTTGTTTATTTAACTTAGTATTGACTTTTAATTTCTTTTTTAAAAAAAAATCATATATACTTAAGGTGTACAACGTGAGGTTTTGATATACATATATATAGTGAGTGGTTATTACAGTCAAGCAAATTACGTATCTGATATGGTTTGGATCTGTGTCCCCACGAAATCTCATGTTGAATTGTAATCCTCAGTGTTGCAGGTGGGGCCTGGTGGGAGGTGGTTGGATCATGAGGGTAGATTCTCATGAATGGATTAGCACCATCCCCTCGGTGCCATTGTCATGATAGTGAGTGGGTTCTCGAGAGATCTGGTCGTTTACAAGTGTGCTGCCCTTGCCCTCTCTTGCTCCTTCTCCCACCATGTCAGATGTCTTGCTCCACATTTGTCTTCGGCCATGACTGGAAGCTTCCTGAGGCCTCCCCAGAAACAGAAACTGCGGTGCTTCCTGTACATTCTGCAGAGCTGTGAGCCAATTAAATCTCTTTTCTTTATAGATTACCCAGTTTCAGGTATTTCTTTTTTATTTCTTTTTTTTTTTTTTTTTTGAGACGGAGTCTCGCTCTGTCACCCAGGCTGGAGTGCAGTGGCGCGATCTCGGCTCACTGCGAGCTCCGCCTCCTGGGTTCACGCCATTCTCCTGCCTCAGCCTCTCCGAGTAGCTGGGACTACAGGCACCCGCCACCACGCCCGGCTAATTTTTTTTGTGTGTTTTTAGTAGAGACGGGGTTTCACCGTGGTCTCGATCTCCTGACCTCGTGATCCGCCGGCCTCGGCCTCCCAAAGTGCTGGGATTACAAGCGTGAGCCACCGCGCCCGGCCTCAGGTATTTCTTTATAGCAGAGTAAGAACAAACTAATACAGTATCCATCTCCTCACGTAGTTACCTTCTGTGTGTGGGTATAGTTACCTTCTGTTACTTTCTGTGTGTGTGCGGTAAGAGCACCTGAAACCTACTTTTAGTAAATTCCCAATATAATGTTACTAACTATACAGAATGATCACGATACAACATTATTAACTGTACTCACCATGCTGTTTATTAGATCTCTAGACTGATTCATCCTAACTGCAACCTTGTACCCTTTGACCAACATCTCCCCATTCCGTTCTACTTTGTTTCTATGTACTCAACTTTTTTAGAGTTCACATGTAAGTGAGATCATACAGTATTTTTCTTTCTGTGTCTGGCTTATTTCACTTTGCATAGCGTCCTCTAGGTTCACCCATGTTGTCAAAAATGGCAGGATCTAGCCAGGCGCAATGGCTCACGCCCGTAATCCCAGCACTTTGGGAGGCCAAGGCCGGTGGATCACCTGAGGTCGGGAGTTCAAGACCAGCTTAGCCAACATGGTGAAACCCCATCTCTGCTAAAAATACAAAAATTACCCAGGCATGGTGGCACACACCTGTAGTCCCAGCTACTGGGGAGGCTGAGACAGGAGAATCGCTTGAACCCAGGAGGTGGAGGCTGTCATGAGCCGAGATCGTGCCACTGCACTCCAGCCTGGGCAACCGAGCAAGACTCCATCTCAAAAAACAAACAAAAAAAGACAGGATCTGCTCCTCTTTTAAGGCTGAATAATATGTCATTGTGTATATGTACCACAATTTCTTTTTCCATTCATCTGTCAATGGACACTTAGGTTGATTCCACATCTTGGCTATCATGATTAATATTGCAATGAATATGAGAGCAAGATACCTCAAGTTACTAATTTTGTTTCCTTCAGGTACAGACTCCGAAGACGAATTGCTGGATCACATGGTAGTTCTATTTTTAATTTTTTTGAGGAACTTCTGCACTGTTTTCTACAATGGCCATACCAGGTTAAATATCCACCAACAGTGTACAAGGGTTTCCCTTCTTTCCTCCCTCCTCCTCCTCCTCCTTTTCTTTCCTTTACTTCTTTTTCCTTCTTTCTTTTCTTTTTCTTTCTTTTCTTTCTCCTTCCTTCCTTCCTTCTTTTTCTTTCTTTCTTAGGTCTGGCTCTGTCATCCAGGTTACAGTGCAGTGGCACAATCACAGCTCACTGCAGCCTCAATATCCCAGCCTCAACAATCCTCTACCTCAGCCTCCTGCAGAGCTGGAACTACAGACACACACCACCACACCCAGCTATTTTTTAATTATTATTTGTTGTAGAGACAAGGTCTCACTATGTTGCCCAGACTGGTCTCAAGCTCCAGTGATCCTCCTGCCTTGGCCTCCCAAAGTGCTGAGATTACAGGGTGAGCCACTGTGCCCAGCCAAGGGTTCCTTGTTCTTCACACCCTCACCAACACTTTTTTTTTTTTTTTGTCTCTTTGATAATAGCTAGTTTTTTTTTTTTTTAGACCGAGTTTCACTCTTGTTGCCCAGACTGGAGCACAATGGCATGATCTCGGCTCACTGCAACGTCTGCCTCCCAGGTTCAAGTGATTCTCCTGCCTCAGCCTCCCTAGTAGGTGGGATTACAGGCACCTGCCACCATGCCGGGCTAATTTTTGTATTTTTAGTAGAGACAGGGTTTCTCCATGTTGGTCAGGCTGATCTCAAACTCCCAACCTCAGGTGATCTGCCCACCTCAGCCTCCCAAAGTGCTGGGATTACAGGAGTGAGCCACTGCACCTGGCCTGATAATAGCTATTCTAACAGGTCTGAGGTGGTAGCTCATTGTGGTTTTGATTTGCATTTTCCTGATGATTGTTGACATTGAGCACCTCTTCATATACTTGTTGGTCATTTGTATGTCTTATTTGGAAAAATGTCTATTCATTTCTTTTGCCCATTTTTCAATCAGGGTATTTGTTTTTTTGTGGTTAAGTTGTAGGAGTTCTGTATGTATTTTGGTGATTAACAACTTACCCAAAATATTTTTAGTTTGCAAATATTTTTTCCCAGTCCATAGGTTACTTTTTCATTTTGTTGGTTGTTTTCTTTGCTGTGCAGAGACTTTTTAGTTTGATGTAATCCCACTTGTTTATTTTTACTTTTGATACCAGAGCTCTTGGTGTTAAAGTAGTCCCTCTTTATCTGTTGTTTCTCTTTTCATTCAGTTACCCATGGTCCACCGGGGTCCAAACATATTAAATGGAAAATTCCAGAGATGCACAATTCATAAGTTTTAAATTGTATACTATTCTGAGTAGCATAATGAAATCTCGTGTTGTCCCACCCAGGCCATAAATCATCCCTTTGTCCAACCGATTCACACTGTCTGTGTGACCCACCCAAAAGTCATTTCATAGCCTTCTCAGTTATTAGATCTACTGTGGTATCACAGTGCTTGTGTTCAAGTCACCCTTATTTTACTTAAAAATGGACCAAAGCACAAGAGGGGTGATGCTACCAATTCAGATATGCCAAAGAGCAAAAATAAAGTATTTCCTTAAGTGAAAAGGTGAAAGTTCTCAACCTAATAAGGAAAGCAAAAGAAAAAGTTGTATGCTGAGGTTGCTAAGATCTATAGTTGGAACAAACAGCAGCTTGGCGGGAATCACATTTCAAACTCCAAAAGTTACGTCCAATATGTGATAAGTGCTTAACTAAGATAGAAAAGGCATTAAATTTATCCACGAAATACATAAACAGAAAGGTGTTCCTGTTTATGGCAATTGGGTTTGGTACTATCCATGGTTTCAGGCATCCACTGGTGAAAGGAGTCAGCTAGCTTACTTTAGGAAGATAGTAAGGGAAGGGCCCCCAGAGAATCTCCAACCTGCCCCACAAGTGTTTATACCAGACGTTTTATGCAGATAAGGGAAGCTGCACAAGGGGCTTGCCTAAACATGTCCACAGTGGAAAATTCCATTCCTTAACAAACATACAGTAAGGGGAAATACATCAATATGGAGTGGCTCAGATTAAAACCCCCCATGCACACTGGAAGGACAAGGTGGAGCCACCAGGAATTCATGCCTTATACAAATAGGGAACCCAGCCCCATGAGCTTGGATAAAAAAAGTTCTTGTATTCACCTGTGAAGGGGGGCAACTAGAAATCTGCTTTCAGGACCCTGTTCTTTACTGAGAATTTTCCTTTTGGTTAATAAATTCTACTCCACTCACTCTTCAATGTCCGCATGCCCAATTTTTCCTGGTCATGAGACAAGGACCTGGATTTAGCTGAGTTAAGGAGCAGAAAAATCCTACATTACTAAGGGTCTTGGGACATCTTCCACAGATGAGTGGGGACTACTTTATATCCAAGAAATCATTGCCAGTGACAGTGTCAAGGAGCTTTTCCTCTGTGTTTTCTTCTAGGAGTTTTACAGTTTCAGTATTGACCTTTAATTTCAAACCTCATAGAAAATTTTCTAGATCGAGATAGAATAATGGACATGAATCTCCAGCAGAGCCAAACACTGAAAGTTCAGGAATACAGACACATAGTATATGTATGCTACTGATTTTTCCTGTTTTTCCCAAAAGAGATCAACCAAAGAAAATTCTATCTGTAGATTTATTTTCTTCTAATTGAGAATTTACTAATAATGTATTCTGTGGCATGCAACTACGTTAAAATTTTTATTATTCACTTTAGATAATAACTATATCTTTCTCATAGTCAAGAACCAATAAGATTTTTACCTGCTTTAATTCTATCTATGTTAATAACCAATTCTCTGAAAATTATAGCCTCAGATGCAATAACAAAAATGTTGAGACAGGCCGGGCATGGTGGCTCACGCCTGTAATCCCAGCACTTTGGGAGGCTGAGGCTGGCGGATCACGAGTTCAGAAGATCGAGACCATCCTGGCTAATGTGGTGAAACCCTGTCTCTACTAAAAATACAAAAAATTAGCCGGGCGTGGTGGCAGGCACCTGTAGTCCCATACTTGGGAGGCTGAGGCAGGAGAATGGCGTGAACCCAGGAGGCGGAGCTTGCAGTGAGCCGAGATAGCGCCACTGCACTCCAGCCTGGGCAAAAGAATGAGACTCCGTCTCAAAAAAAAAAAAAAAAAAGGTTGAGACATTATACTACTTTTCAATGCTTTTAAACATGGAACTAATTGAAGAAAATCTTTTAATATACATATACATTATAATGTAGTATTTTTAATAGCTCAATTTTATTCATTTATTGTACATGATAGCTATAACAGTCTTAACATAAATTGAAATAAAAGAAAATTTCACCCATAATTCTAATATCACCATAAATCAAACTGTTCTCTGTTTCAACTATACTGTAGACAAAATTCGATTTTCTACTTTTTAAATTAATGTTATTTTGGCCTGTGCTCTTTTATAAACTAGAAAAATAGTTTCATGTTTTTCATTTTCCTATTTAGTTCAAGTTACCTGTGTTATAAATAAATTTTTGGTGCCACCAAAGAAATAGCACTCAAACATAAATTTAATTTTCTCGGCAAGGCAATTTTTACTTCTATAGAAGGGTGCGACTTGTGGATGGAGCAATGGCGAGAGCACACGTGAAAAAGGGAGGGGAAGGGGTTCTTATTCCTGATGCAGGTAGCCCCTGCTGCTGTGTTATTTCCCTATTGGCTAGGGTTGGACTGCACAGTCTAGGCTAATTCCGATTGGCTATTTTAAAGACAGCAGGGGTATGAGCCAGAGTGGGGGGGTGAGCAGTTTGGCAGGAAAGACGGTTACAGAACAGGTAACTATAGGTGACTTAAATCATAGCAGGTGACCAGGGGTGACTCAGGTCAAAGCAGGTGACCAGGATGAGTCAGGACAGAGCAGGTGACCCGGGGAACAGATGTGAACTGCTGATTAAAACTGGTGGAAAAGGTTGTTTACTGAAACTATGAGGAAGTTAAACTTTAAAATGGAGGACAAAGAACTGAACATAGTGACATACTGATTCTTCGAAGAGAAATTTAGAACTCACAGTATCCAACACTTGAAGGATTCACAACAAATGCTAAAAACTATGCATTCTCTTTTACCCCAGTGTATAAATTGTTCTAAGTGCATTCACCTATATGAAAAAGATATGAAATAAAACATATCAAATATAAACTAAAATGAATAAGTGACTATATTTATCTCATGTAAACTCTAGAAAAAATATGTATATTCTAAGTTGTAGTGTGCTCTCATAATGTATCCTTGTATCTTCTATTCAATTATTGAATATAAATAACATTTATTTAACATTATAGAAGGCACTAGGATTTGAACCCTGGCAATCTAACTAGAGCTTACCTTCTTAATGTCTCAGGTACCTGAGTGTCTGTCACCTATTTTTAGGAACTGGGTTCTTAGAGGGGGTCTGTAGGATCATGATCTCCTTTAATCAGATAGCTCTGTAGACAAGGAGGAAGGATCAGAACTTTGGGGAGTGTGAGTATGGGTCAAGCCTAAGAAACCAAGGTGACCAACATGACTAAAAAGATTCCTTATTGAATCCTGGACAATGCAATCCTTTTCTTTATAAGGTGTCTTAAACTGGTTTTCCTACAAAGTGAGAAGAACAAATGTGAGTGTGAAGCCACCCAATCAGAAAGTCTTTGGAGAGGGCAATGGATTAATGCATCAGAGTAAGGAGTGAAGGAACCATCCTCGAATGCAAGCTCTGATTGATCAGTGAAGACAAAATCAGCCCCTCCACAATAAAAGAGAGCAAATGGTGGCATTGAGAGAATGAGAGTTGAAGTCTCAATCAAATGGTGAATCATTTTTTTTCTATTTATTGTGTTTTATTTTTTCTAGAGACAAGGCCTCACTATGTTGCCCAGGCTGATCTCAAACTCCTGGCCTCAAGTGATATTCCCACCTCAGCCTCCCAAGGTGCTGAGATTACAGGTGTGAGCCACTGTACCTGACCTAGACAAAAGAGTTTCTATATCATTTTAACAAAGGATGATAAATTGTAGAGAAGTGACTAGATAAAGGAAAGGAAGTTTTGGCTCCTAGGGGCGGAAAATTGTGGAAAAGTGACTAGGCAATATATGGGGGAAACTAATAAAAGATAAGAGTTATTTGAGTAAGGTTTGTTTCTGTAAACTTATCTCAGTGCTAGTTCTCTGTTTGATGATAAAGGTTTTTCTCTTCATCCTGGTACAGGAGTGGTGGGGGAGATTTATGCCAACTTCACAAAAGAAAATGTATGCCCTGCTTTTAGGCAGATGGAGGAAGGGCAGAGTCTCTTCCTGCATCTGTTATTTATCAATTGCTTCCGGCTCAAAATAATACCTATGCCAAAGTGGTATATTTGGGGGTGGTATATTCTGGACCCCTTCATCTACAAAATAGATGTTATCCCAGACTACATTGTAGGGTTATTTTCAGGGTTAAATGAGTTAATGTATGTAAAATACTTGGAATAGTGCCTACCAAGTGTTAGCTATTATTATTTCTTCTCAAATATTGTCACTAATTGTTGGTCATTCTTCACTATTGTCATAATCCCTCCCCAGAGGTTTACCTTGTGATAATGAACTATCTACAGCCTCCTGCACGTTAGTAGAGGTTGCTCTTAACCCTCAGCTTTGGGTTGTGCTGACCAGTGGATCAAGGTCTTTAGCTGGTCAGTCAAATCCAATTTTATTTTGTCTCCTCCTTTCTCGCTAGCTTTGTTGTTTTCCAAAGTTTTCCTCTTGCTGAGTAGTTTGTTATCTTCATAGATAACCCACCTCCCATCCCCAGGCATTTATCTTTATGT